>NC_056582.1:3953663-4626163 GCF_018340385.1 Cyprinus carpio | reverse complement strand
TGGGTTTTTGTTAAATGTGAGCCAAAATCATCACAATTAAAAGAACCAAAGACTTAAACTACTTCAGTCTGTGTGCACTTAATTTATTTAATACACGAGTTTCACAATTTGATTTGAATTACTGAAATAAATTAACTTTTCCACAACATCCTAATTTATTGAGCTGCACCTATATTTATCCATATTTTTGGTTGAAGGTATGAGGTCAGGTATATCACTTTTACCCTGTAAAGGAAGAACCAATGCAAACTGCAAAGAAGTTTGAGTTATCTGGGACTCAAACCATTTTATGTATGAATCTCTTTCTGATTATCATTATGTAACTTCCTAGCTAGGAAAAAAAAATGTAATTGCATTTTGAAAATAAGATGCATATTTTCCTGTGTAAAGTATGGCCTGCAATATTTGCTCAGTTTATACTGATATATGTACCATATTTTTCTTGCCTGAGGAATTACATTAGTTATATATAAAGATTATGAAATATAGACACAGGAACAAAGAAACTGAGGGTAAGAAAAAAACATATGTTCAAAAACTATGTGCTTAAGCTTTTGAGATATAATAGAGCTTGAGGTCTTGTATGCAAGCTGAATATAAATATATTAGGGCTGTCACGATATTAGATTTTACATATCACGGTTATTGTGGCCAAAAGAATTCACGATATCGATATATCGTGATATCTGTAGAAACCTTAGGGGGAAAAGATATCAGTCAAATTATTTTTTACTTTGTTTATTGAGTTTTTCTTTTTCACCCAACAAACATAAGGATACTGATAAACGCAGGGCACAAGACTCTGACTTCTTTGAAGCTCCTATGAAATAACAAGAGAGAAAATACTGTCAAGGTCAACAGTAGGATGAATAAATATTAATGGTAACACTTTACAATAAGATGTCATTTGTTAACATTAATGTATTAACTAACTAGCTATTAGTATTAACTTATTGAAGAATGACCGCAGATGAGGCATTAAGTGCATGGCACTATGACCAACTTAACGTTTTACAGAGTTTAATGTAGCAATGTGGTCGCTCAGTTTTTCAAGATCAGTTTTAATCGTGTAACTGTTAATAGATTTGAACAAAGAAATAAAGTGTTACTTCGCACAGGCCATATTGATTGCAAATACAAAAATAAGACAAGTAAAGAAAACTCGGTACTTATTAAAATAATCACACTTTACTTAAATATATGAAGACAGAAAACCGCTGTTAACAGGTTAATATAATGTTTCCCATTCTATGACTAGTAAAATAATAGCAACTTACTCTGACAAACACGGCTCTCCTCGGAGTAGCTGCGAGCGCTGCGTCTTCTTCTTGTGCGACAGGTGTCAGCTTTAAGGCACAATACTGCCACCTGGGTGCTCAACCAGGTACTGGCGCTGGAGTATTTACATGTGGTGTTATCATAAGAGAACTGTTTATTTTAAATATTGCGGTTATCGCTAATACCAGTATATCATCACACACTAAATTAACACGA
The DNA here is from genome assembly GCF_018340385.1 of Cyprinus carpio. Taxonomy (NCBI): domain Eukaryota; kingdom Metazoa; phylum Chordata; class Actinopteri; order Cypriniformes; family Cyprinidae; genus Cyprinus; species Cyprinus carpio. Next base: position 4,624,669 of record NC_056582.1, on the reverse strand, counting down.
TATCAATAATTGTTGCTTTGAATATCACAAATTTATATATATATATATCTATATATATATATATATATATATATATATATATATATATATATATATATATATATATTTTTTTTTTTTTTTTCAGAATTATTCTCTTTTATTAAGCAATATGCAAGCTTGATAACAAATCCAGTACCCAAACAGAACATAATTCATGCAACAACTAATTTTACCCATTATTCTTTTTAGCACCACCTATCTCAGAGGCATCCACAACACCAAAGTTACTAAAGCCAACAACCACTACAACAACCACTACTCAACCGAGAGGTCAGGTGACTACTGTTACCACTACAGGGACCAGGGCTGTTAATAAGACACCCAAATCACCAGCTGTACTTCCCCAAACCACCACACCACCCTCACTGGAGTCTTTCCCTCCACCTGAGCGCTTCTGTGAGAGTGTAGAGCTCAGGGACATACTGTGGCCGCAGACGCAGAGGGGCATGCTGGTGGAACGACCCTGCCCCAAAGGAACTCGAGGTGGGTACATGTACCCGTTGAAGTGTGACACGCTGCAGTTTTCCACTCAGGGCTCTTTGAATTGCTATCAGTCACACGCAAACTATTTTGATATGCATTTGGCCTCTAGGCAAAGATAAATGTGTCTGTTCTCTTAGAATCAACTTCATCACCATTTGAATAAAGCAATAAAGCCATGAGAGGCCATGCGTTGCAGTGATTTTACCACATTTAGTGTTAGCCTTGTTAACAAAGGTGCTTACTAATAATAATAAAATATAATTTGTTGTTAATAATTATCAGTCATTTATGTTAATGTATGTATTTATTTGCCAAGTAGTCATGTAATTATATATTTAAGTACTGAGTAATATTAATTAACAACATGTACTTACTACAATGTTAGGGTTAGGATGAGGGTTTGCTTTAGGGTTAGTTGCATGTCATTTTTTTAAATTGTTATTATTGGAGTAAGTACATGTAATGTGTATAAAAATGACACTGTAAAATAAGGTGTTTGTACATTGGAAAATATTGTATTGTATATTGTATGTTTGTATTGCTAAAGGGTTTGCAGCACTGATGCATACAATTAAAACTTGCAAAACGAGTATAGTACAAAACAACATAAAAGAAAAAAAAGGTAATTGACAAAGAAATGGCATTAAAGATAAATTTACAAGTAAAAGTTAATAAATGTCATTCTAATAATTAAATATGAAATAGCATTAATAAATTGTGCTCGAGACAGACTAGAGTCAGATCACTCAATGGCTCTCATATTACAATCCATATAATAATAATAATAATAATAATAATAATAATAATAATAATAATAATAATAATAATGTCCTTATTTAAACAGGCACTGCCTCCTACCTATGTGTTCTCTCAGCTGGAACCTGGAACCCAAAAGGCCCAGATCTGAGCAACTGTACATCCCACTGGGTAAATCAAGTCGCTCAAAAGGTTTGTAGTTCCAGAATATTTCTGTCCTCGCAGAACAAGGAGCAAAAAAATGTGGCACTTTTCAGAGCATAATGTCATAAAAATAAAATACTCTCTGGTGCCATAATTTGGAGCTCCTTCCTTCTGTTATCACTTGTTAAGATGAAGACACACAGCCTTCAAACATCCAGTAGGGATCTTACAGATTGATCTGGTGCTCTTTTCAGTGTGCACTTTTGCGTTAATGTGAGATGCTTCCTGTAAATGGAGTGGATGTGCACAATGGGACACCAAACTTCCTACAGTACACCCACAAAAATTAACGAAAGTAGAAGAAAAGCTTCGGCCATTGAAACCCAGGAAGTGCTTCCAAATGCTCTTCTAAAGTGTTACCAGTTTCTAATGATAGCTGTAATTGCTCACGAGGGCTGTTGCTGACTCAGCATGATGATGTCATAATGGGAGTCAAGAGCCTCGTAGATATAAAATGATATTTTTCAGAGCCATGCTGTGAGGTTAATTTGTGTAATCTCTCAGATCCGGAGCGGGGAAAATGCAGCCAACCTGGCAAACGAGCTGGCCAAACATACCAAAGGAGCCATATTTGCCGGTGACATTAGTTCTACCATGAGGCTCATGGAGCAGCTGGTGGATATTCTAGATGCTCAGTTACAGGAACTGCGACCCAGCGAGAAAGACTCCACCGGCCGCAGCTTCAATAAGGTATTAATGGGATTGCATTCTCAACTTGATTCTTTAATAAGCAGCAGCATGCCTTAGATGTTTCAGGGCACTTTGCTTAAAGGACACTTGCTTCATAAAGACTGTTAAACAGCATCAAACTCATTGTGTTACACCTCATTGTGCTTTTAGAGAATTGAAAATAGTATAAATGCACAGACTGGAGTGAATCACTCAGTGGGTTTTGCCTACTATCCCAAGATGCTTGGATGATGTACTTTGTCTGGTGTGCATCTGTACATGTATTTTCAGGTAATAAAACTTGCTGTGCAATGGATGAGGACTTTTAGTTGTAGAAAAGCTGCCTTTGTGTGACAAAGTTGAAATGAAAGAAAGATTAAGAAATAAGGAATCTAGGTAATTATTTAGATGCAAATATAAATGGTACTTGACAAAGGGGCCTGTGGTATCACAGCAATAAGTTAATACGTCCCAGTATCAGTGCACTGTCTTACTGCACACTCATACTTTCTCTAGAATAGAACATATTTTACTGAATTTTACAAGTATGCAAATTACAACGCACTCACATTGCTCTCTGAAAATAGGTCACATGGAGATGAATGAAGCCAGTTATCAGTCTACAAAAATAATTAGCTGCTTTTATATAAAGCCTATGCAATGCATTTAAAATGCATATGAGAGACTACTTTATATACTCAAATGCATCCTAACCCTTCCGGTTACAACTGGCCATTATGTAGCATTTACTTCAACTATTAGGAATCTTAAGGGCATACATTCATCAAACATGAGCTTTAAAGATGTATGGCTCTATTCAGCATTTTCTAAGGCTGCTGAGCTTATATGTATCTGAACTTACTTGGTGGGCTAGAGAAATAGTTGTTAAAGACAGTTCAATCAAAAATGTAAAACTCAGTCATGATTTACTCATAAAACCCATAAGACTTTTACAAATACAGATAGTTTTAATGACACCTGAGAGTCCATTCAAAATCCATTCATTCTAAACTTCAATGCTTGAAAAAAAGTAGACTTTGTAGAAGTAATACATATGAATCGAGTGGGTTATTCTAAGTCTTCTGAAGGTACATGGTATGTTGATTTAATTTAGGATTTTATTCACATATACACATTGATCAGCGCATATAAATAGAGCACATCACATATGGCCAAAGGCAGCTCTACATGCTTGATGTGCAAGAACAAACCTCATTGGTTCTTGCACATCAAACAAGGATTTTTGAGCCTATTTTATTTTATTTGAATGTCTATGCATTTATTTCATCATATAAAGTGATCATGTTCCTTCAGAAGACTTGGATTAAACTTTGATTCACCATGTTGTTGTTATGAACTTTTTGAAGCTTCAAAAATTTTGGTTGAATAGACTGTTAATAGACTTTATTAAAATATATATATATATATATATATATATATATATATATATATATATATATATATATATATATATATATATATATATATATCTTGATTTGTGCTTTGAACACAAGTCTTATGGATTTGGAACCACATGAGGGTGGGTAAATGATAACAGAATTTTCATTTTTGGGTGAACCATCCTTTTAAGTTACAGAGCTTGAAGGGCATATTCAAAGTATTTGAAGTAACATTCATTTTGTTAAAGACAAAACATCTTTCTCAGCTCTTGTGTTGTCTGTATGGCTTTTTGTGTGTTTCATTCATTAAAGTCAAAGAAGTGGGTGGATGGCTCAGATGGCTGAAGCACAGGCTGTACTTACTAAGAGTGAAGCTTTTTTTTTTTTTTTTTTTTAATGAATTTCGTAGTTACAGGCCAGTAGAAGGGAGTGAAGGCACGCCAGCCTGATTGCACCATAGCAAGAATGTCATTTGTCTCATTGGAGCCACGTGGACAACAGCTAGTGTAATTTACATGACCACCACATGTTCCAGGACCAACATCCTTAGTTTAATCAACTACTCTATTACTCTAAACCTTAATACAAACTCTAAATTCTGAACCATGGCCCTAACCCCTATTTCTGATGTTAACCCCCTTACCCCAGCCCCTAATTTCCTATGATAAATCCTAACTCCAAGACTAACATCAACCTTAAAATATTAACCCTAAACTTTACTTTTAACTTCAAATCCAGACCCCACTCCTTTCTCTGGTACAAACACTACAAACACACAATCCAGATCCTATAGATAAAAATCTTCACTTTGATTTGGACATCTACTGATTTGGCATTACAATTCAGATACTTTTATCCCAAATCATCAAATCTAAATCTGACCCCAAAATCATTAATTTAACCTGGATCCCAACCTTTAGCTATGACCCAGTGCTCAGTTTCCTACTCTAAATCTTTACCTTAACCATTATTCCTAAACCGTACCTGTACACCTAATCTCCAACCATATCCATCCCCTTCTCTTAGTTTGGCTTCCAACTCCAATCCTAACTCCCCAACTATGATCTTGATCCTATAGAGGTAAACCACACACTGATTTAGACTCTAGGTTCAACCCTGTTCCTGGGGACCCACTGTCCTGCAATGATTATTTCCAACCTGCTCCAGTTTACATGGCCTGTGATTTTTCAAGTGAGACCGAAGAGCTTGATTAGTTGGTTTAGATTAGGGTTGGAGCTAAACTCTGCAGGACAGTGGGTCTCCAGGAGCAGGGTTGGAGACCTAGGATTTAGACAGTTTGTGTCTACTTACTGTTTTGCATTTGTTTAATTTGCATTTTACTCACAATTTGGAAACCCAACCCAACTATCCTCAAATTTGATCCCCAACCTCCATTCCTAAATATTTTTTCCTGACCCTAATCTAATTTGAACCTAACCCTAACTTTTAGCCCTAGCAGGGCCTAGTTGCTAACCCTAAATCTTTATTTTAACCATTATTCCTAAACCTCACCTTTACACCTAATCTCCAACCCTATCCAACCCCTTCTCTTAGTCCAGCTTCCAACTCCAATCCCCAACCCTGATCTTGATCCTATAGAGGTAAAGCACACACTGATTTAGACAGTCTGCATCTGAATATTGATTTGCATATGTTTCATTTGCATATTTCAGATGGTAATAAGTTACTGATTCTATTTTTACTTGAAAGAGCACCTGAGGGTTTTGTAATCACCAGACTAAATTGTTGTTCTGAAAGCAAGGCCACTCTGTGCACCCATACATTCATCCGTTACATGATTTCATCATAGCAGATCCAACTGCTATACTGTGTTTCTGAAGTGCTTGTGGATTGGAGAACCCATCAGTACACCATCAACCTTTCTAACTGTGTTTCTTTGGTCTGTTTTTGTTCTTGTGTGTGTCCTCTCTCAAATGAAAAAGCTTCAAAAGCGAGAAAGGACGTGCAGGGCGTACATGAAGGTATATCTGTGCTACGCTACTATGCTCTTCATTTGTTTCTGTACTTTCTCTTCTTCTTTTCCTGCTATTGTTTCTCAGCATGGTCCTGTGTCTTTCATTCTCACTGTCGCCACAGCATTTCACTCCGCCCGTGTCCTCATTCCCAGAGGTTCAATATTTCAATGGATTGGAAATTGTGTGGCTGCAATTATTATACCCAATTCATACCTTTTATGTGTTTGTTGGTGGTCTGTTTATTTATGTATTTTTTTTCAGTTTCTTTATTGCTAAAGTCATGTGTTAATATCTGTTGACGTGCTTGAGTTGCAGGTTGGCAGTGCATGTGTTGTTGCTGCGCTCAACTTGTTCTTATTGGTTGTAAAGGGTAGATGTCAATTTGTGGTGCTTGAAATCTTTTGATTGCTACATTGGTTTTGCCACAGCAGTTTGAACTGCTAAAAGATTTCAGACCTAGCAAAAATGATTAAAAAAAAAAGTATGACAAGAGAGATTATGTAGAGATCAAATGATAGGCAGGATTCTGTTTTGGAAAGGCAAATCAGTGTAAAATAAATGTGAAACCCTAGACTATGAAGATGCATATACTGTATCATCTTTTAATTTTTATTGGTGTGTAGGAGCAAAAACCGATTTAGCATTGAGAGTAGTTAAAAATGACCACAAAAAATGTAGGAAATTAGAGCCCATATGAGACAGAGATGACAAAACCAATCAGATGAGCAATAATTATCAAAGGAAGCGACAAGTATGAATCAATATTTTAGTCTGGTGGTGTGCGTGTGCACAGTAGCTCTGAATGAATAGTATGAGAGTGTAAGTTTGTAAGGTAAAAAAAAAAAAATCCAAAATCTGAGTCTGTTGGTACAGTAGAAGTAGGATTTTAATGTTGCAAACTCAAATGTAACATCCCTTTGCAGAAACCTACTGTATTTTTGGAAATTCTCTGACAGTTTCAACAGGTGGCTTTTTTTTTTAATTTTGTGCATCATATTATCAAGACCTAGAGATATTAAAATACATGTTTTTTCATACTGAAAGCAGGATCAAATGGATGATACTGGAAAATAGGGGTCTGCACCTTCAGCTCTGATGACACAGAACAATGGTGTCTTTATCTTTAAAGATGCTTTGCATTTATAAGGTGTCATGACTGGCTGTATTTCTTTACCTCATATGTGTCCATTTACGTGCTTGAAGAGCCTTTGACATTCAGTACTGCACTCTTGAGACAGACAGAGCATGTCGGGCTCATTTTTGCAGCCTGTTTTTATGTGTGTCACCTGATAATGACCTAAAACAAAGTATGCATGTTTGCTTTTATTTGGGCACGGGCAGACAGCTGCTGATAAAGTCAAGGCTTTGACATTTGACCTTACTACAGTGGTTAGTGCTGACACAAGCATCTCATTTGGCTGCAGGCTATCGTGGATACAGTCGACAACCTCCTCAGACCGGAGGCTCTGAAATCATGGCGAGATATGAATACCACAGAGCAGACGCACGCCGCAACTATGTTACTGGATACCCTGGAGGAAGGAGCCTTTGTCCTTGCTGACAATTTAATGGAACCAGCCATCGTGAAAGTACCAGCCAGTAATATAAGTGAGTACGAGCGATGCGCAAAACTAATATAACTGACAACATAAACAGTTTATTTTGCAGCTGATCAGTTTGAGTTTGCAAATATGTTTCAGCTGTGAGATTTTAATAACAGTGGCCACTAACACATGGGTGGTTGACATCAAATACTTTTGGGAAGTTGACATGTGGCATGCTAACTCCGACTTATACTATTTTGAACAGCATTTTTCCTAATCCTTTTATTACTGTTATGCATGCAGCTTTTACGACCTCTTATTAATTGAGACTCTACATGGAATATTTCTACTCCATTCATTTGCCACACCGCAGGACCTTTTAAAAATGAAGTGAAGGCAAAAATGTGATTAAAAATAGCGAATAAAGAAATTTTGACCAGTTACAGGGCCTAATATGTACACTCTTCTGTATACATTTTTATATTTTGCATACCGTTGATAATACAAAGTCCAAAAACCCATGAATCATCACTTGAATTCTGGCCTAATATGTCATGGAGTGAATTCAAAACTAAATGTGTAGCATATTTTTATAATGTTTCATGCAAACATATCTCTTTTCTATATATTGTGCATTATTTGGAAATCTTATTTTCAGGTGAAAAATTGCATTTTTGTTAATCATGACAGCAGTTATGCATCAGATGTTGGAGACGATTTTTATATCCAGAGTTGCAGTGTAGACATGCACTCTTTACACATTTTAAAATGCTGGTAAAGTAAGCCATATTGATGTGGTCTGCTACATCCACTACAACCTAGTAACTAAAACTTCAGAATAACATTATGCAAATTGCGTTCAGCACAGATTTTGTTGGTGCTTTTTCACCGTTAAATGATATGCATAATTCCTTTAGTCAACTGAACAACGTTCAATGCATGCAAATAAACCACAATTCATTCTCAGTGAATTCCCCCATATTTTTCATTTTATTGATTTTATTTTTTTCTCTCTCTCTCTGTTTCTGCTTGAACTAACATTGTGAAACATCTGATTTCTCTCTGCAGTTCTGGATGTTTACGTGCTGAGCACAGATGGACAGGTTCAAGATTTCAGGTTTCCCCAGAGCGGCAGGGGGGGGATTTCTATCCAATTGTCTTCCAATACGGTGAAACTCAACAGTCGTAATGGTACGTTTCAGACCACATGCAAACTCACTCATATATGTTCATTAGTAACAATTTCAGTGAGAATAACTACATATAAGATCTGATTGTTTCTGTCACTATGGAGATACAAATGGTCAGAAAAAATATCTGAACATTTATGTCAACATACTGCACAACATATGTCTTTTTCTGGATTAAAAAAAAAAAAAAAAAAACTGGGTCTGCTTAGGAAGAAAATGCACATACTAAAATTAGAAACTTTGTGGGGTATATATATATTTATTTGTGGGATTATCATGTTTTCTGATGCATGTGGGTGAATATCATATATAAGATGATTCCAATTGTACTTTACAAACTATTTTAATGATAAATCATAGCGATTTTGTTGTCACATTGCAAAATTATTAATAGACTTCCTTTTAATTGTGCAAAACGTAATTTCTTATTTTCCTCTATGAGGTGAAATAACACCCAGACATGTTCTTGACAGTTTTTGTAAGACTCACTAACTTAATGGTCTTTCATGTGAAGTAAGGTGTGCTGTTTTCTCTTCGCAGGTGTTGCCAAGTTGGTTTTTGCCCTTTATAAGAACCTGGGACAGTTTCTAAGCACGGAGAATGCAACGATGAAGCTCGGCCATGAAGCTAACGAACGCAACCTCTCCATGGCTGTGAATTCCGACGTCATTGCCGCCTCTATAAACAAAGAATCCAGTCGTGTATTTATATCGGAGCCTGTGATTTTCACCCTGGAGCACATCGACGTGAGTGCAAGCAATAAACAAACAAAGGGATCGTAAAAGCAGCGGGATAGCAAAGCAAGACGGCAAAGAAAATAAAATAAAAGCAGTCTCAATTCAAACACCCTACAAGGTCACAGAGGGGTTTACTTAAGCCATCAAACATGAAATGAACAAAGTCTGAACCAATGATTATTACCAGCCAAGACCAAATTCTTAATGAAAACTAATTCGTTTGTCGACATTAGGATGTAAATGATGCAATTTCCTTTTTTTGGAGTGGAAAATTAACTCCCAGATTAGCTATACAATGCAGGATGAAATTACCAGAGGACCAATTATCATCTCGCTCTCTTTTAAAGTGTCAGGAGCGCTCCCAGTGGAGACCCGGCTTGATTTTTGCTCTCTATCAAAGTAATTGTGTGATTTCCACAGACATGCCTTTAAACCATTCTGCCCCCTGTTAGCACCTCATATAATCAATGGTCCCATGCTAGATTTCTCAGTCATTTAACCTTATTAGATTCTTTAGTCATTTATGTGAGAACACACACTGCGCATTCAAAAGAGTGTTTGATATGGCCAGCGTTTCATTTGTGAAAGAGTGAATGCCAACAGTCGGAGTTAATTACGATGACGTTTCTTATGCGTTCACACGCGGGCGCACGAGACAGCTACTAAATATCAATTCATTATCGTCTGCTAACTCATGAGGAATGTTTCTGTCTCCTCCTGTCGATTACAGATGCAACATTACTATAACTCCAACTGCTCTTTCTGGAACTACTCCGAGAGAACCATGATGGGATACTGGTCCACTCAGGGCTGCAAACTCATTCACGCCAATAAAAGTCACACCACCTGCTCCTGTAGTCATCTCACCAACTTTGCGGTGCTCATGGCTCATCGAGAGCTGCTGGTAAGATGTGATCTTCATAAATATTTAAGCTTTTGTCCATGCGTTACTGTGAAACCCAGCTGTTATAATAGACACCGCCAACACTTATCTGCTTCTCTAAGCCAAACGCTGCCAACTGATAACTCACTGGATTGCAGATGGCTGCAAATCGGCCTGTTTTAGTCTACTTTTAATAATAGCAAAAGTTTCTTCAAACAAAAACAGTTAGAATTAAACTCTGTTTAAAGCTGAAATGTCTGTGCCACTAGTGTTACCATTTCATTAGATGCCTTCTATAATCTACTCAGTTGTGATCAACATCTTCTCCCTCCATCTCTGTACGTTTGTATCTCAGGGTGCAGATAAAGTCCAGGAGCTGTTGTTGAGCGTCATCAGTCGTGTTGGTATCGTGGTATCCCTCATCTGTCTGGCCATGAGCATCTTCACCTTTTGTTTCTTCCGTGGGCTGCAGAGTGACAGGAACACAATCCATAAGAACCTGTGCATCAACCTTTTCATTGCTGAGCTCATCTTTCTCATCGGAATTGACATGACGGAGCCCAGGGTAACGTTACCTTGAATGGATGTGATGTTTTCAGCTAGTCTCAGGGAAATGTCTAGAGACGTGTCCACAACATACAAGACAATTTTTTTGAAAAGGATTTCCAGTGAGTTCGAGCTGCGTTATGTATATATACATGTGTGAGTATATATATATATATATATATATATATATATATATATATATATATATATATATATATATATATATATATATATATATACGTATACACACACACAGTGGTGTGAAAAAAGTGTTGGCCCCTTTCCTCATTTCTTAGTTTTTTGCATGTTTGTCACACTTTGATGTTTCAGATAATCAAACAAATTTAAATATTAGTCAAAGATAACGCTAGTACACACCACGTGCAGTTTTTAAAAGAAGCTTTTTATTATTAAGGGTAAACAAAATCCAAAACTGCATGGCCCTGTGTGAAGTGTTTGCCTCCCTGTTAAAATTGGTTTATCACACCTCAGTTCAATTTCTCTTGCCACACCCAGGCCTGATTACTGCTACACCTGTTCACAATCAATAAATCTCTTAAATAGGACCTGCCTGACAAAGTGAAGTAGACCAAAAGATCCTCAAAAGCTAGACATCATGCAGAGATCCAAAGAAATTCAGAAACAAATGAGAAAGAAAGGGTTTGAGATCTATCAGTCTGGAAAAGGTTATAAAGCCATTTCTAAAGCTTTGGGACTCCAGCGAACCACAGTAAGAGCCATTATTTACAAATGGCAAAAACCTGGAATAGGGGAGAACCTTCCCAGGAGTGGCCAGCCGACCAAAATTACCCCAAGAGCACAGCGACGACTCATCCAAGAGGTCACCAAAAGACCCCACAACAACATCCAAAGAACTGCAGGCCTCACTTGCCTCTGTTAAGGTCAGTGTTCATGACTCCACCATAAAAAAGAGACTGGGCAAAAATGGTCTGCATGGCAGAGTTCCAAGACGAAAACCGCTGCTGAGCAAAAAGAGCATAAAGGCTTGTCTCAGTTTTGCCAGAAAACATCTTGATGATCCCCAAGACTTTTGGGAAAATACTCTGTGGACTGACGAGACAAAAGTTGAACTTTTTGGAAGGTGTGTGTCAGCAGGACAATGATCCAAAACATATCAGCAAGTCCACCTCTGAATGGCTGGAGAAAAACAAAATGAAGACTTTGGAGTGGCCTAGTCAAAGTCCTGACCTGAATCCTACTGAGATGCTGTGGCATGACCTTAAAAAGGCGGTTCATGCTCGAAAACTCTCCAATGTGGCTGAATTACAACAATTCTGCATAGATGAGTGGACCAAAATTCCTCCACAGCGCTGTAACAGACTCATTGCAAGTTATTGCAAACGCTTGATTGCAGTTGTTGCTGCTAAGCGTCAAGGGTGGTCCAACCAGTTATTAGTTTTAGGGGGCAAACACTTTTTCACACAAGGCCATGTAGTTTTGGATTTTGTTTTCTCTTACTAATAAAAACCTTCACTTCACTTCACTTGTGTTATCTTTGGCTAATATTTAAATTTGTTTGATGATCTAAAACATTAAAGTGTGACAAACATGCAAAAAAAAAAAGAAATCAGGAAGGGGGAAAAAAAATTCACACTGCTATATATATATATATTGTTATGGTTGAATTTAAAAATACCAACTTTATGCCAAAAAAAAAGAAAAAAGGATGTCATTATATTACTGAAAAACATCTCAGGTTACACATGTAACCATGGTTCCTCGAAGGAACGAGACGCTGCATCATAAAATGCTTTGGGAACGCCCTTCAGCGTGACTGGCCCTGAATCATGCGTGTAATCAGTCCAATGGATGTGCGAGACATCATAGGCGGGTGACATCAGAGAGCAGGAAGCTTAAAAGCATATGCGGCAAAGCCGGCATTTAGCCTCTTGGAATGAAGCAAGCCTCAGCCTCAGCGCACTGCAGAGGAAAGAGTAGACCGCAATGGCCGCCACGTAGACTTTCATGGTGGAGTGGGTCATCCCTGCGGAGAGAAGGGCCTGCAGGAAATCCAGAACTGTACCGATTGGGCAGTTAACTGAGTCGAGCTGGCGGTCTCCACACCAGGAGGTGAAAAGTTTCCACCTCAAGGCATACAGTTTCCTTATGGAGGGAGCTCTGGATTGGAGAATGGTCTCAGCAACCTCGGTTGAGAGACTGGAAGCAATGCGCTGTGCCCCCTCAGGGGCCACACCCATAACTTCCAACTCCGAGCGGGGGCGTACTCTCCGCCTGAGAGAGGAGGTCCCTCTTGATGGGAATCCCCTCTGGAGAGCCGTCTAGGAGGGAAATCAAGTCCGAGAACCATACTCGGGCCGGCCAGAATGGGGCTACTAACAGAAGGACCCTGTCCCGGCATACTCTCTCCAGAACTCCCGGGAGCAGAGCAATCAGGGGAAAGGCGTACAGACGAAGCCTCGGCCACGTCTGTACCATGGCATCCAGCCCCCGTGGAGTTGGATGAGTCAGAGAGAGAACCAGAGGGGACAGTGCAATGTCTGTGGAGTCGCAGACAGGTCCACCTGAGTCTGGCCAAAATTCTCTATATCTGCTTCACCACCTCGGGGTGAAGAATCCATTCCTTGGCCCTGGCCCCTGCCTCAACAGGATGTCTGCTCCCATATTCAGATGCCCAGGAGTTTGCCCTGGGACCACACAAGGATCTGGTAGCCTAGTTTGTACAAACGGCAAAGCGCAGACCCCCTTGGTGGTTGATATAAGAGACCAAGGGTGACCACTCAGCCGGTGAGGGACACATCCGTCGCTAACATTACGCGGTGACAAGGAGCTCCCAGCACCGGGCCCTGAGACAAGAACCAAGGCTTTCTTCACATGTCCAAGGTATGTAGGCATCGCCGCGTGACCTTGATCATGCAAAGTGGTGGTCTTGAGCCACCACTGTAGGGGTCTCATGCAGCAGGCCAAGAAGTATCATGTTGGACGCAGCTGCCATCAGACCCAGCAATCTCTGAAACTGCTTGACAGTGAGTGACCGGCCTTCTCTCACTCTCGCGACTGCAGTTCGGATCGACTCGATCCGAGCAGGTGACGTACGTGCCTGCATCGTGGTCGAATCCCACACCATGCCCAGACAAGTGGTTCTCTGTACCGGAGAAAGCACACTTTTCTTGGCATTAAGTCTTAACCCCAGGGAGGGGTGAGGAAGGATGGAGATAAGTGCATCTTTAGATCCATCGTGACACACCAGTCCTCGGACTTGGTCTGAGATGAACTTGCCTGTTTGCCTGCTGAATTTCAGTCTCCTGACTGAGCAGTTCAAAAGACGTAGATCTAAAATAGGACACAACACCTCATCCTTCCTCGGAACAGTGAAGTACCGGCTGTAGGACCTGGACTCTGCTACGTGAGGAGGGACCACCTCGATGGCCGCCGTCCTCAGAGAGTGTCTACTTCTGTTCCATTACCAGGGCCCACCAGGCTGGGAAAGTCCCCATTGAATTGAGGTGGAGGAGAACCGAACTGGATTCTGTGGCCTCTCACTACAGTGTGCAGGACCCACTGAGACACATTTGGCAGTAGTTTTCACACTGCCAAATGGTCTACTAAGGGAATCAGCCTCTCAAAACTGATCTCTGGTGTCATCAGAGCAGTTAGATCGGTGCCCTGAAGCAGCGCACTGGCAGGAGATGGCTGAACTAGCTGCTCTGGAAACCTCCGTGGATGTTGTGAGCCTCTTAGCACTGCTACGTTTCTGGGCGGTAACTAAGAGAATCACTCACCGGAGACCGCCATGATCTGCAACACCAGCAGGGTTGGCAGATCGATCTCCTGAGGGCACTGAGGAGAGACGGGCACCGTGTAATGCTGTGTACACCACTCTTCCCCAGGGGGTCAGCCCTCCGAGGTCCTGAGCCACAGCATCAGGACTCTCAAAGCTGAAGTCTCCTATTAAAAACAACGGTCCTCAGACCCACATCGTCCGTTAGGAAGACTAGACCAGAGCCTGCTCGGGACAGAAACCAATGAAGCACACTTGGCAGGGGCTCCCACACCGCCTTGTGACCTCCTAAGGGAACCAATCTTGCAAGACTGGCCTCTGGTGCGCCTAGAGCAGCTAGCTCGGTGCCATGAAGTGGCGGACCGGCAGGGGACGACCGTACTAGCTTCTCTAGAGACCTCCGTAGAGGTAGCGAGCCTCTTAGTACTGCTACATTTCCGGGCAATAACTGAGAGAAGCGCTTGCCAGAGACCGCTGTGCCCTGGAACACCGGCAAGGTTGGCAGATCGATCTCCTGGGGGCACTGAGGAGAGACGGGCACCATGTAATGCAGTGTTCACCGCTCTTCCCCAGAGGGAGCTGGCCGTCAAAAAGTCCTAGGCCATTAGGTTTCAGGACATTATGACAGAGACTATCCAGCGAGAATGATGGTCCGCAGAACCGCCTTCTGCAAGAAGCCTTGGGCCTGGGAGCGCCACTCCGGCTCTAGACTATGTGGAGTACGAGAAGTGATACCCCAGCACGAGCTGCTGGAACACGGTAGGGTTATGACTGCTCTGCCCAGCAGCCCTTACTGACCGCCTCAACCTCCTCAGAGGAAGAGAGGTAAACACGTGTTCTCACTCGAGAAATTATATCCCAAGAGCCCCTGTATATCTAACTTCTAATGGTCAGATAAATATTTAATTTTATTCCTCAGAATTAAATGTAGTCAAAAAAACAGACGAGTAAACATGATCTGGTGTAGAAAAAATCACATCAAAAACGAAATGATGTAATACACGCCTTGTCTCGGCAGCGCACAAGTTTTTTTTCCACTCAGTCACACAAACAACATCAATCTCCTCAGAGAAAGATGAACGCTGCAGCGAGCTCTCACTCAGAGGGGGAAGAAACCACAGCACAGGCTTCCAAGCCTCGAGAACGAGCTCTAAATCTAGGGAACATGGGTGGAGTTAGGACGAGCCATCTCCAACTCGTCCGCCAGATCATGTGCGGTCCCCGCGTACTCGGTCGCCGCCGTGCCTCAGCAGCAGTGGGACCACAACCGCAAGATCGCACACACGGACACATTCCTCAGAGCGTGCCCGGTGAGAGTGGAGCGCTTAACAGCGAGAAAAGCATAATCAGCCCCCTGAGAACCGACTGCGCGAGCTCCACTCCTCAATAATGCTGCTCATTATAATATCAGGCATAATATGCTTGTGTAACTGATGCTTGTGCAATTGGCGAGTTTATCGACACCCTCCACATCAGTCTCCTCAGAGAAAAACAGGCGATCGCGGCGCGCCCTCTCACCAGGGGGGAAGTACCGCAACGCGGGCTTCCGAAAACCTGAAAGCGGGTGCCGGATCTGGTGGTTAAGGAAGAAGATAGGGGCTTGCCCGTCTACATTCCTTCCACCGGATCCGAAAGCGAAACCGGTGAGCGCAACCACCACTCCGCCTTGGCGAAAGTGGGGCTAGCACCGCGAGAAATGCCAGTGAAGGCTCCCTCCTCAAAGAGAGCCTTCTGAGAGTGAAGCAAAGCAGTAACAAATGCTTGCATGATAGCTGTCAACTCCCTCGAGAGCTGATTCTGCATGCTACACTCTCAAGCAGACAAGACACAAACTGTGTGTGTCCCTACCCCCTTTTTTTTTTTTTTTTTTTTTTTGCAGGCAGGGAAAACACAGCCTGAACGCTACCTGCTCTTGCCCAAAACTTCTCTTGACTGAAGCTTTGACATAATGGAGCTTATCAGTGGACAAACACTACATAAGACTCACAAACAGATAGCGACTGCCACACATACAGAGTGCTTGCTGAAAGACAGAAGGCTAAATGCCGGCTTTGCCACGCATGCTTTTAAGCTTCCTGGTCTCTGACGTCAACATTCATGGCCGGTCATGCTGAAGGGCGTTCCCAAAGCGTTTTACGACGCAGCTCAAGTTCCTGAAGAGGAATATTTTTGACTACTTCTAATATGAATAGAGAAAAAAAAAATGTTTGTTAAACATTTTATTTCCAAAGGCCTGGAAAGGCTTTACACTTTTTGTTGGGACATGACTGTGGGGATTTTCTCCCATTCAGACACATGGGCATCAGAGATGGGGCCTGGCTCGTTGTTCCAGTTCATCCCAAATGTGTTCAGTGGGGTTCAGGTCTGGGCTTTGTGTAAGCCAGTCAAGATCTTCCACACCAGTAAACCATTTCTTCACAGACTTCACTTTGTACACAAGAGTCATTATGCTGAAACAGAAAAGGCCCTCCCCAAACTGTTGCCAAAAAAGTTGGAAGCACACAATTCTCTAGACTGTTGTTTTATGCCGAGCCATTAAGATTTGTCTTCGCTGGACTTAAGAGGCCCAGCCTAAGCCATTAATTAGAAGGGGGTCCACATACTATACTCTTGGCTATGTACTGCATATCTACACTACCTGACATTTTTAGAGCCATTAAATCAAAACTTTTGTTGAAAAAGAAAAAACCAACATAAATACAAAGTGTTTGTTCATTTTTTTTTTTTTCTTTGTACATTACCTTGTATTCAAACAGATAGAGTCAGTAACTAGACCTTTTTATGTAAAAAAAAAAATAATAATAAAAAGTAATAAATAAATAAATGTCATTAAATTGCTGAAAGTTATTAAATTGACATTAAATTGCTGAAAGAAATAAAACTAAATTAAAAAGCTAAAAATTAAATTAAATTAAATGCATTTTGTTTTTAACTTGTTATGCATACAAGATAAACTAGATTTTCAACTTTATTTGTCTTTGTCCCTTTTGTCCCACAGATGGCCTGCTCCATAATTGCAGGAATCCTGCATTATTTTTTTCTGGCCTCTTTCGCATGGATGTGTTTGGAAGGGGTTCAGCTCTATCTGATGCTGGTGGATGTCTTCGAGAGTGAATATTCACGCAGGAGATATTTCTACATGGCGGGATATATCCTCCCCGCTGTGGTCGTGGGCGTTTCCGCTGCTGTAGACTACAGGAGCTATGGGACTAAGAAAGCGTAAGAGAGTGTTTTCTTTGTGTGTGTGTGTTTTTTTTTTATGCAAAGCCGTCTGCAGGAGTGTACCACAATCTGATGGTTCCATAGGTACCACACACACACACACACAGAAATTCTTCAGAGGATGCCTTACAGTACAAAATGTGGTTTTCAAGCAGGGCTGCATGCGTTAGTGTCTTTTGTTCAAAGAGTCTCTGGTGACCTGTTGTTTATAAATGCTCTCTATCGGAGACGAGGGCCGCATAAGAAAGAGGCTTTTACGCAGATTAATGGCAGTGCTTCAGCCCTGCATGGGCTCTTGGGTTGCTCCTTATAACACATAAACAGGTGGTAGTGTGACGGCCCTGTCTGCCACATCACTGTCTTTTAATACGAAGCACAGTGGTTTGCTTTAGATATGTTATGAAAGCGATGCTTGTAGCATTGCATTTGTCTCTGATGTTTTCTACGGTTTCTTAGAGCGCTGTAGCATTGACGATTTATATGATCAGTGTTTCCTGCTGGAAGTCACACTCTAGAGAAACTGGATCCATTTCAGGAAATTACTGTCTTTGAGCAGCGTTTAATAAACTAATGCGGAATCAACCCATATAAAACATTGTAACGTAACCCACATGAGCCTGCTCAGTAACAGATACTGTCCTTAGTGTGTATGTTTATTGGTTCTGTTTGCAAAGTCAAGCATCTCTAATACAATTGCTCATACTTAAGGTGCAGGATTCAAACAAAAAACTACTCAATTTCATGTGTAATTGCTTTCCAAAATGTATCAGAACGCGAGTATTTGCTTGTTAAGACTTACTTTCCAGGTCCAAACATTTTATCAGATTACAAAAGCAAATAACAAATGGTGCTCAAATATACACTCAGGGTGTGCTGTAGTACTACCAACATTTCATGATACTAACTTTTATCTGCATCTCAGATGACCATATGGTGATTCATCTTTTATGAATCTTTAAAATATTGGTGTCTGGAATGCAGTGAGCCCGGAGGCTGTAGTGTACACAGTGCTTTTAAAACCATAGCTTAAAGGGATAGTTCCCCCCAAAATTAACATTTCATCATAATTTACTCACCCTCATGTTGTTCCAAATTTGTATGAATTTCTTTCTTCTGTCAAATACAAAAGATGATATTTTAAAGAATTTTGTGAACCAACCAGTTGCTGTAGCCATTGACTGCCATAGCATTTTTTTCCATACTATGGAAGTCAATGGATACCAGCAATGGTTTGGTTACCCATCTTCTTCAAAATATCTTATTTTGTGTTCAGTTGAAGAGAGAAATTCATACAGGTTTGGAACAACATGAGGGTAAGTAAATGATGACAACAAATGACACAAATGACATAAAATTAATTGATATCAAGTTATGGCGATATATACTGTAGTGCTCATGCCGTTATCTTTATGTCAACTTTTCACACAATGAGAAACAGTTGAAGAGAATTTCGCTCGATAGTTGATCAGCCCTCCAATTTTCACCTGGTGGGCAAATAGTGTATCTAGAAAGTGTAGGCAAGCACCATTTGTTAAAGAACATGTTAGAACTCTTGTTTTTGTCTAAAGTAACAGGATAACTTTGACATGTTTTCAATAAACTTTTGTTTTATTGTGTTGTCTTTGCAGATGCTGGCTCAGGATGGACAATCACTTCATCTGGAGTTTCATTGGGCCTGTTACCTTCATTATTATGGTGCGTTCAGTGTCTACTGACCTTCACATGGCTTAAGATTATATATGGCATGTACATATGCATGTGTGATTGAATGCTGAATACATGTCAGGTGAAAGAACAAAAAGGAGAATGTTTCTGTGCAGTGCAAGACCGTGTTTCAGAGTTCAAAGAGTAATTGACAAAATCCTCCAGTGCAAAAACATCGATCTGCCTTTGTTTCTTCAGTCTTATTCAACAGATTGCAGCCCATTGATTTCTGCTTATATCAGTTCAGTCTCAGCAGACCCAGTCAATGTGGCCTGCAGAGAGGTTCGGAAATGCTGCTCTCAAGCCTTTTTTTTTCTGGGATCGTTTTGATACGATGTGGCTTTTTCAACATGGCATCAGAGCACAACATTATACTGAAATGATACTCAGCAGGGAGCTTTCAAGCTTTTGAGACAACCCCTCGGGATGTGGATAGAAGAAACGGCAATGTCAAATAATACAAATCAAAAACGTATATTGTTGTGTTCAACCTTTTAAGGAGGTTGCTGATGACTCTCACTGACTTTGTTTGCCGTGAGATGCCGTTCATATGGCACACGGGATTGACACAGCTGCAACTTAAGCGTGCTGCTATTTGTGAACCAAGAGATTAGAGCCTCGGACTAGATTGGGGAGGTTAAGAGGAAGTAGGCCTGAGAGAGACAAAGATAGAGAGAGTCTGCGTGATTGTAAGACTAGCAGGTGGTATTCACATCTGTCTGGCTGTTTGTTTGCCCTCTAAACTCTGGATGAAAAAACAAATCGTCTTCCTGAAAATGGAAGGACAAGAGGAGATGTCTGTGGAGGGTTGACTTTATTATATCCTTTATGGTTACGTAAACAGACCAAGTGATCTTCCTGCCGGGGTGAACAGTGATGGAAGCTCTGTTTATTGCAAAGACTTTTAGTTGGAAACAGATTTAGAGACACACAGATGGTTCAAACACTGGTTTGTGCTGCAATAAAATATAGAAGGTAATTAGAGAAGTGGAAAATTAAAAAAAATAAAAATAAATAAATTAAGCATTTCCATTAAATGGAATATGTCAAGTGACATCCTAACCATAGAGTAAATGCAAAAGCAGACATAAAAAAAAATTTTTCAACCTTTTAAAAAGTAATTATTAATGTGAGCATTGAAATTGAACATTTACTTAAAATAATTTTGTTAATGTGATTTGCTGTGGCTGTAGATATTTGAATTCTTGTAATTTGTTACATTTCTATTACCATTTTACCTTGACTAGTTAGTCAAAGTAAAATAATGCTGTGGAATGTCAAATTTAGGTACAAATATTTGATGTATACTCTCAATTAAAATGAGGTCATAAAAGCTGAATGTGTAATATTTATAAAGAATTATCAAACTGCTTTTGAATAGTTATCAATAGAGTATAACATATCTCTCTTCTAAACATGTCAAACTGATTTTAAAGAGGCTGACAGCCAATGAGATACTGTACTGCAAACAATGCACATTTTTTGCAACCGCTCTTACAGAAAGTCCTACAAACCCAGAGATCTGCTCATTTAGTCGCTGCAGTGCTGGATGAGGCGTGATGTATGTGTTTGCAGTGTTGCTGATAATCAGAATACGTGTTCCAGTCATCAGTGGCAGGAAGCTTGTGACCCTTTATGAAGCTGATTTATTGTTGCGTGCTCTGCTCGGACAGCAAGCAGGACTCGTAGTCCTCAGGCTGCTTGACAATGCTAGATAAAGCACAAAGACCAGAGACTCTCAGGGGAGCGCGAGACCAAGGTTTCCTCCAACCTCTGACCCCTGATTCTCAGCAGATTGGCTTTGTCCTTGTCAATGAGAGAGCTAGAGCGAGTCTCATTATTCAGAGTTTCACCCATTCCGCTGCGCATAGTGTGATCCTGTTCAATTAGTTGAAGCCCATTGTGGTTCTCATTATTCTACATCTATTTTCAGCGTCCTCATACCCGATGCTGCAGCGATGTAGAGCTCCATGAATTTCACAGCTAATCTAGTCCAATTTTCCACCAATAGGGTGCCAGAAAAGGTATCTTATAGTATATGCAAGTGTTTTCCACAGATTTCTACCACAAAAAAGTCTATTTTGAACCAGAAACTTTGGCTTTACATTTGCCGTTAATACATTCTGGTCTCCAACAACATGAGTGTTGATGTCTGTTTTAATAAGCAACACAATCTTCAACCCAGGTTCAATGGATATACATATCTGTGGCAACATTTCTGCAAAATATTACACTGCTTTTTGTGCATTTTATGACACTTTCAAAGTGAAACGTCCAGTGAGTGGTCCTAAAAACGTGTTCAGTTTAAATCTAAAGCAAAGGACTGTGAATCTGCCAACATTTTATTCCAATTTGTTTTATTTGATTTTTGTACTTATTATTGAAGTTCAGAAATGTAGGACTCTATTTTAACGATCTAAGCACAAGGTCTAAAGCGCATGGCGCAGGTGCACTTAGGGTCTGTCTGGATCCACTTTTGCCAGTTTAATGACGGGAAAAACGGTTGGCACACCGGATGCATGGTCTAAAAGCGGTGTCCCTATTCTCTTCATGAGTAATGGGTGTGTTTTGGGCATAACGTGCAATAAACCAATCAGAGTCTCATCTCCCATTCCCTTTAAGAGCCAGTTGCAATCGCACCATGGTGAATTTGCTATTAACATGGCAGAATTTGCAAGCACAAAGACAGAATGCATCTCCAGAGAGGAAACGGATCTGCTCTTGCATGAGCAAATAAAAAAAGTGAAAGTGACGTGACATACAGCCAAGTATGGTAACCCATACTCGGAATTCGTGCTCTGCTTTTAACCCATCCAAAGTGCACACACACAGCAGTGAACACACACACACTGTGAACACACACCCGGAGCAGTGGGCAGCCATTTATGCTGCGGTGCCCGGGGAGCAGTTGGGGGTTCGCTGCCTTGCTCAAGGGCACCTCAGTGGTGGTATTGAGGGTGGAGAGAGCGCTGTACATTCACTCCCCCCACCTACAATTCCTGCCGGCCCGAGACTTGAACTCACAACCCTTGGATTGCAAGTCCGACTCTCTAACCATTAGGCCACGACTTCCCCATAGGTAGCCTAATTCTAATACATGCAGTGACTATCCATTATGATATGTAGTAATCCTTTAATTTTTAATATTTGGCATGTTTGTGTGTTGCTGCGCATCCATGTGTGTGTAATAAGCAGTGTACGCGCATTGTGGACCTGCCTATAATTACGCGCCATTGACTTTAGACCAGGTTTTAGTTAGTCAATGGCGCAGTCTATTTCAGGTGCCTCAAAATAGCAACGCACCAACAATGCGCCTGAACACACTTCATTTTCAGACCAGCATGCCCATGAGCGCACAAATGGGTGCAAATGCATTTGCTATTTAAACAGCGTGGCGAAGGACGTGAAAATGGTGACTGCGTCAGGCTGAAACTAGCAAAAAACACTTGCATTGTGCCATGCTTATAACAGCGCCTATAAAGTCCAATGAGTAGCTCTAAAACTCACACTAAACCCTACCCTAAACCTAACCAAAATTTTTATAACAAGCAGATGTGAGATAAAACTTATAAAGCAAAAATGTAATTTTAGTTCACTTTTACAAGTTTTTGAGCTCTTTTATCATGACTCATATTGCGCTAGCACCAAAGCCCTCAGCATTCGCAAGTGCATTCCTGTACCAGGTGAGCTACCAACCAAGTTTACTACGTTAGAAATCTATCTATCTATCTATCTATCTATCTATCTATCTATCTATCTATCTATCTATCTATCTATCTATACATATATATCTCAACTGTATTACTTTACTAATCATGTGGTATGGTAAAAGCGTTTTGAACATAACATTGTGCAAGGAGCCGTGCAAAAATTATCTTTATCAGTTAATAATCTGCCCCTCTAATTATCATTTGTGTGAAAAAAAAGATATATAACTTGATGGTGTTTTACTGCTTCCAGTGGTCATTTCAGCTGCAGTCAATTTTATGTATAGGTATGTTTTTGGAGTTTTACAGAATTGTATACTGAAAAACGTATTTTTCCAATGAGCCTATATTGGCTACCTTGGTTAAATAGCTTCACCTTAAAGACCATGCTGGTCCATCAGCTTGACCAGCAGTAAATAGCATAAACTGGCCTGTAAATTCATTTTAACAAAGCTGTTTATACTTGATTAGCCTGGTGTGGTGATGCAAAATAATTTTAATTGAAGGACATCCTGTTCATTTGTACTTTTATTTTTGTTCTGGTTTGTTCTGTCCGGTTCTGTTGTTTATATATATATATATATATATATATATATATATATATATATATATATTTAATTTACAAATTATTTTTATTTTACTGTGAATTTTATTATGATATTTTTATTTTATTATGATATCAACAGCTTGTAATGGGATAAAGGCTCTTATAAAAGTTAGCAAAATAATAATAATAATAATTGCTTTGTTTATAAACAGGTTAGAAAGTAATATAGTTTGTTGCATCATCATATGGCTCTTGTGAAAACGTGATAGAAAATGAAAGCAATGATACTGAGAAAAGTTCACATATCCACCAGCCGAGCACTGGCTTAAGCAGGACAGCCACCACCACTTTTGTTGGAAAAGATGTTGCTCAGCCTCTGTGGCACCAGGCATATAAGATCCATGAAAACCAGGACATTGAGCAAATGAGTGGTCGGGAACCATTAGTGCGTGTGAGTGACGTTAAAACACGCTTGGACTGTGACACGTTTGCTACATGCAGACAGTTCCATCTGCACCTTAAATATTTAATCTGGTTCAGTCGTAGTTCAAGACGCAGACACACACACACATACGAACACACTCATCCAGCTTTCTCCAGTGGAGTTGAGGGTCTTCTGCTTGGCTAGCGATTCAGGGATGGTAGGGTTTGTAGGAAAAGCTTTTTTCAGAGCAGAGGAAGCCCATGGGACAGAAAGGAACAAGGAGCTTTAGGAGTGTAGTGGCTGCTTTGCTAGGTTACCACTCCCTCTGCTGAGCATCCTTACTTCCTCTCGTCTCATCAGATCACTGTCAGTGCTCTGGTGGTGTGAGAGGCCTTTTATAGCTCTGTGCTCATAAATTTGGGTACAAGGGCTGCAAAAACCAGGCATAGCCCTGTCTCCCCTCCCTCTCCCTCTCCCTCTCCCTCTCTCTCTCTCTCTCACACCATGATGTCTCTGAGAAACCGTGGCGCTTGATTGCATGAGCAGCACGTTATTGATCGCCATCACTGTTTTGATGGCAGAATGATGAGCTTGTGCGCCCGAACAAGGAGTTGAACTGAAGAGCTTGTTTGAGCTGGTGACACCGCCACTTACGAGAGCGGCCGCAAATGATAGACTGCTACGTCCTCGCCTGTCTGTGCTCCAGAAAATGGATTAGACCAGAAAATGTTCCGTCACCACATAGTTGTCCCACATAGTTGTAGCTATTGGGAAGTCATTTTACACAGTACGTGATAAAGTATGACCAATGCATTACTTAAGGTTGTTACAAGGTCCCTCTCATGCTGTGTGTATGAGTGTGTGACTTCGATGTCCATGAATGTTTTAACATTGCAAATGGAACAGATGTGCAGGAGGTTGATTGCTTATCTATTGTAAATGGACAAAATTTTTAAAGCTCAGAATTTGTTTGTTTTGTTTTGAGAT
This sequence comes from Cyprinus carpio, assembly GCF_018340385.1. Lineage (NCBI taxonomy): Eukaryota > Metazoa > Chordata > Actinopteri > Cypriniformes > Cyprinidae > Cyprinus > Cyprinus carpio. The sequence goes on along the minus strand of NC_056582.1, from coordinate 4,599,891 downwards.
AAAAGACCCTGAACACTGATTACTCTTAAACTTTTTTTTTTTTCACTGAGCAAAAATCACTTAAAGTAATATTCTTGATTGTTTACAGATTAATATAATTTATTGCCTAACTTACTTGTTATCTAAAAGCAGCTCATATAAGAAACCTAAGAAAATAAATCCGATCTGGATTTATCTGAACCGAAATTGGTAAAATGAAAAGGAATGTGTTTACAGCAAGTACACTTACAGTTCAATCCTGGAGAGCAATTGTTAATCATATTTACTAAGGAACAAAAAATTTCAGTTAGCTACTTTTTTTTGCATTTGTGTCAATAAATAAAATAAATAAATAAATAAATTGCATAGATTTCAAAAGTGTTTTGACTTTTCATATGAAACATATCTATGGAAGATTATCTGCTCACCTTAATAATTGTATGGAATTTGAAATAATTTTCCATTTCATATATTTAACATTCTGAACACTTGACATTTTTGATAATTACGTTTACACTGAGCAAAACATTTATTCTAGGTTATTTGCTATTTAAATATAATTTATTTATTAACTAATGTAATATCTGAGGATATTAAATATCATTTTTATATATATTTTATTGAATAACCTAATATATACGGATAATTTCTGTGGCACAGAAAATACATTTGATTGTAAATAAAATAAAATCGTCCATAGGTTTGTTAAAACAAACTAAATATTTTAACAGTGAATACACCATGCAATCACTCAAAATGATAAACACACGAGTCCCAGGACGCCATGTGTAATGTTACGATTTACTTTTGCATTAATGTGATAGTTTGGTGGTAGTGTATTAAATGTTTATTTGCAATGCTGAATGATTCCCTGCTAAAATTCCACTGAGTGTAACACTGTAAATATGCATTTCTGTTCATTTTCACAGACTGAGGGATGTTTTCCCTCTGATGTGTTGCCACAATTGCAGTCCATAGATGTTTGTATATGAAATATCCCAGGATATACCTTACAGTTATTTATTTATTAGTTTTTTTTGTTTTTTGTTTTTCGAGGAAATCTCAAATATCCGTTTCTCCATGTGTGGTCTCTGAGCTTCTCTGAACTATTGTGTTTTCATTCTGCAGTCAAATGGTGTTATTGCTTTTTTGTATTCTTGTATTGATATATAGCGACACTGTATTTGGCGCCAGTCATCTTGGCTTTGTCTTGCAATATGCCAGATGGTTATTGTATTAGGCACTGACTGAAGGGATGCTTAGATGGCTGTTTTCAATTAATGCTCCTAATAAAACTTCACTTATCTAGTCTTTTAAGTTTCCTTTTTTTGTTTATTAACTAAGGTCTTTTGCTTTCGCACAGCTTAATCTCATCTTCCTGCTCATCACGATGTACAAAATGATGAAGCACTCTACATCGCTGAAACCTGATTCCAGCCGGCTGGAGCACATCAAGTAAGTCACGTTATTTTCCCCAGGATATTTCAGCTCATGTGGAGTCGAAGTGTGCCGCCACACACTAAGAATAAGCTGCATTCCTAATCTAACATTTAGAACAGGAACAGACATTGCTTCCTGGTTACACTGTATAGCATCTACAAAACTGTCGTTTTTTGCTTGGATGAATTTAAGTGTGTCGACTAAAGGGATTCAGATGGACTCCAGACAGATGTTGTTCTCTTCAGGTGCACGTCATCTATTAATGTGAGCAATGGCCAGAGAGGCACGTAATGACTGAGACAGGCTCAGTGCTGTTCCTCCTTTACAGTGACCACAAATCTCTTTTTCGAACAACCCCCTGTATTCAGAGTCTGCCTGCAGAGTGAATTCAGATGTGTGTGTGTGTGTGTGTGTGTGTGTGTGTGTGTGTGTGTGTGTGTGTGTAAAGACAGCGCAGTCAAAGCACTTCCATGTGTTTCCTGTTGCGAAGAGGGAGATCTCTTTCTGTAGCTGAAAAGTACAGAAAAAGTGTGCTGGTTGACCACATAACTTTTTTTTTTTTTTTTTTTTGCTGGCATGGTAATGCATGTCTTACTGGTTATATTTGATAGTGTATGACATATTTTCTATTGTTTTGAAATTGTGATATATGTAGTACCATCCAAATATATGTAGATATATGTAGTATATATATATATCTTGAATATTGTTCATTGTTAGTCTGTGTGAAATATCTCACAAACCAGAATTAAAAGCTTTAGACAAGTCCCAAATTTTGGTAATGAAAGGTTCTATTACCCTTGGACTCTGTTCATAGAAAGAGCCTTTATATGTTATGGATTTAATATACAACACTGATTGCATTTAATGTGATCTTTCAAACTTAACACACAGCCATTGGGTATATATGCATATTTTATTAGATTTAACAATGATATAGACATGAATAACACGCTTGAAAAATATGTTGCTCACAGGCATTATGTCAGCCGTATGTTGTCTAAATTTCTCTCCACCCATCACCACAGGGCAAGATGAATCAATCCGCTAAACTCTGGGCTCATTGCGGCATGTTGCATGTTCAGCAAGCTAATCTGCAGCATTTCGTTTCATTTCTCTGTTTCCCATTTCCCTTTTTTCCCTCTCTTTCTCTGTCCTCTCTCTGTTCTCTTACCCAAACCAGTAATTATCACGTCTGTGATGGCTATTATAATTCTGATTTGCCTGGGTAAGATTCACAATACACCCGTAGCTTATGTCACTCATAAAACATTACTGCCGCATAAAATAGTGTAAAATGGCAAAACACTGGCACATTTGGCCTGAGAGAACCATCTTTACGCTCTTTAGAAACCAGCATAAGGCATAGCAGCATGGAAAAAATTAAATATACTTGGCAGTCTGTGTAGAAAAAAGAAAGCAAATTTACAGTGGCAGTAAAGTTTTATGAAAAGTCCTGTCATGTAATAATCAAGTGTGTTAAAGACAATATGAAATATTTACTTTCTCTATAAATGTCCACTATTATGCAAGTTATTCTAAAGATATTCTATATCTATATATTCTTCTTCTGAAATAACATTTTGTTTCTGCTTATGTGAACTAAAACGTTGTCCTAACCAGATGCAAAGATCCCAGTAAGAATTCATTTTCACCAAAATTAAACTGCTTTGTGATGCAAAACAACCAAATGGAAGATATTTGATGTTTAATATATAGCTTTATGGTGTTTAATCAATAATAATAATTTATCTGTAATTATTACAGAAGTTAAATACATTGGGATGCAGTTTCATGTTGTCTTTAAGAATTCATAACCTGGACAGCTGCATTAATTCAGGAATGTTTGTCTTGGACGAAATCTAACACTTTTTTTTTTTTTTTTTTTTTTTTTTTTGTCCAGCTTTATTTGATTTTTGAACTTCAGAATTCTTACATTTGGACTTTAATGCTAATCAAACTGATTTGCCTGATCTAATGTTGTCTCTCTCCTCTGCTGGCCATGCACTCTAGCTATGAAGATAATAAACCATTTATCAAGTAAGAGCGTTAGCTAGACATCTGTGCCACAGCCTCATGGTTGCTCCCCTTGTCATTTTATTGTCTGTTTGCTGAGCTCTTCCAGAAGCGCCGTCTCTCTGTGCTGCTCATGCGCACTGTCTGTCTGTCTGTCTGTGGCTTAACTGGTTTCTTAATTTTTATTCCGCCTGGACCGTCTTAAATTGCTGTACATCTTAACGTCATACCCTCATATCCTTAAATCCTTCAAACTCATAACCCTTTCTACCCTCCTTCTCCTCACCCTTCATGTATTCCTACCCTCGAACTCTTAGACTTCCTCACACTGACACATTCTCATACACTTCATATGGCAAACCCCTTAATATATTCCTACCCTCAGGTGCCAAAGCGCTCATCGCCTTCATTTTCACATTCTCATTTCTCAAAGTGTCATGCCCTTATTTACCACATATATGAGTACATGATATATCAGTGGTTATTGGCTTATCAGTGTAATATTTTGATTTCTTATTAATTTAACTTACTTACTTATTTACGTACAGTCCATATTGTATATATGTTGGCCAGTATTGCATATTTAACTGTGCATCTATCTATCTATCTATCTATCTATCTATCTATCTATCTATCTATCTATCTATCTATCTATCTATCTATCTATCTATCTATCTATCTATCTATCTAAAAATTCAAATCCATCTTTTATACTGTGCCTTATAATTTTTTTTAAAATTCACTGTTGAATTTAAAACTTTTATAGTCAGTAATGTTTAGGTATTATTAGTTTATATTGTATTGTACTAGTTTACAAATCATTCATATAGTATCATGTATTTATGTAGCTATTGATTTATTTTTAGAGACAATAGCCATTTATCAGTTATGTGCCGTAACTTGAAAAAAAAAAGAAAAGAAAAAAACTCCATCCATTATGCCCCTCATTTATAGATCTCAATGCACCCATACCCTCAAAATAAATAAATAAATAAATAAATAAAAATGTTATACCCTAAACCGTCCTATTCCTCGTGCCTTCAAATCCTCATATGTTGGTTTCTTGTTTCATCTCTCATCTCTCCTCTGATGAAAGCAAGCTCTATCTCTTTGGTTCCTTAGCCAGCCGAGACCTGTTGTCAGCGCCTCCTCCACTAAAATGGACCAATCAGAGATGATTACTGCTCTTTCTCTTTCCCCTCCGTCTGAATGCAGCCCAGTATCATGCGTCTATACCCAGTATAGTGGCATGCAAAATTATCTCCACACTCCACTGCCTCAAAACTGATTAAACCTTCTTTACAATGATCCCGCTTCCATATGGGATTGATTAACCTCTCAATGATATGTTCCACTGCATTTCCCATCTACTTGTGCCTAAGATGTCAGTCCAAATGATTTTCAGAACCTGTGTTTGATTTGTATTGTTTTGCTGCAATTTTAGCTGTAATGCTGTAATGATTTCTGCTCTTTGCTGAAGGAAATGTCCCTCTCTCATGCCTCATTGTTTCTCTTTTATGTGCTCTCGAAGTCGTGGGTCATGGGCGGCTTTGCTCTGCTGTGTCTCTTGGGCCTGACCTGGTCATTTGGTTTGTTCTTCATCAGCGAGTCGTCCGTTGTCTTAGCGTACCTCTTCACCATCTTCAACACTTTCCAGGGCATGTTTATCTTCACCTTCCACTGCCTGCTTCAGAAGAAAGTAAGTGCTTCCTGAAATATATTTTTCCACCCGAGCTGCGGCAGCACTCGATTTTAATGAGAAGCGCACGTAAAAAAGTTCACTTGAAAAAAAAAAAAAACATTCCTTTGAACTGCAGGTTCGGAGAGAGTACAGCAAATGCCTCCGACACACGTACTGCTGTAGCGGGATCACCACAGAGAGCTCACACAGCTCCACAAAGACCCCAACAACACGGACAAGCGCTCGCTATTCCTCTGGTACTCAGGTACAAACACTACTGACCCAATTTCCATTGTTTTCATTTTGACGGCTTTTAATGCGGTGTTCGGTTATGAGACACATTTCATATTGGAATGAAATGAAACTGTGAGTGCTTCCATCTGATCCAGTGCGCACACACACACACAGGCACAGAGCTTTTTATGTTTTTTTTTTTTTTCATGTATTTGCAGACAGATTTTAGAGATTTAATTTCAACTTTATGTCTTTATGACAGATTGTATTATGTTATAGTGAATCATATAAATAGTTGTGTATACTATGCAATGTTTAGATAGGGGTCTGGTATGCTGTAATATTTACTTTTTAAACAGTATTATGATATCATACAGTATGTAGCATTTGTCTTGTTAATATTTTTTTCATACAGATTTAAAGTTGTAATGTGAAAAGAATGAGTGGAGAGTATTTTGTTTTTTCAACAACAAAATCTTCCCAAACAAATCAAAATGATTACGTAAAAATTATGCATCATCTGTTATATTAAGTTTAACAAAAATGGAAAACTCAACATTTATATAGACTATGAATTGAATATCATTTTTAACTGTTTAGTTTTGTGATTGTACAACATTGTCAAATACTCTAAGTAAATATATGCATTTTGACAATTTAGTTAAATACCGACAGACAAATCATACTGAAACTGTAACAGTATCAGCATAGAACAGGAGTTTATGTAATTTTAGGAATTATTTACTGCCTACATTTTTACTATTTAAATCATTAAGCATTTTAAATAGATTTCAGATCTACTCAGACCAGATATTTCAGATCTTTTACTCCAATTCACAACAGATTTTGAACAATAATAGTTGAAATCACCTAATACATGCAATTTTTAAATAACATATATATAACATCATAATTATTAATATACTAAATAATAACACTAGAAAAAAAAAAACTTTTAAAGACGTAGCACAAACAGTTTTTAAGTAAAATATTTCACATAAATACTTTTTAAATATCAAGATAATTTTGCTACAGTTTATCAAACTTTTAATAGAACGTATCTATGGTTAATGATTAAACTACAAATGAGGTTACTTTGGTAGGACATGTTCAATTTTAGAGAACTGACTCTGAATGCATAACAATGACTGGTACCAGTTACTTGAAAGTCATTGAAAAGGTTTAGAAAAGTTACGTTAGTTCTGATAAAAGCTATCATTTGCTTCTAGATACCACTTGCTTTGATATTTTGTGAGAAATGTATGAATGTCATTGCATCAGATAAGTACGACTGAAGTGTCCAAAGGCATCCAAATTATTTTTGGGGCAGCTGAACATATCAGAAAAAAAAAAAGATGGAACATGCGATCTTGCCCTCCTGAAGATAGTGATCATTGTTTCATTGTTTGTTCATCTAACAGAGTCGAATCAGAAGAATGTGGAACGACACAGTCAGAAAACAGTCTGAGTCCTCTTTCATCTCAGGAGACATCAACAGCACATCAACTCTCAACCAAGGTCAGCCATGCACCCAAACTCATTTCAGCTCTGTTTCATGGAAATGTTTCTCTGAAATAATAGACTGAGACAAAGTGATCTGTAATCAGCCATCCATGTTTAATTAAATTGTTCAAAATATTTAAGTATTTAATTGACCTCACATTTAATCAAATTTCTTAAAAGCCAACAATTTTAGAAGCACAGCACTAATGAACTCATCATTTTCACTTGAGTTAAATACCAAATTCATTTTTATTTTAAACATTTCAACAATTCTGACATTTATTTTAAGTTCAGTTAGGCCTGCTTTAGAAATCTGATTATACTTTTAATGTATATTTATGCATATTTCAGATTGAAATATTTATGTAAAACAAGTTGTATATATTCAACTGATAAGCTTATGAAAAACATGATTACTTGTAAACATGCACGAGTATCTATTTTAAACCACTCATATGTGATTTTAGTTAAAGTCAACATGAAACAGCATTCGCAACCCTTTTACTAATGTGATGTGACATATTTGTCAGATAGCAAATTAATTAGTCTTTGAAAAGTGGTCTCTGTATGTCAGGTATTTTGGGTGAGGTGGTGGATGAAAAATAAGAAAGATTGGTGTCGTCAGCCAAAAAGGAAAATTGTTTCAGAGGCAAAGTCATTTTGATGAAAGATATGATGCAAAACTTTTTTTTTTTGGAATAGCATGGAGTAATGAATCATTCTTAAAAACATCAGGAATATGTATTGAGAAAGTAAATAGCATCACATTTGATTTCATGTTGACTTTAATGGGAAATTAAACGACTAATGTCAATTTAAAGACACACAAAGCCAGACAAGCCCCTTTTGGGCCTGTTTTACACAGCTACAGTAGTGAGTCAGTAGAAAATATGCCCTTGGTCAGCTATTTCAAGGATTTAGAAAAAAAAAACTGTCATTTATTATTTAGCCAGGGCTGAAATGCATGTGATGAGAAGATGATGTTCAACTCTAGCTGACCTGCGGTAAGGTTGTATTATTCAGAGCCGCTTGCTTTGGCTTGCTCTAAAACACTCAGCATGCTTTTAATGCATGCGTTCATGCACAAATCACAAAGGTGCAAAAAAAAAAAAGTATTTGTCTTTCTGTGCTTCATTGTCTCTGTTCAGAAACAATAACAACAATGACTGTTTTTGTTTACAATATTGATATCACAGCATTGTGAGAAAAAAAAAAAAAAATATATATATATATATATATATATATATATGGACAAAAAAGTTTATAATTTATCCTTTTCATTTTTAGCACATACTACAATTATTATTATTTTTTTTTAAACAAGATCTTGAATTAGTAAGAAGCTGTGCCCAGTATGGAAGGTAAATTAAAATAGTCTTTTTTTTGTTTTGTTTTGTTTTGTTTTGTTTTGTTTTGTTTTGTTTTTTGTTCGTATTCACCCATTCATTTTCAATGGAGGATATCATTGACAAATATTGTTAACATATAAAATTAGTGATGTGACAATTTCTTGAAATTAATTTGATTTAATATTACCAATTAAATTACATAAATATGCAGCTAGGTAAAATAACTAAATAAATAAATAAATAAATATTCATATTCTTATTTGTCCTCTTGTTTTTGTTGCTTCAGGAATGACGGGCAATTATCTTCTTACTAACCCTCTTCTGAGACCACAAGGCACTAATAACCCCTACAACACCTTACTGGCTGAAACTATCGTATGTAACACACCAACGGTGCCAGTCTTTCACTCTCCAGGTGTGACTACTAATCCACTACACTCCTTTTAGCCCTTCTGCTCAAGAGTATTATCAGAGTACTAGGTAGTATCAGCCCCTCTGTGCTCAGAAATCACACCGATAGATCAGATTTATTGGGCTAAAAATGTAGTTCTCAGTGTGTGGTTTTACAGCACAGAGTAAAGCGATTTTTCTTCACTATGAAGCCATTGTGATGCTCACTATATATATATATATATATATATATATATATATATATATATATATATATATATATATATATATATATAATGCACATACATTTTATTTTATTTCTTTTCATTTAATATTTATATTTAAGCAAGTAAATTTATTTATTTATTTATTTATTTGTGACATGACACTGTTAACTGCTTGTCTTGTTTTCTTTTTTCTCTTCCTGCACACACTCAGTGACCTACAAAGAGACAAGTATGCAATCAGTTTTAAATTTCCCTATCAAATGTAATTGTTTTACCATAACTTAACTCTCTGGCCATCAACAGACCATCCACATATTTTCAGCACATGATTCAAAATCATTACAGTGAGGAAATGTTAATCTCAATGAAACAATACTTTCATCACCTCTGCATTTTTCAACTTTGGGATGTTGGCACGATGCATGCACATTGCAAACATTTTTTTGAAATTGAGAATTGAGATTTCTAAAATGTACACACATCATTCTGAATGGAGATTGTATTAAAATCAGTCGCCTTCTCTCTTTGTTAAACAGTCTCGTTTGGGTTGGATTTATCCAAATACTTTCTTCTCAGTTCAAAGCTGAATGGCTACAGATGTCTCTTCAATATGAAAAGCACATAGTTTGCAGTTAAATTTGAATGTTTAACTGCATGTTACTCATCCACTCATAAAACTGGGATTCAGATGTTTTATGAAAATAAAATTCAAAACTGTTTTTTTTTTTGGTTGGTTGGTTTTTTTTTTTTTTTTTTTTTTTTTGCGATGTATAAAGTCAGAATCCCTCACATTTACACAGGTGTCCTTACAAAATATCAGCTATAGACATGTTCCACTAAAACTAAAAAGTGTCCAAAAATTTTTTTGTCATTTAAGTTATAGTCTTATTATTTTACACAATTTATTTGTTTTACGTTTTAACTTTTTTTTTCTGTAAAATAACCTATTTTGATGTGTTGTTAAATGATTTTTTATTTTTGTATTTTTTATTTTTTTACTTCCAGATTTTATGGAAGCTTGTTTCCAATAAACAAAAAAATTATAATAATTACAATATGGCTTTAAATTGTTTGCAATTGTAAGAAAATGTCAGAATTGTGACTTTGACTTTTTTGTCTTCTGAACTGGTCGTTATAACTCACAACTGGAAGTTTATATCTCACAATTCTTAGAAAAAAAGTCAGAAATGTGATATGTTTATTTTATTATTTTTTCCCCTCATGGCCGAAACGGGCTTCCATGGTGTATACAGTATGTAGTGTCCCCAGTATAATCTCTGTTACCCCTCGATCTGTCTGTTTACGAGTTTAGTGAGGAATTCTGTCAGAGAAAAGCCCTCATGTTTCTTTAGCCCTTCCGTCTCAATATCCAGCAGAAATCTCTCTTAAACTCCCTTTCCTCAAATTACTGTCCCTCTTTTGTTCCCATATGCCATCTCATTCCTTTGTCTTGTCATTTCTGTGGAGAGGCTCTGAGAATGGCTGTGTCCAAGCCGCCCACCAGTGGGCTCTCGTAAGATGCAGTTAAAGATTATCATAGCTAATGTAGCCAGCCACTCATCCACCAGTGCGCAAATGACTTCCAATTACCACATAAAGTCCACTACTGCAAACAAACCCAACTGTGACATTTAATGGAGGGAAAAGGCCTTCATTTTGACATTAATTTAATTTGCTAAGTCCTTTGCTTGCGCTAACGTTGTAATTTGTTTTGGTTTTGTTTGTTTTTTGTTTTTGTTTCACCTTTTTTTTTTTGTTAGTGATATCTCATCATGTTTTACAATAAATCATTTTCCTTTTTGTTTTGTGTTCTTTTTGTTCATCAGCAGCGCTCAGGTCTGCTGGCCTGAACAGACAGACTTGATGTGAGTTGTTCAGAGTGAGTTTTCTCTCTCCTGTCTGTTGGATGCTTTCGCTTTCACTGGCTCTCTGTAGTGTGATAAATGGCTGTTTGTGTGTGTGTGTGTGTGTTTGTTTGTGTGTTTTTTTTTTTCTAATTTTGCTTTTTTCTGTTTTCCCTTCACCACCACCACCTTAACTGCTTCAAATACAAGCTAATGTTGATGAATTCTGTGACTGTCACCGCTTTTTCATCTGTGCATACACATCTGTGCCACTCTTTCATTTGTGTCTGTGATGTTTGAAGCCTACAGAATAATTTTAATGTTGTTTGGGATGTAGTTGAAACCTGTGTTCTGAAATTGGTCATTGTGAATTGTTCAAAATTGTTTGATTGGGGGAAAATTCAGAACTTCAAACTGTGGAGAATTCACAAAGAATGAAATGTGCCTGCGCCTGTGGATTCAGTAAGGGAATTATGCAAATCAGGTCACACCTAGATGTAGAAGACTACTGCGATCTGGCATACTTTGCTGGGGCTGTAGAACTGTGATTCAGGCACTTTACTGTAAAAAATTTGGAAATACAACTACACATTATTAGGACCTAATAATGCATGATTTCACACTGAAAGTAGTTTCAGCTATTTAGTAAATTTGTCACTTAAGTATATTCAAATGTATTTTTATAGCACTTTTCACACTACATATTGTTTCAAAGCAGCTTTACAGAAAATCATGATGTTAATGTTTATACATATCTTCATATTTTGGCTTTTATTTGTATTTGAGAGATGTGTTTGTATATAGTTTTTATTTTTGTGTTTGAGATATGCTATATAATATCTTTTGCCCTATGCAAGTATATCCAACTATATATATAGAACTAGGTGATAATATAGTTCAATTTCGCTATGAATTAAAAAAAAAAAAAATCAGATAGTTGACATTTAGTATATAGTATACATTGCTTTAAGGGAGTACTGTATGTATGAAAATAAAGTTGGATATAATATACATCCAACTTTATATATAGAGCTGTTTGATTTACAATTTTCGACAATTTAAACACAGCCAAGGTTTGCTAAATAGTATGGATTGCTTAATGTGAGTATACTGTATGCATGCTCACCAAAGGTCCAACTTTTAGTATATCATTGGTGAATACAGTTTCCATTTTTATTAACATAACCTTACAGTTCTGTATGCGCAGACTAAACATTTCCAATTTGTTCCGATGTTCTAAAAATGTTAGCATTTATGCATTTGACTCAAATGCAGGTCCTAAACAGCATTAAATATTGTGATTTTATATCTCAGATTTTGCGAGAGTGGTCAACCTAATGTTTTTCTTCCTCTTGTGTTGTTGCAGGACACTCGGTGACCAGCGGCAGAGATACGAACACGTTCGGGACTCTACCACTCAATGGCAACTTTAATAACAGCTACTCACTTCATAACTACAGCGACAGTGTGCAGGTGGTGGATTGTGGGCTCAGTCTCAATGACACAGCCTTCGAGAAGATGATCATCTCTGAGCTCGTGCACAACAACCTCAGGGGCGCCGAGTCCCGGATCAGCACCAAAAAGGGAGCGGGGATCAGCAGAGGGGAGGAACCTGGGATCGTGGAGACGTCGTCTCTTGTGCAGGTGGGCGGGGACAGTGAGATGGACGGTCTGGGGCTGCACCACACGCATCCCCGCACACTGGAAGCCCCCCTCATCCCCCAGCGAACTCACTCGCTCCTGTACCACACACAGGAGAGAGCGAGGGCCGACACGGACGGAGGCCCTTCGCATCCCCACAGCTACATCGGCCAGCTCCCGCCTCCGGCCGAAACTGCCCTGCCCTCCCCCAACAGAGACTCGGTGTACACCAGCATGCCAAACCTCAGAGACTCGCCATTCTCGGAGAGCAGTCTAGACGTAGGCCAGGACCTCTCGCCATCCAAACACAGTCCGAACGAAGACGTTTACTATAAAAGCATGCCCAACCTGGGGTCAGGCCAGCAGCTGCACGCGTATTATCAGATGAGCAGAGACAGTAGCGAGGGCCTCATCATCCCCGTCTCTAAAGACGATTGTGTCCCCGAGGGGGACGTACGAGAGGGACAAATGCAGCTGGTCACAAGCCTTTAAAACAAACTGTAAGCACCGCCCACCATGTACACAGCCCCGTCTATCCACCGATGGCAGAGTGGTCTTCCTTTTTTAGCCTCCCACATAACTGCACACATAATGAAGATGTACCGCTGCTGTCCAACGAGTTACAGGCAGGCCCAGACGAAATCTGCAGACTTTTAATCGCATTTTCTATGCTGATTTTAGGTGGAAATATACAGTGGAAAGTTGTCACTCATGAAATGTGTCACACAAAGCTTATGCCTTGTTTTTGGAAAAGATATCCTTACAAAAATAAATTTACTTGAACAGCAAAAATGCATAAAACCTGATATTAATTAAGATTTTTGTTTAAAAAAAAAGTCTTGAATTATTATTTTTATTTTTTATGAACAAAAAAAAATTGTCTTCTTCTTCTTCTTCCTTAAATTTACTGACTTCAAACAGGGTATAACAACTCTCTATTTCCCCCACCTTTCCCAGCACTTGTGGTGTTCCCTGTCATAAATGCTATATAATGACATTATGCTATATTATCACTAATTATTATTATTTTTATTTATTTTTTCAATTAGCACAGGTTTTGAATGAAAATTATCCAAAAATAATGCTTTTCATTCAAAAACTGAAGCGCATAAGCCAGGGTTGCCAGGTCTTCGTAACAAAACCAGCCCAAGTGTTATGCAAAACTAGCTGAATCACGGCCAAAACAAGCCCAATAGCGGAAATTGCCAATCAAAATTATACCAAAATCATGTTCCATGTAGATCGTACTTAATCAAAATCACATTCCAGGGGGGCAGGGAATTTCACTTTAACCCACAGACAAAAAAAAAAAAAAAAAAAAAAAAAACCTTTGCCGTTTTTAAAAGCAGTATAAAAGTAAGTGCTGACTTGGCAACTCAGATCAATGAATACTACAATCATTCAGTTCCAAAAAGAAATACAAAATCTGTACCAATTCAAAGAAAACAATTGGACAGAAAGATTGAATCCAAGATTTGATGATAATATAGCATAACAAGACATAACATATAGCATAACAAAACAAGGATTTTCAGCACAGCACAAGAGTTAAGGTGTATGCTCAGAAGAGAAGCAAAGCGAAGAAAAGAAAAGAAAAGAAAAGAAAAGAAAAGAAAAGAAAAGAAAAGAAAAGAAAAGAAAAGAACATTTATCAATGGGGTAAGAAACATCTTCATTTAAGACATTAAATCGTTTTGTTCAAATAAATGTTTTAAGCAATTTTACTGGAAAACAAGACAGAAAACACTAAAAGGGAAACGTATTTTTGCAATTTTTAATTGTTACCCTGTTTTTGGTAGCCGAATGTAATCAAATTAGCCACAATTATTTAATAAGCAAACAAGCAAGGGTCAGATGAGGTGTACAGTCAAACTTTGTGAATGAGGGCCTTCTAGTTTTGAAGAAATCTCCAGTTTTTTCGGTGGTTGCAGATTCCGTGTGGGCCTAGTTATAGAAATACAGTTTCACATTTAAAATAAATAAATACATAAAATTAAGCCAACAACAACAACAAAGTCTTTCTCGTTCCAGTGCATATGTTTCTCAAAGGATGTACATATATGATCACATATTTCTCTTTTGAATGCAATTTTGCTTTGTCTTTTATATTATATACAAAAAGGGAATTTCCAGGACCTTAAGACATGCAGAGATTGTCCTGACTGAACTCAAGAAGTCCTGTAACACCCTTTACAATCATCAACAAAAACCCATATGACCACTAGCAAACAAATCCCAGGCCTTATATTTTCTCAATCATACACGGAACTGGAACTGTCAAGGGTAATGATATAACATAGAACAATATATTTTGTTGTATTGATTGTGTAAAATAAATTGCTATAAAATAATCAAGAGCAACCCAAAATATAAAGATTTTGAAAAAGAGATGACTATGTAAAAAGATTCTAAGCGTGTTTATGATGAGGTACGCTGCAAAAGACATAGAAATTCCTCTGTCCTGTTCATGAAAATGGCTTTAACGCTTCAGATCGGTTTGTTTTAGTAGATTCTCATGTTCTTGTGCCTTGCACACATTTATTTTGTGCAAATCTGTGCAAAGCATGAAAAATGTAGCGACTGAAGGTCGCAGCTGAGCATGAAGGAGGACCTTCTTCTTTAAATACATGTTACTGCAGCTGGGGTTGGATATTTATTTATTAAATTATTCTTTAAAAATGATACTTTTGTGTATATTTTACAGCACCGGTAAACGTAGTTCATCCTCATAAGCATAATTATGAAACCCATCTCTGAAAAACATGTTAAGGAGCCCATCTCTGCAAAGGATGTAAAGATCTACACTTGTTTAACAATAAATAAATGTGAATTTTTGTCTAATTGAATGTGTAATGCCTTTTTGTTATTTGCACAATGGCGATTAGAAATATGAGTGTGAATGTACTTGTTTATGGAAAGATACAGAAACAGAAAGATGGTCAATCCATTATAAATATATCCTAAGACGGTATTCCATCGCTCTTTTATCACAGTGGTTTGGCATGTTTATGCTATTTAAGCTGGTGATGCACATTAAAGTAAAAAGCACTGTAAGCTGATACATAAACTGCAATATGAACCTTCATAAACAGCCTGAGAACAGTTTGCTGCATTAAAGCTAGAGGGCAGTACACAGGGGAACGACAAGTTCATTTACTGGAGAAAGCTGCAGATTATGAAGTTTTGAACCTGTCTCTCTGAAGTCCTGTTTGAAACTATCAGTCATCAGAAAGTTTCTTTCAGACAGCTCCCTGCACTGCACCTGCTGACGTAACCTCAAAATGTTCCCTGGGCCTCTTTGAAATCATCTGAAATCCTCACAATTCCTTTAGGAGACCCTAGAGTCAATGATGAGCAAAGTTTATGTTCAGAATGAAATACTGGCTTACTGCTTAATAAATGATGTGCAGTATACACTGAAAATAGATACTGGTAGATAATACAATAGGTTTAACAGTAATATTTAAGGAAGAGTACATTACACAACAATTTCAAACAGTAGTATATTTAAATGTAAACTTAAAATTTACTTTCCATTATTCTAATTTTGTGTGACAATGTTACCTATGGAGTCAAAGAAACTATATTGCACATAGTGTTTTGTTGTATATTGACTGTTCAGGGAAATTTAGTAGGTAAAAATTAGGCAGAGTTAACAGCAGAAATAAAACAAAAATGTCAAGAATGTGTGGCTTGTAATAAAGGGGGAAATTATTATTATTAAAAGGGTCATTATTATTATTTAAGATCATAATTAAAAGGATTATTTTTGGGGTGGGGGGTGGGGGGGTTCAACAACAACAACAACAAAAAATAATAACAACAACAATAATAATAATAATTTGGCACATTCTTTTCATTTATTAAAGAATTAGTAAACCTTGAAAGAAAGAAAGAAAGAAAGAAAGAAAGAAAGAAAGAAAGAAAGAAAGAAAGAAAGAAAGAAAGAAAGAAAGAAAGAAAGAAAGAAAGAAAGAAAAAGTCAAAAGTCATTTGGCACAATCTTATTATGATTTCTTATAAAATAAATTAAAATAAAGAATTGAATGGTTACAAGACTATCATTATCATTATCATTAAATAATTTTATTAGCTGTATTGTATTGATTGCTGTACAAAAATACAACCAATACCACAGTAAAATGAATAGAAATATGACCTTTTTAAGATCCTTCTTCTTCTTTTTTTTTTTTTTTTTCAAAAAGAGAAGAAAAGAGTCAAAAACTTTCCACACTTGAGGTCACAGCTTCATTTTTTTAGATCTTTTATTGTATTCTGTCTGTGCAAGATCATCATGAAGGCAACAGGGACACAACACAGCATTATTAATTAATCGGGTTCGGAGCACAACCTTGAATGCAGGTGTGCTTTCTGGGCAAATATTGATTATGAATTGCCTTGCTGATGGCGAGAGAGCGTCAGGCGATTAAACCAACGGGTGACCAGGGCAAATGATCTCTCTGTGGTTTTATTTGCCCTTATTGGGATTCAGGGCAGATGTGATGTGTAGAGTTATATTACAGCATTGATCTGGTGCATCAGGGATTGCTCAATTCATGTGACCAGATTTATGAATAACACATTTGAATCTGTTTTATTTCAGGAATATAAGAAGAAATTCAAAGACCAAAAAGTACTTTGGGGGTGAATCGAACATTCAGAGGAGTAACAACCTCAGATTTTTTTCCTTTCAAATATTTATTCAGCAAATAAATGATTTTTTAGTCTGCACATCGACTGCAGTGTCAAGATAAAAGACAACTCTAAATTAGAACATCATCAAAGCAAAACCTTCACGCTATGTGGATAGAACAAGTCACCTTGTGTTTTCTTCCTCTTGAATATCTGTCAAGGCAAGCAATTTAGGTGTGAAGCTTCCAATAGGAAAGAAAATCACATTTTTTTTTCTCCCCCCTCAGTTGTTTCTCCTACAGCACTGAGATTAAATAGAGAGCAAGTAGAGACTTTTGAAATGTTTCACCTAAAATAATGTTTATTTGTCCGCATGTTGTTCCAAGCCTCCTTCCCACTCCCCAAGGCTTGTCACATGTCACACGTTTGACATCATTGATGCAGAACTCCTGTAGATGGCAAAATGTTCAGTGAATAATAACTTTTCATTCATGAAATAATTTCTTTTTAAGGCCCTTGAGAAACAGACCACAGTAATTTAACCTCTTGAATTTCAGAACAGTCTCACTGTGCCCAGATTTGCCAGATACCAAAGTGTGCAATCAGTAGACAAAGATTTTAATATGATTTCATATTAATTTAATATGATATTTAATATGAGCTTATGAAATTCTTCCATTTCATCAAAAAGGATCTGAGCTATAATATCTCAATGCCATGTATGATGGTATTCTCTAAACTCTAAATTCTCTAACTCATTTAGGCTTGTTTTAGTACTTTTAATCATTCATGCGTAATACAATTCAGAACTCCATAAAGCAGTAAAATTTTACAGTGTGTATATAGTTTTATGTATCACACAAGGTTGGGAATACATGCACTCCAGTGTGGTTCTTCACTCTGTGGGGTCCTGATGACTGCAGTCTGATCCTGAAGAGTCTGAAATTAGCCTCTCAATAAATGTCATGTTGAGTACTTCAGTCGTGTCTGGATCTCACTCACTATGATGTCACTGCACAGCTGTAAATGATTATCCGAAATTGACTGGGCTCATTTGCTGAGATTTGTTCAAGATTTTTATGAGTTTGATGTCATGCCTGCCCTTTAGACTAATGCTTATAAGAATTACTGCTAATTGATGTGACATTTAATGACATTCTGAGCGGCCAAAAATAGTATCTTATGCAGATGTTACATCTTTTAAACATCTGGGCTACAGCAGGTTTTATCAATTCAGTAATGACATCTGCTAAATATATCGAAACATATACAATATTATGGTATCTTAGTAATATTTAAGATTTTTTTTAAAGTATTATTATCATCATCATCATCATCATCATCTTCATCAAAATCATCAAAATCATCATCATAATTAGTCCAATTTGTTTGCTGTTATAGAATAAAATGCTTCTTTTTTTACAATTAATTATTAATTAAATTATTTTTATGTTTTCATAATTGTTATGAGTAGTAATAGTACTGGTGGGGATAGTATTTCATATTTATTATTTCACTATTTATTAGAGTAAAATGTCTCAATTTGTTACCTTTTTGAATAAAATTATAAAATGGATTGGAATTGTAAAAATGGCTTGAAATTTATATAAATATATAGAAAGAAAGAAAGAAAGAAAGAAAGAAAGAAAGAAAGAAAGAAAGAAAGAAAGAAAGAAAGAAAGAAAGCAATCAAGCAAATATGTGTTTTAAATATTATTTGTTAAAACAGTATAAATATTAAATATGTATCTTGTGCAGTAATAACATCTGCAAAATATATCATAAAACATTTGATGGTTAGTAATATTTATCTTATATAAATATTTTAGTAATATTTCAGACTTTTAAAGTATAAGTTGTGTTATTATTATTATTAGTATTATTAAAATTAGTTTGCTGTTTTAGAATAAAATGTCTATGTTTTGCCTTTTTTAATAAAATTGGAATTGTTCTTAGTAGCAGTAGTAGTTTATATTTATTATTATTGTATTTTATTTCTTTGTTTCTTTCTTTATTATTATTATTTTATTTTAATTTTATTTATTTATTTATTTATTTATTTTGAGTAAAATGTCTCAATTTGTTACCATTTTGCATAAAAATAATGTTATGGGGTGGAATTTGGAAAATGAATGAATGAATGAATGAATGAACGAATGAACGAATGAGTGAATGAAGTTACAAATGATTAAAGCAAAAAGAGTAACAACCATACCAGAGAAGCAAGACAGAGTTCTTTTTCAAACTGCTATAAGCAATACGAGCCATGACACTGAATGACACCATTTACTAAATCCACAACCCAGCCCTCCAAAGACACGTCAGCAAACCCAAACGCTCAAACCAATTCACAGGTAGAGAGGAGCCTCCAAGTTTTCTGATGGGATGAAACACTAGGGTCACGGTCATTTGTGTGCTGTTTTTACAGAATCCAGGGCTGTCACAGAAACACTGGCATTTATCAGAACACCCATTTCTGTGATGTATGATGGATAGTGGGGACAATCTGTGTTTGCTGGCATGAAAATGGCATAAACAGCTTTAAAGTCAACATGAAATTGCATTCACAACTGCTAATTTTCAAAACATGAATATAATGTGGACAAATAAAACATAAAATATTACAAAACACTTCTTTTTCTCTTTTGCTCTCTCTTTGTAATAACAAGCAGCGACGAATCATGTATTATAAGACCAGGAATGTGTAGGACCAGTTGAATTCATGTTGACTTTAAAGCTTAAACAAACTGTGCCTTGTCCAAAAATTACAAAAATAGCTACTCTCCAGGGGTCTCATTTATAAAACTATGCGTAGGATCTTTACTAAAAGTTTACGTGCGCCCAAAAGCCAAAAATGGCGTACGCCAAAAAAATATTCCGATTTATAAAACCGTGCGTACGCACACCTGTAAGCAATGTTCCCTTTATAAATCACAGATCACCCGCAGATGTGCGTACGTGAACCAGCCTCATATCCCGCCCTGTACACGCCCATTTTTTAACCATAAATAGTCAATGCAAATCACCTCATGATTGCTGATCAGCATGTAAATGAGAGTGGAATCCCCATATATACCTGGAAAACTGGCATGCGACCCGCCAATTAATTAATCCAAGAAAGTGAAAACGTGCATTTCTGTTAGCCTAATTTTAATAATGGCGACAGGTGAGAAAAGAGGAAAAAATACGTAATTTCTCAGATACTGAGATTGAAACACTTGTAGGGGAGGTGGAGGCTCGGAAAACTGTGTTATTTGGTGGCCACAGCAGTGGGGTCACTAATAAAAAGAAGCAGTGCGAGTGGCAAAGTATTGCTTCTGCCGTCAATTGTGTCAGTGGGACAGAACGGACAGTTGCAGAATTAAAGAAAAAATGGTCCGACCTGAAGGTATACATTTTTTTTTTTTACCAACATATTACATTTGTGTTTTATTAGGCTATATACCTATATAAATAGCAATATTGATTTTCAAAAAGTTTTATTTACATGTGCTTACAGTATGCAAAATATGTGAAATAAAGATTCTCATTCATTCAAGGTGGAGGCAAGAGAGAAAACTGTCCTCCCACCGCCAGAGCGTGGCTGCAACTGGTGGGGGCCCATGTACAGCTGATCTCACATCAGTGGACAGCAAAATCGCGGCTATAATTGGGGAGGTCAGCGTGTGTGGTATTGTGTCGGAAAAGGAGGGAGAAACTGACGTGACTGAAACCACAGAGGAGCAAGGGTTAAACCGATTTTTAATCATTAACGCTGTACATTTGAGTGTGTGGGGTGATAAATGGATAAATGTTGCCAATTGTTTGTCCTCCAGTCCTTCCGGAGTCTGAAGCTGTAAATGAACAGGAGGTTCAGGGTGAGGGGTTCTCAGATGCAGATGCACAGCGTCCGGCTCAAAGCAGTGCCCCTTCTGCGTCTGGCACGTCCAAAAGTGGTCGGGTACTCACTGACGCAGTCCTGCAGTTACAGCGAGAGACAATAAACGCTGTCAACGGGGTTGCAGATGAGCTACGGCAGATGAGAGAAGTGATGCAAGAAATTGCACAATCATTAAAAGATGCAGTTAAAACATGAACCTTGAGTTTTGTCTTTCTTTACAAACGCCGCATGACATCCTCACGGATTCTTGCACCTCGTTGATATCCCTCTTGTCGGCCAGGGGGCTGTGGCTCGGGGTCGTAATGCTGGGGTAGAGGGAGATCAGGAGGGAGAGGAATACCGTTTCTCAGTGCTATATTGTGCAAAACACCACACGCCCTGACAATCTTGCACACTTTTGCTGGATGGTATAAAAGTCTGCCACCCGAGGCATCCAGAGCACGCCATCTGCATTTCAGGATGCCGATGGCACGCTCCACAACTGCGCGGGCACGAGAGTGGACCTCGTTATAATGAGTTTTTCCTCTGCGCTCTGCGGGTTTAAAAATGGGGTGAGGAGCCAGCGTCTCAGGGGGTAGCCACTGTCGCCTGCAGGTTATAATTATATTAAAAACAATTGTTACGGTTTCTACTTTTTAATATTGTTAAACTCACCAAGAAGCCAGCCATCACGTACTGCGCCTGCATTTAGTCTGTTCCCTACACTGCTATGTGTCAAGATAAAGGAATCATGTGTTGAACCAGGCCAGCGTGCCACAATGTTTGTGAGGGTCATGTTGGAGTCACATATGATTTGCACATTAATAGAATGCACATGCTTTCTATTAACATAAGCAAATTCATTTTCAGATGGTGCCCTTATAGCAACATGAGTGCAGTCAATTGCGCCGATTACATTTGGGAAACCAGACATTGCTGCAAATTGCGTTTTAATTTCGGCCTGTTCTCGCACAGTGTAGGGGAACCTGATGTATCGACTAACCATATTAAGTATACCATTTAAAACGACAGATATTATGGCACTCAGGGACGGCTGTGATATACCAGACCTATAGGGTGAGATGATAGATTCCAATAGAATTATTTCATATACAAAAAGGTCTTAGAGACAAATTTGAGGATTACTTATAGTTTTTTTTTATATTATTAATTTACCTGTCTGCCAATTCCCGCTGGAAACAGCCGGTTGCCAAGAACCCCAGAGTGGTGAGGACTTGTATTTGGACTGGGATGGCATGGTTCCGGCGTGTTGCCCTCTCTAATACTGGACCCAATTCAGCACATAGATCCAAGAGCACAGCTCTAGGGAATCTAAATCGGCTTATTAGCCAGTCATCATCATGGGCCAGGAAATCATCATGGTCCCTGAAAACTCGTTCTCTCCTTATTCTGCCATTAGCGTAATCCTCCAACAGTGCCAGGAGTGCCATCATGAAGCATTACATACCCGGGTCACCGGAGAAATTTATATGTTTCTAGCAAATAGACTGATCGTTAACACCTTGACAAAATCACTTAATTAATTTGTGGGCGAAAATTTAAGACGAAAATGTTATAGTGAACACATGCTTCTTGACGGTTTTGTAATGAACACCGTAATAGTTAGGACCGATGATGAGTAGCGATTGTGCTTCATGACTGTATTTGCAGACTTTGACATTTTATGATATAGGCTATGTACATTAAGGAAAATATTTCCTTTTTACACTGTGTTCTGCAGTTCTCTAATAAAAGGGTATTTCATGCTATTCTGTAGGCTATCACATGTATCGCGCCATGTCCTCCTGTGCTCCCGTTGTGGACAATGTGACTGTAAGGCAGCGCTGATTATTATTTTATTTTACTTTTAATACATTTTGAATTACGTTTGGATTTTACTAGATGTATATAGCCTAAAACAATCGGCACAAATTAACACTGTTGGATTTAATCTTCATGATAATGTGGATATAACGTATGAAATGGAGTGAAAATTAAATGTCATTCATTCTTATAATCGTTCTTCTCACATTTATTTTCTACAATCTAACTTCAGTTCACGACCTCACCATCGGTGTCGCCAATTCCCTTTGTCTCCAGAATGTGCGTACGCACGGCTCAAAGTTTGCTTAAAGGTGCGCACATTCTCCCGTCAAGTTTGTTTTTTTTATAGATCACAACCTTTGCGTGGGAACTGGCGTACGTACGTTTCCAGCCCCGTTTTGTGCGTACGCACGCTTTATAAATGAGGCCCCAGAACATTCACAGCAAAGGATATGATGCATCACAATAAAAATATTTTACACATAATAAGACAAAGGATATGATGAATAAAAATAATTTTATTTTAAGAATAATAAGTAATGTTAAAATTCCCTAAAAAAAAAAAAAAAAAAAACAGCCCGCCCCATCCCTGCCATCCATTCCATACCCCATTAAGCTGGAGAACCTTGAGCTTAAAAATACAGCATGAGATGGAAAAGCAAAAGGCAGTAATTAATCTTTCATTTTGTTACACGAACTGTAAATCGTGACTTTGGCTCTTCTACATACAGTTTAAAAGCTTTATTGATGCCATTGGATTTAATCTAATGAGACAGATGTGTCTTGACTCTTTACAGCAGTAATGTGGTCTGAGTAAGCCATTAATTAACATTCATTAACATTTCAATGCATAAGAACTATTTTACAGTATTTGAGGAGTGAAAGAGCTTGCCAGCATGTTGTAAAGTCAGAGTGACTTATTTTCCTTCAAAACAGAAGCATGTATCTCAGGAATTAATGGAACTTCTTAAAATTCCATATAGAACAAGACCCTAATCAAGCTTTAAATAGTATCTCGAAACACAGCCATTGAAGTGCCGCTAACATATATTGAAAATGAATCAATTGAAAATTAAGAAGGATAAAAAAAGGCAAGTCTAATATGCTCTAATGGATGCCATTACCCTACTGAATGTGTGTCTCCATGTGTAATGGTTTCATTTTCATTCAGGGAATGTTTCATTGTTTTTTTAATTTTTATTTATTTATTTATTATTTATTTTTATTTTTTTTCAGAGAGCAAAAGCATATTTTAAGCTGTTACACACCATTTCACTCCATTTAAGATTGTTGTCTCTAATTTCCAATTTATTCTCACATAAAACAAGTGTGAAAGAAGTCACTGCTTTTATACACAGTACCACAGGGAAAGAATTGGAATTACGAACTGTAATGTAAATAAATATTTATGATAAAAAATAACAGGGAACTTCAAATTAACAAAGACATTTAAATAAATATAAATTAATAAATAACAGACATTTTTCACTTTCTAATGTATCTGAACATCAGTATTTCACATCTGATTTATTTTATTTTATTTTATTTTATTTTATTTTATTTTATTTTATTTTATCGGGTAGATTATGTGCCAATCACACATTTTTATTATTAAATATAACATCCAAACCGTTATCTTGTTTTGCTCTTTGGAGGGCAAAAATATCTCAGGATTTTCCTTGCAATTAGAAGAGACTTTGAAACTGTGTAATTAAAGCTCTTTGATGATCAAACAATTGGTGGGAACATAGAAAAACATCAAAAGTGAAACAAATGTTTGACAGAGAGAAATTAGTCCAGCTTCATGAATTAAATATATACTCTCGCATTAGGGTTCCGTCACACGGGAGTTCAGGATATATTACAACTGTAAGTACAGTAACCAGTAAACCTTTTTGACAAATGTTACACTGACAAATGTTTCAGTCATTTTAGAAGTAATTTGTTAAATGATTAATATAAATAAACATGACAAGGTAGAAAACATCTACAATTAGAAATGGTGGTTGACAGATATTAAAAATAAGAGGAAGTTATTGCTAAACATGATGTGTGTTTAATTGAATTGAATTTTTATATATATTTTATATATATATATATATCTTATATATCTATTTTGTATATATATATCTTTTTATTTACATCTAAACTATTTAAAACATTACATTTGATTTATAATTGTAATTGCTTGATAAAAAAAAATTCTGGGTTAGTGTCCAGTCATTTGTGATCTATTCATAGATAAAATATAATATAAACAGAATATAAGCGCATCAACAATAGTTTTTTTTTTTTTTTTTTCACAGTTCATTTAATGAACACAAGACATTATAGTGAATTTCTCAGTGACATCAAGAATTTCACAGTTCTGTCAGTCGTTTGAATACAGTACATAATTAATTTTCTTCATGATCCACTCTAGCCTGATTGAATACCTGCATGGGATCTATTGAATTATGTATTTCTTTCTGTGTAAAATTTCACGAAAGTGTAGCGTTAACCTGCTTTTTAATAGCTTTACTTGTAAAAAGATTTGATTTGTTATCGTTGTTTTGCATGATGCTCTTTAAAAGCATTAAAAGTGAACAATAACTACTTTAACTTCATGTAACAAGTTTACATATTTTTTGTTGGAGGTGAAAGTTGAGATGCTAATCAGTTGGTGATTGCACTAAGAAGCGATACGAGCATGTGGCAGCTGTCACTGTCTGAGGAGGCGGGGCTAAACCTCACTCACTTTAGATTCATGGGCAGCAATGGAGGCAGAGAATTCAGTGAACCATGACAGCAAAGAGGGTGGCAACAAGAATTTTTGAGAACGGAATGATGGGACTAGAGAAACTCATCTCTCCTCAGGAGATTATTTTCAAGGACTACCAACAAGTTCAGAAGCTCCTACAGATATGCTTTGACGTGGTTGAGAGTGTGGTTACTTATAGCTAAATGGAAAAAGTGCAAAAAACTTTTCTTTTGTAGTGTGAGATAGGGGTTAATAAATGGTGTAATAATTATAATTATCTGTATAGATTAGTTATATTAGTCCTACTATTCTCATCATGTACCCATATATATTGGATGTCATGATAAATGGAAATATTTTTTAAAATACTGGTTCACTTTAAAAATAAGTTCACTGCTAAAAGAAAGAAAGCAGAAAAAGGAGCAAAATTAGAACTTTAAAATATTTGTACTGAAAAACAAGATAAATATGTTGAGCAAGAAATCACTTGTTTGCAGTGATCCATAACAATATCACAAATAAGTGAACATAGGGGCGTTTATTAAATATTTTGATCAATTCTTTACATTTTGTAGTATAGGCTTGTCTTGCTTCTGGTTTTCATAACTTTATAGAAACTACTATTACACTATTTAAATATTCAAAAGACAAACTGACACCATTATATAAACTAACCACCAGTCATACAACCATCTAATAAATTCCTAATGGATTACATTAAATCCCACCTTACATTTATTTTTTTTCTTGTTGAATTTCACTCAGAAAAAGATGTCAGGTTCTGAATGCTTTTTCATGTTGACATAAACACACAAGTACATGTGAAATATTACTTCAACCACTTGGATGGTATTAAAGGTCAGCTTTTAACCTTGTGTCTGGTACATTATGGAGGCCATGAAGTATATGAAATGAATATGACTCCCTCCAGCACACTTTAGCATCTTACCACCACTACCAGGAAGATCTAACAATACTGATGCTGAGGCTTCCTGCACTTCAGCATGTTCACTGCGTGCCACAAACCACCACTAATCTGAGGAAGTGAACAAAAAATGTGCCTTCGAATAGAGATTCTTGTATTAATAATAATAAATAATAATAATAATAATAATAATAAATTGCAGCAAACAAAACAGAATCAAATCATCTAAATTTTCTAAAATGTATGTGTGCACTTTATATACAAATACCTATAAATACAAATAAGATCTACCTTTGTTTCAACACTAAAATCAGTCCAAAAGACAACGATAATAATGAAAAATTAAGTTAAAAACAACAATACCATTTTGTCCAAAATAATTATATTAATATTCAGCAGAAGTTGAATAAACAACAGTTGTTCTTTGTGTGCATGCATCTGGATAATTTAGCATCAGAACATAAACCACTACAACAGATACAGATGCTCTGACCTGCAGAAATGCGCTAAACTGTGCCTAGCAAGAAAGCATTATCTTTTCACACTGGAGAAGTTTCCAGTGATAGAACAGGAAAAATCACCTGTGTGCTTCCAATAGACAAAGACCTCTCACTCTTTCTTAACTTGATATAGGTGCCAGTCATAGCCTGAGGTCCCGTGGTTTTAATATTTAATATTTAATTTAATAACATGGGTTGCGCTTGACACACGTGTCCTTGAATGCAATGGAGGCCACATGCTCTCAGCATGTTCTCACAACGAAACTGTAATTTTTATGTTCAGTTCCTGTATCTTCACATATTGATGAGGGAATGTGTGCCATCATTTGTAAGCTTGTGTGTGACTTTGTGTGTGTGTGTGTAACGATACAGCAGTTACTAATAGCAGAATGTCCAAGCTGTATCCCCCAAAGAATAAACAGATAAATTAATAAAATAAAATAAAATTAACAAAATAAATTAAAATACAATACAATACAATACAATACAATACAATACAATTAAATTAAACTAAAAATTAAAAAATTGTAAGATTTTGGATTGAAATGACATCAATACAAATTTTCACATTTAATTCAATGTGTTGCTTGTATATTTTTAATTGTGAAATTTACTAACAAAATTGTGAAACTAGTGAAATTTCTACACTTTTTTTTGTAACTGTTTTTACATGCATGTAAAGAGAAGTTTAGATAAATATTCTAAATAACTCCTTTGGTGCGTAAGAGTATTTTAATTATAGATTTTTGGTTTACTTATTTTAATATATTCAATTTAAAATACCATTCATTAGATGGAAATAACAATCACATCATACATCCAGGCTAGAAAGTATTTAGTGTCTTTTTTCACATTTAATAGGTTTGTCCTCATGCCCCTCAGAGGGAGCCGTGTCTGACGGTGACTAGTGTTTGCTTTCAGCTCAGTAGTGATGTGAGAAATCGATGGTTGTGCTGATGTCCCACTTCACTTCACTAGAGGAGGCTCTTCAATCGATGCATTTGATGTCAGGACTGGGATGAACTGAGTCAAGTGGAGAGTGGAGTTGATCTTATTTCTGTCTCTGTTGGGTTACAGAGAGATGCAGGGAGCCAGAGGAAGACAAAGAGAGGTCACTGGCTGAGCTGACTGTGATGAATTACAAGAACAACACTTCTGGATTTGTGGAGAGTGAACTTGAATTGTTTGGTCATTAGCTGTAAATATGTCAAAATCATAGCTCTCAAGCTGGCAAGTGTTCAGAAACACAGAGGTTTAATACTCTATGCAAAACAACATATTTGTAGCTGTTGGGTTGTCTGTATGAATAGTTGCCTTATACCCAAAGGGGTGAAGATTTATTAGTTAGCATGGCCTTGTCAACCCCTGCTGGTAAATATAGTAAAAATAACTGCATGTTTCTGCACCATGTTTTCTCCATTCACTGAAGAAAAAAAAAAAAGGTGTGTTTATAAGTGTATTTACATTTATATGATTTAATGATTTAAGTTATGCAAACATAATTTGTTCAAGTAACTGCAACACCATGAATTTAAGTAGTCTCAAATTTTAATGTTTCCGTGACAGGAATAATCCATTTAATTTATATAATTTTTTTTTGTTTGTTTTTTTATTAATTTTTTTTTATTATAGTTGGTAGTGTTGTTTATTTTTGTTATTATTAAATAATATTATTATATTTAATATAATAACAAAACTTAATTTTCTCTAAAAAGTACTGCATTATATATTACCAATTACTTTCTAAATCCCATATTATCATCGACCAGTTGAAAAATACAAGGAGCTTAATTTGTAAAATAAATAAATAACAAAAAAAATATACAAATAAATAGTACTTGATTTGTTCACATTCACCCTACATAGGGTAGATTGCTCCTTTTAGCGAATTACCCTAATAAAAAGCAAATAAATCAAATTTAGTGGAGAAATAAATAGGACAGGGTAAATTTTGTTTTTTGGTGGTCAGATCCTTAATTAATCAGATGGCATTAAAACCTAACTTTTGCTCACGGTTCCCCCATGTGGTTGATAAGCGCAATTCTCTGTTACCAGTGTCGTAAATACTGTCGCTGTATAACCGTGTGTTCACACCATAGACTATATAAAAACATGAACGTAGTGTCCATGACATCACCCATAGACTCCTGAAGAGCGCTTAATATAATTTAAACGGATGAGTTATAAAAAAAATTCACCCCCCTCACAGTTGAAGGGCAAAATTAGCTATATAGACCAAAATCTTTTTTTGAACCAGGCGGTAAACATGTTTTTTTTCTGCTGAAAAGTTGGGCATTTTAACATGGGGAGTCTATGTAGGGTGGCCATATGCACCGTTCATACGGGACACGTACTGGCCAGGATTTTAATATTGCCTAAAACATCCAAAGCAGTTTGACCAATAACATGCAGGTATTGTACATAATCGACCAATCGTGGGGCTGTGTGTGAGAAGGGGAGCTCTACAGGGAACGATCAATGCGATGCAAATACGCGCACGTGTTTGTTATTTCATTTGACTTGAAGTGTCGCTGCTCAAAAAGTAGGTGCGAGAGCAATTCGAAAGCAGAGCCGTCTACTCTGCTCTCTATAGCTCTCGTGAATGTCACACAACGATCGACCTGCACAGTGCAAACAGCCAAAACCTGGATATTTTAGGCAATATTAAAATCCTGTTCGGGATTTGTCCCATATGAACGGCGCATATGGCTACCCTAAGTCTATGGGACTGACTCCCTTTTGCAGCCAGCCTCAAGCGGCCTGTCGATGAATTGCGGTTTTAGTCACTTCCTTGTTGGCTTCACGAGAGAGAGCGGGAGGTTGCCGCTTGGTTCACACCACTGCCGGCGAGAGCATCAAAGTGGCCAGAAGTCAGTCATTTTCAGTGTGAGCAGGCAGCGAACAGCGGCGAGGCGTGGCTTGGACGGTGTGGGCATCAAGGAGAGTAGAAGTCAGGTCAACTTTATGGTAATGAGCTTTGACATGGTTCAGCGGCAATCAATTGGAGTGTAGAAGTCCTCCGCTTGAGAGGATTCCAGAGAACACAGTCCGGGAAAATTTTGTTTCGGTTAAATTTGTTTCCCAAGCATTCTCACATTTTTATTGTTTTTTTTTAGTTGGGATTGAATTTTTTTTTCAAAACAACAGCAGTTTGACCAATTATATTTAGGCTACACTTCATCCAGGAAAGTTAATGTTAATAGTGTGGGCTGAGATTAATTTTAATGTTAATTTTAGTTAAAGGCTAGTAAACGTCTCCTATAAACTGAATGTTGAAATGAGGCTAGCACTTAAACATGAACACAAAAAAAAAAAAAACACAGTTTTTGTTTTTTTTTTTTTTTTTTCAATCATGTAACTATAATTGTTAAGTTCTTTCCATCTATCAATTTCTTACTTTCACATTTAAAATATTATGAGGTTAACTTATACCCTACTTGTGATCAGTCTGCACAAGATCATCATGCTTGTTTCCTTTAAATGCAAGACAAGCTTTCGATCTACAGGTACGTCAAAGGCATCCACAAATCTTTCTACAGCATTGTTGGCAGGGCGGCCAGAGTGAATTTTGACGCTCTCGCCAGCAGTGTGAACGCATGGTAAGCTTGCCTGTGGGCAACGCAATACACGTGAATTTGTTGACTAAGCTGATGGAACTGATGAATGGAGAAACTTCCTTTAGAAACCGAGTTCATCCACCAGGTATAGTAGCCCGTGTTACTCTATGTTCTACAAATATCATTACATATTTTCTTTATGGTTACTCAAGAATTGAAAACTACAATGACAAAAAGAACGGTAGAATGTTTGCCTAGTTTTTTTTGTTTGTTTAGTTAGTTCGTATGTAGCTTTGTTAGGGAGTGGTGTTTTTTTTATATAGATTGAATTGTTTTTTGTATGATTATTTATGTATAATGTTAATGTACATAATAACCTATACATCAGACATTGCCATAAGTTTATAAGGCTGTAAAGTAATAGATCCTCTTTATTTGAATAACCGTTCAGACATGAAGTAGACTGGTGTTTGGATCTTGGGTGTCGAAACAGACATGGTACACATGGTTACAGCCAGTGCCCGAAAACCGTTCTTTATTTTGGGGGTGCTCTAGGTTATAGACTTTACTTTCCATCCAGCCACTAAAACTGATGTCATGACATCTTACTTTGTTATAGCTACATATAGACATTATTTTAAGGTAAAAAAAAAAAAAAAAAAAAAAAAAACACCTACATAGTGTGGCTTTAACAGTTCAGGTGATTTTCTCAGTGCTAAGTTGTGGAGAATACAGCAGACCACTACGATATGACAGACTTTACTGGAACTGTACAGCATTGATCCACCACTACAGTCCAGACACCTGAATCTGCTCTTTAAAAGCCCTGAAGTGAGTTTGTCTGCCCCATGGATCTGGATACATGCCTGATTATGGTGCTCTTCCCACCATGTTTGCAAAACGTACACATACATAAATGAAACTGCACTTAAGACTCACTTTCAGCGGGCAGTAATGGCACAAATTTAATTGCACCAGGCAAATACTGCTGAGGTTTGTCAATGATGCATAATCTATAATGAGCCTAATTTAAATAGAAAGCAGTTGTGTTTACAAAGAGTAACAATGAGCTGATTTAAATACAGGCCCAGTTAATTGAATTGTGAGTGGTTAGTAAATAAGATGCAGATTTCTGAAATTCTATGCACAAAAGTATTACAACTATTTAGTGAATTTTGTTCAGATCCACCAACTTTAATGTCTTTGGAGACATCTGATTCTATCTAGTCCACCTTCTAAATAAAAGACTGTTTCATCAGTTCCTCACAGTATGGACCGACCTCATTAACCTTTTGTAATTAAGTATTGCTGACACCATTTACTCCTGGAGTATGTATGGAATGAATCTTTATTAAGTGTCATAAACTGTGAAATGCTGCAGCATTAACCTTTTCAGTACAGTATTTTAAAAGTAAAGCTATGCAAACCCACAATGACACTATGAATGCTGATTACTGCCTGGATAAGCATGGTAAACACAATGGTCCCGACCTGTTTATCAAAGGTCCCTTGGGTTCCAGGGATATATCTGTATTAAATGGAATGGGATTAGTTAAATCTTTATCAGAGCCTCATTACAGAGGTCTTATTGGGTATAAAGCTATACAAGAAGATTGTTTCACCAGGTATTTAACCCTCATCATTACCGTCAGCTGTAAATCTGCTTATGAGGCTGGGACTGACAGAAAGCTTAACTCTCAGACTGAGCTCAGATTTAATATAACATGCAAACAGTCACTCAGTACACATTATTCAATAATATTAGCACAGTAAAGCAGACTGGAAAACTCATGCATACACACACACACACACACAGAGAGAGGCAGAGTTGAGTCTAGAGACAAACACACTGGAAGTTCATAGGGTTTGCAGGTGAAATGGAAAAAGTAAATGTAGTATCTGTTACCCTTTAATGGAAGAAGTTTGAAACAACCAGGACTCCTCCTAGTGCTGGCCTTCTGGCCAAACTGAGCAACTGATGGAGAAGGGCTTTGGTTAGTGTGGTCACCAAAAACCTGATGGTCACTCTAGTTGAGCTCCATGATCTTATTGTGGAAGAGGGGAAAAAAAAAATTACAAGTGGAAATCTACAGAAGGACAAACATCACTGCAACACTCCACAAATCTGGGCTTTATGGCGGTGTGGCAAGTCTCAATCCTATCTTCAGTTAAGACACATGAAAACACACTTGGAATTTACAAAAAAGCACCTAAAGGACCTTTGGACTCTGAGAAACAAGATTCTCTGGTCTGATGAACCTCAATTCTAAGCATCATGTTTGAAGGAAACCAGCTCTGTGCATCACCTGCACAGTACCATCCCAAAAAGTAAAGCTGTGCTTGTGGTACAGTGTGCTGGTAGCAGCCTCATGCTTTGGGGGTGTTTTTCTGAGGGAGTGATCATGGTGGAATGAATGAGAGTAGAAGGAACGATCAGTGCAGCAAAATATAGAGATAGCCTAGGAAGAAGGTTCACCTTCCAACAGGACAATGACCCTAAACACAGCAAGAGTAGCTTATAGACAACTCTGTGAATGTCCTTGAGTGGCCCAGCCAGAGTCTGGGATTGAACCCAGTCAAATATTTCTGGAGAAACCTGAAAATGTGCATCTACCCCCATCCAACCTGACAGAGCATGAGAGGTGAAGAGATGAGGAGATGGATTGCAGATAATTGCCAAATGCTGATGAGCAAAGCTTGTAGCATCATACCCAAAAAGACTTGAGGCTGTTAAGGCTCTTCAGCTAAATATTTAGTTAAGGGTATGAATACTTATGCAATGTACTTATTTCAGTTTTTTATTTTTAATAAATTTACAAAGTTGTGATAATGCTGTTTTTGC
This sequence comes from Cyprinus carpio, assembly GCF_018340385.1. Classification (NCBI taxonomy): domain Eukaryota; kingdom Metazoa; phylum Chordata; class Actinopteri; order Cypriniformes; family Cyprinidae; genus Cyprinus; species Cyprinus carpio. The sequence goes on along the minus strand of NC_056582.1, from coordinate 4,566,708 downwards.
TTTGTCATTATGGTGGAAAGGAGTGTAACAAACTGATGGTGTGAAAAAAAAAAAGTAATTTAAAGCAGTTTTGAACATGTAAGGCTTTGCTTCCATAAACAAAAAATTGTGGAAAAAAAAAACTGGGAAGGGGGTTATGAATGTACTTTCGCAATTAGTATATATATATTTATACTATATATATATATATATATAATATTATATATATATATATATATATATATATATATATTGTTATTACACCCTATATAGGTGCTGGTTATATTAATTCATTCATTTTACAGACAGGACAGACTGATATAATTTCAAATGTTTATTTTTTTAATTTTGATGTTTATTAACTGAACAAAACTAAGGGAAAATCACAAATTTTCAGTCAAATCTTAGGAGAAAATTTGAATATTGTGAAAAGGTTCAATATTGAAGACACCTGGTGCACACACTCTAATTCCAGTTAATTAACTCACCAAACCACACCTGCTAAGCCTTTTAAATGGGTCTCGTCTTCAGTCTAGTTCTGTAGGGCTACAGAATCAATGGGGAAGGGGGGACTGCTGGGGATTGACAGTTGTCCAAAAAAAGACGGGGTTGGGGGGGGCAATGGACCACCACACCTTGCCCCCACAAGGAGGGGCAAGACACAAAAGGTCATTGCAAAACAAAAGAGCTGGCTGGCTGTTCACAGAGCTCCCTGTGTCCAAAGCACATAATAGAGAGGCGAAGGGAAGGAAAAGAGCACTTGTGGTAGAACAAAAAAAGTGTACAAGCAAATAGGGATAACCCGCACCCCTGGAGAGGATTGTGAAACAAAAACCCATTCAAAAATGTGGGGGAGATTCACAAAAAGAGTGGACCTTTGCAGCTGGAGTAAAGTGCTTCAAGAAAAACCACTACACAAAGACGTATGCAAAGACATGGGTTTTTCAGCTGTCAGATTCCTTGTGTCAAGCCACTCTTGAACAACAGAAAGCGTCAGAAGTGTCTCGCTTCAAAAAGGACTGGACTGCTGCTAAATAGTCCAAAGTTATCTGCTCTGATAAAAAGTAAATTTTGCATTTCCTTTGGATATCAGGGTCCCAGAGTCTGCAGGAAGAGAGGAGGAGAGGCACACAATGAGCCACATTGCTTGAGGTCCCAGTGTAAAGTTTCACACGGTCAGTGATGGTTTGCGGTGCCATGTCATCTGCTGGTGGTTGGTCCACTGTTTTCTGAGGGTCTAAGGTCAACACACCGCAGTTTTATACCAGAAAGTTTTAGAGCACTTCATGCCTTCCTTTTGCATGCTGACCAACTTTATGGGAGAGATGCAGATTTCATTTTCCAACAGGGACTTGGCCCCAGCACACAGTTGCCAAAGCTTCCAGTACCTGGTTTTAAGGACCATGGTATCCCTTTTCTTAATTAGCCAGCCAAAACCAGGCCTGACCCTAACCCCCACAAGAAAATCTATGGGGTATTGGGGGAAGCGGAGGAGGAAGATTGCGATATGCCCGACCCAACAATGCAGAAGAGCTGAAGGCCCTCTATCAGAGCAACCTGGACTCTCATAAACACCTGAGCAGTGCCACAGACTGATCGGGACTCCATTCCATGCCACGCCGCATTGCTGCAGTAATTCAGGCAAAAGGAGCCCAAACTAAGTATTGAGTGCTGTACGCTCATACTTTTTAGTTGGCCAAGATTTCTAAAAATCCTTTCTTTGTATTGGTCTTAAGTTATATTCTAATTTTCTGAGATACTGAATTTGGGATGGTCCTTAGTTGTCAGTTATAATCATCAAAATTAAAAGAAAAAAAATAAACATTTGAAATATATCAGTCTGTGTGGTAATGAATGAATATAATATACAAGTTCCACTTTTTGAATGGAATTAATAAAATAAATCAACTTTTTGATGATATTCTAATTATATGACCAGCACCTGTATATACACATCAATTTTTTTAATTGTTTGGATAAAGAAAATCACTAAAATAACTTTTATTCATAATATAAATCATTAATCCATATCTATTATTTAATTTTTGTTTATGTAAATATTATTTTCAAATAGTCTTTTTAATCATATCAGTTTCTAACAAATAACAAATAGTAATTTAAAATGCATATTTTATTTCATCAATCACTATTATTTTATCACTACACTGTTAAATATGTAATGCCCAAAATCCTTTCATTAGTTAATGCATATTCAAATCCACGTTCACAAATATAACTGAATCAACTACTGTTTTTTTTTAGACATATATAAATAAAAGGTATTATAATGTTACCATGTTAATACTGTATATGTATCAAAAATAGCAAAATCTACAACACTGAAGAAGCACTGGCAAGTTTCCTCTCATATGATGCTGACGACTCAGGGTGGGATACGCATCGGGATCTTTCATCTCTCTTACTGACACCAGCAGGGACTAATGGCTCCACGCTGAGGGCCATGTGGCCCAGCGTCCATCAGGAGGTGTACTAACATCCATAAATGGCTTTCAGAATTACTCCAAACGTGAAAGAGCAATGTTTAGATAATAGACCGAGATGGATTAGCATGCAGATAAATATTTCAACACTTTTGCTTTGCTTATTGATTGAGTCAGTAATTTCCACTTCAGCTCAAATGAAGGTGGTTCCAGACTGTCGAGACAGATGTCTTCCTTCCGTCTCTCAGCCTGTGAACTCTCGGCTAAAAAATTAAAAACTCCTCAGTGTAGTTTTCTACTAAAGCAACAGTAATGTACCTCACCTTGTTGATTCCCAAGTGCCCTCTGGAACTCTGTGCGTAGCATAATGCAGATTAAACAGTATAACATTTATGTTATTTCACAAATCTTTTTAAAATACAGTTTATATTATCGGAGCTGAAAACCAAATATCACAAACTAAACTGAACTAACGAAACGTTAATGTCCAGTTATTATGAGGCTAAATGTTTCTAATTAAACGTAATCCGATTTTTGCTATTGAGAAACTAATGATCAGCAGGCTTATTTGAGGCCACATCCCACACAAGTCTCACTAAAAGTACTGAGAGAGTCAGAGGAAAAGCAATCCGCAGACGTGCTAATTAATGCTGAAAGACTTTCCTGTGGCCTGGCGCCTCTTGTGCCATCCACGATGAGACCATCACGTTTATTTCTGAATACCTTAATATCTCCTTAAGTGATCAATAATGTGCATCATCATAAATCATGCCATGGCAGCAAAGCTGTTATTCCAAAAGTCAATACCAAACTTGGGAGCAACTAATGGCAGGATTTGGTCTGGTTCCCTGTGGGAAAGGCAACAGAAGAAGAAAAAAAAATAATAATAAAAAAAATAAAAAATAAAAAAGATTCATGAGTACAGTATGACATGAGTTTTCACTCTCAGCAAAGGTAGTCAACGTACTCTGGTCTAGGCTCATCTTTCAGACCGTGTGGCAACTGAACGGATCTCTAAGATAAGTGTGCTATTTAAGCTCTCACATTAAATTATAGGATGACATGTGAGAACAAATTAACAGGATTGTGGCTAGCACAACTATGGTTTTAAGTTTGTAATAACATTGTAAAAACATCCTATAGTTATAAGTTTCATACACCATACACCAAGTGCAAAATGCCACATTAATTTCCCAAAGTTATATTTATAAAGCATTCAAAAAATATGAAAGAGAGAAAATGAGGGAGTTTATATAAATGAATGAATGAACGAATGAATTAATATTTTAACATTGTTTTTTGGTTTTGTTTACATTTTAAACTACGTGATGAAAATGTGTATTCTTATTCTAAGTAATTCCAATTATAATGCATATTTTCACAAACTTTATTTTTATTCATTTATATATTTATTTTATGTTTGGTTGTTTAAAATTATAATATATTTGCAAATTCAATATAATAACATTTTTAGATTAGATTTTAGATGTAATTTACATTTAGATTGTTTGGATAAAGAAAACAGCTAGCAAATCTTTTACTTATAAATCATTAATTCATATCTATTAATTACTTCTTGTTTACTTCTAAACATTATTTTCATTAGTGTTTTTTATCATGTTAGTTTCAAACAAAGAGCATAATCATTTAACATTTATATTTTATTTATTCAATTAGTGCTTCATTATTACACTAAACACATAATGCCTTAATCATTTCATTAGTAAAAACATATTCAAATTCATATATGTTTTAAATGAACTTGAAGGGTGTTAAAACCTTGTGTGTGAAGAGGGATCTGAGATGACCAAGACGTTTGGATTTCCAAGGAAATAAAATTATACTTCAGGAAAGTGGTCATCTCATATTCTTTTTTACTGAGGCCATATTTAGTTTTATTTCAAATTGTTGAAGTAATGTTGGATCCATGCCCTTTGTTCAACACATGCTCAGATAGAATTTAGTGAGCCTGAACACCTGTTCTGAGATCATGCTGTGAAATTATACTTCACAGTGGCTGACAAGTGTGACATACTCAAAAATAATTCTACAATGTAAGTAATGACTTTTACATTTCTGCCAGTCCATCATATTAGACACAAAAAGCTCCGGTGTCAAAAGCAAACCAGCACCAAAATGTTAAAAGCATCTTAAATTAATATCCATGTATTCACGTATACATTACACAACACCAAACGTATTGTCAGTCATTTTGAGCACTTGTGACAGCATCTGAAAAACAATTTAAAACATAGTGAAGAGTTGAAGGGTGAATGTATGCGTATGTGTTTCAGTAGGAGGGTGCTAAATAACAGGCTCAGTTTGACAGTCAGAGATGCTACAGGTTGACAGGCATCTCACTCCTGGCCAGTGCTGCACGGGGAGGTGTGAAAGTGTGTGTTTGTGTGTGTGTGTGTGTGTGTGTGTGTGTGTGTGTGTGTGTGTGTGTGTGTGTGTGTGTGTGTGTGTGTGTGTGTGTGTGTGTGTGTGTGTGTGTGTTTGAAGAGGACAGGCTCGGGGTGTTTTGACTAATAGGTATCCAGGGCACAGCAATTTCGGCATCCAGAGCAGACATTTGAAATCTCTGGCCAGTTAGTCTGTGCAGCCTCTCAAAGATTTTCCTGTCAGATTAGCTCTATAAAAGCTGAAAGGTTTTCAATAGTACAAAAATGGGAGAGGGGGAGAGAGAGAGAGAGAAAAAACTACATGCTTCCTTCATGGGTATTTACAAACTTTATGTGCCAACTAATGTATCACCAATAAATAAATAAATACATCAGTAAATTGCATAAATAAATAAAAGTACTTGTTTGGACATTGACAGTTACTCTACAGGCTCTATTAAACAATTTTGTATGCTTTATAAATATTATGTATTATTTCAATTAAGAAATAAAACATTTAATAGTAAAACATAATTAATACTGAGTTTTTGCTATTTGTCATTTTTGCTACTGTGTTGGAGCGTGGAGACATGGAGTACATCCACAAGAAGATTTGAATGATATCAAGGGAACCAGGAAAACACACGTAGCTGAGGAGGTTGACATTCACACAATACCGGACGAGGAAACACAAATAAACGGCTTAAATAATAAGGGAGCTAATGGGACACACCTGGGATCAATAGAACTAAATGGGGAACACCTGGAAACACAAATAATTATAATAACAACAGGAATGGGAAGGACCAAATAAGGGCATAAACATAACACATGGGAAAACCAGGACATGGAACACATGGGGAGCAAAACACAAAACACGGAACAGAGTTTGACATTACTCCCACACAGATGGGCACTCTGGAAGTCCCTCAGGACAGACACAGGATGGCAGATCATGGCAGATCAGACAGTCCAGGGGGCCATGGCGGATCGGGGTACTCTGGGAGCCATGGCGAGGCAGACAGTTTAGGAGGCCATGGCAGAGCAGCCTCTGAGGCTGTGGCCCCAGCCACCGCCCCCCAGGCATCTTGGCTGGAACAGGGTCATGAGTGCGCTCTGGAGGCACGGGCACTGGAGGGCACTTTCGAGAAGCAAGCTCTGGAGAGTGCTTTCGAAGAGTGGGCTCTGAAGGGCACTTGTAAGGATCAGGCTCTGAAGGATGCTTTTGAGGAGCGGGCTCTGGAGGGCGCTCTGAAGGTGTGGGCATAGGAGTGCTCCCTGGACTGGATTCGGGGACTGGAGCCTTCTCTGGGCTAAACTTGGGGACCAGAGCCCTCACTGGGCTAAACTTGGGGAAAGGAGCCCTCACTGGGCCAAACTCGGGGACTGGAGCCCTCCATTCCAGACCAACACTGGATTGAGCTCTGGGGCTGGAGCCGACACTGGAGCGAGCTCTGGGGCTGGAGCCGACACTGGAGCGAGCCTAGGGACCAGAACCAGCAACCTTCTCCTCCTTTGATTCCCTGTTAGGTTCAGGGGTGAAAGGCGTGGTCGGTGGGACACAGGTGTGTAATGGGACACACCTGGGATCAATAAAACTAAATGGGGAACGCCTGGAAACACAAATAATCATAATAACGACAGGAACAGGAAGGACCAAATAAGGGCATAAACATAACACATGGGATAACCAGGACATGGAACAACTGGGGAGCAAAACACAAAACGTGGAACAGAGTCTGACACTATTATTGTTAAAATAAAAGGAATACTAGACTACATATAGAGAATATGTTGTATTATGTCAGCATATCCATTTGTGCCCACACTTATCTAACATTATCTAGTTTAGTAAATTTAATTATATACAGTGCCCTCCATCAGTATTGGAACAGTAAAGACAAAATTGCTTTCTCTGCTGTGGAGTCAAGACATTTGCAAATATGATAAAAAGATGAATATGCGACAAAACTACAGAATGTCACATTTTATTATTAGGTCTTTCGACACATACATGTTTTACCAAATAAAAAGGACAGCACTTTTAGAGTTCATCCCACTATTTGATGTGAACATAAGTATTGGAACAGTTGAATTTAAGGCAGATGTAAAAGATTAAAAGCTAATATTTAGTTGCAGATCCCTTGCATGCAATCAGAGCAGTGAGTCTGCTACCCATAGACATCACCAGACTCTTGGTCTTATGCTTTGAAATGCTTTTCCCTAGCCTTTAATGCAGCCAATTCCAACTGTTGCTTGTTTTGGGGAGTTTCTGTCTTTAGTCTTCTCTTCAGCTGATGAAATTTATGTTCAATCAGTTTTAAATCTGGAGATTGATTTGGGCAATCTAAGACTTTACATTTCTTTGCCCTGATAAAGCCCTTGACTGAACTGGCAGGGTGTTTTTGGGTCATTGTTCCTGATCCAATATGAAGTGCTTTCTAATGAGTTTGGTGCCATTTTCTTGAATATTGGTAGCCAAGATGATTTTGTACCCTTCCAAATTCATTATGCTACTGCCATCACACATTAAGTCATCATTAAAATGAAGAGGTCCTGTTCTAGAGACAGCCATGCATGCCCATGCCATGACACCACCTCCACCAAGCTTTACAGATGAGGTTGTATGCTTAGGATCATTTGCAGTTCCCTTTTTCCTCCCCACTTTTGCTTTCCAATCACTTTGATAAAGGTTAATCTTTGTCTCATCGGTCCATCAACTCAGTTCCAAAACTCTACTGGCTCACATCTGTGAAGAATCTTGCCTTTCTATTTTTGGTACTGATCAGAGGTTTGCATCTTGCTGTGTAGCTTCTGTAATTCTGTGTCAAAGTCTCCTAGTGACTGTAGATTGACAGAGCATCACCCCAGTTTTCTGGAGGTTGTTGGTGATTTTACGGACATGTATTTTAGGGTTAATTTTCACAACTTTTATGATTTGTCTGTTATCAACTACTGTTGTTTTTCTCAGGCGATCAGGTCGCCATTGGTTGCTGATGTCGCCGGTAGTTTTCAAACTCTTGATTTCTCCATGCCCTTTGTTTTTCCTATAGTTCTAATTGACTTCCTCTTTTCTTTTAGCATCCAAATTGCTTGCTTTTCTTTCAGAGTCGGTTTCCTCATCTTCATCCTGGTTTGTGTGTGTCATCATTGAATGCAAGACTTAGAATGCAGAAGCAATGGATATAACTGATAAGGCACATTCCCTGCTTTTAATATCTGAACAATTAATGCAACAGGACACAGCTGAACACTTAGAAAGACCTGTGAGGCAACTGTTCCAATACTTATGCTCACATCAGATAGTTAGGTGAATGTATATGATTGTTTATTTTTTTTGATGTTAAAACATCTTTGTGTTGAATCACTCATTAATAAAATGTGACATTCTGTAGTTTTGTCTCATATTCATCTTTTAATCATATTTACAGATTTCTTGACTCCACAGCAAATAGAACAATTTTGTCTTTACTGTCCCAATACTTCTGGAGGGCACTATCAAGTCAAGTCACCTTTATTCATATAGCGCTTTAAACAAAAAAAGATTGCGCCAAAGCAACTGAACAACATTAATTAGGAAAACAATGTGTCAATAATGCAAAATGACAGTTAAAGGCAGTTCATCATTGAATTCAGTCATGTCTGCATGCAGCTCAGTTCAGTTTAAATATTTGCTGTGCAATAATTTGCAATCAAGTCAACGATATCGCTGTAAATGAAGTGTCCCCAACTAAGCAAGCCAGAGGCGACAGCAGCAAGGAACCAAAACTCCATCAGTGACAGAATGGAGAAAAAACCTTGGGAGAAACCAGGCTCAGTTGGGGGGCCAGTTCTCCTCTGACCAGACAAAACCAGCAGTTCAATTCCAGGCTGCAGCAAAGTCAGATTGTGCAAATATACTGTATAGCATATACTGTAAGTATATTTTTGTATATTTATCCTTTAACAAATTATTAATGTGAAACTTATAAAACACTAATACTATGCACTAATAAAGTGCTAATAAAACAGCATTTTACACTAATAAAATGCAAATTTATTTAAAAAAACAGAGAATATCATATGTTTTGTTCTTGCAATTGTTATAAATAATATAATACAACCAAATTAAACATCTATTTGATTTTTTTTACTATTATTATAATTAATATGATGTTTTAACACATTTTATTAAAAATGGCACATGTATATGTAATATGAAGCTATTTGTTTACAGCTTAAAACATACAGTATTTTGTGAAGTAACCTGAAAATGTACCACTTTGTGTCATAATGCCTTAATTAACTGGTCTTATTCAGTATATGTCAGAATCAACTTAGTACATTAGGTAAAGCAAACAAAAGCCAGTCAGAAAAAGTAGAAATATCTCTGTGATAAAAACTACTCCTGTTTTACTGTGTATGTAGCCAGTAGGAACACAGAAGCATGTAGCTGTCATATTCATCTTGTTGTACAGTCCAGTGGCAACAGTGCTTCCACAGACCACAATCAAACACCCAAGTGGATGAATGAAAACTTGCAAATCACTGTAGACTGCACAGTCATATCCTACAGTCACACCTTGAACACAGTGCTGCAAGTCTGCCTGGTGTGCGCTTCCTCCAAGGGGAACCTAAGTCTCTCTATAGGGATCTATTAGACAGGCCTGCGCTCACGCCACTGTTCTCAATTTTCATGGAGGCCTTTGCCGAGGGGAAAATAGAACCATTTACCCTGGATAGCCTGCGGACATTTTCTTCTTCTTCTCTTTTTCTTTCACCATTTCTTTATTTCACTTCCTCTGTCCTCCCCAGGGAGCAAAATGAAGAGGTTTTCCTGGCGTGTGGAAGGTTTTCCTGTGGTGTCCAGCAAAAGTTTGAGAGACTGCAGGATTGTTTCTGAAATGTGTTTTCTGAAGGGAACTACACAAAATTTAAACTCACCATAAATGAACTGCAGCAGTCATTAATTTATAAAATAATCTTTACTCAGACTGCATAGTAGTCATAGATTTTAATGAATTAATTCAATTTCAAAGAACTGACAGTTCATATAGGAAATCTCCTAGCCTGTAGTGCATATATGCATAAACAACATCTCAAATTTACTTTTGCATTTATTTATTTTGCAGATGCTTTTATCCAAAGTGACTTACAAATGAAGAATACTATAAGTGATTCATCACAGTGAAGCAGCAACATACATGCCACTAAGTTCCAGAATTACCTGTACTTACAAGAAGTGAGCTTGTCAAAATTTTACATTAACTTTGCAGTATCTTCAAAATGTTATTTATTTTAAATCAGAGGGATCATACTAAATGCATGTTATTTTTATTTAGTACTGACCTGATTAAGATATTTCACAAAAAAAATACGTTTACATATAGTCCACAAGAGAAAATAATAGTTGAATTTATAAAAAATGACCTCAATCAAAAGATTACATACGCTTGATTCTCTATACCGTGTCGTTACCAATATTTTTTTTTTTTTTTTTTTTTTTTTTTGATAGTTGTTCACTTAATCTCCTGTTTTTTCTAAACAGTTACACTGCTTGCTGTTCTTCAGAAAAATCCTCCAGGTCAAACTAATTCTTTGGTCTTCCAGCATATTTTGCGTATTTGAACCCTATCAACAATGACTGTATGACTTATATATATATATATAGGCAGAATGAGATTTATTTTTCCTTATTTTGCCTATATATATATATATATATATATAGATATATATATATATATATATATATATGTAAAAATTGATAGCCTGAATGCACTGTAAGTCGCTTTGGATAAAAGCGTCTGCTAAATGCATAAATTTAAATTTAAAATTTAAAATACAACTATACAAATAAGGGCATGTAACAAAATAATAAAAAAAAAATAAAGTTAAATAAAGCAGGGCAAGGCACATGGCAGATAGAGTGCAAACCAGTGAGGTGAACAAACAGTGCAGATAAAAAGATTGTAGTGCAAAAAAAAAAAACCTTATTCAGTCTGATTAAAGTGACAAAGGGCTCAGAGAGCTGTTCTTTTATTTAACTGAAGAGGTAGTAGAATGATGTCAGTTCTTTGCTGAATGATGTAGTGAGCAGACCAATGCTGCACAAAGTGACTGGTGCATGTCATCGTATGTTAGTGGGAGTGGAAGGACCTGGGGATGTGGGACCTGGGGGGGGTGTTCATAGTTCAGTGGTGCCTGGGGAAGAAGAGGGAAGGGGGGGCAAGTTCGGAAGTGCGTTCAGCTTCCTGACAGCCTGATGAAGGAATCTGTCCTTTAGTCTGCTGGTCCTGGCCTGGAGACTCCGCAGTCTCCTCCCTGATGGCAGCAGACTGAAGAAGCTGTATGACGGGCATGTGGGATCACCTGCAATGCAGAGGGCTTTGCGAGTGAGACGGGTTCTGTAAATATAAGCATACTTTTCAGTGAAAACTTAGAATTAATGTTTTGTATTTATTGTTTTTGTATTTGTATTCAATTTTATATAGCATGGTTTATGTATAATAAATGTATGTATATTCATTTTATTCTGTAAAAAGAAATTGTAAGACATTATCAGTTGAAAACATTATATTGCCCCCATAAGTAAATTCACTAATTTTTATTTTTAATTTTTGCTAACATATCCAACATATTTTATGTCTCTGAATTAGTAATTGAATTAGTTGTATTTAGCTTAAATCCTCCTCTGGATGATTTTGTGGCTGCTCTGTAATCTGTAGAATCAGTAGGGATTCAGGCTTCATTTGTGTGGTAGAATCATTGCTGCCCACCTGGTCCCAGAGACCACAGGTCTGTATCAAGTAGAATTTGGAGACACAAATGATAAGTGCTCTTTCCTTAGTTTCTTATAATGAAAAGGGCATAATTCAAATGTCATGTGTTTCCTGGGCCACTTGACTGGACTTACCACAAATGGTTTCTGAATTCCTCAAATATCAGCACCCTAATCTCTAGCACTTTAATATGATGTCTGCCAGCAGTGCCCTTCCCATGAAATCTTTTTACTCTTCACTGAGTGTCTGTCAGAGGGGTTGCAGAGGAAGCTGGTGCAGGCAGATTATCACTTTACACGAAAAATTAAGTGCTTGGATGCCAGTTATATAAGATAACATTCAGAGCACAAAAAGACTGCAACAAATTCAATTTCTATAGCTTTTCATGCCATCCATGAGTCGAACTCAGCCTTAATACTCAAGTCACATCCTGCTGGAATCAACCAAGAATTGATGACAAAACAACTTTTTGCTATTTTAATAGTCCATGCAATGAATATGGCAGTGGATAGTGGGTTTTCAGATCTGAAAATAATACAAAGGTGGGAAATAGAAAGATTTTAACAATCACAGTTTCAAAGATGCTATTCCTGTAGTTCTGTTAGTCCAACCTCAATGCAACAGCCATCAATCACAAGACATGCAAGTTTCAATGACAGAGTGACACACATGTATGTATGCTTTATTTATTTGTATGTTTATTAATTGATTGATAGATAAGGGGGGGGGGATTATTTTTAGAAAACAACAACTTCATTTTTGGTATGTTTTTCTATGTGCGGCTTCACACTTGGAATATAGTTTATATTTTGCAAGGACTACTTGTATGGTGCTTTATTGTTATTGTTAGTGTTTCCTTTCACTATTTATTATACTCTGGAAGTTATTAAAATATCTCATACTGGAACAACTGGAAAATCGACAATTCATCTAAGCAAGTGATAGAGCTGTACTTAGCTGTATTTCATTGTAATACAGTAGCAGTCTTGCATTGTTTCTTTTAACACAAGCAAATCGCATGCTTTACATACAGTATAGGCCTATTAATTTTAAAGGCTCCAAAAACTCCTGTGTAATGAGCTCTAATAAACTGATCTTCACTAATTACAGCAGTAATGAGATGCTAATTTCATCTTTGATATGGCATGCATGAATAAGCAAACAGGAACACTGGCATACTGGGCAGTGATGGAGAGCTGAGTTCTACAAGCTGGACGATGCCAGATGGAAAAGCCTGTTTGCTTTCGTTATTTATGGACTTGTGTCAAAAATGATGGATAAATGAACACAAAAGCTGCAGCCATTAACATGATTACTTGTATTTATAGCCATCATTACTTTTACTACTATATTTACTTTCTTTATTATCATTGCTGTAGAAATATAATTTTTATGTCTGTACCAGAACAACTTACATTACTGATCATTAGGGTCATTGATATAATTAATTTCACTGTTAGAAAGCCATTTCTATTCTGAATAAAGTTGTCATTAAATCGTTATTAAGATATGCATGGTAGATTATTATGTTTTTAGACATGCTAATCAGGTATAGTAACAGTTAAAGGTTTAGAGAACAAGATATATCATCAGTCAACTTCAATATTCATATATGTCATGGAGATATACAGAATATAATGTCAGCTGTAGTTGAAACAGTATGCCGTGACATTCAGATAATGGTCTTCACATATGTGAATTATAGCAAAAGCATGTCAAACTGAAGGTTATTATTTGCTAAAATTTCAGCAGCTGTTACTTAACATTCTGTGTTCCTTCATAAATAAATAAATAATATTTCAAATCGTTTTGTGTTTGTTCAAGCAAGAAGGTACAAGAGGCTTTCCTATAATTTAATTCTGAGAATATACCTTTAGTCATGGTTTAATTGTGTTTAAACATTAAACAATGTATCATATCCTAAAGTGTCTTAAAAATATTTGATAACTAATAATAATGATACAATCCATAAAAAATAAATAAATAAAAAGAAATCTAGCAATTTTTTTAAGCAACATGTTTTGCAGCATAACTGGAATGCTGTTTTGACCAATCAGGAACAGAATCTGCTTTATAATTAAAATTTGAATATATATATATATTTTTTCACTGCCTTTTGCTAAAAAGCTATTGATTTGGAGTGAACTGAACTAAATTCTTGTCAAGACACACTTTTTGTGATGCGGTGAGACTTTTCATACAGTTTGTTGTTTATGTTTGTCTGATAGAGAACTCAAAAGACCACCAGATAGATTCCCAACCGTATCCGTTTGGCAATGAGCAATACTGAATCTAAAACAGCAACGGTTCCTCGCCTCTCAGGATATCAGAATCCAGCAGCCCTTGATCTCGACTCTAGCAGTGGATTGATGTGGGTAATGTAGTCAAGGCCAGCTGTTAGCATGAGGAAAATCGCTCATGTCAAACGCACTGACCCCCATTTTCCAGCCTAATAATGCAGATCCATCCAGCTTCAGCCAGCCCTGTGCTTGCATATGGAAAAGGTGTCAAACACTCAGCAGAAAGCCAGTCTGTCCCCCTGGGCTCTGTCACATGAACTGTGTGTCACCTACATATCTACCCCTCAAGTGTGATAACAGATCTATGTATGATCTCAGAATACTGGCGACTCTTTAGCCCTGTAATGATGGCTGTATGACATTTGCTCCTCGCAGAATATATTGGAATTCATTTTTGGTGAAGAAGCCTTAATGTTTCCTGACGTTCGCTGGGATTTCCATGAGATGCGATTGAGGATTAATTGCAATTTTCTGCTGAGCTGTAAATCCTTATCATGGGCTAGTTTCCATTCATATGGTGCGGGACCGAACTCTCGCTGTATTACTAGTGCTCGCAGGGCCCAACGCCACAGCCACATTACTATTGTTTTAGAATTAACTACAATGGCAGAAAAATAACATGCTAAAAAAAAATAAAAACAGACAGTCTTGAGGCTTTTTATTTATTTTATTTATTTTGAGATGGAGAGAAAAAAACTGTGATAATGTTCTTGTCTGGCTCAGAGGAGATACAGCGGGTGTCTGCGATCCGTCAATGTCAGCCTGAAGACAGAGGAAATGGGCGACGGAAGCGGACAGAATGGCTGAAGTGTGTGATTAAGAGTAATGACTAAAACATTGAGGGAAAAACTCATCCTAAATCACTCATAAAGTGAGGTGCAATCGCTGCTGTCCCCCAGAACTCCATCAACAGCCAAACGCCTCTGGATTTACCGCCCTGCCTCTCTCAGAAAGGGTGGTCCTGCAGATGATGGAGCGAAGATTTTTCCACAAACCATTACCTACAAATAAACATCTCTCTGATGCAAGTAACACACATTAGAACACATTTCCGTGTTCCTTTGGAGACTCACAATGGCAGACTTTGCATCTTAAAAAACCTGAGTAAACCCTGGAGGAGTGCCGGGCACATTTGGCTGTCAGCGTTTTATTAATAGAAGCTTTATATATGGCGATGTCACCTCCATGTCAGAATAAATTCACAGGAAAAGATGCCTTAAATTCCCCACGTGGCATCGGGATGACATTGATATCTCTAAGCCAACAGTTACGATTATGACACACACAAATGTTTTAATCGATTCGCTTGCACTTCACACGTTCTCTTAGGTCAGTCTAACTCAAGGGATGTCTCGCGAGTGTCAGACTTGAGACTCAGTATGGATTTTATCCTGTAATGGAAATGCTTTTTTGAGGGGAGATAAATTTATATTAAATCCCAATGCTGAATAAAGCCGAGGACATTTTCACTCACTTGTAAAGACCTCTGACATTGTACAGCAGCTCAGCGGCGAGATAACACCTATTTAAATGGCAAAAGCACAACGGATTGTGTAATTAAATATCTGTCAGCTGAAAGTCACTCTTTCTGTATAATATAATAAGATTTGTTTAGCCAATGCTACACCTTAATGTAAACAGTGACTGTGCTGTACATTTACCAGGCAAAAACAGAACAAAAGGAACATGATATCCATCAAACCAAAAATACAAAGAGAAACAGCGGATGAAGTCTGGGGGAGGTTTCGCCCCTCAAGTATATTTGTCTTGGGAAAGTGAACTTTGAGTCAACAAAATTCACTGAAATTCCACTTCTGAGCACCAATGCAGCTCTTCTGCCAAACCTGTCAACAGTGGGATGTCAGACAGCTTTTACACAGCGTGTACAGGGCACGGCGTTTGTCAAACAGATCTCTCTCTCCACTTACAGTGGTCATGGAGTCCAGCACCTCGCACGTCTCATGCCTCCAATATCTCTCAGCGCAATCCATCACTTCTCCTCTCTAAATGGAGGGAACACAACTTGCTGAAATGTTTCAGGGAGGAAAAAGGAACTGAATTTCTGAATCTCAAACACCCTTTGTAGATGAATATGTAGGCCATGGCTTTCTGATCTTTCTTCTTTTCATCTTTCTAAATTTAAAAGAAGATTTTTGGTGGTTACAAACACAAGGACTTCTTTTGTTTGGGTTTATTGTCATTTGATTTTTAACCGTTTTTTTTTTATTTTATTTTGTAGAAGCACACTCAAGAGGTTAAAAGTTTTATCTTGCCAGTATCTTGCCACAACCACACCAATCATTTTTTTTTTTTTTTTTTTTTTTTTTTTTTGGTGGCATCAGGCAATCTACGTTTTCATGATGTTATGGCATTCTAAAGTCATTAGTCACGACATTTAAAGCTTATAGACCACAAAAACAATTGTGTCAAATATGGCGGATTTCAAAGTGCACACTTTTGGGGGCCCTGTAACAATCAAATTAATGGGAATGCTAACGGATAGCTCTCTTAAGGTATTATTCACTTTCCTGTGCACGCTAAAAGACAGCAGATGAGATGCAGGAGATTTTTTGACAGTCTCTGCAACCCTTTTTGGGAACATCAAGTAATGGTCAAACAAAAAGCCTGCAGGAACATTGAGAGAAAGAGAAAGAGAGAGAGAGAGAGAGAGAGAGAGAGAGAGAGAGAGAAACCTTAAGTACTTTTACCTTTCTTCTTCAGTATCTTATCTCTGGAATGTTTTGCATCAGCACATTTTGTTGTTGTATTGTTGTTTTTACAACATTTAGAGATCATCTGCACTTGAACATTCTTGAAATTTTGGAAAGGACTGGTGATCTTTGAGTAAAGTGGGAAAGTCATTCTGTCAGACTCTGTTCTGAGTTTTGGTTAAGTTTTGCTCCACATGTGTTTCCTATGCCCATATTTGGTTAGTTTCATGTTCCTGTCCTGATTATCTTGATTTCATCCCAGGTGTTTCCTGTGTAATTTCTATTGATCCAATGTGTGTCTTGTCATCCCATTCTCCTGTTCTGTGTATAAATAGTGTTCCCTGTTTTTAGTGCAGTGTCTGATATTGTTTATGTCAACTCCTTGTGCTATGTGTGATTCGACATGTGATTAAAATTTTGCTCCAGTGTCGGCTTCAGCCCCAGAGCTCGCTCCAGTGTCAGCTCCAGACCCAAAACTCACTCCAGTGCCAGCTCCTCAAAAGGGCTCCAACCGTAGATGCTGAGGTGGGGGCTGGGGCCGCTGCCTCCCAAGTCCCCTGCTCCGCCATGGTCTCCCTAGTCCCCTGATGTGGCCTGAACGGGTACCACTCAGGAGGCCCACTGTCCCGTGTCTGTCCTGAGGGACCTCCAGAGCACCCTTGTTGGATATTATGGCATTAGGCCATGCCTTCCGGAGGGGGGGCGTTTATGTCAGACTCTGTTCTGAGTATTGGTTGTGTTTTGCTCCCCATGTGTTTCCTATGCACAAATTTGGTTAGCTTCCGGTTCCTGTCCTGATTATCTTGATCTCATCCCAGGTGTTCCCCGTGTAATTTCTATTGATCCCAGGTGTGTCTCCTCATCCCATTCTCCTATTCTGTGTATAAATAGTGTTCCTGTCTTTAGTTCAGCGTCCGGGATTGTTTATGTCAGTTCCTTGTGTTACGTGTGATACCCCATGATATGATTAAAATCCTTGGTTTTGTACTCCTGGTCTCCTCGCTCCATGTTCCCGCACAGTAGCAACTCGTGACACATTCATCTTTAGCTTTTGAGTCAGTTTCACCTCTCTGCTGGAAAATCCAGCCAATTACAACAGCCAACTCCTAGTGGTAGCTGGCTTTACATGGTTTTTTGAAAGTCCAAGATGACAATTTATGGTCATTAGGTGGTCCAAGATGTTTTTACCAGACAACCATTTTTTGTCCTTGTAAACCACACTTTTTTCTTTTCTTTTTAAAGCTCTTTAATGTTTTAGAGCAAGCAAGAAATACATGGTTTTGAGCATTTTTTTTTAAAGATTTCATACCTTCAATTTATGCATATTGAGAAAAGTTGCATCACCTTATTGTTACCAAGAAATATAATTGAAGTAGAAGATTTGCCCATATGCCATGTTTTAGTGGCAGAGACCCAACAGAACTGGCCTGTTACCATTCAATGCTTCCAGCCATGTTCCTCACTGAGTTATTGCTGAGCTAAGAGGGGAAGTGCTCGTGTCCAAATATCTGCAGAGACATAGGAAGTCAGACTGCTGGATGGACAGAGATTGCAAGTCCTCAAGTGAGGATTAGAGTGATTGCAGTATGAGCTGGATTTGGAAAATGCCACAAGTTTTTTTTTTTTTTTTGGTACATGAAAAGCATAGTCGGAGAAACACTGACAACATTTTCCCAAGATATGCTGGAGAAATGTCAACATGAGCAACCGTTCCATCACCCCAACTCCCTTGCCAGTGTTTATAAAAAATAACAAGCTGGCAGACTTTTTTATTCATTTATTTATTTTGGAAAATGGTTTGACAACAACAGATTAAAATGTTAATGTTTCCTGCTAATAAAATAAAGGTTAAATAAGTAGTTTACCAAAAAAATGAATATTCCCCCGATGTTATTCAGCCCTGTATTATTTTATTCAAGTGACACGTGAAGACCAACTATGCTAATCTGTGACACTGAACCTGAAGTGCCATTTTTGAGTTTTGACTATTTATGCCTACTTATTGTTTCAGAAAAAAATAAATAAATAAATATAATCTTTTTAAGTAAATGTTTATTTTGATTTTTTAGTTTTGTAAATCTTTGGTTATATATATATATATATATATATATATATACACAGGTCCTTCTCAAATAATTAGCATATTGTGAAAAAGTTCATTATTTTCCATAATGTAATGATAAAAATTAAACTTTCATATATTTTAGATCCAAAGTACTTTTTTCAGATGAAAGCAAATTTTGCATGTCATTCGGAAATCAAGGTGCCAGAGTCTGAAGGAAGACCTGGGGAGAAGGAAATGCCCAAAATGCCTGAAGTCCAGTGTCAAGTACCCACAGTCAATGATGGTCTGGGGTGCCATGTCAGCTGCTGGTGTTGGTCCACTGTTGTTTTATCAAGGGCATGGTCAATGCAGCTAGCTATCAGGAGATTTTGGAGTACTTCATGCTTCCATCTGCTGAAAAACTTTATGGAGATGAAGATTTCGTTTTTCAGCACGAACTGGCACCTGCTCACAGTGCCAAAACCACTGGTAAATGGTTTACTGACCATGGTATTACTGTGCTCAATTGGCCTGCCAAACTTTCCTGACCTGAACCCCATAGAGAATCTGTGGGATATTGTGAAGAGAAAGTTGAGAGACGCAAGACCCAACACTCTCTGGATGAGCTTAAGGCCGCTATCGAAGCATCCTGGGCCCTCCATAACACCTCAGCAGTGCCACAGGCTGATTGCCTCCATGCCACGCCGCATTGAAGCAGTCATTTCTGCAAAAGGATTCCCGACCAAGTATTGAGTGCATAACTGAACATAATTATTTGAAGGTTGACTTTTTTTGTATTAAAAACACTTTTCTTTTATTGGTCAGATGAAATATGCTAATTTTTTTGAGATAGGAATTTTTGGGTTTTTCATGAGCTGTATGCCAAAAATCATCAGTATTAAAAACAAATAAAAAGAACTGAAATATTTCAGTTGGTGTGCAATGAATCTAAAATATGTGAAAGTTTAATTTTTATCATTACATTATGGAAAATAATGAACTTTTTCACAATATGCTAATTTTTTGAGAAGGACCTGTATATATAGGATGACAAATCAATACCTGACAGTAGTTTCAGTAACACAATTTTTTATTAATAAAAATAATCTCTTCTGGAAATACAGTATATGCAAATGAGTGCATATTTAATTTAAAAAATACTAATTTGCATATTAAAACGTAAAATAAAAAATAAATACTACTAATTCAAAACAATTGTCTTTGAGGTTGATTTATTTTATAGCATTGTCACTTCTAAGTTTTAATTATTGTTTATTCATAATACAATATAATTAAAGCAAGACACAAAACGCAAAACTTTATTTATTAACATTTTATTTATTCATTCATTCCCTAGCATATTGACGGTATTTTCTGATTTATGGAATGTTAACAGGGAATCCCCTCTGAAAAACTTTATTAAACTATTGAATTGAACAAACTGAATTTTTAACCTAGCTTAATCCATAGTTCAGATTTCTCTTCTGGAAATACAGTATATGCAAATGAGTGCATATTTAATTTAAAAAAATACTCATTTGCGTATTAAAACATAAAATAAAAAAATAAATACTACTAATTCAAAACAACTGTCTTAATGAACTGTGATTAATCAACTGGAGAAGAATGCAGATATTAATTACATTTTAATTAATTAAATTACATTGTAACCATATTCACCTGCAGTGTCTTGCCTTAACAATTGTTAATTAAAAAAAGAAGAAGAAGAGAGAAAAGAAAAGAAAAGAAAAGAAAAGAAAAGAAAAGAAAAGAAAAGAAAGAAAAAAACATGTATTAACTAATAGCATTAACTAATGAAAATAACTAATTTTAAAGTGTTTCAAACATGTTTATTTGTGAAAATGTTTTGATTATAGTTATTACTGTAGTGAATGATTAAAGATTTTAAATTAATTTAACAAAATTGCTTTTGTAATGATCTTCTTTCTGCAGATTAATTTCATGCATCCAGCCAGATAATAAAACCCTTTTCAAACCTAATCCACAAGAATCCAGGTGTCAGAGAGGACGATTTCATGGTCAGACCATCGGAAAATGTATCTTTGAAGCAACATCATCTACATAAAGATGCTGCTGGTCTAGTGAAAAAAAAAAAGAAACAAAAAAAAAAAAGCAGCAGACCGCAATTACACATCTCAGATCGTCACCGGCCGCACAAACACACATGCTATAGATGGGAAGGTAAAATGCTCAATTAAGCATGCTATGGTAATGGCTGCTCTTCCAGCCTGTCAGGATCCTGGAGGTGTACATGTTTTCTATGCAGACAGCTTGATGCGTGAGCATGTGTTATTCTGCTGAGACTGGATTCTGTCATCTTACAAATGTGATGTCCGACTATGGATACTTGATATGAAATATGCTATGCTGTCTTTTTAAGAAGAAAGCTGTCAAAAAAGTATCTTAAATACGAGCTTTTCTAATATTAATAAGCTGCTAAGAATATTGCAAAAATTATTACATTTTCTGGCAATTAAATATGCATTTATTTTAGGAAGTAATACTGTTATATGTTTTAATATAGCTAAACTGTGCATGGGTGTGTTTCCCGTACAACAACATAACTTGCTGCTTAAGCTACACCTAAATATAATGTAAAAACTTAAATTTTCTGTGAAGCTGATTTGCAGAAATTTTTATAGTGAAACAAATATACAAATAAATGTGAATTAACCACCACAGTACAATTCATTGTTGTGGAAATTACTAACTATGACAAAATAACCTTATATAATTCATACACTACATGGATGGGTACGGAGTGCATAAGTACATAGTGTATGAGTGCATAGTGTATAGTGCGTCATTTGAGACACAGATTATGTTTTTTAACTATAGGTCAAAAGCTGTAGTTCCAGCCATGTAAGTTTGTGATGCTGTTTGCGAATGTTCGTTTGGATTTTGGTTTTAGGAAACACCAAATCAATGAACTATTGGTAATTATGGAACTTGTGTCCATGGTTGGCTTACGATTAGGGGTGTAACGATTCATTCATTTTCTCAATGCATCTATTACAAACCCTGACAATGCATTTGCATTGATCTTGAACATGAAATTTTTGATACGTTGTTTTCAGACAGTAATCGTTTTACAATGCTAAGAATTAAATGAATCACGATTTCTGTAGCGATTCAATGCTTTCAAAATATACACACATTAAATTACTACAAGCATGAATTAATGACCTTGAACAGTGTTCATGCCCTTACATCTCACCTTCACGTGCTCAACTATTTACCGCCTGTGACTGTCACAGGATTGCGCTCGCGCTCTGTTCATCTCACTGACACATTTTTTGAGCAGCTGATGTGTGATCTCTCCTTAATAGGTGTCACACTTCGCTGCACGAGTGAGAAACGTGGAGTACAAGCAAAAAGTCTTTAATCCAGGAATCACAGGGATAATCAACAATGGGAACTCAGAACATCCAACAAGTAGACCCGACAGAGACAAACTGAACAGACTAGGACTTTTATACAGGGGATAATAGGAGAAACACAGGTGTAAGGGATGACTAATTAAAGGAAACACGGCACACTTGGGGAAGGGAAAACACAACACAATGAGTCCAGGGGCGTGACATTACAGGGAGCGGGCAGACAGAGTCCAAGGGGGAGACAATGGAGAAAGGAGCCAGGGAGGAGCCAGGAGGGACCCGGAGCATGAAGAGTATAGCAGGACCCAGGCCACAGCCATAACAGCAGCCTGCGGTGGAGCTGATGGAGGGAGGAGCCATGGAGGAGAAGCGGCCGCTGACTCCAGGGGGCCGACCAACATTGGCGGAGCATCTGGGGGAGGAGCCAGAGGCGGAGACGGAGAGCCAACGAGCCAGGGGGACGCCGAGGATCTGTGGGGCCAGGGTGGACCCGAGGGCTCTGGCTACAAAGGCGGAGGCGGAGATCCGCGGCGGAGCTGGAGCGACTGAGGATCAAGGTGGAGCTGGTGAGAGGAAGGAGCCCAACGGAGCCATAGGGACTGAGCAACAAGGCGCAGCCAGAGGAGAGGAGTCCAGAGGCGATGGTGGGTCGACGACCGACCAAGGCGGATCCAGAGGGACAAGGGAGCCCGGTGGAGCTGATGGATCAATGGGTGATGGTGGAGGCAAGGGAGCTAGGAGCCGAGGTGGAGCCACTGGGTCTATGGGCTGAGGCGGAGTCCGGGCATCGGAGGCTGGAGGCGGAGGTGAGGGAGACTCCGACCACAGTGACGCTGGAGGATGGCAGTCCCGCAGGGCTCGCAGTGTTGACAGAATCGGGCTAATATGGTCATAATTCCTAGTTCTAGTAAGAACTCTAGCTGCTGCATTTTGGACCAGCTGGAGTTTGTTTATTAAGCGTGCAAAGCAACCATCCAATAAAGCATTACCATAATCTAACCTTGAGGTCATGAACGCATGAATTAACATTTCTGCATTTGACATTGACAGCATAGGTTGTAATTTAGATTTTTGAGATGGAAAAATTGAGTTTTACAAATGCTAAAAACGTGGCTTCCTCTTCCTCTTCCTCGGGGCGTCAATGAAGATTCACCCTCTCAGTCACCCCAACCGCTGTGGCCAAGTTAAACATCGATTGGCCAGCCGAGAAAAAGGCTGATCCGCAGAAAAGCAAGTTAGATTAGCGTTTTCTGTGAACTAAGCCGCCACCTCCACGCTGGAGCCTGCCTTTTTTCCCCGATTTGCACACCGAGGTCCCACCTATTCATTCCCATTTCTGATCACTACGGCAGCGTAGTGGGGATGAGTGAGCGCGGTTATAAGACAATGCCATGGGTTGAACAGACGCTCACGAGCTATCTGTCTCCCGGCTCAGCATCGTCTTTGAAGACTTTGTGTTACAGGCGTACTAAGCCGACCTGCTGAAGGATTTAGATGAGCGTGAGCACGTGAAATCTGAGGAGATCACGGAGCTCAGGAGGACCGCTGATTTGTCTCTCCGCGCTACCAAGGAGACCACCCGTGACACAGCGTGAAAACTACTGCCAAATCTGTCTCAATGGGTCCTGCACACTGTAGAGAGAGGCTACAGAATCCAGTTTGGTTCTCCCCCGCCTCGTTTCAACGGGGTTATCCCCACTCTGGTGGGTCCCGAGCAGGCTCACGACAGAGAGTCTGGGTTCTACAGGCTGTACTTCATAGTTCCAAAGAAGGATGAAGGGTTGCGTCCCATTTTAGATTTGTGTCAGGTGAACCGCTCAGTCAAGCGACTGAAGTTCAGGATGCTCACATTCAAACAGGCTGTGTCTCAGATCAGGTCTGAGGACTGGTTTGTCATGATCGATCTAAAGGACGCATACTTCCATGTCTCCATCCTTCCCACTCACAGGAAATTCCTGAGGTTCGGTTTTGGAGGCAAAGCATACCAATATCGGGTTCTTCCCTTCAGCCTTGCACTCTCACCCCACACTTTCACGAAGTGTGTGGATGCAGCACTGGCTCCTCTGTGACTCCAGGGCATCCGCATACTGAACTATATCGACAATTGGTTGATTTTAGCTCTATCAGAGCAGGTGGTGGTTCGACATCGAGATGTCATTCTTGCCCACATGAGAGAGCTGGGGTTAAGACTAAATGCCAAGAAAAGTGTGCTTTCTCCATTACAGAGGAACACTTATCTAGGCATGGTACCTCTTGGCGTGCTGTACATGAGACCCCTACAGTGGTGGCTCAAGACCAATGGGTTCTCCCCGAGGGGAAACCCACTTTACATGATCAAGGTCACGCGGTGCTGCCTACATGCCTTGGTTATGTGGAGAAAGCCCTGGTTCTTGTCTCAGGGCCTGGTGCTGGGAGCTCCTTGTCACCGCGTAATGCTAGTGACAGACACGTCCCTCACCGGCTGGGGTGCGATCATGAGTGGCCACCCTGCCCGCGGTCTTGTGGAGCGGTCGCCATCTCACGTGGCACATCAACTGCCTCGAGATGCTGGCTGTGCTTCGAGCACTAAATTATTTTCTCCCAGACCTAAGAGGTCACCATGTGTTGGTGCTCACCGACAACACAGCTGTGGTCTCTTACATCAACCATCAAGGGTCTGACGCAGGCAGGGGCCGAGGCCTGCAGAATGGCGGATTCACACCGAGGTGGTGAAGCAGATTTGGAGAGTTTTTGGCCAGGCTCAGGTGGACCTGTTTGCGACTGTTCCCTCTGGTTCTCTCTGACTCATTTAGCTCCACTGGGCTCTCCATGGGAGATTCCCATCAGGAGGGATCTCCTCTCACAGGCAGAGTGCACGATATTCCACCCCCGCCCGGAGCTGTGGAAGTTATGGGTGTGACCTCTTAGGGGGCACAACTCGTAGCTTCCGGTCTCTCAACCGAGGTTGTTGAGACCATCCTCCAATCCAGAGCTCCCTCAATGAGGAAACTGTACACCTTGAAGTGAAAACTTTTCACTTCTTGGTGCGGAGACCGCCAGCTCGACCCAGTTAACTGCCCGGTTGGTACAGTGCTGGAGTTCCTGCAGGCCCGCTTCTCCACAGGGTTGACCCACTCCACCCTGAAGGTCTACATGGCGGCCATTGCGGCCTACCACGCCCCTCTCATCTGAGTGTCAGTTGGGTGGGAAGACATAGTTTAGTTACGTTTTTTCTGCGGTGTGCTGTGTGTGTGGGGTCCTGTAGGTTCCCGTGTCCCCATGTGGGACATGGCTGTGGTGCTAGAAGTTCTCTGTAGGCCTCCCTTTGAGCCTATCGAGGAGATCACCGATCGTCACCTCACTATTAAGACTGCTTTTCTGCTGGCAATATCTTCTCTTAAGATAGTTGGGGACCTACAGGCCCTCTCTGTGGCCCCTTCCTATATAGATTTTGTGCCTGGGTTGGCCAAAGCTTTTCTCTACTCTCAAGTGGGGTATGTCCCTAAGGTCCCCTCTTCTACACTGAGGCCTGTCGTACTCCAGGCCTTCAGTCCTCCTCCCTTTAGGGAACCTGACCAGGAGAAGCTTAACTGTATGTGTCCAGTGTGAGCACTGGACACATACGTCCACAGAGCTGCCCTGTGGAGAAAGGTTGTAAGTTATTTGTTTGCTATGGTCCCCCTAAGAGAGGTCGTAACTATTCTTCACAAGCATATTATGCCTAAACATTATAACGAGCAGCATTAATGAGGAGCGCAGCTCGCGCAGTCAGCTTGCGGGAAAAATAAGGGGGCTGACTGTGCTTCTCGCATATCTGGGGACGGGCTGGAAACGGCTTTTCCTATCTCACCCGTGTTCCCTAGATCTAGAGTTCGTTCTCGAGGCTCAGAAGCCCGCGCTGCGGTTCCTTCCCCCTCTGACCATGAACTCGCAGCTGCAGCTATTTATCTCCGAGGAGATTAATATTGTTTGTGTGACTAAGCGGGCTCATAGGAAAGAGAAAAAGAAGGGGAAAGGAAGAGGAGGGAGGAATAAAATAAGAGAAAAAGGAAAAGGGGGAGGTAGGAAGAAGGGGGGGGGAGAGAAAGAGAGGAGGAGGCACGCTGCCGAGGCAACACGTGTATGACATCATTTTCAGTTTTGATGTGAATCTTACCAAACCAGACCGTGTTTACTAGTCTGATTGGTTAGCTGCATTTAATTCTGAGGAATTAAATTCAGTATTTATCTGACTATGAGAAGTTAGATATGAATTGTATCACAAGCCAGACCGTGTTTACTCGTCTGCTTGTTTGGCTCCATTTAATATTGAGAAATTAAATGAGGCATTTATCTGACTGAGAGAAGTTAGATATATAATTTTTTTATTCTTGATCTGAATCTTACCACGCCAGACCATGTATACTTTTCTGGTTGTTTAGCTGCATTTAATTCTGAGGAATTAAATTCAGTGTTTACCTGACTATGAGAAGTCAGATATATCACTTTCGATATGAATTGTATCGCAATCCAGACCGTGTATACTTGTCTGATTGTGTGACTGCATTAAATTCTGAGGAATATAATGACATTTATCTCACTTTGAGAAGATATATATATACTGGAGGGGCTGCTGGGCGGGAGCAGCCCTCTCAGTGTACCGTCTCCTCATGTAGGGAGGCGTAGAATCAGAGTGTTGCCGCCCGGTGCTGAGAGGCTCGCAACCCCTTCGGGGGTCTCTAAAATAGTTAGATCGGCTGCTGGGAATGGTGTTCTACTTCAAGCGCCGATTTAGCTGCCTCAGTTACACCAGAGGTCCGTCTCGAGAGACTGATTCCCTTAGTAGATCATTTAGCAGCATTTGACTGCTTATTCTAAAGCATGTTATACCACAAATCAGGTCTGAGGACTGGTTTGTTACGCCAGATCTCATAGACGCATACTTCCAAGTCTCCATCCTTCCACAACACAGGAAGTTTCTGAGGTTCGCTTTCGGGGGCGAAGTGTACCAATATAGAGTACTTCCGTCCAGCCTTGTACTCTCACCCAGCACGTTTATATTATTGTAATGCTTTATTGGGTGGTTGTTCTGCACCCTTAGTAAACAAACTCCAGTTAGTCCAAAATGCAGCAGCTAGAGTTCTTACTAGAACCAGGAAGTATGATCATATTAGCCCGGTCTTGTCAACACTGCACTGGCTCCCTATTAAACACCGTATAGATTTCAAAATCTTGCTTATTACTTATAAAGCCCTAAATGGTTTAGCACCTCAGTATTTGAACGAGCTCTTGTTACATTAGTCCTCCACGTCCGCTCCGTTCTCAAAACTCTGGCAATTTGATAATACCTAGAATATCAAAGTCAACTGCGGGCGGCAGATCCTTTTCCTATTTAGCGCCCAAACTCTGGAATAACCTACATAACATTGTTTGGGAGGCAGACACACTCTTGCAGTTTAAATCTAGATTAAAGACCCATCTCTTTAACCTGGCTTACACATAGCACACTAATACGCTTCTAATATCCAAATCCATTAAAGGATTTTTAGGCTGCTTTAATTAGTTAAACCGGAACCAGGAATACTTCCCATAACACCTGATGTACTTGCTACATCATTAGAAGAATGGCATCTACGCTAATATTAGTCTGTGGTTTCTCTCTTATTCCGAGGTCACCATAGCCACCAGATCCAGTCTGTATCCAAGTCAGAGGGTCACTGTAGTCACCCGGATCCAGTACGTATCCAGCCCAGATGGTGGACCAGCACCTAGAAAGGACCTCTACAGCCCTGAAAGACAGCGGAGACCAGGACAACTAGAGACCTAGAGACAGACCTTGTCTCAGATAACCACCGGGAAAAGACCACAGGAAACAGATGATTCTTCTGCACAATCTGACTTTGCTGCAGCCTGGAATTGAACTGCTGGTTTCGTCTGGTCAGAGGAGAACTGGCCCCGCGACTGAGCCTGGTTTCTCCCAAGGTTTTTTCTCCATTTTGTCACCGATGGAGTTTTGGTTCCTTTTTGGCTTGCTTAGTTGGGGACACTTCATTTA
The DNA here is from genome assembly GCF_018340385.1 of Cyprinus carpio. NCBI lineage: Eukaryota > Metazoa > Chordata > Actinopteri > Cypriniformes > Cyprinidae > Cyprinus > Cyprinus carpio. Next base: position 4,538,680 of record NC_056582.1, on the reverse strand, counting down.
CAGCGATATTGTTGACTTGATTGCAAATTGTTGCACAGATATGATTTAAACTGAACTGAGCTGCATGATGACATCACTGAATTCAATGATGAACTGCCTTTAACTGTCATTTTGCATTACTGACACACTGTTTTCCTAATTAATGTTGTTCAGTTGCTTTGACGCAATCTTTAAAGCGCTATATAAACAAAGGTGACTATGGTGCCCTGGTGGCCTGTATACAGTACTAAGTTCAAATATCACAGGGGATTTATCATTAACATTTGTTTCTCTGGATATTGTTATATAAAGCATCATCACTTCAAACAAGTTTTACTTGAAGCCTGCCATCTGAGAAATACTAATACTATTATTGTTATAAATTATAGCAACACTTCCCCCTTTACTTTTTGGATGTGGCTTATGTTTATAACAGTATTCTTGGGGGGTAGACTCATTTAAAATAATGTAATCATAAGGTTTTAGCCAGGTTTCTGTCAAACAGAGCACATCTAGTTTATGATCAGTAATGTCATGTGCCATATTTCTAGAGAGAAGAGCGGCACTACCCCAGGAGAGATGAAGATCATCTCTTTTCAACAGGTCAGGTCTGCCCTAAAAACTCGTCCAATTGTCTATGAAACCTATATGTTATTCTGCGGGCACCACTTAGACATCCAGTCATTGAGTGAAGACATTCTGCTGTGTATCTCACCACCACGGTAAGCAGGGAGGGAACCAGAGCATATTACAGTGTCTGACATTGTACTTGCAAGTTCATACACCTCTTTAATGTTATTTTTAGTGATCTCCGACTGGTGAAGTTGAACATCATTAGTGCTGGCATGAATAACAATCTTATTGAATTTACATTTAGCATTAACCAGTACTTTTAAATTTGCCAAGATGTCAGGCGCTCTGGCTCCTGGTAAACATTGGACTATGGTGGCTGGTGTCTCTATTTTCACGTTCCATTCAATAGAATTGTCAATAACTAGAACATTTTGATCAGGTTTCTCAGTGGTTGCATCACTGAGTGGGGAGAACCTGTTTAATGTTTTGATTGGAATGGAAGAGTGGTGTTTTGACCCGTGACTATACCGCCTCACAGTCACCCAGTCGCACTGCTGCAGAGGCTCTGTAACCAGTACCGAACAATGTACAGGACTCCCTGAGCTAGTTGCATCCAAAGTCGTCTCTACCGCCCTCACATTCTTACTGTCCTCAATTAAAGTTTGGATGCTTGTCTCTAATTCTGAAATCTTCTATGTCAGCCTAACTATTTCCCTGCATCTATCACAAGTGAATCCCTCATCGCCAACAGAGAGAGCTAAACTATACATGTGGCAAGCGGTGCAAACTACAATAGCGTACAATGTTGCCGGACATTCAACCATGTCTGGCTGCCAAGGAGCTCAACAGGGTCTACAGTTCAGACTCTCTGGAGCAGTTTTAGCAAGCCGACACTAAACCGGGGCCTCTCAGTGCTTCTGCCCGTTTGAGGTGAGAACACATGAGGATACCGGCTCCACACGAAGGGTATAGAATCTAGCAAACGTGTTGGGGGTCACCCAGCCCGCAGCTCTACAAATATCTGTCAGCGTGGTGCCACCAGCCAGCACCCAGGAGGATGCAACACTTCTAGTAGAGTGAGCATGCAACCTGATAAGCAAGGGTGATGGCGTCCAGTATTCAGTGGACCATCCTTTGCTTAGAGACGGCCTTCCCCTTCTGCCAACCTCCGTAACACACAAAGAACTGGTCTGAGGTCCTAAAGCTTTGTGTCCGGTCTACATACTATCTCAACGCTCGGATGGGACAAAGCAAAGTTAGGGCTGTGGATTGGTCTCTCTAGGTGAAATCCCAATTCATCGGTCATTACCGTCACGTTGAGAGTGACCGGCTGAAAGGGAACAAAAGTGTTACCATACATTTTAATTAATTTGTTTCACTTTGTTTAAGCATTTCTACATTAATTATATAAGTATACAAATATCCAAATAAATCATTGTTACAAGTCAACATTTTATTAACCTGTAGTTATGACTGCATGTCACCTTTATTTATATAGCGCTTTAAACAAAACGGATTGTGTCAAAGCAACTGAACAACATTGATTAGGAAAAAAGTGTGTGTGTAATTAATGATGAATGTTAATTGAAGTTGTTCATTGAATTCAGTGATGTCATCATTATTCTGATTTGTTTTTTTTTAGTATTTTTTGTGTAATTTTTTGTAATCAAGTGGTGTCAGCTGTAAATGAAGTGTCCCCAACTAAGCAAGCCAGAGGCCACAGCGGCAAGGAACCAAAACTCCATCGGTGACAGAATGCAGAAAAAACCTTGGGAGAAACCAGGCTCAGTCGGGGGGCCAGTTCTCCTCTGACCAGACGAAACCAGCAGTTCAATTCCAGGCTGCAGAAAAGTCAGATTGTGCAGAAGAATCATCTGTTTCCTAAGGTCTTGTCCCGGTGGTCGTCTGAGACAAGGTCTTTACAGGGGATCTGTCTCTGGGGCTCTAGTTGTCCTGGTCTCCGCTGTCTTTCAGGGCAGTAGAGGTCCTTTCTATGTGCTGATCCACCATCTGGGCTGGATACATACTGGATGTGGGTGACTGCAGTGACCCTCTGACTTGGATACACACTGGATCTGGTGGCTACGGTGACCTCGGAATAAGAGAGAAACAGACTAATATTAGCGTAGATGCCATTCTTCTAACGATGTAGCAAGTACATCGGGTGTTATGGGAAGTGTTCCCGGTTCCGGTTTACCTAATTAATGCAGCCTAAAAATCCTTTAATGGATTTGGATATTAGAAGTTTATTAGTATGTTATGTGTAAGCCAGGTTAAAGAGATGGGTCTTTAATCTAGATTTAAACTGCAAGAATGTGTCTGCCTCCCGAACAATGTTAGGTAGGTTATTCCAGAGTTTGGGCACTAAATAGGAGAAGGATCTGCTGCCAGCAGTTGACTTTGATATTCTAGGTATTATCAAATTGCCAGAGTTTTGAGAACGCAGTGGACGTGGAGGACTATAATGTACCAAGAGCTCGTTGAAATACTGAGGTGCTAAACCATTCAGGGCTTTATAAGTAATAAGCAAGATTTTAAAATATATACGATGTTTGATAGGGAGCCAGTGCAGTGTTGACAGGACTGGGCTAATATGATCATACTTCCTGGCATGTCATAGTATTAAAGATCCCAAACTTTGTCACAGCTTTCTGAACTTTCCTTGCCCAGCTCTTATACGAGAGAATCATTTTTGCTCCTCAAGGCCTTCTTGATGGAACGTAGAGTCTAATGTTTCTCAATGCTCTTCAGAACAAATTAATTGTCATGTCTGTGGATTGTTCTCTCAAACTAATCACTGGCTTCACTGCCAGATGTAACCGAAATAGGCCTAGAACATATTACAGCCACGCTTGACATCTTCTCTCATACATCTCATTACAGCCCATTCATTCTGTCTGGTATTGAATGTGTTTTAGACAAGAGAGTGGTTTATTTTAATTCAAAATAATACCATTCCATAGCCTGAGATGAAAGAGGGCATTTCTGCCCACTGGTGCTCTGGCTGTCGCCCATAGTAACATGTTGTGCTTGTTTGGTCTTCATAGCTGCATGCCTGTCAGTGTATGCCCAGTGACATCCTACTGTTCTGAGCACTTGACTGACAGCTCAGGCATCCAGCACAAGCAGGAAATCAATAAAGATGGACCCTCTAGACCCTGCTGCTGGACACTCTGCCAATCACTAGCCAGACAATGTGGGACTATAGCCAATTATGAACAAAGAGAGCCCTAAAATTTGTAAATAGTCGCTTCTTCATCTATATTTCTTATTATATTACTTTTATTTATGTATGTTTTCCGAAACATAAAATTATATTAGTCATTCCATAATTTTGGGTACATTTCATAACATAAAAAAAAGTTTTCTTAATAAAACAACTATTAGCTTCAGCTGATATACTTTATCAGTGTAATTTATCTTCCAGATATCATTAAATGCCATTTTGATATTATTATTATTATTATTATTATTATTTTTTTTTTACCATTTTGATTTTCCCTTGTGGTGAGTGTCAACTATATTGATAATTTCAATTATTCATAATTTCAATGGCAGGCCTTGTCTGGCCAATCTGATGTTATTTTCTTGACCAGGTTAACCTTAAACTATTTCATCTATTTAATATAATAACTATTTAAACTATTTAATATTCTATTTATCTAAGGTATTTAGATTGTAAGAATGAATTTAATATAGACAATCTTGACTTCAGCATTTTTTATAAATTATTTTGAACTGATCTACAAACCCGATTCCAAAAAAAGTTGGGACACTGTAAAAAAGGAATGGAATAATTTACAAATATCATAAACTTATATTTTATTCACAATAGAATATAGATAAAATATCAAATGTTGAAAGTGAGACATTTTGAAATGTCATGCCAAATATTGGCTCATTTTGGATTTCATGAGAGCTACAAAAAAGAAGGAAAGATTCCAAAAAAGTTGGGACAGGTAGCAATAAGAGGCCGAAAAAGTTAAATGTACATATAAGGAACAGCTGGAGGACCAATTTGCAACTTATTAGGTCCATTGGCAACATGACTGGGTATAAAAAGAGCCTCTCAGAGTGGCAGTGTCTCTCAGAAGTCAAGATGGGGCGAGGATCACCAATTCCCCCAATGCTGTGGTGAAAAATATTGGAGCAAATTTTAGAAAGGAGTTTCTCAGAGAAAAATTGCAAAGAGTTTGAAGTTATCATCATCTACAGTGTATAATATCATCCAAAGATTCATAGAATCTGGAACAATCTCTGTGCGTAAGGGTCAAGGCCGGAATACCATACTGGATGCCCGTGATCGCCGGGCCCTTAGACGGCACTGCATCACATACAGGAATGCTACTGTAATGGAAATCACAACATGGGCTCAGGAATACTTCCAGAAATCATTGTCGGTGAACACAATCCACTGTGCCATTTGCCGTTGCCTGCTAAAACTCTATAGGTCAAAAAAGAAGCCATATCTAAACATGATCCAGACGTGCAGGCGTTTTCTCTGGGCCAAGGCTCATTTAAAATGGACTGTGGCAAAGTGGAAAACTGTTCTGTGGTCAGACGATCAAAATTTGAAGTTCTTTTTGGAAAACTGGGAAGCCATGTCATCCATGCTAAAGAGGGCTAGGACAACCCAAGTTATTATCGGCGCTCAGTTCAGAAGCCTGCATCTCTGATGGTATGGGGTTGCATGAGTGTGTGGCATGGGCAGCTTACACATCTGAAAAGGCACCATTAATGCTGAAAGGTATATCCAAGTTCTAGAACAACATATGCTCCCATCCAGACGTCATCTCTTTCAGGCAAGACTTTGCATTTTCCAACATGACAATGCCAGACCACATACTGCATCAATTATAACATCATGGCTGCGTAGAAGAAGGATCCGGGTACTGAAATGGCCAGCCTGCAGTCCAGATCTTTCACCCATAGAAAACATTTGGCGCATCATAAAGAGGAAGATGCGACCAAGAAGACCTAAGACAGTTGAGCAAATAGAAACCTGTATTAGACAAGAATGGGACAACATTCCTATTCCTAAACTTGAGCAACTTGTCTCCCCAGTCCCCAGATGTTTGCAGACTGTTATAAAAAGAAGACGGGATGCCACACAATGGTAAAGATGGCCTTGTCCCAACTTTTTTGAGATGTGTTGATGCCATGAAATTTAAAATCAACTTATTTTTTCCCTTAAAATAATACATTTTCTCAGTTTAAACATTTGTTATGTCATCTATGTTGTATTCTGAATAAAATATTGAAATTTGAAACTTCCACATCATTGCATTCTGTTTTTATTCACAATTTGTACAGTGTCCCAACTTTTTTGGAATCGGGTATGTATTGAAAAAGTGGACACTGCAAAAAAAACAAAAAAACAAAAAAAAAAACTGTAATTTAAGGAGCATAAAAGCAATCTAAGAAAACTGAAAAACAGGATGTACAAAGTATATGTGTGAGATTACAGTATGTATTTTCTTAATAGGTAAATTATGATATGGTATATAGTAATGGATAAAATATTAAATGCCGTATAATTATATTAATTAAAAAAGTAAAATAATAATCCACAACTGGAAATACATAAATTATAAAGTAAATACAATAAATAAATAAATTCAAATTAGCCAACCAATTAATTTCAGCTTTAAACACAATGGACATTTTCTCAGTCAACTTCATGAGATATACTGAAGGAGTGTGTATGCTGGACAATTGTTGGCTGTTTTTGGGATGTAGTAAAGGTTTTGGTACATCATCTCGAGTTAAAAATATAGTGAAACATCTGTCATTCTAAACCTGTATGTATTTCTTGTTCTCCTTCTTTCTTTCTTTCTTTCTTTCTTTCTTTCTTTCTAACACATTGAGAGATGACTCATAAGGTATGATTTTATTTTATTTTATTTTATTTTATTTTAGTTTAGTTTAGTTTAGTTTAGTTTAGTTTAGTTTAGTTTAGTTTAGTGTTTTTTTTTTTTTTTTTTTGGCCATACAGTGAAAGTCGATGGAATGAAATGTTGTTTTTGAACCCTCTGACTTCCATTGTTATAAACAAAAACAACATTCAAAATATCTTTGTTTGTGTTCCACAGAAGAAAAGAAAGTCATACAAGTTTAAAACGATACAAGGTTAAAAAAAAAAAATAATAATAATAAAAAAATAAATAAATAATAATAATAATAATAATAATAATAATAATAATAATAATAAATAAATACATAAATAAATAAATAAATAAATAAATAAATAAATAAATAAATAATAATTATATAAATAAAAATAAATATACATGATTTTTGGCTGAACTGCTCAGGACTACTTTATAGATTCAAGGTTACACTGTTTTATATATATATATATATATATATATATATATACATATATATATATATATATATATATATATATATATATATATATATATATATATATATATATATATATATATATATATATATATATATATATAGATATAGATATATTGGCTTAAATTGAGTTTCTTCTGAAGTACAGAAAGGTTATTTCAGTAGCTTGAAATTCATTAACAGCTGCTTTTTTGACCCCATCGCCAGCCTATGCTGTAAACACACATACTCGCTTTGACTGAATATGTACCTCACATCAATCCTGAGCAAAAAAAAAAAAATCAGGCAAAATTAAATGCACATGAATTTTGAGAGGGTGACAGAAATGAAAGGAAACGAAATGAAAATGAAAGCAGGTACCGACAGATGAGAGGATATCAGCATCACTCGTTGCAGAAACACAAATGCACAACCATCCTGGATCAATTTACAGCAGCCAGCAATGGGCATCTCTCCTCTCGTAATTTCTGCTTTTCCTTCCCACATCCCTGTGCAACCCCCCCCCCCCCCCCCCCAAGAGTAGGACAGCCCAAACAGGATATGAAATGCTGCTGGAGTCTTCAACCAGAGGTCATTCCCTTGTGTGTTATAATATCTTCTGCCTGTGGGCCAATCACTTGGGTCTTAGGTGAGGAGTGCACATCAGGTAAATATGGAACATGGCAAGGGCAGCGTGCGGAGATCAGAAGGTGCTGATCCGCAATTTTCACAGCGCTGAACAGTGGGCCGCCCTCAGTGTGTTTCAATCAAAGGTGATTCGGCAGGGATTTTTCCTTCTCTGTAAAGCCATTTGTCAGAGATGTGGCTGCTGTATGGCTATTTTTGGTCTATCAGGTGTGCTATAAACCTGTATGGAACATCATTACAGAGACACTTCAATTCTAGGTGTCCATCAAACTAATCTTCAGTTAGTTATTGCCTCTACTCTTTTGCACAACTTTTGCTTTCTTTTGATTTAGCATCTGGGCTTGTTTCCTCTTATTATTATTATTTTTTTCTTTAGATTCAGCTTGGTTTTGTTTCATTCCGAAGAAGCGATGATTACAGCAGGCGCTTATGATCAGTGCTGGTGATAAACAGGGCAGCTACAAGTGATTATAATTATCATAATAATTATATTCATGACATAATTGTGTTTTTCTTCAACTGCAAGCACTTTTGGCCCAGTGGATTTTAGAAAATAAACTTTTGAAAAAATTCTTTAGAAAAACTCTTCACACTCACAACTACAGATATGTATTTATTTATTTTCCTTCTGAACCATTATTTTTATAACCACATCACAAATCATGTATTTTTGTGTATTATTTGGAATTTAAATCTTGTAGTTGACAACATTATTTCCCTTGCTAAGCCAAATCTCATAGCTGGCATTTTATGTATCTTAAACACAGTTCAATAACATTTAATAGGACATTTTATTGTGACCTTCATTTGATAAAAAGCATTGGAAAAGTTGTTACTTTTAATAAAACACACCCCTGGGATATAAAAGTGCCCGTGGTTAAAGAAACACCCAATTATTGTAGTAGAGTTGAATTTTTTGAGTGTAATAAAATAACTACTACTGGTAATTGCTGCAGCAGTACAAAGCACTTTTGATATACAAACAAAAAAACCCTTGAGTTAATTAGTTTAGTTAATTAGTGTACATGTTCAATTAAATAGACAAATAAACTAACAAACATATGTGGCTTCCATGATGTAGGAACAGTATCAACATTTTCCTGGTTTTATTGTGTTCAATTCATTGCACATATTATTCCAAACTAAATAAATAAATAATACAATGATAAAAATATGACTGAAATCATAAAGCCCTCTTATTTTTCAACCACTCCCCAACAACCACCTCTCCAACCTGTTCTCATTTCTAAGGTATCAGATTTTGCTGCATGTCTATAGACGTCACCATAGACGAGACTTTACAATTCAGTTACCTCATCTTACATTTTTCTCATTTAATATTCCCGTTGCAGTATGAAATGTTTCATTAGTAAAATAAAAAGGGTTGTGAATGCTTTTTCATGCTGACTTTAAACTCATCTCATTTAGAGCAACAGTGAAGATAATGGAAATATAAATCCAAATAATGATAATAAATTCTGCAGTATAATTTTTTTCATGGTACAATAAATAAATACAATTTTTTTTTTTTTTTTTTTTTTGTAGCTTGTTATGAGTAAATCATTAGCAAACTGAGAATTAAAGAGGGGAAAAGAACACTTGTCATTGATGCTTATGTACCGGAGCTAATGCTGTTGCACTATATTTTTCTCTGGGCATCTGGCACATACATGATATAAAGATGAATGTTGTAAAAAGATACTGTGCTTTATACTTTTGTGCTTCATTTCCTTTCTAAATAATAATGGTCACAAAATTAGCTTCACCCTGTTACTTGCAAAAACAAAAATAAAGAGAAAATAATCAGAATGCAAGGAAGAAGAGCACAACAGACATATCAACACATAGATAATGTTGATATAACCACACAAATCATCAGTCATTGCCAATGCCATCAAAACTCAGAGCCAGAAATATTACAAGAGCACAAAACAGCCTTCATTCTTATAGGCTACAACAATGTATGTATGTGAAAACAGCAGATTATTCTAATCAAATCTTGGAGTGATGAATTCAGAGCAATGCATTGAAGGATTATTTCACCCCAAAAATCTGTTAATATTTGCTTACCTTCATAATGTCCCAAACCTTTGTGAGTGACTTTCTTCTGAGGAACACAAAAGGAGAAATTTTGAATTGTAAGAATCGTGATTACAATGGAGACTGAAGTCACGTGGCCTTTTTTCTCTGAAACTCAAGAACATTTGCAGCACAATGTGAGTTTTTAATATCGGCACAAGGGCATAGTCTGTGTATTCAGAGTAAGCATGTGCATAAAATCTTGGGTGGATGGGAGATATTTTTATACTCAACCTGTTCTTGCTCCCAAGGCTCAAAAACTGAAGCATGTTTGGCATCACTATTAAGACGCTAAAGGTATGAATCTTAATAATGACCCCTTTTATCAACAAACCAGGAACTCCATTGCTTTTCAATTCAAGTCACCTTTATTTGTCTAGTGCTTTATACAATACTGGTTTTGTCAAAGCAGAGTCAAACAGGAAAATAGTTTGTTAATGATGCAAGAAGACAATAACATTTCATTTCGAGTCATTTTTCAGCTAAAGTCAGTTCATTGATGATTCAGTGATGTCATCATCCAGTTCAGTTCTCTTCCAATAGTGTCTGTGCAATCAGTCCAGCATCCCCAACTAAGGCGACAGTGGCAAGGAACCAAAACTCCACTGGTGACAGAAATGGAGAAAAAAGACCTTGGGAGAAACCAGGCTCAGCTGGGGGGCCAGTTCTTCAGGGCTGCAGAGGTCGTCTCTAGGTGCTTGACTGGATACGGACTGGGTGTGGGTGGCTATGGTGAGGTCGGAATAAGAATAAAAGACTAATATTAGCATAGATGCTATTCTTCTTATGATGTAATGAGTACATTGGATGTTATGGGAAGTGTTCCCGGTTCCGTTTGAACTAATTAATGCAGCCTAAAAATCCTTTAATCCAGATTTGAATTATGTAAATGTAATAGTGTGTTATGTGTATGCCAGGTTAAAGAGATGGGTCTTTAATCTAGAATTAAACTGACAGATTGTGTCTGCCTCCCGAACAACACTTGGTAGGTTGTTCTAGAGTTTGGGCACTAAATAGGAAAAGGATCAGAGTTGATTTTGATATTCTGGGTATTATCAAATGACCAGAGTTTTGAAATTACAGCGGATGTGAAGGAATATAATGCTATATGAGCTAGCTCATGTATTGAGGAGCTAAACCGTTTAGGCCTTTATTAGCAATTAGCAAGATTTTTAAATTTATTTGTTGTTCAACAGGGAACCAGGGCAGAGTTGACAGAACCGGGCTAATATGGCTGTACTTCCTGGTTCAAGTAAGAACTCTAGCTGATGCATTTTGGAACAGCTGGAGTTTGTTTATTAAACATGCAGATCAACCACCCAATAAAGCATTACAATAATCAAACTTTGAGTTCATGGACGCATTAATTAACGTTTCTGCATTTGACATTGAGAGTATAGATTGTAATTTAGATATATTTTTAAGATGGAAAAATGCAATTTTACAAATGCTAGAAACATTGTTTTCAAAGGGAAGATTGCTATCAAATAGCACACCTAGGTTACTAACTCCTAAGAGGCATTGTAGGCCCAGGGAGGAGTATGCTAGTGCAAAAGCGTCAACTAACCACCAATAAATTCTCTGATTCATGACCAGAAGCCATTTGGGACTTGAACACAGCGAAACACTCAGTGTTAATTCTCAGAGCCCTGACAGCGCAGAGAAGGTTTAACTCCTGGTCATTTACTGAAGGAGGAAACACAGAGAGAGTGATAACCTGTGCTCTTAATGAGGTGTAGAGCACTTTAGGTACGTATCCCTGCCTCGGCTTCAGGATGACTTGGGAGTCACTGGGCCCAAACTCAAGGAAGGCGGAGCTTATAGAGAGCGACTGCAAGTCTCCTACTCGCTTAACAACCTTGCAGCAGCATTTTGTACTAACTGCAAGTGAGCAACGTTTATGACAAATCCCAACATGAAGAGCACTACAGTAGTCTAGATAGGAAAAAAGATATGGACATGGACAACTTTTTTCAGGTCCCTGGCTGGAAGAATTGGTTTCAGTTTGGGTATTGCCCTTAGACTGAAGAAGCAGTTATGAACCACCGTCTTTATTTGATGATCAAATATGAGAGATGAGTCAAAAATGACTCCCAAGTTTTTTACTTGATCCTGCAGGTACACCTTCCATGGACCCAAGTTATCATTTACCATCTGGTTACCAGCTGAGTGACCAAAAATATTAACCTCTGTTTTATTTTCATTCAATTGAACGAGATTTTCAGCCATCCACAACTTCACTTCCTCCAGACACTTAAGGAATATGGCATTAGAATCCTTACTACTGGGTCTCAACGGCAAGTAGACTTGAGTGTCATCAGCATACAAATGGTAAGAAATACCATACTTCTTAAAGATCATTCCCAAAGGGAGCATGTACAGTGAAAACAGGTCTGATTCTGTACTGTGTCCACCTCTTAAACTATTTATCTAATATATATATATATGTATATATATATATATATATATATATATATATATATTTTTTTTTTTTTTTTTTTTTTTATTGTTTTTATTTAAATTGGTTAATTGTTTTAGCACATTTTTTTCAAGTACCTTAGACAAGCCAGGCAATTTTGAAATTGGCCAATATGTCTTTAAATCATATGGATCCAGTCTTGTTTTTTTTTTTTAAATAAGGCTCAACAATAGCTTGCTTAAAGCAAAGTGGTACAATACCATTCTGTAAACTACTATTAACATTGGATAATATACTTGGGCTGACAATATCAACACCTTCCTTAAGAATGCACAGTGCAATTGCATTTGCTTTCCTTAATAATTACATTTTCCATATCCATCCCAAAAAAAAAAGAAAAAAGAAGAAGAAAAAAAAAATCTTCTGTAAACACAATTACAATATAGACTCCTTTTCCATTGAGCAAACAAATCACAGAAATAATCAATATCCAGATTAAATCTCTCTAACATACTTTTAGCTGCATATACCATGAAACATTTTAAATATAGCCTCTTTTACCTTGTTATTTAAACAGTATATTTTACAAACACACCAAGCTTTATTCCAATTCTAAATAGACTGGTCCACATGAAGCTTCTGACCTGTATCACCTGTTATAATATTCTTATATTTATAAGTACAACTGTGTTTAAGAATATCAAAGTCTCCTAGGAACATGCTGTTTTTAACATATATTGCCTCAGAAGAATCACTTCCATAAGCTTTAACAAATTGTATACCATGACTAAAGAGCTACTGCATGCTGCGATATTAGACTTTCGCTCATGTTTCGGGACAGTTGACAGAATTGTCATTTGTCTAATCAGGTCATTGTTGCATCGTCACAAAAAATTATTATTTATTTGCACGTCTTTTTAAGCCATTCGGTACTGGTGCGCTCCATGAGGCGGTTTCCTGTTCACTCTGTCACGTCCAAAGCATGTGTGGGTATAAAGCCACCTTGCGAGTACCAAATTGAGTTTGGTACCAAACAAGCTCAGTAGAACCCTGAACGGGCATCAAACATATGCCCTAGTCTGGCCCTTGTCCAACAGCCTATCAGAATTAACGGCCCGAGTCCAACTGTAGCCTGTGTCTTTTTTCTCTTTCTCTCTTCCCCATTACACAGCTGGTGTTGTAGCCATTAAAATAGTTCAGCATCGTTTTTAATGGCAAAATGTTTTTATTTATTTTAGTTTCTTTAAGTTAATTTAGAAATATGTTTGGAATATTTTCCCCGGTTTCACAGACAAGGCTTAAGCCTAGTCCATGACTAAAGTGTAAGTCTGAACGGTTTCAACTGAAAGAAATTTGCACTGATTGATCTTGAAATGTGTCAGTGCCCTTGTTTTGTATCGAGATGCACACCAGTTTTTTTTTTTTTTTTTTCTAAGCCATGTTTATAAAAATTACTTTAAAATCCTAATTGAACTATGGCTTAGTCTTGGCTTAAGCTTAGCCCCGTCTGTGAAACCGAGCCTTAGTTTGCTAAATTTAAGCTTTTGTTTTTAAAGTACCCTAACGACCAAGCGGCAGACAGTGAGTTTGCCAATGTTTGATCAATTTAGCCTACTCAAATCACCACCACTTGACAATATATATATTGTATATAGCACACTTTAGCTTCCACTCTTCGCACAAACGATTGGATATGTGTTCACTAAGTATTATATATATATATATATATATATATATATATATATATATATATATATATATATATAATACTTAGTGGACACATATCCAATCGTTTGTGCGAAGAGTGGAAGCTAAAGTGTGCTTTGCAGGACTTGGAGTCGCCAGCACAATCACTTGCATTTTTTTTCTTATAACAATGGAAACAACCATCATTTTTGCTCATAATGGTAAGAGTAATACATCATTCGAGACTGTTAAGGATCTACTTTTATTTGTGAGCACTCACAATATCAGCATATGTTGTGTGTTTTTTTTTTTTTATATATATATGTAGAAAACAAACAGGTGTGCTTTCTTGCCGTCTCGGTCATAAACAGAAGTACTTCACAAAAATGAACCGAAACTCAGTCAATATTCTAATTCCCCTGGCACAGACACATTCATGATAATCACTCGCTGCTGTTACTGGACACTAATCACAGTAGAGCTGCTCTTGACAGTTGTGGTATAGGTCTTATGTTGTTTCCACCAGCGTGGCAAATCATTTTCATCACCATAATAATTGATGGATATCTAAAATATAAAAATAAGTAGGAAGCCTAAAACAAGCCCAATGCCCAGCCCACGTCTGAGCTATGACATGAAAATTGTCCCGAAGCCGTAAATAAGTCAGGGCTCGTCAGGCTCAGGCTGAAATACAATACTTTGCTAAATGTCTAGGTCTCAGGGAGAGGAACTTAAAGCACTGATGCCAGAAAGCAGTTATGTGAAAAAACAGCCATGTGATACCAAAAACACCAACTCTTCAAGCAAACAATTCTTTTTATTTGAGGAGGTGGGGGTGGGGTAGAGAAAGAAAGTATTTCTAAACTGTTTGAGCAAAAAAGAAAAACATTCCACATGACTAGAGCACTGAATTGAAAAGATCTCTAGTAAGTTTTGGCAAAATTCCAATGACCATTTTGATGACCACATCCCTGACAATTTACCTGACCACATCGCTGACCATTCCCTTGACCGCTTCCTTGGCCACTTCCCTGACCATAACCGCTTCCCTGACCAAAACCGCTTCCCTGACCATAGCCGCTTCCCTGGCCACTTCCCTGGCCATAACCGTTTCCCTGACCATAACCGCTTCCCTGGCCATAACCGCTTCCCTGACCAAAAACACTTCCCAGGCTATAACCGCTGCCCTGGCCCTGTCTGCTTCCCTGGCCCTGTCCCTGTCCACTTCTCTGTCCCTGTCTATGTCCATTTCCCTGTCACTGTCCCTGTCCGCTTCCTTGACCCTGTCCCTGTCCGCTTCCCTGGCCTTGTCTGCTTCCCTGGCCCTGGCTGTTTCCCAGGCCCTGTCCCTGTCTGCTTCCCTGGCCCTGGCAACTTGCCTGACCTCTTCCCTGACCATGTGGTTCACTGCATGCAAAGCCACCGGTGGTTGGGCAACAGTTCTGTGTAGCCGGACACTGGCCATCATGAAAACAGCTTTCAGCACACAATAGATTGTTAACAATAGATTGTTATAATATCTGCATCTGTGCAGTTTTGTTCTTTGTCATATATACAGTTTACAAAATATCAATCAGTTCCCCATCTACTGTAGCTCAAGTTTCACTGCGTTCACACAAGGGCCACTGCTTGCCAAATGGGTGCCCTAAGCAGAATTATATTGTTGTGCCCCCTCCCGAAAATATTATGAATGTTAAAAAAAAAATTAAAAAAAAAATAAAAAAAACTACTATAGGTGTCAAAATAGAACTTTAATAAAATATAAAAATAAATAAATAAATAAATTGTAATTATACTGTATTATTTACAAATAACAATTGTAGCTCTAGTTACCCATGGCTATGATTTTAATAATACAGCTGTCTGACTGATTTTATAGTCTCAAACATGTGTGTGTGTGTTCATCTTTAGATTTGTATTGATGTATATGTCAAGTTTAATATTAATATAGAACAAGTTTTTTTTTTTTTTTTTTTTTTTGAGCAACTATTATGGTGCGCCGGGGGGTGGTGCTCTACACAAACTGCATACTCTGTGTATAGGGAGCGGAGGTACTGGTTCACACAGGTGTTTCCTACAGTGAAAATAAAGCACTTGTGAACGCAGACTTTATAAACAATCATGTTGCCATTTTCATTTGAAAATGTAAATTTCAGTGTAATACATTTCCAGTGCATGTAGCAAAGAGGTTTGCATACTTGAGCTAAGGAAAGAGGTTTGTACTGGAAATGAAAACAGTAAAATTTTGTGTGCGTACAGTGTGTACAGTAAACAGTTCTATACGTGTGTGTGTGTGTGTGTGTGTGTGTGTGTGTGTATGTGAGAGAGAGAGAGAGAGAGAGAGAGAGAGTTCAGTTATATGTAATACCTATCTATGCAATACAGTGGAATACTGCACTTTTTGGTATATAAATTACACTCATTGGGGGCTGAGCCCCCCTAAAATTAAAAAAAAACCTAGAACAGCCCCTGGTTTAAAGCATTCAAACACAAGACGCAGAAAATCTCAACTGAGTACTCGCACGCCGTGTTCGGTGCGCACGCAGAGAGCCGCGTCTCACGGACAGCAACACCGAACTGAGCTCTCTTTCGCGTCTTCCTGCACCTGAACAAACAAATAAAAATATCAGTTTAAACATGCAAACAGAAAAAGATATGAAAAAGCCCAATTCAGCACCCATGCGCTGTGTTCTGTGCAGACAGGGCACACGCAGAGAGACGCGTCTCAAAGTGCTTGAACCCCGAATTTGCCTCTTCTAGCTCTTGAACCGACAAATACATACAAAATTATGTCAAAATACCCATCTTCGAAAAAATAGTCAGTTAAGGTGCTGTATGTAAGTTTTTGACTCTACTAAAGCTTAAAAATACCATACTATGTTTGCAGATGTTTTTAAAACATTCTAAGTTAACATACTTGTTTGTCTGAGAAACAATGCTACAGTCAGTTATTCTCCTATAAAAATGTGCGTTTCGGGACGGAACGTCGTTCTTTGTTTTGGTTTGTGAAACCCGCCCACTGCCAGTTTACCCAATTGTATTTTGGCACCCCGGGTTGCCAGTTGGCGAAAAAACACAGTGTATTTTATTTAATTCATCATCAAGTGTGTTCGTTTCTGTAGGTATCGTTAATCTGGCAACCTGCGTGTGCGTCAAGTCTGAGGAGGAGGGGCTGGGTGAAAAAAAGCATCTCCAATATTTTGAATTTGGACTGCAATACCTAGTTCAACCACTCTGTGTCAATCCTACATACAGCAACTTTAAGTGAAAGTAAACAGTGGAGAAAGAAATCGGATGCGTATCATTATAATGGATGAATTGTCTCTTAAAGTGACCGTGCCTAATTAAGCTACTAGTTGCTGTAATGTTAATCCAAGAAAATGCGAGAGGAGATCTCTTCTGACGGGAACCTCCCATGGAGTGCCGTCAAAGAAAGAAATCAGGCCCAAGAACCATCAGGCCCAGCCAGAACGGGGCTACTAACGGCAGCCAGACTCCGTCCCGGCGCACTCTCTCCCAGAACTCCCGAGAGCAGAGCAATCGGGGGAAAAGTGTACAGAGGAAGCCTCGGCCATGTCTGTACCATGGCATCCAGCCCAGTAGAGCTGGATGAGTCAGAGAGAGAACCATAGGGGACAGTGCGATGTCTCTCGCAAATAGATCCACCCGAGCCTGGCCAAAACTCTCCAACTCTGCTTCACCACCTCGGTGTGAAGCCGCCATTCCCCAGGCCTCGGCCCCTGCCTCAACAGGATGTTTGCTCCCATATTGAGATGCCCAGGAGTGTGGACTGCTCTCAGCGAGAGGAGTTCACCCTGGGACCACACAAGGATCTGGTATGCTAGTTTGTATAAACGGCGTGAGCGCAGACCCCCTTGGTGGTTGATGTAAGAGACCACCACTGTGTTGTCGGCGCGCACCAACACATGGTGACCTCTTAGGTCTGGGAAAAAGTAATGTAGTGCTCGAAGCACGGCCAGCATCTTCAGGCAGTTGATATGCCATGTCAGATGGCGACCACTCCACAGACCGTGGGCAGGGTGGCCATTCATGACCGCACCCCAGCCAGTGAGGGACGCATCTGTCGCTAGCGTTACGCGGTGACAAGGAGCTCCCAGCACTGGGCCCTGAGACAAGAACCAAGGCTTTCTCCACATGTCCAAGGTACGTAGGCACCACCGTGTGACCTTGATCATGTGAAGTGGGTTTCCCCTCGGGGAGAACCCCTTGCTCTTGAGCCACCACTGTAGGGGCCTCATGTGCAGCAGTCCAAGAGGTGCCACGTTGGACGCAGCTGCCATCAGACCCAGCAATCTCAGAGACTTCTTGACAATGAGTGACTGGCCTTCTCTCACTCTCGTGAATGCAGTGAGATGGCATGCATCGTGGTCGAATCCCACACCACGCCCAGATAAGTGGTTCTCTGTACTGGAGAAAGCACACTTTTCTTGGCATTAAGCCTTAACCCCAGCTCTTTCATGTGAGCGAGAACGACACCTCGATGCTGAACCGTCATCCGCTCTGATTGAACTAATATCAACCAATCCTCGATGTGGTTGAGTCATGAAAGTGTGGGGTGAGAGTGCAAGGCCAGAGGAAGAACTGGTATTGGTAGGCTTTTGCCCCCAAAAGCAAACCTCAAGAACTTTTGATGAGGAAAGATGGAGATAAGTGCATCGTTTAGATTGATCGTGACACACCAGTCCTCGGACTTGGTCTGTGCAAGCAAGCTGAACATCAGTCCCCTGACTGAGCGGTCTCAAAAAACGCAGATCTAAAATAGGATGCAACACCTCATCCTTCCTCGGAACAGTGAAGTACCGGCTGTAGGACCCTGACTCTGCAACGCGAGGAGGGACCACCTAGATGGCCTCCATCTCCAGAGAGTGTCTACTTCTGTTCCATTACCAGAGCCTGCTCGGGGCCCACCAGGGTGGGAAAGTCCCCATTGAATTGAGGCGGAGGAGAACAGAACTGGATTCTGTGGCCTCTCACTACAGTGTGCAGGACCCACTGAGACACATTTGGCAGTAGTTTTCACACTGCCAAATAGTCTACTAAGGGAATCAGCCCCTCCAGACTGATCTCTGATGTGATCATGGCAGTTAGCTCGGTGCCCTGAAGTGGCGCACCGGCAGGAGACAGCCGAACTAGCTGCTCTGGAAACCTCCCAGGAGGTCGCGAGCCTCTTAGCACCGCTACGTTTCCGGGCGGTAACTGAGAGAAGCGCTCGCCAGAAACCGCTGCGCCCTGGAACCCCGGCAGGGTTGGCTGATCGATCTCCTGAGGGCACTGAGGAGAGGAACCGTGTAATGGAGTGTACACCGCTCTTCCCCAGAGGTGCCTGCCCTCCGAGGTCCTGAGCCACAGCATCAGGACTCTCATAGCTGAAGTCTCCTAAAACGACGGTCCTCAGACCCACATCGTCTGCTAGGAAGACTAGACCAGAGCCTGCTCTGGGCAGGACCCCATGAAGCACACTTGGCAGGGGCTCCCACACCGCCATGTGACCTCCTAAGGGAACTAGTCTCACGAGACTGGCCTCTGGTGCGCCTAGAGCCACTAGCTCGGTGCCCTGAAGCGGCGGACTGGCAGGGGACAACCATACTAGCTGCTCTAGAGACCTCCGTAGAGGTAGCGAGCCTCTTGGCACCGCTACGTTTCCGGGCGGTAACTGAGAGAAGCGCTCGCCGGAGACCGCTGAGCCCTGGAACACCAGCAGGGTTGGCAGATCGATCTCCTGAGGGCACTGAGGAGAGACGGGCACCATGTAATGCGGTGTACACCGCTCTTTCCCAGAGGGAGCAGGCCCTCAAAAAGTCCTAGGCCTTAGGCATCAGGACATTTACGATGAAGGCTTCCCAGCGAAAATGACGGTCCGCAGAACCGCTTTCTGCTAGAAGCCTTTGGCCTGGTTCCGCCACTCTGACTCTAGACTCTGCGGAGTACAAGAAGTGACACCCCCAGCACGAGGGGCTGGAACACAGTCTCGAGAACAAGCACTAGATCTAGGGAACACGGGTGGAAATAGGACGAGCCGTCTCCAACCCGTCCGCCAGATCATGTGCTATCCCTGTGATTTCGGTTTTTTCTTCACATTATCCTTCATCAGTTTCACTGCAATGAAAATATACTTACCTTTAACCTATTAATAAGCTAACAAAAAAAGTATTCAGTGAAAGCATAAATCGCTGTAAATCCTGTATTTGTGGTATCTATGCCCATAACTAATTCTGACTAACAAAATGCAGTTGCTCACTTATTTCTATAGTTTATTATATTTGTATTGCATATTAAGAACAACAATATTTGCATTGTATGATCAAATCATTAGCTAAATTCATGACTCATTCCAAGATGATCTTAAGCTGTCATGCCACACACACTGGGAGCATGGGAACGAAGGAGCGAGGAGACGATGAGTAAAGCAAATTCCAAAGACTTTAATAAATACAAAGCTGGTAACACAGGAACACGGGAAACACAGAACACGAAATTACATTTAACAGCAGACAGGAAACGAGGGGCAGAACACACTATAAATACACAGTAACTAATTAAACCCAGCTGGAACCAAGAGAACTAAATATGGACAGGAACGAAAAAAAAAACAAAAAACAAATAAGGGCATAATAATCATACTGTTGCATGTGGGGGAGGAAAACACAACATGAGACATGGAACAGAGTCTGACATAAGCAAGACACTACAGTGACTTTATTTCACTGCAATGTCTGCTCTGCTTGCTGCTATGCTGTAATAGTATTCGCTACATTAGTGTCTGATTTAACTGTGCATACTGCTGCTGTTTATATGAATTGTGACCAAATAATATTCAAACATTAGTGTAGAAAAATGCTATGCGCTGCTGCTGAGAAAATTTATATTCTCAAATAACTGAATACCTACGCTTACCAAAAAGAAGTATACTTCAAGTTTATTTTAAGTATACTTAAGTAAAGTTCAAGTATATTTTTAAGTATACTTTATGCAGTAAGTATACAAATATCAGTGCATTAGTAGTATACTTGCAAGTGTAATATTTCAAAACTCCTTGGGACTAAATTGGACCACTTTCTAGTATATAAAGTATACTTTTAGTATAACAGTAGTAAACTTTGACTACACAACTAGATTACATATACACTCACCGGCCACTTTATTACGTACACCTGTTCAATTGCTTGGTAATGCAAATTGCTAATCAGCCAATCACATGGCAGGCATCTAGATGTGGTGAAGACGAATTACTGAAGTTCAAACCAAGCATCAGGATGGGGAAGAAAGGGGATTTAAGTGACTTTGAACATGGAATGGTTGTTGGTGCCAGATGGGCTGGTCTGAGTATTGAAAAAAAACTGCTGATCTACTGGGATTTTCACGCACAACCATCTCTAGGGTTTACAGAGAATGGTCAGAAAAAGAAAAAATATCTAGTGAGCAGCAGTTGTGTGGATGAAAATGCCTTGTTGATGTCAGAGTTTAGAGGAGAATGGGCAGACTGGTTAGAGATGATAGAAAGGCAACAGTAACTCAAATAACCACTCGTTACAACCAAGGTATGCAGAATACCATCTTTGAATGCACAACACATCGAACCCTGAAGCAGACGGGCTACAGCAGCAGAGGACTACAGCGGGTGCAACTCCTGTCAGCTAAGAACAGGAAATGGAGGCTACAATTCGCACAGGCTCACCAAAATTGTACAATAAAAGATTGGAAAAACATTGCCTGGTCTGATGAGTCTCGATTTCTGCTGCAGCATTCAGATGGTAGAATCAGAATTTGGCATAAAGAACATAAAAGCATGGATCCATCCTGCCTTGTCTCAACAGTTCTGGCTGATGGTGTTGGTGTAATGGTGTGGGGGATATTTGCTTGGCACACTTTGGGCCCCTTAATACCAATTGAGCGTAGATGAAGTCATTACCTCTTCATGGGTCGACATTTTATTCCATGTTAGACAGTTTTGATGCTGTTTTATGTCTGATGATCATGTTAGAATCCTTGTGGAAGCATCTGTTGTTTTGATTTCTTCTTCGCTTGTTTTGCAGATTATTTTCAGAAGATGTGTAATAGCACCCCCTACCATATAACAATGAAAACATGGATCCCGGAGCACAAGTATAGCTCTATTTATTTATTTATTTATTTATTTTATTTTCTCTGAGAAGTACGTAAAGCACATTTCTGAGAAGTTCATAAAAAGTAGACTGAAAGTATACTTTCCTATTTTGAGTTTAAAGAAGTATACTAATAGCACACTTGAATAAACATATTTTTTGTTAGGGTATGCAAGCTGCTGCTACTTAATTGCTGTAAGCCCCAAGGCAAATAGGTAGCTAGGCAAAAGCCTATTTCACTTTAACACAGTGTCTATGCCAGACACGAGCAGCATAACACAACAAAACCAATAAAACCCATTATAATAGGTGAAGCTGTCCACACTGTATGCGGTGTGATTCAACCAACACAACAAATTTCAGATTCAGATCTATGTCTGAAGTACTTCAAGACCTCATACTATTTCTGATATGAAAGTCAAAAGAATTTGTACGATAGCTTTGACGCTTCTTCATGTACAGCCTTTTATGGCGTGGCACACTGTGGAAGTAGTTCACTTCCAGCAATGCGTTTCACTGTACCTTCACGCAACTGCATTGATTATTTGCTTCTGCCACTGCTGTTATTTATAATATTCACTAGCAGTTCAATACTGAATTTGTAATACATGCTGTTAAAGATATTTGCAATGTTTCAGTATGAATATACAATGCATGCTGCTGCTCTTATAATATTCACTGACATAATCTGAATTTGCTAAGCACAAACGTACTTAGAATTGCTATAAGCCCCTTTATTAAATAAGCAAAATGCAATCAAATGCCTATTTCACTTTGAAGAGTTCATGTACCATGCATGCTTAGGTACTGAAATTTCAGCAACTACAGTCTACCTATTGCTGCCACTACTAAAATTATTTGCAAACATTATTATTTTATTTTGCTATGCATGCTGTTATTAATAATTCTCTAACACACAATCTTGAATTTCTATGCATACTACTGCTACTTTCGACAAGTACTAGAAACGTTATAAGCTCAGATGAATAAATAAATAAAAATTTGTAAATTCCAATTTCAAGTTTAAAGAGTATCCTGCGATTAGGCTACATTGTCTGCTTGCTGTTTCATGAGTCTTTGACATTTGCCAAAAAATTGACATTTTATATTAAAAACAAGGGAAAGAAAGAAAGAAAGAAAGAAAGAAAGAAAGAAAGAAAGAAAAAGAAAGAAAGAAAGAAAGAAAAAGAAAGAAAGAAAGAAAGAAAGAAAGAAAGAAAGAGAAAGAAAGAAAGAAAGAAAGAATAAATAGGTATACAGTTTTTTACAGACGCTAGGACACATTTCTCAATACTTAGGTCACTTTTGCAAAACTCTTCACACAGTTCTCCTAACCAACTTTCAGCTTGGCAAAGCAGTTCATTTCACATTCAAAATGCACTACAACTACCAAAACACTTTATTCAAGTCTCAAATCAACTCATTCTTCCAGAACACTAGCAAAGGTTGACAGCCGACAAACACACTTTGTCACCCACAAAACAATGACCTAAAAACACTAACAACATGTAGCATTATACAGTGTTTTCTTGTGTAAAACAAGGACACATCTCTGTATATAGTTCACTGCAATATATGTTACTGGAATGAATCAGACATGTTTACATCACAATACAAAACTATTCAGCAGTTGTCTCCTTTTGTAATGAAATTGAAAGAGTAACACCTGTGTAGATGTTCATCTACAATGAGAATCAGCTGTGGCTGGTCCAATTGTCCAATTGTTTTTATAGCATTTAATTTTAAGATTTAAAATATATTTCATTAAAATATTACTGTAGAAATGTAGCAAATTGCTGTCTTATTCAGTTTTGTATTATGTTATTGTTTTGAACATAAGTTTAACAGTTTTGAAAACAGTATGTATGCATGTGCAAATCAGCCTGTACGTACAAAGAGTTTTGGCAGTTGTTGTGTCTGAGTGAGAAAAGAATTCATGAAATTTGAGAGATGTAGTCATTGAATGCATTTTGTGCCAAAGCAATGATAATTGATCCTCAGTTTAGCCCACATTGACTTCTGTTGTGCTCACTGTGTGAAGAGTTTAGCAAAAGTGACCTAAGTATTGAGAAATGTGTCCTATTGTCTGTAAAAAACTGTAATATGTGCAAAGTTTTACACACTTTTCCAGTACATCTCCTAGAGGAATTTTAGGTCAGTAATGACAAATCCAGAACCTAATAAACTTTCAGACTCTTTGTACCTCATAGGAACTTCACTTAAACTCAGCAACCACAGGCTCCACTAAACAACTGACTGAGTATTACAATCTCAAGATAATCCACAAAATAAAACAGTTTGTGGACTATTCTGAACACAAAATGGTATGCAGGAAGTTTTAACTGGTGTCCTCTCGTCAAGTCATGCTCAAATCTGAATTGCAGAGACATTAGAACATGTAATGCTCTAATCGCCATCCCAAAACGCTAAAGTATACTTCACAATAATTGGATAACCCTTACAAAAAATAAGTTTATTGAAGTATGCTATTAGTATACTTCTTTTAAACTAAAAAAAAAAAAAAAAAAAAAATCAGTCTACTTTTTATGTACTTTTCAAAAATGTGCTTTATGTACAGTACTTCTCAGAAATATACTTAAAATGACATTTAAGTATACTTGACTTATACTTAGAAAAAGTCTAAATATATTTGTGCCATAGCTACTTGTGCTCCAGGAATCAATGTTGTCGTTGTTATATAGTAGGTGGGTGCTATTGCACACCTTCTGTACAGAATTTTCAAATCACAAGCGAAGAAGAAACCGAAACAACAGATGCTTCCACATGTAATCTATACCGATCATACATAAGACAGCATCACAACTGTGTAACGTTGTGAAATAAAATGTCGACCCATGAAGAGGTAATGACTGTCAAACTTTGGGGTGTTGATCGACTCCATCTACGTTTTGAATATAGTCATAGTCTTTTTTCAGCTTTTTGTTCAAAATGTTGTTTTTTTACTTATTTCTTTAATATATATATATATATATATATATATATATATATATATATATATATATATATATATATATATATATATATATATATATATATATATACACACACACACACACACACACACACACACACACACAAACCCGATTCCAAAAAGTTGGGACACTGTACAAATTGTGAGTAAAAAAAAGGAATGGAATAATTTACAAATCTCATAAACTTATATTTTATTCACAATAGAATATAGATAACATATCAAATGTTGAAAGTGAGACATTTTGAAATGTCATGCCAAATATTGGCTCATTTTGGATTTCATGAGAGATACACATTCCAAAAAAGTTGGGACAGGTAGCAATAAGAGGAACAGGTGGAGGACCAATTTGCAACTTATTAGGTCAATTGGTAACATGATTGGGTATAAAAAGAGCCTCTCAGAGTGGCAGTGTCTCTCAGAGGTCAAGATGGGCAGAGGATCACCAATTTGTGGAGCAATATCAGAAAGGAGTTTCTCAAGCCCCTTTCACACTGCAATTCTGGAAAATACACGGGTAATGTGTCCCGGCAATTGTTCCCGGGTCGCTAGATTTTGCACTTTCACACTGCCAGTGATTACTCGGAATATGGGCGTGCATTCACACACAACCCGTAATGGTCCCGTAAAGACACGTGACATCACGGTGTCACGTGTAATGTACGAGTCGAAAATGCTAGGCACGTTAACTTTCACTGTCATCTTCATCACTACGAAACACCTTTTACGGCATTAGTTCTGGCTTTTGTTCTCACAGCTCTCACTCTGGGAATGAACCCGGCAATGTTACTAGGTCCCCGACCTGGGATCAAACCCGGAATCAATCCTGGGACGTGTTTGCTTTCACACAGAAGGCGACCCGGCAATGTTCCGGATATTTTCCGGGTCCAACGTGCAGTGTGAAAGGGGCTTCAGAGAAAAATTGCAAAGAGTTTGAAGTTATCATCATCTACATTGCATAATATTCAGAGAATCTAGAACAATCTCTGTACGTAAGGGTCAAGGCCAGAAAACCATACTGGATGCCTGTGATCTTCGGGCCCTTAGACGGCACTGCATCACATACAGGAATGCTACTGTAATGGAAATCACAACATGGGCTCAGGAATAGTTCCAGAAAACATTGTCGGTGAACACAATCCACCATACCATTCGCCGTTGCCGGCTTAAACTCTATAGGTCAAAAATGAAGCCATATCTAAACATGATCCAGAAGCGCAGGCGTTTTCTCTGGGCCAAGGCTCATTTAAAATGGACTGTGGCAAAGTGGAAAACTGTTCTGTGGTCAGACGAATCAAAATTTGAAGTTCTTTTTGGAAAACTGGGGCACCATGTCATTCGGACTAAAAAAGACAAGGACAACCCAAGTTGTTATCAGCGCTCAGTTCAGAAGCCTGCATCTCTGATTGTATGGGGTTGCATGAGTGCGTGTGGCATGGGCAGCTTACACATCTGGAAAGGCACCATCAATGCTGAAAGGTATATCCAAGTTCTAGAACAACATATGCTCTCATCTAGACGTCGTCTCTTTCAGGGAAGACCTTGCATTTTCCAACATGACAATGCCAGACCACATACTGCATCAATTACAACATCATGGCTGCGTAGAAGAAGGATCTGGGTACTGAAATGGCCAGCCTGGAGTCCAGATCTTTCACCCATAGAAAACATTTGGTGCATCATAAAGAGGAAGATGCGACAAAGACCTAAGACAGTTGAGCAACTAGAAGCCTGTATTAGACAAGAATGGGACAACATTCCTATTCCTGAACTTGAGCAACTTGTCTCCTCAGTCCCCAGACGTTTGCAGACTGTTATAAAAAGAAGAGGGGATGCCACACAGTGGTAAACATGGCCTTGTCCCAACTTTTTTGAGATGTGTTGATGACATGAAATTTAAAAGCAACTTATTTTTTTTCCTTAAAATTATAAATTTTCTCAGTTTAAACATTTGATATGTCATCTATGTTGTATTCTGAATAAAATATTGAAATTTGAAATTTCCACATCATTGCATTCGGTTTTTTTTAAAATTTGTACAGTGTCCAAACTTTTTTGGAATCTGCTTTGTATGTGTGTACATACATACATATATATATATACATATATATATATATATATATATAGTTTTTTTTTTTTTTTTTTTCATGAAACTTAGCCACATTCAAGTGTTTATAAAAAAGAATGCATGGAGCTAGAATAAAATGTTTTTGTTTACAAGCAGATACCCTGTTCTTTCTTTTGATGTTTTGTATGTTAGGATATTCATATAACAAAATATATACAAATTAATACCTAAATAGGGACATAGTCGTATACTTAAAGTATAACGTAATGTTCACAAATATACTTGCAGTATAGAACTACTAAAATAGTAGTTTACCGAGAGTATACTTCAGTGTACTAAAATGCTACAAGTATTTAATTAGTAAACTATCAGTACACACATAAGTTTAAGTTTTCGTATAGTTGCAGTACAAACTAAAACATATATGTAATCTAGTTGTGTACTCAAAGTTTACTACTATTATACTTAAAGTATACTTAAAAATATACTTTTATATACTAGGAAGTGGGCCAATTTAGGCTGCATTCCACTCCATTTCTAGACACGGGAACTTCCCTAAGCACTTCCCCTTGGGGGAATCCCTGCTGCCATTTTGAAGTGCATTCCACTTCGCGAAGTGGACGAGTGAAGTTTATATGGACAGACCTTCGACCCCTCGATTTTGACAGAGGGAGCGAGTCTGCTTCATATGCACACTTCAGGCCACTCCATAGACTGCAATGCAACACGATTATGACATCATCGCAGATCGCCTTTCATTTATCCCCACCCCAAACAAGTCTACACTAACCTAAAGGATTATTAGGAACACCATACTAATACTGTGTTTGACCCCCTTTCGCCTTCAGAACTGCCTTAATTCTACGTGGCATTGATTCAACAAGGTGCTGAAAGCATTCTTTAGAAATGTTAGCCCATACTGATAGGATAGCATATTGCAGTTGATGGAGATTTGTGGGATGCACATCCAGGGCACGAAGCTCCCGTTCCACCACATCCCAAAGATGCTCTATTGGGTTGAGATCTGGTGGCTGTGGGGGCCATTTTAGTACAGTGAACTCATTGTAATGTTCAAGAAACCAATTTGAAATGATTCGAGCTTTGTGACATGGTGCATTATCCTGCTGGAAGTAGCCATCAGAGGATGGGTACATGGTGGTCATAAAGGGATGGGACATGGTCAGAAACAATGCTCAGGTAGGCCGTGGCATTTAAACGATGCCCAATTGGCACTAAGGGGCCTAAAGTGTGCCAAGAAAAACATCCCCCCACACCATTACACCACCCCCCCCAGCCTGCACAGTGGTAACAAGGCATGATGGATCCATGTTCTCATTCTGTTTACGCCAAATTCTGACTCTATCCATCTGAATGTCTCAACAGAAATCGAGACTCATCAGACCAGGCAACATTTTTCCAGTCTTCAACTGTCCAATTTTGGTGAGCTCGTGCAAATTGTAGCCTCTTTTTCCTATTTGTAGTGGAGATGAGTGGTACCCGGTGTGGTCTTCTGCTGTTGTAGCCCATCCGCCTCAAGGTTGTGTGTGTTGTGGCTTCACAAATGCTTTGCTGCATACCTCGGTTGTAATGAGTGGTTATTTCAGTCAAAGTTGCTCTTCTATCAGCTTGAATCAGTCGGCCCATTCTCCTATGACCTCTAGCATCAACAAGGCATTTTCGCCCACAGGACTGCCGCATACTGGATGTTTTTCCCTGTTCACACCATTCTTTGTAAACCCTAGAAATGGTTGTGCATGAAAATCCCAGTAACTGAGCAGACTGTGAAATACTCAGACCGGCCCGTCTGGCACCAACAACCATGCCACGCTCAAAATTACTTAAATCACCTTTCTTTCCCATTCTGACATTCAGTTTGGAGTTCAGGAGATTGTCTTGACCAGGACCACACCCCTAAATGCATTGAAGCAACTGCCATGTGATTGGTTGATTAGATAATTGCATTAATGAGAAATTGAACAGGTGTTCCTAATAAACCTTTAGGTGAGTGTATAATACATTTTTTTTTTTTTACTTTTATAACAGCCCAGGTATACCTATACATATAGAATGTTGCACCAAACAAATTTGTAAGGGGAAAAATGTAAACAATAAACCAACTCTATAGCGGATTCTAAGTAAACAAGGGCTTAGGACGTTCCAGTTCTGCCAGAAGTGGGCACTCATGCAACGTAATCAATGACGCATCCTCAGTCTCAAGGAGTACTGAAATAGTACACTTACAAGTATACTAGTACACTGATATTTGTATAAAATAAACTTGAAGTATACTTCGTTTCGGTATGGGAAGCCAGATGCATATTAAAACTATGTGTCTATGATAAAAACAAAAGTCTTTGGCAACAAACATCGTATCGTAAGAAGGGTTTGAAGAAAATTATGCCTTGGTACATGTTAAGAATGTGGCAGGCTACAGTATAACTTTGGGTTTGTGTTCCAGTAAGTGGCTCTGTACTGCATGTGTTGTATGGACGCAAGGAAGAACAGACTATATACATGTACATGACCGTATGTATATATATATATATATATATATATATATATATATATATATATATATATATATATATATATATATATAGAAATAATTTGGAAACAGCCCCAAAGGCCTCCTGGAAATTTCTTACAATTTGTAAGTATGATCATTTCCAAGCACACAATTTTAACATTCTCATTCTCACTAAAGCAACATAATGAAGAGTGAAAAATGCATATCACAGATGATGTGCAATTGATGATTTATGTTTGAATTTTATTCTTCTTGAAATTAAAAAATGATGAGAATTGTTTTGCTAGACAAGCTTGTCACATAAGCTAAATGAGTAGCATTTTCAAGCAAGCGTCATTACACTTTTTTATTAACAGTACATAAAATATATTCAAACTCTCTCTCTCTTCCTTCGGCTTGCTCCCTTTTATCAGTGATCGCCAAAGCGCAGTACAATATATGTTTAAACTAACAGTGCATAAAACATTTAAATTAAATTTTAGGACTAATATGAATGTGTTACTGCCATTGCATTTTCTTAAACCGAGTGATATAGAAACATTTCTGACATACAGAGACTCCCATGAATATCTTGATTATAACAGACCAAATTCATATTGCATCATTAAGCACCAGTGTTCATTGAAAGCTGATGGGTACATTGCTTGGCAGCTTCACATAAAACCCTTACACTTCTTGATTTTCAAAGAGTGTGGGGTGTGGGGATATTTTCTTGGCACACTTTGGGCCCCTTAGTACCAACTGAGTATTGTTTAAACACCACAACCTACCTGAGTATTGTTGCTGACCATGTTCATACCTTTATGACTACAGTGTACCCATCTAGTGATGGCTACTTCCAGCAGGGTAATGCCCCATGTCACATAGCTCCAATCATCTCAGACTGGTTTCTTGAACATGACGATGAGTTCACTTTACTCAAATAGCCTCCACAGTCTACTAGCAAGGTACTAGCAAGGTGTACCTAATAAAGTGGCCGGTGTGTGTGTGTGTGTGTGTGTGTGTGTGTATATATATATATAAATATATATATATACATACAGGTGCTTCTCAGTAAATTAGAATGTCGTGAAAAAGTTAATTTATTTCAGTAGTTCAACTCAAATTGTGAAACCTGTGTATTAAATAAATTCAATGCACACAGACTGAAGTAGTTTAAGTCTTTGGTTCTTTTAATTGTGATGATTTAAGCTCACATTTAACAAAAACCCACCAATCTCAACAAATTAGAATACTTCATAAGACCAATAAAAAAAAATATATATATAGTGAATTTTTGGTATGTTCATTTACTGTACATGTACTCAATACTTGGTAGGAGCTCCTTTTGCTTTAATTACTGCCTCAGTTCGGCGTGGCATGGAGGTGATCAGTTTGTGGCACTGCCGAGGTGGTATGGAGGCCCAGGTTTCTTTGACAGTGGCCTTCAGCTCATTTGCATTGTTTGGTCTCTTTTTTCTCATTTTCCTCTTGACAATACCCTATAGATTCTCCATGGGGTTCAGGTCTGGTGAGTTTGCTGACCAGTCAAGCACACCAACACCATGGTCATTTAACCAACTTTTGGTGCTTTTGGCAGTGTGGGCAGGTGCCAAATCCTGCTGGAAAATGAAATCAGCATTTTTAAAAAGCTGGTCAGCAGAAGGAAGCATGAAGTGCTCCAAAATTTCTTGATAAATGGTTGCACTGATTTTGGTTTTCAAAAAACACAATGGACCAACACCAGCAGATGACACTGCACCCCAAATCATCACAGACTGTGGAAACTTAACAGTGGACTTCAAACAACTTGGGCTATGAGCTTCTCCACCCTTCCTCCAGACTCTAGGACCTTGGTTTCCAAATGAAACACAAAACTTGCTCTTATCTGAAAAGAGGACTTTGGACCACTGGGCTACAGTCTAGTTCTTCTTCTCCTTAGCTCACGTAAGATGCCTGAGGAGTGGCTTTACAAGAGGAAAACGACAACTGTAGCCAAATTCCTTGACACGTCTGTGTGTGGTGGATCTTGATGCCTTGACCCCAGCCTCAGTCCATTCCTTGTGAAGTTCACTCAGATTCTTAAATCGATTTTGATTGACAATCCTCATAATGGTGTGGTTCTCTCGGTTGGTTGTGCATCTTTTTCTTCCACACTTTTTCCTTCCACTCAACTTTGTTAACATGCTTAGATGCAGCACTCTGTGAACAGCCAGCTTCTTTGGCAATAAATGTCTGTGGCTTACCCTCCTTGTGAAGGGTGTCAATGATTGTCTTCTGGACAACTGTCAGATCAGCAGTCTTCTCCATGATTGTGTAGCCTAGTGAAACAAACTGAGAGACCATTTTGAAGGCTCAGGAAACCTTTGCAGGTGTTTTGAGTTGATTAGCTGATTGGCATGTCACCATATTGTAATTTGTTGAGATGTTAAATGTGAGCCAAATCATCACAATTAAAAGAAGCAAAGACTAAAACCACTTCAGTCTGTGAGCATTGAAATTATTTAATACACAAGTTCCACAATTTGAGTTGAATTACTGAAATAAATTAACTTTTTCACAACATTCTAATTTATTGAGAAGCACCTGTATGTAATGAGACTATGGACCACAAAACCAGTCTTATGTCCCTGGGGTATATTTGTAGCAATAGCCAAAAATAAATTGTATGGGTCAAAATGATTGATTTTTATTTTATGCCAAAAATCATTAGGATATTAATAAAGATCATGTTCCATATATTTTGTAAATCTCCTGCTGTAAATATATTAAAACATATTTTTTGATTAGTAATATGCATTGCTAAGAGCTTCATTTGGACAACTTTAAATGTGATTTTCTCAATAAATGTGTTTTTATTATTTTTTATTTTTTATTTATGTTTTTTTTTTGCACCCTCAGATTCCCGTTTCTCAAATATTTGCATCTCAGCCAAATATTGCCTTATCCTAACAAACTGTACATCAATGAAAAGCTAATTTATTCAGCTTATTCAGTTGATATATAAATCCCTTATGACTGGTTTTGTGGTCCAGGGTCACACATATATATACACACACGTACACATCTTGGTGTATGTCTCTTCTCCTCATGTCGTTCCATAACTGTATGGTTTTCTCTCTTCTGTGGAACATAAAATAAAATATTTTGAGAAATATCTCTTTTTTTCTTTCTTTTTCTTCCTTCCCCCATTGTTGAAACAGTTGAAGTCAATGGACTCCAATGTTGTTTGCTTCCCAGCATTCTTCAAAATATTTCTTATGTATTCTGCAGGAGAATGACAGGTTTGCAGGTTTGGAAAGACATGAGGGTGAGTATATGACAGAATTTTGATTTTAGGGTGATCTATCCCTTTAACTGATAGACAAGAATTAACTGCTACTAAGGAAAATGTTCTTCCCCAACAATACATTGGGTACACATTTACATACATAACTGCACTCAGGCATCTGTGGTAGTGTTTTGAAATGGATACATGGATAGTTTTTCTGAGTCAACAAAGTTGTGAAGAATTTCACTGTTCATTGGTGCACTCCCGAGCCATCTGTTTTTTTGTGCTAAAGCACTTAGCATCAAAGACACACATATTGCTAACAAGCACTCAGCTATCAATGTTGGTGTCAACAACCTTGTAAAACAAATTTGTTAATTTCCATCTTAAGTTGTTAATCATGTTTCACCATGGTAAAGCCCATGATGTTTAACACATCACAGGCAACTATGTAATAAATGCCACTTTTCAGCAGCCCACACCATAGTAAACAAACTGTTTACCATATTGATCAGTGAACTTATCTCTGATTTCTCACATTTAATTAATAAATGGCTCACTATGATGCTTGCCACAACACCATCAAAAATTCCTGTGTAGATTGCTGTAGTCCTTGTATTAAAATGCAATGATGTGCTTCAGTTTTCTAATATGAGAGTAGCCAATTATTCAAAAATATGTCTCACAGGCATGTATTAGAGGTCTGTTTGTCCATTAAAATAAAGATCAAAGATTACCCAACTGGTAATGGTATTTAAACCCAAAATTGTAAAATTGGTCACTCAAATTGGGCTATTTCTTCTGCACACAAAATTAGCTAAGATCAGGAAAATTACAATATAATTGACGTGATTAATTGCAAAGTAATAATACCTTTTTTTTTCTTTTTTTGCATTTCCAAAGTCAGCACAGCCTCAGCTGCTACTACAGGCAAAGCACCTGTAAACAATTACAAGTATACAGCACAAAATTTGGGAGAAGGAGTTCACACTTGATGCATTCTTACATTTCAAAAATAGCAAGATGGAGCACAACAGAATAAAACTTGATGCAAGAATCTCAAGACATGTTATTCAAAACTGAACCAGAACTTGACACACATCTTGCAATGGTTTGCTCATTGCACTGACAATATAACAAAACTCAGCGGACAAAGAGACCTGTCTGATGCATGGGTAGCGCAGACAGAAAACAAGAACGGGAATTAAAGCTATTTCCACCTTGACAACTCGATTACAAAATGGATTGCTGTGTACTGTAGCCAGCAACTATGGAAGTACAGTGGTATGGAAACAAAACAAAGCATAGGCCTATATTGAATGATGCATTGACATATATTAGAAGAGACTTTGTGATGCATCTAATGCTGTACTCATCTGCCACATGAATTCAGTATATTTAAATTATCCTTGTTAAAACTTTATTTCAATACTCAACCTTCGGCTGACTATAAGTAACTTTGCAACTGCATGTCAACTAGCAGTCATTAAAGTATTTGTAGACTCTCTGGTTAATGTCTGATAATGCTTTATTTTGATGTAATCCCAAAGTTACACATGAAAAACTAACCCAAACCTTGGGTCATATTGGGTATGAGACCTCTATTGTGAGTGCTTCAAACTGCCTAGATGCTCCCAGACAAATGTCTTATGCATCTTGATTAATATTGTGCTCTACAATAACACTGATTTATTTATTTAATTTATTATTATTATTATTATTTTTCTTATTCAGAATTATGTTGTAAAGATATATATGTGTTCCAAATGTAACATCTACCACTATTCCGCCCATGGAGTTGAACATGGCTGGCATGGTTTTGACAGCTACTCTTCAAAATCTATTGTTTGGACAGCTATGCTGTGATAGCAAAGAGAACATGAAATTTGTCTGGCCAATCAAGCATCTTGCTGCGGGGTGCATAAGACTACTCAGCGGCCCCTGCAGAAGACATGCTTTTGGGGGTGATGTCATAGTAGAATTGATGTAGAATGTCTCGTACTTGAAACATGAGCGTAAGTGATGAGGTCCTAGTTCACACTTCAAATGGCAAATGAACACATTTTTAATTTTATGCTTTTACAAGAGTCCAGTGTTTCAGTGCTAAAATTATTCATGGGACTGTTAGGAGGGGACAGTTCTGCCGCCCTTTAGGAAGATAACAGTGTTACGGCGGGAAAAATATCTTTTATATATATATATATATATATATATATATATATATATATATATATATATATATATATATATATATATATATATTTTTTTTTTTTTTTTTTTTTTTTTTTTTTTTTGCTTCTTCAAGTGAATGTTTTCACCATTTTGTAATAGTTCAATTGTCATAGGTGTGAAAAGATGTATCTTAAAATCATACAATCACTGCTGGAGAGGGTTTAATGTGCAAAAGATGCTAGAAAACCAAAGAACATGCAGTACTCCACCCCAAAATTTAAATTTTGTCATTAATCACTTACCCCATGTCGTTCCAAACCCATAAAATCTTTGTTCATCTTCGGAACACAATTTAAGATATTTTGGATGAAAACCTTGTGACTGTCCCATAGATTGCCAAGTAAAATACACTATCAAGGTCCAGAAAAGTATGAAAAGCATCGTCAGAATAGTCCATCTGCCATCAATGGTCCAACCGTAATGTTATGAAGCAACGACAATACTTTTTGTAGGCGAATAAAACAAAAATAGTGACTTTATTCAACAATTTGTCTCCTCTGTGTCACTCCACATCAGCGTAGCTCCATTTTGGCAAATCTGAGCTGTACTTAGGCAGCGTATGCTCTTCTGTGTCAGCCACGACACAGGATGCACTGTTTTCTTTCAAATCAAAGCGTAAATATACGTAGAAAACGTATCATTGTGGCGAGGCTGACACAGAAAAGTGTACGCTGCCTGCATACAGCTCAGATTCGCCAAAATGGCGCTTCGCTGATGTGGAGTGATTAATCACATGCCATTTAATACACACACAAAACTGGAACTGAGTGTCCATGAACAAAGATGGCAGCAAGCAAAAGAAGCACCAGCCGAGCAACTACCATTGAGATGCTCACAAATAGCTTTCTCCAGATGTTATTGGGATTTCCCACAAAAGACAATTTAAGATCTTGCTATGGTAATCAGGTTACAAATTTTGTGTAAATGTAAATGCTAGTTTTTGTTAGCATTTGGAGACCTATAAGCTGCTTGGGCTTCTAACATCAGTTTCTGAAGGAAATGCTATGTGATAAAGGGAATTACCTATTTCACAATTCCACAGACAATAACAGAATTCATTTGTTTACAATTCTTGTCGCTTCCCATAACTGTTCTGTCCCAGTTACAGTGCTTTTATCGAGGGAACACTGCATATTCTGAAATGTCAAATGTGTATGTATAGCTGTCTACCTCAGGCAATGATATGCAGGCCCTGAAGGATTGGCCCAATATGCATACAGCTTATGCAATGGATTCATATCAAGCAGTCTCATCTCATTCCATCGCAGAGGGCTTAGTTATTATATTCTCTGCCCTGCCAGGCTGTACAGCTTTGCCAGAGCCTGAAAAACAATTGTAGGGAGATGTCTGCTGAGATGTGTGGAAAGGTGGGCTGGCGTCTGACAGCAATGCTCAAAAATGAGAGTCTTTAATGCATGGCTCAGGGGACATGCCATACCAGGCTAGGAAAGGCAGTGAGTGCTGATGTTGTTTCATGTGTTTTTGACCCGTTGAAGTGTTTATTTGCAGACGGCCAATCCACGATGTGTGACAGAGGGGTGCTGTTAACTGTCATTTTGTTTGCAGCATGAGAGCTGGTGTGACTCGGTTATTAGTGCTATATTCAGGTGAACATTTAAATGACACAGAGCAGATAGAGCTAACTAATAGGGGTATGACTAAAAATTTACTTCCACTTGGACACATGTGGACTGTGGACACATTGCTTGACAAAATCAGCATTGTTCAAGAACTTGTAATTCACCTGACACATTGTTCTTTCTTCCATGTGCTCCTGCAGTTCAGAAGTGATTAAGATGCTGGTAGAAGATGCCAAATGCAATGCACACAATAGCACATGCCAAGTGCAAGCTAACATCAGCAAAATTATAGGTGTAGTGTGTATTTTTTTTTTTTTTTGCAAAAAAATAATGTGTAGAGACAACTGCAAGTAAGCCATTCAAAGTTTGACTTCCTGAAAGGTGTAAACACTACAGCTGTAGCACTTTCAAAACACTGCTTTCTTAAAATGGGTCAGCTTTCTTCTGGCTAAATCGATGCCATAAGTATTTCATAATAGACATTTACCAATTACTTTTTTTTCTCGCGCTCCTAAAATTTTTTTTAATAAACTCATATTTTTATGTGTCTTTGATGTTACAGTATAGTTGCTACTAAATGGCTTGGGAGTTTGTGTAGTCTTGAGTTGCCATCAGCCAATCAGCACTGTCATGACCTCATTTTTCTGTGGCAATAGTAATTAGGCTAGTCACATGGCATTTACGGCTCAGGTGAAGTGAAATACACTGGCAAGCCACCCACACACACACACACTTCAAACATTGCGATTCCATTTGGTAGCGCTAGTGGTGCAGAAATTACACACTTTTCTTTAGAGAAATGTTTGATATTAAGATCTTGCAAACATTTTGGATATTTAGGATCCTTAAAAATATAATATGGTAATACTTTATTTTAAGGACCAATTCTCACTGTTAACTAGCATTGCATATTAGTAGCATATTAACCATTATAAAGCACATATTAATGGCTTATTCTGAAAAAAAAAAAAAAAAAAAAAAAAAAAAAAAATATATATATATATATATATATATATATATATATATATATATATATATATATATAGCTATAATATTTGCATTTACATCAATTCCTTTAGCAGATGCTTTTATCCAAAGCAAATTAGATAATACTTTATTTGGATAGTCCACTTTACACTAAATTTGCAATTTCAAAGCAGTTAACTCACATTAATTTGCAACTACATGTCAACTAACTTGCGTTAGAGTATTAGTAGATTGTTGGGTTAGGGCTAGAGTTAGTAGAATAAGTTGGCTTGTACTTACAAAGTTACTTATATTGTCAGTAGAATGTCTGTCAGAGGACCATCAAAATAAAGTGTTAGCAGATATTAAGCAGATAGTCTAATACAAATTTCGTCATAAAACTCTAGATAGCACGGGTCTGACCAATCTGAAATAATCACATTATTCACATGACACAGCTGATTGGTTTATTTTCACATCAGCAAGCAATGAGCTGCTGCTCAACATTCAAATGGTTGGCTAGTGCTTGCTGGAACAGTTGCAGCGCAGTTCGGAAACCCTCCACCTTCCCCTGCTCCACCTGTATTGATCTGCTACTGGGTAATTTCATGTATGCTATATGTAGGCGTTAATTCAAAAATGTCATATGTGCAGCAGCATGTCTGTGGATGTATTGGCAGTAGCAAATTAGCAATGTTTCAAACATTGTCCAGAATAATATAACCTAGAAAAGGTAAGGATATAGAAATAGTGAAAGCATATAAAAATGCCGTCCGGACAGGATTTGGGAGATCATTCCACCAATAAGGAACAGTGAATGAAAATGTTCTGGAAAGTGATTTTGTGCCTATCTGTGATATAATATATAAAATCAAACATATGAAAACATACAGCATATTAAAAATGCAGGACTGTTGGAAATGCTTAAGAATACAACAGAAGTCGTTGACTAAAGCCTGACAAGTATATACTGTAGTGTGGTGTATTCTTTGTCTAGTGTGTTTAATACTGTACATATGTCAGAGCTTTCACCCTGCTGGGAAAAAACATAAAAATCTTTACTTCTCAAGTGGCCGCCTGAGCATTCCACTTTGCGTTTCCTGTTGGAGGAATTGTGCATGCGGCTGATGTGAAATGATGTGTGCTCTGCAGAGAAACAGAAACTTCTCTCAGTGCCTGCTATCCATCATGGGTGTCACACTCAATGCTAACTTTTTCCAACTGCTATGCTAACTGTCTCCAGCAAGTTTGCTTTCTGTACTCTTTGAGTTGCTTTTTTTTCCATTTGCCTGCTCTCTGTGTTAATGGATCAAGAATCCAAATAAATAAATAAATAAATAATTTAGCCACAGTAGTTGAAAGTGGCAATTTGTCATGGTTTTTTGATATATAATCATTAAAGAGCAGGTCATATGGGTTTTTGAAAAACTCTTTTGCAGTTTATAATGTAGCTATCCTTAAATGAAAACAATCTGCGAAGTTGTTAATCAAAAAAGTGCATGATAAATAAATATATTGTCTCTTGAAAGAGAGAGTCGTTCTGAATCACCTTAACGAGTCATCATATTTTCGAATCTTTTGCCTGTTACCAGTATACATCACTCGGTAACACATTTGCATAATCCACGCCGGCCTGCGAAATACGAACAGAGTCTGACCTGCCCACAAACACTTCCGCTAGTTAGTGTGTTTACATGATGTTTAAGACGCTGTGTTCAAGGATACCTTAGAAATAAAATTCATTCCTTTTGTTGTGTGCATGTCATTTTACCAAGGACTGGTTGTCTAATCTTGGCTTTGTACATTTTCAATTGCCTGCTCAAAAAAAGTTTTTTTTTTTTTTTTTTGCTAATATGTGATATATACCTAGTGCAGCATTAGGTTTCAAGGTAAAGCACATTACTGTCTTACTGAAGTACTTCTGATAATTCGTTGTGAACCCACTATTTCCTAAGAATGTGTTGATTATTGTATACTGATGTTGTTCTAATTATTTCATTTAATAATTAATTAAAAAATGTAGTGTAGCACCCAGACTTTATAATCATTGTGAAATTGCTGTTTATTGTACTGCACCAGCGGTTATAGGGTTAATGCGGGAGAGACGAGCGAGTTAGGCTGGTGTTCCTATGATATAACTGTTCTACATTCAGATTAAAAGTTAAGACAGAGCATCTTTTGTCATATTTTAGTTTACAAACTGTATTGTTTCATTAGTTAGTCACGGCTAACGTATCCACCAAGTGTTCACAGTTTAGCAGCTAAACTTTAGCTGTGGGCATGATTTGCTTGCATAAGTGTTTTTGTAATTTATGTTATTATTATAAGAACGGATAGGAGCACTATATTACTGTTTTATGTAAAGGTGCTTTCTCAATGGTAGCACTGGCTAACTGGCTCAATGAGTCCTCTCTGTGCCAATCATAACAGGCTTGGCCAGCTGACCAATCAGAGCAGAGAAGGCTACATACTACATACTACATACTACATACTAATACCCCTGCAAAAATTACAATTTAGACAATATCCCAAATAATATACATATTACAGAAAATAAAATAATGCAAGTACTTTATCAATTACATATTTGAAGAAAAAAAAGGGCTTTGCATTATGCTTGCCTTCATGCTTGCCTCAAATTTTATTTTGAGTTAGAATTATTATCTGTTGCAATGAATTATGCTCATTGAGTTTACTTGTATTGAATCTGGAACATTCCTGTAGTATATTATTTATGAGTACAATTAGATTAATATTTATATATTAGACCCCTGGGTACTATAACTTTGTATACATTCCACATTTATTATATTCCTTGGGGAATATTTGTCTTAATTACCCAGCATTACAGCTACTGTTATTTTCAAACTGCAGATGTTTGTGCCTGGTGTTATAAAGGCTGCTTTACTCCTTATTAAAGATCTCTCTCTCTCTCTCTCTCTCTCTCTCTCTCTCTCTCTCTCTCTCTCTTTCTTTCTCTATCTCTGTCATCTAACTCTGCAATTGAATGTTCTCATGGAAAGTTCAGGAACACTGACTGCAATGGGATGCAGTAGATCCTGCAGTACAGAAAAAAATAAAAATAAAAAAATATGGTCCTGTGTGCCATTGTTCCAAATGAACAGTTTGGGGTAATTTGCTCTGTGCTGCTTATGGAGTTGTGTCTCAGGAATTTCTAGGCAGATCATTGCCATTTGGAGTGTGCAGCTTTTAGTTAAGAAGAAATTTTGTAATAAATGCTTTTAAAAATATTGCATAGTGCCGCACTGACACAAAACAGAAAATTAATTCAAA
This sequence comes from Cyprinus carpio, assembly GCF_018340385.1. NCBI lineage: Eukaryota > Metazoa > Chordata > Actinopteri > Cypriniformes > Cyprinidae > Cyprinus > Cyprinus carpio. The sequence goes on along the minus strand of NC_056582.1, from coordinate 4,497,919 downwards.
TGATACAGAATAATGTACAATTTAACAGCATTATAAATACATAAACATAGATATATGCTGGGACATGGTAAGTTATCGTCCTGAAGCTTTGGATTTTAAATTGTGCTTTTTGTGGGTCTATATATTATTAAAAAATAAAAAATAAAATAAAACAGTATTACATTCTGGCAAATGTAATACTCTACTGTATATCAGTGGTTCTCATACCTCTCAAATCAGAACATCCAAGTACCTATTACTAACACCCACTCTTTCTTTTCAGCATTGTGCAAATAGAAATATTTTTGACTGCAAGCTGAAGAACAGTAAGAAATGCCTGATTCAATCTGAAACACACACACACACACATACAACACCTACGCCACAGAACAATTAAAGGTATTGCAGTCCAATTAAAACACTTTATTTTTATTTTTTATTTTTTTTATTTTTTTGTAAATCATTCTAAATGTTGTAATCCGATTCAAATCCAATAATACCTAATAATGACTATATTTAGGAGCAATTTGTATGCAATGTACTGTCTACTTCTGTCTCTTTATAAGAGCTTTGAACTGCTCTGTCTTGTTTTGTTAATGAAAGTACACACACACACACACACACAAAACACTGAGTGGAGAAAAAAACGGAAATCAAGCTCCCACACTTGAAGGGCAAACAAAATACTTTATTGTCTTTTGTTGATTGGCCCAGTTTGTGGCCTCTCTCTTTTTTACATGGGAATATAATTATGGTGCATGCACTTGTAGATATTTCCTATCGGCTCGGCCAGACCAACAGGCAGCACTTTTCCTACTATTGCACTATACTATTTACTTCAGAAAGAGTAAGACTGGTATGGAAGTATTCCATTCTGCACACAGCCTCTAAAACTCAGCAGATGAGATTTTCCGCGTGTATGCTTATGTTTGTTGAATCTAATGTTTGATGAATGATTTGCAGATTGTCCACAATAAGTGGCTAAAACCTGAAAATACAGTCAACTTGCATAGGTAATAAAATGGTACTCTTACGTTTGGTCCATTATATTAAGCTACTGCTTTTGTAGTAATTTTTCTAGTGTCAGAGTGTGGTTTTTATATGGAATTCTAGAAAACAGTTCATTTCTGGCTGAATGCAGCCTTTCTCACAGTATTTGCTGCATGCACATTAAGTATAATCGTCTGTCTACCTCATACAGCGCGTTCCCGAGCAGATTTCCATAGATTACACACTAAATTGCATTTTGGAAAGGAGCCACTGAAGGAGATGTTGTTTTCATTGGCTCCGTCTCACACCCTCAGAGCTGGACAGCTCACTAGAGTCAACTGACAGTATACACTCAACTCATATGTAAAACATACTGTGAAGCTTGTGGCCGCTTAGGAAAAGCAAACAGCTAGGATTGGCTGATGTGGGGGGCTTTTATTCCATGGTGGTTGAAAGAGCCTAAAATTGTGTTAATAGAGGGATTTCACAAATGAATATGGTGCATATAATATAATTTGCAACTCTTAAAAGCAGAAAGGAGTAATTTGATATCAAGAAAAAAGCAAGCTCCCCTTTACTGTAGACTAGTACTCAACTATGGAATAAAAACTGACTCACTCAGCTCATTTGAAAATAATATATTGCTATGTGTCACCATATATAGAACTAAGCTTAGAAAAAATTCCCAGGGTGTCTGACAAAAGATTGTGGCCAGGTACAGATCTTTCTTTCCTTGATCACCAGAAAGTTTTGGCATTAAACTTTTGGAATTTTGGTTGGTTTTTTTTTTAAATCAACACAAAACTGCAGCAGAGCTGATGACCTACTTGCAAACTCATGAGAGTTGAAAAATACTTAATCTGGTGCTTATATAATTGATCAGTTTAGATCAAGTTTGTACACAGCATGGATAAATTGTACATAATCTCTGTGTGTGTAAGCATTTTACAAAAGACTGACATGTATATGGATTCAAAATGCCCAAAATATAAAACTACTGTCTTGATCAATTTGGAGATCTTTTACCACTTCTTAACCATGAATAATTTTGTATTTAAAAAGGTGAATTGTCCCCACTGTATGTTAATGGTAGTGATAGCAAATTCATCTGCAGAATCATGAATCACAAAATATTAGTGCATTGTACCACTAAATTGCAATGTAACATAACAGTTATTGATTTAAGAGCAATGATTTGGATTATCAAATAAGCAACAAGCTGAAATGTGTCACATGAAATTATAGTAGACACCCATATTAATTAAAAAAGTCAATATCTATCAATACCTATTTTATTAAGGAATTAAGCAGAACAGTCCAGAATTACCTAATAGATGTGCATTGATATCAAATGTTGTAATCATGTTAGTTAAAAACCATAGTCATAAAAACCCACCTGCAGTTTGTTAAAGACCAGACCATGATCTGGGAGAATATCGTGTAGACAGATATCGGCCACCAGTGTATCTGTGATGATTGGTGAGATGTGTGTATGATTGCATGAGCAGGGCTTGAGAGCCATTTAGATCCACTGACAAGGTTTGCTCTCACGCCTTTAGGTATATTGATTTTATGCCCAACTCAGCTAATATTCACAGATTCACAGAGCACTTTTTGTCAGCCCTTTATACAGAATATTTAGTGCTCGAGATCAGTGACTCTAAATGAGGAGTACACATACCCCAGGAGACACTTAAGCAGGCTCCAGGAGGTCCGAGAAAAGATTTCTGTTTTATGCTGTTTTGTTAAAACCATTAGGCAGAAATTAAGACTTGAAAATGTTTATATTCAAGCCATTAGGGCCATCAAAAGATTAAAATAATTAAAACAGCTAATCTTTGTTAATTAATTAATCTAAAATGTATTTAATTAATATATAATGAATTATATTGTTGTAACACATTCAGTTTCTCATCTGACACCCACTTTCTCTACAGTTAACACTAATTCCTCATTTGGCCCCATAAAATGTCACAGACAATCACAATGAAATTAAATGTGGTTATAAAATATTGGATTCAATTTATTATTAAAATATACATAGAATTATACATCGAAAATCAGTTATAAAATACCAGACTCTATATTTCTCTGCTTCAGTTGATAGAAAGCTACTTGCAAAATCAATTTTGACAATTTTGATTGATTTTAGTTTAAATGTGAAACACTGTAATAATAATTATTTTAATAATTAAAAAAAAATACAGTATGAGATAAAGGCAAACATTTCTGGTTTGGTGTTGATGAAGTGGTACTTGAGTTTTACTAATGGGCTGCAAGGGTTACAGAAGAGGGGAAAAAGATTGTTCTAGACAGCTGAACAATCATAACTGAATAAGTCAAAATGATATAAATAATATAGAATTTCTATTATTATATTTACTATGTATGATATTTAACTTTTTGATATTTGTATAGTATTTAAGCTGAATAACTACATTTTCTTCTTCTTTTATCTCTCTCTCTCTCTCTCTCTCTCTCTCTCTCTCTCTCTCTCTCTCTCCCTCTCTCTTATCATGCACTCCACCGTACTACTTTCCAAATGGGCTGTATTGACTGATTCTCCTAATGACGTTCCTAAGGGAGGACCTGCTCTGCTAAAGGGTGGACATGTAACCATGAGCTTCTGGATTTTTTAGGGTCATTAAAATAACAGAGGGTTTTCCTTTTGTTGAAGAAAAAGAGGAAACTGCAATTTGTCAAAGTTTTAGCACCACTCTGCCATTAATTTACATATAGTCCGACTGTCCCTAATGATTAATGCGCTCTTCAAAACGCAAACTAGAGCTTACAAATGATTTCACCCTTCAGGAAAGCTGAACAAAAGTGTTTTCATAAAAGGCAGCATTATCACATGGATGATAAATGAAGAAGACCACTGGACTAAAAATTGCAATACGGGGTTGAGATGATCTATAAGTGATATTGTGTTTACAAGCTCTGGTTATTAAGGGCAAGTACTTGACCATGTTCAGTGCTCAGTACACAAATGCAACTAGTTTCTCTTGAAATTCAGCACAATTATCAGTGATGGAGTTTTAGGCACAACATGAAAACTTCTGCATTTGGTAATACACTATTACATATAGATGTTGCTTTGAAACACCATACATAAAATATAACATTATATGTTTTGTATACTGTAAAATAAATAAATAAATAAATAATTGTAATACAAAATAAATATATGGGATAAAATACTTTCACTTCAGTCTCGTGGTAATAAGATTCTTGTACTGAAACAACATTTCTGTGGTTTCATTAAGCCTGTGCAGCAAATAAAATAAGCAGAAATTCCTACTTATTTTATTTGCTTTTTCAAGAAGTTATATTTCCTTTCAGTTTTGCACATTAGACAAACACTTTCCTGGTGTATCCTCACATGAATTCTCAACCACAGATTGAGAGAGCGCAGAGGCCTTTGTAAGAGTGATTGAAATTGAGCTGAACTCATAGAGAACTGAAGGCGTGTGAGAATTGTACAGTATGTGAATCTTCTCTCTCCTGAGTTGAAGTCCACAGGTCACTCTCGTCTGCTCAAGACTGGAGTGTGAAATATCACACACTCCCGAGCTCCCTGGAGACCTAAAGTCTGCTGTAGCAGCTCCTTTAAGACCTGACATTTACAACAATACACGCTAGATGGACAGATCAGCTGTCGTCCAAGGAAACTATGGACATTTTTTTTCTACCTTTTTCTCATATTTTCATTTGGCCATCAGTGAATGCAGTCAATGGATATATTCCACATTAAACTGATAGTAAATCAGTATAGCATATTGGAAGACTTATAATATATTTATTACAATATAATTACAGTGGTTTTCATTATTTCACAAAGATTATCATGTGTAAAGTGTGTGTGTGTGTGTGTGTGTGTGTGTGTGTGTGTGTGTGTGTGTGTGTGTGTGTGTGTGTGTGTGTGTTCGCGTCTGTGCGGTTACTGAAATCAATTTTGTATGCATAAAACATAAAATGTGCTTACATACAAATTTCTTTACAAAAAAATGTAATGTAAAATGTTTATTTAATGAGTTGGTTCAGTTAATACACAAGAACTTGATCAATCCTGTTAAAAGGCATTTCAGGATGCTCCTAATGACGTTAGTCAAGAGAATGTCCAGATTATGTTGAACTTTCATCCTAAATATACAATTTTAAATAACAACACAGTTCCTATACTTCCATTGATGTTATTTCATAGTTTATATGACTTTATTGTTACTATTTTCCTTATTTTATAATAGAAAAAAAAAAAAAAAAAAGTAAGCATGCATGTCTGAAATTTTGGCTGTACAATAATATAATTATAAAATGAGTCATGAGGAAAAGTAAGTTATGTTATAGTCCTTAATACAATAATTTCTGTCAACTTGGTTATATTTTGAGGCAGATCTTTTCCAATCAAGCACACACACACATATATATATATATATATATATATAGGGAAAAGCAAAAATCTTAAAATCAGAAATGTCAAGTTATATCTGCATTTATTTTAATTTTATTATTGTTATTATTATTTTTTTTTTTTTTTTCAGGTTGGACATGCTAATGTAAAACAAGGTAATGCGTTGACAAAACTGGTTTATAACTGAAAAGCAGGAGATGCTCTTAAAGACAGCAAGTTAAGTGCATCTCCATTTTTATTTATTTATTTATTTGTTTGTTTGTTTGTTTGTTTGTTTGTTTCAGCTGAAATCTCATACTTAAACTGTCTTTGTTAACAATGAGTGCAAGGATTACAAAGGACCTGATAAGTAAGATGGAGGCATGTGCTATGGAGCACAATGGAAGGAGGAAGAGAGTCCACTTCATCTCAGCCACCCTCTGATTTACCTGGAGGACAATGTTAAGCTTAAACCAGAAGTCTGGGAAGACTGAGCAATTAAATTTCAAAGATGGAGAGCTGCATGAGCCAGTGGCCCTGAAGGCAGGAGAGAATAATGGTTCAGGAAGTGTCCTCAGGAGCAGCAGAACATCCGTTTATCTTGTACAGAAGTGATATCTGGTCTCTAAACTGTGGTCTGACAGTTTCCACACAGAAATCTTTGAGCACTGTAGTTGGCCAGTGGAAGGGTATCGTGGTGTTTAGTTAGATCGCCTAGATAGGAGAACAAACAGATGCTGTACACTAGATGCAAACAATTCTAAATCAGAATGAGCTTTATTGCCAGGTATGTTTACACATATGAGGAATTTGTTTTAGTGATGCTGAAGAAGCTCCAGAGTGCAACAGAATGACAGTGATAAGACAGGACGCAGATAATAAAAAGAATAATATACAATTATACAAAATATAAGTACAAAATAGCAAAAACACAATATATAATATAGACAATTATGTATGTACAGGTATGATATGTGCAAACAAATCACTTCATCTCAAAAACACACCTGCAGAGACACACTCTGGTCTTCAAACGGATGAGACCACACGTAACAATTCTGCTTGTTATTGCTTAAAAATCACTTATGCTAATTATATAAAACAACTGAAAAAAAGAACAACATCAGGACAGATGATGCAATCATCAGACACTTCAACATCATGCTGTAGGGGCAGCTGTGGCCTAACGGTTAGAGATGTGGACTTGTAACCAGAAGGTCGCAGGTTCGAGTCTCGGTGCTGGCAGGAGTTGTAGGTGGGAGGGAGTGAATGAACAGCGCTCTCTTCCACCCTCAATACCCATGGCTGAAGTGCCCTTGAGCAAGGCACTGAACCCCCAGTTGCTCCCTGGGGCGCTGGATAAAGCTGCCCACTGCTCCGGGTGTGTGTTCACGGTGTGTTCACTTCTCACTGCTGTGTGTGTGCACTTGGATGGGTTAAATGCAGAGCACCAATTTCGAGTATGGGTTACCATACTTGACAAATGTCACGACTTTCACTTTCACTTTTTTTATGTGAACAAAAACACTACATAACTCTACATATGCAAGCCTTATTATGTGGGTTTACATTCTTAAATGTGTCTACATGTTTACAAGTCTCTGACATGTTTTTTGAGCTTTGGAGTGCAAGTCAAACCTTTCAAAGACAAATTTATTCAAGTCTGAAGTATTTTGTTAATAGTTTATCTTTTGGTAATAGTTTTCCATAAACTGCATGTTAGTTTTAAAAACATTGTCAATGAGCATTAAATTTCCTTTATTGTTCATAAGTCTTAATTTTAGAGTCCAAGTGAAGTCTCATGCCACTTCTTTTGAAGTTTAGTCTCTTTTAAGTGACTTGAGTTTGAGTCTCAGACTTGAGTTTTAAGTCCGCCAGTGTTGGAGGTATCGCATTACAAGTATCGCAAGTCATTTAATCAATTTCTTTTTTGAAGTAACCAGCAAAGTAACACATTACTTGAAATTTACAAGAAAATATCTGAGTTAAATTTTTAAATAAGTAACGTAAGTTACTTTCTTTTCCAATCTAATCAGTGACACCTCTCCTGTCCCCATGTTGATGGGAATAAGGCAGAGGCACTTCCTTAAGGCTAAGTCTTATTTATTTCACTTTTGGTATGTAAAGGCCTTTACAGTTGGCAAAAAAAATATAACTTTGTGTTTTTTTGTTGTTACAAAATAAATAAGCAAGCCCAGCCAAGCTGATAAAAAGTAAAGCAAAAGTAACATGATGATTACTTACTTTTTTAGTAACGGAATATGGTGATGTATTACTTTTAAAAGTAACTTTCTCCAACACTACAGACCACAATTCATAACACAACATGTTGCAGAGCTACGCATTACCAATAAGTATCAAGGTGCTGCTAGCTACCTGCATAATAGCATATCTGGTTGCACAAACCGGTAACTCTACTGCCTTAATGAGCACTGAGGTTTGTTACAGACACAGTAAGGATGTTAGGTATGTACAATGGGACCTAGAGCATTCACGTCTAGTATGTTTCTGGAATTAAGATTATGATCTGTTTCGCAGACAACTAGGATGACACATGACTAGAGTTTCTATCCAGATGTTTCTTTCATGCTTTACCAAAACTAAAGATTGTGTCATCTTCAGCACATGTGGCAAACACAAAAAAAGAACCAAAAAGATGAAAGGAAGCAGTTTTATAAACAGATTCAGCAAGCTCATCATTTTTTCGGACCATTGAGGCTCCCAGCAGCAGACATCAGTTAATCTATTCAGTGCAAACCACAGCGTGACACATTCTCGCGTTGTGCAAGAAGCCCTTGGAGTACAGCAACACGGCAAGTAATGTAGTATTCTTTCCTGTGAACTGTGTTAAGTTTTGACCTTTCATCCCTGTTGGTGACATGTCATTAACTAGAACACATGCCTAGTCCTCCCCCACACTCTCTAGTCAGCATGGGCAATACATTCTCTTTGTCTTTTCCCAAGTGGAGTCTCCTACTCCCACCGCTACAGTCGCGGCTGCATCACTCGCCTTGAAGAAGCTAACAAACCCTACACAGCCCTCGACCGAAAGGCTACAGATCAAAGTTGTATTTCTCTTGTGATTTTCATGCAGGGGTGATTTATTATACAACATGCAGGAAATTGGGGGAGTTTTGATGGACTTTTTTTTTTTCTTTTTTTTTTATGTGCAAGGGACTTCTTGTCATTTAAGACTGGGCTAAATCTATGTTGGCATCTTGTCATATAGATCTTCTTAGCTGATTTGAAGGAAGGTGGAAATTGGGGTTGCTTTCAAAATATTGTTTTGCCAAATTATATTTCTATGTATGTATAATATATTTGGTTGGATTTGTTTTGCATGTGTGTCATATGAGTTTAGGCTCTGTGAAGTTAGAACTGTGAAGAACTTCAGCATATTGGGCGTTTTAAATAAAAAAAAAATAGTGTGAAGGGGAAAGTGTTTGCCAGTTAAAATTAACTCCCACATTCGATGGTTTGATGATTAAAATCTCACAGTTTCAGGCTCCATACGCTAATCAGCACGAGCGGCTTTCAAAATTCGCACTTTCTCAATTCTATTGTTGAGCGTTCAACAGAATAAAATACAAAAAATGGCAAAGTTATCTTTTAATTGTTTGTGTGTGTGGTATTCAGCTGCTGAATAAAGACTAAGGAAAGAGGTTTATGGTTAGACCACAAATTAATTAAACATGGCAATCAAAAGTTGACAAATCTTTGAAAAAGTAAATAAATAAAGTTTGAAATCAAGTTTAAGGAAAACCTCAGAGAAGGATTTAAGAACAAATAAATGCATAACAGATAACAGATAAATGTGTTATTAGACTTTTTCTTTTTTTAAATCCAGGATTCACAAAATATATAGTGAATAATACTATTAAAGCAATAAGGTGTGAGAGGCTGGTTGGTGCATTTGTGATTTTATGAGTAAGACACAATGCAAAGCAGAAATATGATATCATACACAGATATCATAGATATAAAGATACAAATATTGATATTTCTTTTGTGAAATTAATTATGTTCAAACCACTTAACCACTTATTCTCCATTCAAACCCTGGATAATTCCTGGGTTTTTGTTGTTGTTGTTGTTGCTGTTGTTGTGATATCAGTTAATTGAATTAATTGACTTATTTTATTTGAATTTTACCCTAAAATTACACTTTGAAAATCTCATTTTACCTATACCTATAATGTTGAGAAGGTCTTTGTGAATTTTTGTTTGTATTGGTTGGTAACTGTATGTGCATACAGTTTTATTCACTATTGACTGTAGAATAGTGAGCATATATAGAGTGTGAGTACAGCAATTGCTGTCCTTTTTTAATTTTCTTGCATTAGTATAATACAGCTTATATGCAATGTTATTTGACAGCGTGGATTTTATCCTTCAAAAATATTTTAAAGGCTATACCGAGGCTCTTTTGAATGATGGGGTTGAACGAGTGTGAAAGATTTGATGTATTTATTATTTTTTATAAATGTTTGATGCTGCTTCATAGATTTGTAAAAGCGCTCATGCCATATTTGACAAGATGAATTAATGGATGGATTAAATCTTTATTATTTATCATTTTAGTTATATTTAAATAAAATAAGAGATTTACTCAAAGAGATGGCAGATGGCATGGATAAAAAGATGTTAAAGTAATACGGCACACATAATGTGAGCACAGCTTAAAGAGTGATACTGTTATGTAAACTAAGCGCTTTATTGCATAGCCAGTAAAGCCAAGCTGTGAATAATACAGTAAATGCTAAACTACACAAAATACCTTGTAATGAAAGAAAATTTATAATGCTACAAATACAAATAATGCTACGTAGATGTTAGAGATCTTCAGGATCTTCAAGAAGTGTTTTTTTTTTTTCTTTTTTTTTTCTCCGGCTACTTTTTCTCCCGTTCTTGTTCCTTGCTATTGTCGCCTTTGACTTGCTTATTTTGGGACATAAAGAGAAATAATAGTCAGTATAAATGATCAGTGAAGGTGTGATTGAAACTATTGTAGCACTTTATTAATTGACACTGTATTATTCTCTGTACAGCTGCTCTGTTGTACTTAAAGTTGTACAAGAAAATTGGTGAAAATTGAAATTTTTTACACATTTATTTTAAATGTAAAGTTGTTTGAAGCATTTTTTTTTTTCACACACATGCATTAAACAGCAAGTACATCATGAAAATCCATTAAACTGAAGCATCTGTTGCAGATTTTTGCACCAAAACCTACAGCAAGCGGTATTTCAATAATGTTTGCATTCACAATACAACCAGTTGCAGTGATTTCATCATGATATTTGCCTACTGAATTCTGAATAGCCTTTTATGCTTCTATTTACCCTTCTTTTTTCCCTGGAACTGGTATTTTCTTCAGAAAGTGCAAAAAGAGTACAAAATGTGTACTTATATTGGCATGTCATCATTCAAACAGATTTTTGAGATGTTCATTTTACAGTTTGAACAATTGCTGTAACATTAAACAACTGATAAACAAAAGCCACAAAATATACATAATAATCAAATATGTATCATATATGTATAACTATAAGATATAGCAGTGACAGTTGCATACATTATTCGAAAACTACATGCATATCAAATACAGTGCATAACAAGGTACCACAATGAAACATTTAATGCGCATTAATGACTTGGACTAAACTTTCTTGATGTTGATCTGAGATCAGGCTTAAAAGTGTTTACATCGGTTGCATGTTCAAACTTCACCCTGCCAGCCACAGTAATGAGAGGCATCACAAATCATAAGAGATGCCATAGTTATTATTATGACTGCCAGTCATGGTTATGATCATTAAACTTACAGTAAACAGTTGCACGAGTCTGTGTTTGTCACGCTGGCCTCCATCTCTCTCTCTGGGAGCAGATGCCTGCGGTGCTCTTTAATGACATGGTGTCAGTGCTGCTACATGTGCTGGGAGAGAGGTTAGACAATGCAGTGTGCGGCAACTTTCTGTCGCTCTCGTTTTCTGTCTTTCTGTCCCATCTTTCTTTTGCTGGGTCTCAAGCCCTCTCCAATTTCTCTGTCTTTCTACATTTCACTGTTTCTGCTTCCCTTTCTCTCTCAGCCACGTGTCATTCAAGGTCTTTACCAGAGTGTTCAAAAAATGGAAATCTTTAAAAGGAAAAAAATAATTGTAATAATAAAATAACACATAAATAATATAAATGAAATTATAAACATTTCTAAGCCTCAAAGCAGCCTACATGCTTTTTAGAAAAACAGTAAAACAATTATAAAATAAACAAACCTGGTGTTGCTACAAAAAATAATAGTTGTATTGATCTGTGTCCACTATTAAAGAAATAAATAAATGCAGAAAAGAGTTTGAGGGGAATTCTGCCAGTGGATGGTTTGGAGTTAAGGAGGGGTTCTGCATTGTTGATCCACAATGACAGTGATTGACAGTAGTGGTAAAAAAGCTGATAGCTACGTTTGGCGTGCTGCTGTTTTAAAGGACAGACATCGCCGCTGATTTCAGGTTTGTGGAGCATGACTGTTTGCTGGGATGAGATCGCTTCTTAACATTCTCTCTGTGTCTGTTTTTCGCCCTTACATTCTTGCTATTTTTCACAAAGGGAGTTTATGCATCGTTTAAACCTTTTTCTCACTAATAGTCTGATTTATTCACCAGGGCCACACTAAGCCACAGCGATAGCACCCCGTCAATACTGAAAGCAGATGTGGAGCGCAGGTGTGTGCTGGATAGGGACAGGAATGACACGATGTCAGCTATCAGCTGAAATTAGCAGCCTAGGTAGAAGCCGGATGAGTTTACAACACAACAGCTGATGGACAGAACCTGCAATTTAAGATTCCTCCACTTTTGCTGCTCTCTCTGCTGGTGGTTGTCGCTACATTTTACTTAAAAATGGCATTATATGCCACTGCAGGTCTGCTTTCATTGATTTAGTCGCTTAAAGGTGAAGTGTGCCATTTCTGTGTCACCAAACGGAGTTGCAAAAATAACTTGATTTTTACATTTTCTTAAAGAAATGTGAGCGGTTCCTGTCCATGTAAAACTTGCTGCCACAGTGCTACGGTATTGTAAGTGATGTGTCGCTATGCGGGTGCTGAGATGTTCTGAGTGGTTTTCAGAGCATGACTTTGTAGTTGCTAGGGTTTTTTGGGTTGGTTGCTAGGTGATTGAATAAAGGCCAACTCTTCATGATATTCTGATCTCTATATGGCTTTGGTCCAGGAATGTAAATTAACTGGAGCTTGGGGCAAAAAATGACACCGAAATGAACAAATATGCACCCCAAATTCAAGCTATGGGGGCATTAAAAAAAAACAAAAAAAACATTTAAACTAAAATCAATTATTAAATGTCATGCCAGATGCAGCTTTTGTGACAGTATAATAGATTACAAACAAAAGAAAGCATTCTGATATCTTTGATATCATGTCTTTATGTGAGGAACAGAGTGAAAGTTTAGCCATGTCTTATTAAAAAGATAAATGTGAACATTACCATGATGCAATTGGTCACAAGACACGCAAGAGCCAATTGCATTTGACAATCAAACCTGATGTTAGATCATGCCTCCATGCCAAAAATATCAGATCCAGCCCCAGATGCCAGATTCTTTCAGAAAATATCTGTTTTGTCTGGCAAAAGAACAACTAGTCAGCAAATCTGTCTAACAATCAAAACCTGTTAACAACAAGTATTTTTCTGGTAACAAAAAACAGTGTTTGTCTGGTACCCAAAACTGTACAGTGTTCTATCAGCCAAGAAGTTGACTGAGTAAAGCCAGTGAACAGCAGAAGCAGGAGACGAAGTGATGATGATAAAACAGGAGCAGAGATTATTGAATAATCTATTGCACATTTCAAAGCTCAGATGTTGTCTGACCAGTAAAAATGCAAGTAGTGTTACAATAAACTGCTTCACAACAACATCCCGTAAACCTTGAATTTCCATAAACATTCCCTCTTATCTCTTATTCATGAAGACAAACATATATTGAAACCACACAATCAACTAACCAAGGTATTCAGGACTACTAGAAACTTCAAGGCAGGTGTTTTGGGGCAAGTTGGAGCTAAACTCTACAGGACATGGCCCTTCAGGAGCAGGACTGGACACACTGTCACCTGGAGAAGCATGAAGAAAAAATGCCAGGATGATACATCTGTCCTGATATCATAATGAAGAAAAAGGCTTTAAAGAAATTCTTGAAAATAAATCTTTATCAGATAGCTTACCATAATTCAATACTGCTTATTAATGTAATCTAGTGTAATGTAATGAATGAATGAATTAAATATTGTATAATATGAATATATATTGGTGTGACTAACAAATCATGATTAATAAGTCAAGTCAGTGCAATGAATATCATGAAGAGGACCCCTGCAATACGTCACACATATCTATTCAAAGTGCTAAGAAAATTTATACTACCTGATGTTTCTCCAGGATCTAATAGTTGAAGGTTGAAAACTTATTGTTTTATGACTTGCTGTACAAATCACTTTTGGATACATTTCTAGGTGAAAGTATTTAAATTAAATTTTAAATAAATATCAAGTGAAACTATCAACTGAAGCTTTTGATTTTTTGATTTTGATTTTGATTTTAACAAATTACATGTTTTATTCTTTGGTAAATTGTTGTTGTGGTTTATGAGTGTGTTTTTTATGTTTTTGTCGTATATTGTATAATTGTATACTTTTGCTATTTGTTGCTGCCTTCTTGGCCAGGTCACTCTTGTAAAAGAGATTTTAATCTCAATGAGTTTTAACCTGGTTAAATAAAAGAACTGAATGAACTGATTTGTATTGCTTCAACATAGTTCAATCTAAGTCACAAGCCAGTAATTGTTTCGTCTTTCATTAGCCAGTAGTATTGGCGTGAAAGTCTTGTGAATGGTAAACAGATGCTACAGGATGCACAGTATCACAAGCAGCCAGTTTGATTGCTATTCGTCAGACCTGACTCACGTTCATTAGTTGAATTATTCAGAGACACTTCCCTTTGTCTCCTGAAATGATAATTGACTGTCTGCTGACGGCCGTGGGGTTTTATTATAGCTGTTGTTGGTTTGCTTGGGAATTTCTGGGGGGCTGAATTTTCCCTTGCAAGACGAATTTCATCACAATGCTGAACGATGCAATGGCCCTGTAACACGTTATGCTTATAAACGTGGGATCATCCTTATGAGGTTTAAGTAGGACTTTTTCCAGTGAACTTACTTTAACAATTTGAATAAAAACTGTATTACTCCATATGCAGCACTGCATTGTGTTGATGCTGAATTTATTGCATATGAAATGTGGCCAATGATGTGAAATATTACTCTTCACAGAATAATCTTATATTTACAGAGACCTAGCATGGATTAATTAATTCAAGAGTAAATGTCCCTAAAGGCTGCAATTAATGATAAATGTATTAGACGTGTCAGTGCCCAACAGCGCTGGAGTCTGTCCCGCTACTGCTTTTGCTGGTGCTGTTTCAACTCAACTGTCAGCTGAGACTTGTCAAAAACTAGAGCAAGCAAACAAAACTGCCAAATAAACTTATTTAATTCATTATGACTCATATTGTCATTTCCAGTTGGAATGGAAAAGTGTTCCCACATCCTGTCCAGCTGTGAGGTGTAAAATATTCGGCATCTGTGTGTAAATAACTCTGTAAATTATGGTGTGACCGCCTTTAACTCTCCAGCTGTTACAGAATAAGCTGTTTAATGGTTAATTAAAATGTTCCATTGCATCTGCCGACTATTCATGAATAAAGCAAAAATAAATAAATAAATAACAGACATGAGAAAATAGAGAAGGACCACTGATAACTACTGTCAGTGATCATCCTATCACATCCATCCAGAGTTTAACAGTAAATGGTTAAGAGTAGTGATGTGAGTATTAAAAAAACTTTTTTTATTTGTTTGTTTGATTGATTGATTGATTGATTGATTGATTGATTGATTGATTGATTGATTGATTTTTGTTTGTTTGTTTGTTTGTTTGTTTGTTTGTTTGTTTCAAATTGTAGCATTGTTCATTGATGTTTTTAATGTTACATTGTACTGCAGCCACAAATTAATCAACCATGACAGTAGTCATCAATAATCATCTCTTTCTACAGTAATTTTGCAGATTACAGATTCAGATTCATTTTAGTGAATCAGTTCAGTCTTGCCTTCCTAGAAGTCACTATGTGGTACTTATTAACAGTACCACCAGAAAAAAATAAAATAACAATAATAATAATTGTCAGGGGGCCCCTGACAGTGCGTTCATAAAAACCCCAAATTGACCCCCAATCCCTTAATCTGTTTTACTATCAACAAAAATACAATAAAGAAAGAAGAAAATTACAAATAATAGGACTATGGGAAAACAACAGAAAAATATACAAATTAAATACAATTTAGCCTACTTAAAATAATAACCTACTGTACAGAAATTGAATTGAAATTGAAATTGAAAATTATACAAAAAAAAAATAGAAAATGAATCAAATGTAAAAATAAAACACTCCAAGATTTTCACTGTATTAAATTTATATAGACTGATTCTTATTGAAGTAACTTATTAAAGTTGAATAGCAATGAATGATTCTCTCATTTTCTTTTGTTGTTTGATTAAAATTAAATGAGACAGATCCAGGTCTATTAGGCTGCTTTAAGACTGAATGTGCAGATCTAATATCCTAACAAGCATTCAATTACTTTCCTAACTGTTTATATTCACTTAAAACATAAATGACTGTGTTTAGATGAAACTCACCAAGGTGGACATTTTTACCCATTTTTTGTGTAGTTGTCTCTAAGTGCATGCCCAAAGTCCAAATTGGCCTATTGTATTTGTTTCACTTTGTTAAAAAAGCCTCCTGGGGAACTGCATCTTTTCTGCAGCTGAGTATGCTATTTTTTTTTTTTTTTAAGCACATCTGGCAGGGAATGACAGTCATATTACATGAGTTGACTGCAGTGTTGGGGAAGCTACTCTGAAACTGTAGCTTAATATTCTACAAGCTACTCATAAGTTAAAGTAGTTAAGCTACAGTCAAGCTACCCTTCTGAAAAAGCATTGAAACTACTTTTTTCACAAAGACGTACAGTATATTAAAATAAATGTGTGTTCATGAGGAATCTTTTAAGTAAAATATTTGGTATTTAAAACAATGCAATATAGTTATGATGAAAAATATATATATATTTTTTTTTTATCACACACAATATTCAGACAGTCAAAGTGCAAAATAGCAACAAATTTAGCACTGCAATAACAAAATGTTATTTCTATTTAAAGGTGCCATAAAATGCATTGATACAATATTTTAAATTGTTCTCTGATGTCCCCAGAGTGTGTATGTGAAGTTTTATCTCAAAATACCACACAGGTAATTTTTTATAGCTTGTTGAAATTGCCAATTTTAGGTTATGAGCCAAGGTTTTTTTTGTACCCTTTAATTGAAAATGAGCTGGTGCTCCCACCTCCCTTTTCAGAAGAGTGCGGAGCTTCAAGAGCTCATGCACGCAGGCATACCGGTGTTATGGTTTATGGTTTATGGTTAACTGGTGGTGACCATGTTACTGACCTCACTTTGCTTCCAAATGCAATTTTTAAATACCACATTCTTATTTACAATCTTTCTGGTAGCACGTGAAGGCAGCATTAGTGAAAACAGGCAGAGACAATGGTAACTTTAACAACATTAGCCTTACAGAGAGCCAAGAAGCTCTTTTGGAAAACAAAATATGAGGTGTGATATTTACTTTGTCTGGATAATTGCATACAAAGCATTGGTATCGATCCCTCTTTCAGAAGCAATCTTTGCACAACTCCAGCGCTGAACTGAACCTCGTTTGAAAGGGAGTCCAGCGTAAAATGTTAGCACAAACGTATAGGACTTTTCCATTTTTTTCCGGGACATTTCCTTCGAAAATGAAATTTGACCATCGTGTCCTCAGTGGTCTATGGAGACTCCTATGTTCGTTAGTGCATCACAACACATGACACTTTTAATGGCTCTTTGGTGCTGACATTGTATATCCAGCAGCTGCAGCAAGAAAACAGTAATGGCGGACCGCTGCTTCTCACTCAGGGCTGTGCATATGCTAATAGGGCAGAGAGCATCACAAATGGGCGGGACTTTCCCAGAGTAGTGAGAAATCTGGAAATGCTAGTGTGGAGAGACTGTTTATGATATATTGGGATTATAAAACAATGAGTGGGTGGATTTTTACCATTATGGACTGCGGCCACACAACTTTTTTCAAACACCTTATTAAAGTGATTTTTGCATTCTATGGCACCTTTAAGTAAATTAAATTAAGCACACAGAAGCATTTTCTCAAAAATACCTTGTGACAGATGGCTGCATTATGACAAGAAATTATATTGAAAGTGAAAATAAAAGGGAAAGTCACATGACATACAGCCTAGTATGGTGACCCATACTCAGAATTCATGCACTGCATTTAACTGATCCAAAGTGCACACACACAGCAGTGAACACACACACACCATGAGCATACACCCGGATCAGTGGGCAGCCATTTTTGCTGCGGCACCCGGGGAGCAGTTGGGGGGTTCGGTGCCTTGCTCAAGGACACCTCAAGTCGTGGTATTGCTGGCCCGAGACTCGAACCCACAACCTTAGGGTTAGGAGTCAAACTCTCTAACCACTAGGCCACGACTTCCCCACTATTGAATTCAGAACAGCCACTTACATGAGGCTCTGATAGGGAAAGCACTAACAGGTTTGGTTTAGGGCTTCACATGATTTGGGTAAAATAATCTGGTTAAAACAAACTGGTTAAAACAACTCCTGTACAATACACTGGAGAAAAACATGGATTATCATGTTAACGTAAAGTTTCATTAGAGAGAAGTATTATTTTTCCTATTTATGCCCAAAATAGGACAGAGTTGGCATTAAGCCCTAAGCACATGTAATGTTTCATTCATACTGGCAGCTGGAGGACACCCTCGTGCGGAAACTCCACATATGCATCATAGAAGTAACAGAACTCATGACGCTCCAGGAAATCCCTAAAATATGGATAAAGCAATCCAGCTATCACTGTGACTGAATAAACAGAAGACAGAAAAGCTGTAACTGTAAACATAAAGATAATAAACCCACGACTGCGACAATATATGGTTTATCTTGTGTTCTTCAAGCCATCTCGGGTATTTTCATAATAATAAAGTAAATTAATAATGCAATGCTTATCGACAGTATAGAATATATCTGCCTCATTCTGTGATAAGAAGTTATTTCAAGTTATTTTAAGTTATTTCAAGCTCTTCAATGATGTTGATGGAGTAAAATAATGTTATTAAATGTTGTCTTTTGTTGGACATCAGGTTTATAAATGCTTATCATAAGTTTGGGAAGATGTTTGGCACATTGCTTTTTTCAGTGAATCTAACTCACCACGCTCAGAGATGAGCATCATTTACTACTGATGCTGCATGATATAACTCACAGTGCGCTCAGAGATGAGCGTCATTTACTACTGATGCTGCGGGATATACAGTACCAACAGATGGCGGTAATGCACTGTTTTAATATGTGATCTTGTAAGAAGATGCTGTGCTGTTCAATCTATTGCGTGTTTACAAAATAGAATTTAGCTATTGTCACTCTACATCGCTATTTGGTGAAAGATATTTGTTGGTAGTATTAGTTATGTATTGTTTTAAAAGTAGCTGAGCTACTGTAAAGCTACTGAAAAATGTAGCTATGTTAGTAGCGTCACTACTTGTAGCTAGCTACTCCCCAACACTGGTTGACTGATTTGGATGTTACATAGGAAGGGCAACAATGCACGCTTTATTAAAAATTAATTTGCCATCATGTTTTCATAATTGTTTGAAGCCAAAAATAAAAACTAAACTAAATTTCCAATAATCACACAGCCCTAGTCATTAAATCATCTTTGAGAGCAAGGTGGTTCCCCCTGGTGGTTTGGAGGCTCTACACAACTTGCATGCTTTGCATTTGGGAAGGACCAGCACTACATAATTAAAATATTTAGTTCAGTGATGCTGTTCATTACTGAGTTCATTAACAGTTCAGTTAACAGTTAGCTACACAGATGCAGGTAAAATGATAGCTTGACAGCAGTTTAACTAGTTTAAATTTGGAATAGATTGTAGCTTGCAAAAGTATAGTTTTAAAGTAAAGTAGTATGTCACAATCCATTCATTCATCCTCCTGTAGCACGACTGTTTGCATGGCGCTAACAATGCCAATTCCCAGGTGCTGATCAAATATCCCGTCATGTGTTTTTTCAATTCTGAACTCAATCATTCTTTCTCCTTTATTCCGCACAAGTTTGCAGTTCTGATCCCACATGCTGTGAAACTGAGACAATTATAAATTTCATAAAAAGTTTCACAAAAGAGTCAGGCACATATATTGCTGAATGTCTTTTAAAATTTATTCTTGCACATCTGAAAGGACACGTTCATCGGTACTGTATCTTCAAGTTGTTTCACCACTCGTACAAGTGGATTCATCAGTTTGAGGAGACTCCCTGACATTTAACTGGATCGCACACTGTGGTAAGATTTGATTCGCTGTTGGAGTCGCCTCCCAGATGGTGTGAATTGCAATTGCTGTGTGAACTGGGGCGAAACTGCTGGGCTAAAGATGAAAGGACAGCATTGTAAGTAACTGACAGGCCTGGTCGCAAAGATGGCCTCTTTCACTCTTCTTTCAAACCCTCTGTCATCCCTGTCAAAAATCTTCACATCACTTTCCTTTATTGACTAATTCTTGTCCTTTAGATGCAGGTACATGATCGAGTCCTGCCAACAAGGGTTGTCTTGGCGTGCTTTAAGTATACTGCATTTGTCTATGACTGGTTGATGATTTCTTTGTTGGACCTTTCAGTTGTTTTAGAAAGGTCCATGTTTGGGATATCTGAAGGCTTTCAGCTCTGTCTGTCGTTCATTTCATAGGAATCTAGCTGGTCTGCATAATGTTTTTTTTTTTTTTTTTTTTTTTTTCATTTTATGATGTCTCATTCTAACATGTTCCAGATTGTGTTTCAGTGGATAAAAGGAACCAAACAGCAGTTCTGGGTGAAGGTTTCCTGTAACCTTTATTGTCCAGAAAACAGTTTTGCCTTGAGCATAGAGTGCAAAACAGGAAAGCCAATTTGTTGTGTGGTTAATTTTCCCATTTGAATATAATACTTGCCTTTGTAATTGTAGGTGATGTATTTTTCAACAACAGTTCTTTATTGGTGGATTGCATGCATGTTAAGACAGGGATAAAACAATGGTAAACATAAGACATTGTCTGTGCTGTCAATTGTTTGCTTCTGAGTGACAAAAAACATTGAAATGAAAAACATTTAGAAAATAAAATATTATATATATGTTCAGAGATATTTTTTATATGTGCTGGGCCAGTGCAGTTCATGGTAATATTAATACATTTCAATTGGATTTAAGGACTTTTTATTAATGTAGATGTACTGTGTTTGGTCTCCACTTGATGTCTAATGAAAAATATTGGACTAGTTGAGATCCAGTGAACAAGATGAGTTTACAATTTTGAGGTCTCATTTGGTTCTTTACTCAGGTCCTGTACTTTCCCCAGTAAAGTCCCTGAGGTCTGAGAGTAAAGTTCTGCCCCTACTAATACAATGTTTCAGTATTGTAGCTAGTTGTGAAGCCTTGTTATTAAAGTCCAGTGTTTTTTTTTTCACTATTATGCCAGGTTACCATAGGAGGGTCTCCCTCTAAGGCCGGGCATACATTGTAGGATTTCGGTAATATTTTTTTTTTTTTTTTTTTTTTTATACCACCTCTCACTGTTCAAGTTAATTGCATGTGATATCAAGCCAAAGCTCAGGATTTATGTGCTCACACTATACGGTCCATTTGTCGAGCTGCAACTTGACTGTTCACACTGTTGTGCCAGGTTGCCATAGGAGGGGCTCCCTCTAAGGCCGGGCATACACTGTACGATTTCAGCTATTTTTTATTTTATTTTTTTTAATACCAACTCTCACTGTTCAAGTAAATCACATGTGATGTCAAGCCAAAGCACCGGATTTATGTGCTCACACTATACGATCCGTTTGTGAAGCTGCAACTTGACTGCTCACACTATATGTGCTGTAGTGGGTTCCTGATGGAAAAAGGAGAACAGACACAGGGAGGTGAGTTCAACCTGGTGGGTGTTTTTTCACAAGTGAGCAAATGCAAGGAAGTCAGGAATAATTTGGGAATGCCTGACTGTCCTCTCAGGTCTGGGTCTAGTGAAGAAGGGCTCCTTTTTGGGTGTTCTCAGTGAGAGTGTTTGTGGCCCAGGTGAGTGTGGGTAAAAGTCCTCTGAGCAGACAGGGATCAATTTGTGTACATTACATTACATTTAGTAATTTTGAATACATAAAGCGATTCTTCTTAAAGAGGCAAACAGACACAGGAAGTGCTTGTAATACCAAGTTTTAGACATTGTTCAAATAAGTACAAGCTAGAAAGAGAAGGACTAAATAAAGAGATAGACAATTTTTTTTTTTTTTTTTGATGATGATGATGAAATCAAGTAGCTTCGGAAGAGATGAGTTTTCAGCTGTCGTTTGAAAATTGTCATGTCATACAACACATGATGAGCTGCTGGCAACTCGCCACAGTGCAAAATAAACTCGTGAGACACCTCCCCCCGGCAAACCCAAACCCAGTATGTAGCCTCCATCACTTCCATCCGTATCACACACCATGTTGCCATGATTTCATTTTGTTTTCACTCAGGCACAGTGGGTGCGTTTAGGGCAGTCAGTGCGATACCCTTACGAGGGGTGACCAAAATTTCTGACATGTCAGAAATTCATCCGACCATCCGATTGCCACTCCGGAGAGGCTAATCACCTCTCGTTACCCCCTGTACACTGCACATCAAAAAACACGAGTCAGAATTCAGACAGAAAATTGCACAGTGTAGGCCCGGCCTAATAAGGAAGAAAAAAGTAAATAAGTTAGCATTGATCACTTTTATTTTCTGGAGTCTACACAGACCAACAGCATCCAAACTTGCTCCTGGAGGGCCACCTTCCTGTGTAGAGTTTAGCACCAATCTGCTCCAACACACCTGGTTCTCTGAAGACTCTGATTAACTGATTCAGCTGTGTTTAATTAGGGTTGCAGCTAAACACTGCAGAAAGGTGGCTTCCCAGTAGCAGGATTGGACACCATGGATAAAGACATAAAATGGGATCTCCAGAGCAAATATTTCCAACCCTGTTCCCTGAGTACTCCTACCACTGCACAATATCATATAAGGGATACATCCAAAATATGTATTGTTTAGAGTTCTCCAGGACAAGGGTTGGAAATAACTGCTCCAGGATAAAGATTCAGACTTTTAGCTGAAACCATGGTCCTTGGGGATGATAAAATGCAAGTCAGAGTCATCCTGTTTTTGAAAAAAAAAAAAAAAACTTCATATCAAGGAACATAAAATTCAAACCCATGGCTCATAACAATATATATGTTTTTATAAAGTTAAACGATCAGTCTGTGCAAGAAACTGAACATTATTTACAACATTATTACTTATTTTTATTATTACTTGCGTTATTGCCAATAGGATTTCTCTTTTCCGAGAACTGGTTCTTACAGACAGTTCCATGAACTGGTTAAATTCACTAGTTTGAAACTAGTTCAAACTGAACATCACTCATCATTTGCCTGAGGCTCTGGATTACAGGTAATACAATGCTGCTGACTTGCATTTTAGCAATCACCAATGACCATGGTCCCAGCTAAAAATCTAATGACTATCCTACTGAAGAAAAAAAAGTCACCTACATCTTGGACGACCTCAGAGTGAGTAAATTAACAGCCGATTTCCATTTTTGGTTGAACTATCACTTTAAGTTGTCTCTATAGTATAGTGCTGATTTCAACATGTTAATTTAAACTTTTATAGCAGAAAACGTACTCGGTTACTGACGTAACCTCGGTTCACTGAGATACAGGAACGAATACTTCATCTGCTAAAGACTCTATGGGAAAAGCCTTTTTTCTCCTGAACTGGAGCCATTTTCAGTCAGGCAGAGAAACTGTTTGCCCATTGGTTTGTGCAGAGTATAAAAAAATAACCAATAGCTTGGCAGCAGAGCCGACTTTATAAGTATTATAACTTCCATTAGCAAGCAATACCCATAGAAAAGTTAACAATAACCCATTGCTAATACGAGCTGACCTCCCTGAGGTCACACCTGGCCTGTTTAATCGTTCCAGAGTACTTGAGCTTGAGCGCAATACGGTCAAAGGCTCTCTGTCAGAACTGTTTGCGTAACGCAGTGCGTGTCTCTTCAAGCAGAAAAGACCCTGGCCTGCAAGCCTGGGAATTCCAGGTTATAAAACCTAGCAAATGTAGACGGCGAGGTCCAGCCGGCCGTCTCACAAATTTCCTCAATGGACACACTGCTAGACCATGCGCAAGACGATGTCTCTGGTGGAATGGGCCCATACTCCGAAGGGACATTGTAGGCCCAAGGAAGAGTACACTAGCGTGATAGCATCTACTATCCATCTAAAGAGTCTTTGCTTCATGACCGGATGCCCTTTGGTGCGGTTACTGAAGCTAACAAAGAGTTGTTCTGAAGGGGGCAGAATGCTCAATGTAAATTCTTAGAGCTCTGACAGGGCAGAGAAGGGAGAACTTTCTGTCCTCTTCAGAGGGAGGAAGCGCAGAGAGCGCAATGACTTGTGCTTTGAATGGAGAAATCCTCACAGATACCATTTTTCTCTAAGAAGGAATATAATTGTGAGGATACTACCTTTTCTAGTATTTTGGACAGAAAAAGGAGAATCAAGATCTGTAATTAACTACACTGTAAAAAATTGCTGTAGTTTCTACAGCAAAATTTTACAGAATATTACTGTTTAAACATTTTACAAGATGCAGCTGTAATTCGCAATGCATTATGGGTCTAATTAGGTTTTACACTTGTTAACAGTATATTTCCATGTCAACTGTAATTCATTTACAAGAAGCAGGTGTTGTCACTGTAGCTCCTGCTTTTTACACTAACTTACTTTAGTGTGGCATTATGGGACTGGGCGCGCATCATTCAAATCTGAAATCCAGCCGACTGGAGCAGCGCGAGAATGATTGAAGATTAGAGGCTTTATTCATAATTCCTGGTAAGTTCACTTAATTTTACTTAAGAAATATATCCTTTTATATTTATTTAAGTCAATGTATAAGCGATATCATGTCACAAAAGTCTCCTATCATGACATTTAGACAAGTGACCTTGGTAACTTCTGTGCAGTAAACTGGGAATTGCTATCATAGCATAGTTAGGCCATATTGACGTGACGCCTTACTATAATAACTACATGTAAATGAGTAATTGTGTAAATTCTGTAATTGTACTCGACATTAAAGCTGTGAAGGTGAAAGACATCTTTATATGCCCGACTGGACAAGTTAGCCTGATTAAACTTTGAGTGAACTAAGGAAGCATCGAAACGCGAGACTGATTCTGATTATATTAACGTAACATTCTACATCAAAACAAGCTTAACGGCACACATAAACTCATGGAAGATACATGAGGTAAATGTTCAACTGTTGAGTTTATTTATAACATATGATATAAGTAGCATAACAAGTGAGCTGTTTTGCTGAGTATCACGATTGTAAATACATCGCTCAATAAACAATTATTAGTTAACAAGTTACTTACTTTTTAGACACAATATTGACTGTTGTTCTGTTTCACCAATGAAAATAGTTCCAAATGAAGATCAAATCAAAACTATTTTGCTCATCCTCAAATCAAAACTCAGCGGTGTTTTTACTGAATGATTCAGCTTTTTGAACGGATCGGTACAATGAATGACTCAATTTACTCACTCACTACGCCACCTAATGGCGGTTTATTTTCACGTTTAAAAGTGTCATTGCATTTTTCCAACATTTATTAATTGTATTTTCAAAAATGAATGTAAAACATTAATGTCATAACACAGTTGTAATTTTGCACTGTAAATTATTTAATTTGATTGGTGGTACAGTTCTACAATGTAATATTATAATTTAATGTATTGATAAATTGTAAGAATTTGTTTATTTTAAAATATATGCCTTTTTGGGAGTTCATTTTGGCATAATTTATGTAAATGCTTTAAAGAAATCACAAGATTATTTTCTTTATTTCTTGTAGGTGTGAAGAATAGCAGCTGATGTGGAGAAATGTTTGATGCTTCAAGACTCTGAAGCTGATTATATTAGGTAATCTATTAATTCTTTAAAGCATTTGATAAACTTGTAATTTAGATTACATTTTATACTGAAACTTCATTGTAGGTTACATCATTGCTTATATTTATTCATTTCAGGTGAACCCAGTGGCTTTTGACTATTTGAGGGTCAGATGGTTGTGAATTCATACTTCATCTTTGTGGCTGGATTTGCAGTCTTATTACAACTTCAGTCTGGCGTCCCGGGAGCAGACATCTTTTGCACACTTGAGTTTTTTCAAAGGTAACATGTTTTACTTGAGTAATTTCATTTGCAAAAAGGTTACTTATTTAGTTTAAAGGGTTACTCCACCCCATAATGACAATTTAGTCATTAATCATTTACCCCCATGTCGTTCCAAACCCGTAAAAGCTTTGTTCGTCTTCAGAACACAATTTAAGATATTTTCGATGAGACTGGAGGTTTGTGACTGTCCCACTGACTGCCAAACAATTAACAATGTCTAAGCCCAGAAAAGTATGAAAAGCACCATCAAAATATTCCATCTGCCATCAGTGGTTCAACTGTAATTTTACGAAGCTACGAGAAAACTTTTTGTACGCGAAGAAAACAAAAATAACAACTTTATTCAACAAAGTCGTTATTTTTTATTATGTCAGCCGTCACACGGATATGCTGTTTTCATTCAAATCAAAGCGTAAATAAATGTAGAAAGTGTGTCCATATGACCCAGCTGACACAGAACAGCATATGCAGTTTGTGTCCAGTGGATACTCTCCAAAATGGCACTACACTGACGCAGAGGAGACGAATTGTTGAATAAAGTCGTTATTTTAGTTTTCTTTGTGTACAAAAAGTATTGTCGACGCTTCATAGCATTACGGTTGAATCACTGATGGCAGATGGACTATTCTGATGATGTCTTTCATACTTTTCTGGGCCTTGACAGTGGTATTTACTTGGCAGTCTATGGGACAGTCTCAAGCCTCCCGGTTGCATCCAAAATATTTTAAATTGTGTTCCAAAGACGAACAAACCTTTTATGGGTTTGGAACGACATGGGGGTAAGTAATTAGTAGCAAGATTTTCATTTTGGGGTGGAGCAACCCTTTAAGTACTGGTAAATGCTGATCGTATTGTATAAGTAATTTTGACATTTATTTTATTGAGCTAGTTTCATTCAATACTTAACTTTATCCTGATGCTTCTGCTTGTTTTATGTGAAGATTTTTTCTTGGAATCACTACACTCACTGGATACAAGACGGATACATAGAGGCAAAACAAGTGGAAAGGTCTCAGACCCTCGTGTGTGCTCATCTCAGAAAGTTGATGGACTTTCAGTATGTATTTATTAAATTGTCTTTTGCAGGAATATACTTAATTTAATAGAACATAAGCTCAAAAAAAAGTGATTATACAAATTCTGTTGATTGACTTTCATTTTTATAGAAAGTTAATGTTCTACTCAGAATATGGCTTTTTTTATCAGGTATTTGTAGTTATTTTGTGATGCTATGTTATTTTTTTTTTGATAAGATTTTAACTGTTGAAAGACTGAACATTTTATTTTACCACTAAAAGCCTTGCAATGTCTTTCTGCCAGTTTTAATAAATACTTATTTGCAACATCATTGACTCGTTTTTATTAATTTGTAAATGTATTAAAATAGAGCTCATGATAATGCATTTATATCAGTATTTTACAGTTTATTGTGTAAATTATTCTTTACAGCATTTTCATTGTTACATTATTACAACATCATCTTGGATTTAGGGGTGTTTACAGGATTTTATTGCCAACTTTAGTTGCCAGGTAAATACTGTACTTTAGTGAAATTACAAAATATTGCTATAAAATAAAACTACAAGTTTAATTAAATTTTACTGTAAAAAATACTACAAATTACTGTATTTCACATACAACAATTAACTGTAATTTGCTTTGCAGTAATATACTGTAATCCATTTTACAGCAATTAACGTCATTTTTACAGGATTTTATTGGCAACTTTTTTGCCAGTAAAATCCTGTAAATTCTACAGTACATTTTTTACAGTGTAGTTCTTGGGGTCAAGTTGTGTTTTTTAATGAGAGGCTTAATAACAGCCAGTTTGAAGGTTTTGGGGACATATCCTAATGACCATGACAAATTAATAGTAGTCAGAAGAGGATCTATAACTTCCGGAAGCACCTCTTTTAGGAGCTTATAGCTAACTCAGATATAAAATCAGCAAATTCTTTAATAAATTCAGTAAAAACATCACATGGGATTTATCATTAACACTTGTTTCTCTGGATAATGTTATATGAAACACCATTACTTCAAACGAGTTATACCTGAAGCCCGCCCTCTGAGAAATACTGAAAATATTGTTATAAATTGTAGCAACACCTCACCCTTTACCTTTTGGACACGGCTCATGTTTATAAAAGTAATTTAAAATAATGACCTGATATTCAATAAGCCAGGCTTTATCAATTGTTTATCCGTATTACATCTGTTTTTTTTACAAACCCGATTCCAAAAAAGTTGGGACACTACAAATTGTGAATAAAAACAGAATGCAATGACGTGGAAGTTTCAAATTTCAATATTTTATTCAGAATACAACATAGATTACATATCAAATGTTTTAACTGAGAAAATGTATCATTTTAAGGGAAAAATAAGTTGATTTTAAATTTCATGGCATCAACACATCTCAAAAAAGTTGGGACACTGTGTGGCAAGCCCTCTTCTTTTTATAACAGTCTGCAAACGTCGTGGGACTGAGGAGACAAGTTGCTCAAGTTTAGGAATAGGAATGTTGTCCCATTCTTGTCTAATACAGGCTTTTAGTTGCTCAACTGTCTTAGGTCTTCTTTGTCACATCTTCCTCTTTACGATGTGCCAAATGTTTTCTATGGGTGAAAGATCTGGACTGCAGGCTGGCCATTTCAGTACCCGGATCCTTCTTCTACGCAGCCATGATGTTGTAATTGATGCAGTATGCGGTCTGGCATTGTCATGTTGGGAAATGCATGGTCTTCCCTGAAAGAGACGACGTCTGGATGGGAGCATATGTTGTTCTAGAACTTGGATATACCTTTCAGCATTGATGGTGCCTTTCCAGATGTGTAAGCTGGCTATGCCACACCCACTCATGCAACCCCATACCATCAGAGATGCAGGCTTCTGAACTGAGCGCTGATAAAAACTTGGGTTGTCCTTGTCCTCTTTAATCCGGATGACATGGCGTCCCAGTTTTCCAAAAATAACTTCAAATTTTGATTCGTCTGACCACAGAACAGTTTTTTTTCACTTTGCCACAGTCCATTTTAAATGAGCCTTGGCCCAGAGAAAACGCCTGCGCTTCTGGATCATGTTTAGATATGGCTTCATTTTTGACCTATAGAGTTTTAGCAGGCAACGGCGAATGGCACAGTGGATTGTGGTCACCGACATTGTTCAGATGACATGACCCTGAGCCCATGTTGTGATTTCCATTGCAGTAGCATTCCTGTATGTGATGCAGTGCCGTCTAAGGGCCCGAAGATCACAGGTTTCCAGTATGGTTTTCCGGCCTTGACCCTTATGCACAGAGATTGTTCCAGATTCTCTGAATATTTGGATGATATTATGCACTGAAGATGATGATAACTTCAAACTCCTTTCTGATATTGCTCCACTATTTTTCACCGCAGCATTGGGGGAATTGGTGATCCTCTGCCCATCTTGAATTCTGAGAGACGCTGTCACTTTGAGAGGCTCTTTTTATACCCAATCATGTTGCCAATTGACCTAATAAGTTGCAAAATGGTCCTTCAGCTTTTCCTTATATGTACCTTTAACTTTTCCGGCCTCTTATTGCTACCTGTCCCAACTTTTTTGGAATGTGTAGCTCTCATGAAATCCAAAATGAGCCAATATTTGGCATGACATTTCAAAATGTCTCACTTTCAACATTTGATATGTTATCTATATTCTATTGTGAATAAAATATAAGTTTATGAGATTTGTAAATTATTCCATCCTTTTTTACTCACAATTTGTACAGTGTCCCAACTTTTTTGGAATCGAGTTTGTATTTGTTGAACATCAATTCAATTGTTACTCTTAAATTGGTTTGGACGTTTTTTGTATTTTCTAGTTTGGGGAACAGACACAGTCTCTATAGTGTGATATCTAGGTGAAAGAGTCTGTATGTGCTGAGAATTAACTTATTTCTGTGATGTGAGGCAGCTAGCAGACAGTCGGTTTAGCCAGTCTGTCTGCTTCCTGACCTGGACCCCAGTTAGTCAAGTGCAAACTCTAAGACTACTGTAAGACTACTGTATGTGCCATATTTCTAGAGAGAAGAGCGGCACCACCCCAGGAGGGATGAAGACCATCTCTTTTCAATAGGTCAGGTCTGTCCCAATAACTGGGGATGGCCTGGGGATGGCCTGCCAGGCTCGGCCAGCGTGGCAAAGGGTTGGATTAACTCGAGTGACTAGCCGCACAAGTGCAGAATACTCATGAGAAACAGAAGAGGAATTTTGCTCTCTTTTTGAAAATGTTTGTGTTTTATATTTCCTGCTATAACAGCAGTTGGTTGCTTGGCTACTTGAATGGGCCCATTGTTTGCAACAAACACATTTCCCTCTGTACCCAGGGATGAAAGAGGAGCTAGGAGGTTTAAGAGAGGCTGCTTAGGGGGGCGGTCCGGCTGTAGCGAGGCTTGGCCCCATCCTCTTCCTGTCTGGTAGATCAGGAAGATGTCTGAGGTGCCGGGTCCAACACTATCTTGGGTCGTGGTCCCTGGCGCTTAGGAAGAGGGTAGCGTCTGGCTGAGCAGGAGTTCCCTCACATATGCTGAGTCTTAGCAGGCTGAACAGCAGGGGTGGCAAGTGCTGACTTCACGGACTGCTGAGTCGACATAGACTTAGGGCGACTAGAGGCAGCAGCAGAGCTGGAGTGCTTTGGCAGGAAATGTTATAGCTTGGGACGATTTCTGTGCCTCCGTGAAGCACTCGGCAAATCCTTCGACCGCTGGTCTGAAGAGGCCTTTGGGGGAGATCGGAGCATCAAGGAAGGGAACGTTATCCGCGTCCTTGATTTCTGTTAGCATCAACAATAAATGGAGCTTGAGCACCACAAGGCTGGCCATCATCCTCCCCGATCGCCTGAGCAGAGGTCTTGGTGGTGCGCAGAGCCAGGTCAGTTGCACTCCTCAGCTCCCTGAGGGTCATGGAGTCCAGGCCAGACTTGTCCGTGGAGGCGAGGATCTTGGCCTGAAAGACTTGGAGGACCACTACTGAATGTAGTGCCGAAGCCGTCTGTCCAGCAGAAGAGTAGAGCTGAAGTGGTCCTACATGGCTTGGACAGATGAGCGGCCTTTTTTTTTCCAGCCGATAGCCGTGGGTGGGCAGAGGTGCGTGGCCACTGACTCGTCCGGGGAGGCAGCTTGTCGTACCCCTTTTATTCAGCACCGTCAATAGAGGTGAGGGTGGATGAAGCAGAAGTACGGAGGCGGGCGGAGTAGGGGGCACGCCATGACCTGGTGAGCTCATGGTGGACCCCAGGGAAGAATGGAGAGGAATGTTGACGAGGGGCCTGACAGTGCCCTGGCAGGAACCATTTGTCCAGACAGCTGTGAGAGGGCTCCTCTGGTGGAGGAACCCAACTCTAAACCCAACTCTTCAACCGCTTTTGAGAGGATACGGAGAAGCTCAGCATCCATCCTATCTTTGGAGGAGCTGGGTGTGGACGACGGCAAAGGGGTGGGGTTGGTTACTGAGCCCAACAGCTCCTCTGCGTCCGAGGCTATCAATGACATGCTGTCATCGGACAGCTCATCATCTCTACCCCCAAACAAGACCAGATCACTTGCGCTGGCAGAGGGATGCTGGTCAGACTGGGTGAAGAGGACAGGTGAACTCTCTCTCTGAGGCTAGGGCGAGGCATGGGGGATATGGGCCGACGTGAGCTGATAAAGACTTCAGTTCAGGAAAAAAAAGGCTTTTTCCCATAGCGTCTTTAGCAGACGCAGATCAAAAATGAGAATTATAGTAATACTGGGAGGAAGTTTGGTTAATATGTATATTTTTACACTGGAGCCGGAGTTTTGATGCTGTAAATCGAAAATGTAAATGATGATGAATTCTGCAGTACCTTTCCGCTGCAGTAATAAGTCAGGTCATATTTTTACTACAACACAGAGCTGATTGATGGGTGATGTTGGATGTTCTGGGGTGAGCAGTCTAAGTTGGTTCGTCTCCAGCTCTTGGCATATCTGCACTCCTGCAGGCTGAACCCAGCTGCACAGCTAGCTTCTAATGTGGACTCATTAGCTCTAGCACTAAGTGCCCTTCACAAATTAGAGCTCAGTTACATTTTCTCTTCCACACAGTAGCATCCCATTTGTGCCATTCTAGAACAAAAATACCAACCACTCAATGCTGAATCCTTCACTTGAATTTATTGTTAATATCTGAGCCAGTCTGTCAGCAAGAACATGAAATGTGCATTTGTTAACCAGAACATGATGGAAGTTTGTCTATAGCTGGCAGTGAAATGTGAATGGTTCTTTGATTTTCAGATTAAATTTGTGATCTTTTGAGCATAAATTGATGTTTTTGTTGTTGTTGTTGTTATTGTTGTTGTTGTTGTTTTTTAAATTAGCTTTTTTAAATTAACTCGCCAAGAACTCTCAGAAGTCTTTCAAATAGACTTTTCATATGTTGAAAAAGTCTGTTGAAAATACCCGTTTTGCTACAAAATGGCAGCTATCAAAGTCTGTACATATCAAGCTGTGGGTGCAATGCCTTTGCTTGTGTACTTTATTCTTGTCAAACCAAATCTGCTGAACTGCAATTCATAGGGGTACAGCTTCTCAAATGTTTCACAGAACGCCACTGTGCACGAGATAGAAAAGATATTAAAATGTTTAATCAAATAAATTTTAGACATCTCAGAATTAATTTAGGCTTTCAATTACATTGAAATGTCATTGTTAAAATCAACATTTGACACTTGTAAACAGAACAAGAGAATTCCGT
Organism: Cyprinus carpio; assembly: GCF_018340385.1. NCBI lineage: Eukaryota > Metazoa > Chordata > Actinopteri > Cypriniformes > Cyprinidae > Cyprinus > Cyprinus carpio. The sequence goes on along the minus strand of NC_056582.1, from coordinate 4,465,313 downwards.
CAAAACAAATCAGCAGGCATCAGCCCAAAAGTTAAACCTGCCTCTTGAAATTCAGTAGTTTTTTAACTCGGTTTAAATTATATCCACACACACTTCTACATGTGTGTGCCTCACTCCCTTAGCTTGCTGATTTTATGATTGTTCCATAATGATGTGAAAAATCATTTATCAAGAGGTTTAAGGAATGACATATACTTCATGTTTAAAAATATGAGACATGTTTTGTTGTTCGTTTGTGTCCTCTTAACCTTAGTCATCACATAAAGACTTATTACTACTGCATAACAATGCTGCAATATCATTGTTGTCTTTTTAAGGGGTTTCAGTCAGCTTAACAAAGTCAGTTAATCGTTTCACCCTTTTGTTTCGCAAACACAAACATTAGCACTACCTTCTCATAGCAACAATGCTAGCAATCTCCGCCCCCCAGACACCGGCCTACATGCAGAGCTGTGTTCTAAAGACACAATAATCATGGGATTTGATTGCCTGTCCCTCAACCTCAATAATTGATGACTCCAATATTTACCCCATTACCTGTGTGTTGTAAACATTCATTACGGTAGTGTGTTTGAGAGAGGTGTGTGGCAGCGAGCACAAGGGAGCCTGGCCTGAGGGGAACTCCTGTCAGTTTGACTAATGACAGAAATGAAAAAATATCTCCTAATTACTTTAGAAAAAGGTACAGTACTGCGTTCCTTATCTGCACAATATGCATTTTAAAAATTTGTGCAGGTTTATTACATTTAGCTCTTTCCATCGTGGCACTGGCATTGGAGACAGAGCAAGTTCTCAAATTTCAAATTAAATTTCAACTCTTTCCATGAAGGGCTAATCCCATTTACAACATTATTGTATTTCTATTGACATTTGCATTTTTTATTTATTTATTTTTTGGTAACATGTAAATAGTAGTCACAATATTAGAGATGCTAAAGCAGGATTGCAGTTTTTTTGTTTTTTTTGTTCATTAATTCAGGTTTAAAATTTTCCATTTTTGCTTTCATATTTATTCAAGCTAACAGATTTCAAGATGTCAAGATGCCTTGGAAACATGATAAATGTCTTTTTCATGCATTTGCTGTTTATCAATGCTTTTTACGTATAGTTTTCATAGTGACAGATTAGAAATAGAATAGAATAGAATAGAATAGAATAGAATAGAATAGAATAGAATAGAATAGAAATATGAAAATCAATTACATAAATATTAAACAAAAAATAATGTATTCATGGTAGTCTAAACAAAGAGTTTATTGTAACTGTTCTTCTAATAAAAGTTCTTTCGAATATTAGTGTATCTGGTTACCATGGTGACTTCAGTCTTGATGGATCTGCTTTGTGAAAAGTATGCTTGATTTGTAATATGAGACAATTGATTTGTATAAAAAAAGCTAATATTGCTTGTGAACTGAATATTTTATGCATTTTTAAATAAAGCATAAAGAATTAAATAAAAACTATATTCAGTTATGCACTGAGAAATTGAAACGACATGCATTTTATATTAGTCTAATTAAAAATCAAGGTTTCCAATTTACACCTGTTTTGTCCGCAAGCAAAAAACTAAAATAAAATAAACAAAACTAAAATAAAATAAATAAATAAATTGGGTTTTATGTGTTTGTTTGTAAGCCTTATAGCAAGACAAAAGAGTAACCCAGTCCACAAATATTTATAAATAAATAAACGTGGTGGTAATTACATTAAGTCTTTATTTAAAATATATCTATCATAATTAAATAAAAACTAAATAATGTAATGAGACTGTGATTAAGTAAAATAAAATGTATTTTCTGAAAATCTACAAAGCTAAAACCATAATAAAAAAAAAAAAAAAAAAAAAAAATTAAATTAAAATTAATTTCATAGTACAGCAGAGTATTGTTACTCTCCTCGCAAACCAGAAAAAAGGTTGATGAATCTTTTCTGTTCCTGAGCTTTAGAACGATTCCACGTGATTAGTGCAATCAAACCCCTGATGTCTTTTGCTCACTGAGTTTGCGGCGAGACATATTATGGGATATTTGTGTTTTATAGAAGGAGACCGTTTATCACGGCCATTTTTCATGCTGTCAAGTTAATTACCAGAGAGCGGAATACGATTACACACACACACACACACACACACACACACACACACACACACACACACACACACACACACACACACACACACACTCCTTTGTGCACAGAGGAATACAAACACACCCTCTCTCACACACACTCACACAAATACACCTAATCCTACCCCCATGGACACCCAAACTAAATTGTTAGCCTGGAGCAGCAAACTTGCCTCTGTCACTTTTAGAAGCAGCTGAATATCAGTCCATCCTGCTTGGAATAACAATCACTATTACAAGGTCAGAGCAGTTTTAATGTATTTATTTCATTTCTCAGGGGTTCTTTGAGAGGCGGAAATGAATCATGGCTCTATTCAGTTGTGGACGCCGGTTATCCGTTCTAAGGTTACATCACTTCGGCGTTTGCTAAAGGATTAGAGCTGTCGTATAGGTTCCCAGAGCTTCATCTTGGTTAATGGCTGCATAAAATAAATTTTAACCCTTCCGTGAAATTAACTAAACCGGTAGGTTGTTGTTGGTGTTGCTAGTGTGTTGCTATACAGATGCTGCGAGTGTTTTTAATACTTTGCTATATGGTTGCTATGGTGGTTCCTTGTGGTTGAGTCCAGCGCCAATTCGTTTATTTTAAGGCCCAGTGGTAAAATGAATTATTTCAGAAGAATGAATTATTTTGAAAAAATAAAATAAAATAGTACACCTATGTTCATCTTGCTACATTATGAGTTAGGTTTTATATATTTTATATACATGTTTATGTTTCATTCATTTATTAGAAATAGTAATATTGATGCTTGCCTTAGAGAACACAACTAATAGTTATATATTGAGTGTATTCCGTGACAGAGAGAGGAATGCTGGCAGAATTCAGGTAGTAGAAGATATTATAGTTAAATTACCTGAACAGATCATTTATTATCTGTAAAATTAAAAGTGGTCAGTCCACTGATCTATAATATAGAACTGGATTGCTCATGACGTCATGAAAGTGAAGCCGACGCGCCGCCATATTGGTAATCCCTAGTGTGCGTAAACGTTCTATTGAATTAATAGGAAATTGTATGATTTTAATGAGAAAACATCATCTAACAAGTCGGCGTTTTTAAATCTGAAGTATCTCTGTACATTCTTACAATGCAAACACCCTAGGCATGTAAACGGTTATTTTTTAAATGTCGGGAATTTCCCCTACTTATTAAAAACCTACGTTCATTACAGTAGCGAACATCATGAACATGATAAACATCAGACGGACATGACCTCAACATATATAACAAACGACAACGTGCTCATTCTGAAATCTGAATTTATTCAGAGAAATAACTGACTATATACAGTACAGATTTAAAGACGCAAAGCTTTATTTCCAAGATAGTAAGTTAAGCTTTTCATTTCATTATAGAGCAACATTAACAACATAATTGTATTATTCATTGTATTATATTCAAATCCATTTCTGATACTAATACATTCATGTTTAATAATTCCTGAATAATTATGTTCATAAAGAAATGGACTATATTTTGTGTTGGATCGTTACATCAGTGCGCAGCAGACACACCCACCTAAACGGTTTAAATATATCGCTTATACTGCCCCAAAAGGCCGTAAACACTGCAGATAACATCTGAATCAAACATTAATTTACATACACATAACGTAAAAACTAGTCCCGTTTGACTGATTTGCTTCAAATCGGGTGATTTTAGGACAGCGGTTTGAATGTGACTCAATGGTGCTCTCTGCCAGTAGTAAGATGGCGGATCGAACACTTCCGGTGGCTTCACTGACTGCTGGCAGTTTAGAACGTAATGAGCGATCCAGTCATATATAGATCAGTGAAATGAGTTAAACTAGCTCTACTCTTCTCTCCAGATGGTTTCTTTTGGCTTATTACTGTATTTTAGGTCACACTTTAGTTTGGGGACCAGTTTTCACTGTTAAATGACTATTAATATTAATTCCTAATTTGCTGCTTATTAAAGGTTACTAAGGTAGTTGTTAAGGGGTTAGTTCACCCAAAAATGAAAATTAGCCCATAAATTACTCATCCTCAAGCCATCCTAGGTGTCTATGACTTTCTTCTTTCAGACGGATCCAGTCAGAGTTATATTAATGTTAAATAATATAAATTAAAATTGTCTTTGACCTTTCAAGCTGTTTAATGGCACTCAGCAGGTGTTGCAGTGCATCAGTCCAAAAGAAGTTAAATAAAAAGTGCTCATCCTTTATAAAAAAGTGTCTCACAAACAAACAAAGTCCTCCTGTAGCTAATCAATGCGTTTTTGTAAGAAAAATAACCATATTTAAAACGTAATAATCACTTGAATCTAGCTTGCGCTCACTGTTGTACATGAAAGCAGCTCCAGGTGGATGATGTATGACGTCAGCTTTGCGCATGCGCCGCTCAGAAATGACGAATGCGGAAGCACAGGGTAGAGATCAAAACAAAACAATGTTTACTAATTAGAAGTACAGAATGAGGATTTGTAAAGAAGAAAGTCGGAGGATTTCAATATAAGCCAAGAGGAGAATGGTTTCCCTTCGCTAAAGTAAGGAAACTTTGCTTCCTTTGCTTCTGTTAACAAACGTTGATTTTCACGAGACTCACCAGGGTATGCACAATGCTGACCTCATACTTCATCAGCCTGGAACTGCTTCAGTGTGCAACTGTTGGCGCAAGCTACTTTAAAGTGATTTGAATATGGATATTTTTCTTACAAAAACACATCAATTCATTACAGGAGGCCTTTGTTCACCCCCCGGACCCATGTGAGATCCTTTTTTTTTTTTTTTTTTTTATGGATGGGCACTTTTTATTTCACATCTTTTGGACTGATGCACTGCAACACCCGTCAAGTGCCATTAAACAGGTTGAGAGATAAAATACAATTTTTAATATAACTCCGACTGGATTCGTCTGGAAGAAGAAAGTCATATACACCTAGGATGACTTCAGGGTGAGTAATTTATGGACTAATTTTCATTTTTGGGTGAACTAACTTTAAGTTTAGGTATGGGGTAGGATTAAGCCATCTAAAATGCTGTCATGTAGAATAAGTATAAGTGCTTTATAAGTACTAATAAATAGTTAATCTGCTAGTAATATGCATGCTAATAAGCAACTACTGTACTTAACAGTGAGAACTGGTCTTTAAAATAAAGTGTTACCACATTTTAATCTAATATACAAAATAATTTAAACAAGACAAGTGTTACTATAAAACAGCAAAAAGAAAAAGAAAGAGAAAGAACCTGTGGTGACTTTCTGATCATGTGAAGTGACTGACAGAGACAGAAGTTTATATAATAACAGCTCAGTGCATAAGAGACTCTCCATCACTCATGACGGACTGTACAGCGTTCCTGGAAAGTAGATGTATTTGTTTGTGTGTGTGTGTGTGTGGGTGTGTGTGTGTGTGTGTGTGTGTGTGTGTGTGTGTGTGTGTGTGTGTGTGTGTGTGTGTGTGTGTGTGTGTGTGCGTGCGTGCGTACGTGTGTGTGTGTGTGGGCGTATGTGCGTGCGTGCGTGCGTGTGTGTGTGTTTTGAGACTCAGATATGGTAGAGACAGGATATGACTTAACTAACACTGTCTATCCATTCACAGAGACTCAGCTGATTTTGGCAGCTTTGCTGTTGCTTTTTTGGTTGCTGGTGTCAAAGAGGAAAATGAAAAGACAACTCTCATTTTTCCTGAATAAAAATGTAGTTGCACCTCTACTGAAGTGTAATGTTCTTGGAATGATGAAGGATTACATATAGTTTTCAAATACTAATAAGTGGAGATACTGTTGTGTGAATTGGTAAAAATACTTTAAATGATCCAATATCAAACCATATAATAATAAAAATAATGTTAATAATGGTTATATACAATAACAATTGTTGTTACTAAGTAATAATCACTAACTGTTGTTGTTGTCACTGATTATATTTATTAAATAGGGATACACAGCAGGAAGAAGAAGAATGTTTTATAATAAATTAAAACGCATCAAATATTAAATGGGGATGCATAAAGGGATGTAAAATAATATGCTAAACACAGAATAATTATGCAATATAGCCAGCTGTATTAAAAAACTTGTTGTCATCCGATAATTAAAAATCATAATAAAAGTAATCAATTTTTACAAACAAAATACAACTATTATGACCCAAACACAAAAGCATCACACAAAAACACAGCTTAAGGTTTATTTGATATAAGACAGACCTTGACATTTTATTTTACATTTAGACATGAAGACCAATTATATTCAGTGGTCACACTATTAGACAGCAAATAAATAACCACAGCAGCACAGTCATACATAATTCAAGAGTTTCGCAGTTTGTGACAACACTAACCTTCACTTGGGTTAATTAAGTATCTGTTTCACATTCATGTTCTAATGCGGTAGGTGACATTTTCCCAATCCTAAAGAAAAGATAAAATTGCTCTGTTTTTCTTTCACTTAGAGCTAAATGTCATCTGGAAAAAAAAAAGGGATCTACTATTGTTGTTTTGTCACTTTAAAAAAAAAAAAAAGGCCAGAAGAACCATGATTTAGCTGAATCTGTGCCTCTATAGCTTTCTCTGTCAATTAAAGGCAGAACATCATACTCTCTCGTAGCTCATTCTTTTATTAAGTCCATAACTGGTAATGTTTTCAAGCAAGTGTCAAGGGTTTTTGTGGGTCAGAATTAGGCCAGAGTAAAAGGTATTCAAGGCATCTGTTTTATTCTCTCTTACTGCATGTTTATATATATATATATATATACACACTGACAAAGCAAAAACAGAATTGTCACAACTTTGTAAATTTAATTAAAAATAAAAAACTGAAATAAGTACATTGCATAAGTATTCATACACTTATTTAAATATTTAGCTGAAGCATCTTTACAGTCTCAAGTCTTTTTTTTTTGTTTGATGCAACAAGCTTTGCTCATCAGCATTTGGCAGTTATCTGCCATTCTTCTCCTCAAATCTTCACCTCTCAAGCTCTGTCAGGTTGGACGGGGGCAGATGCACATTTTCAGGATTCTCCAGAAACATTTGATTGGGTTCAAGCTCAGGCTGTGGCTGGGCCACTCAAGGACATTAACAGAGTTGTCTATAAGCCACTCTTGCTGTGTGATTAGGTTCACTGTCCTGTTGGAAGATGAACCTTCTGTCCAGTCTAAGATTCTGAATGCTCTGGACTGGGTTTTCATCAAGGCTATTGTCTCGGGTACATATGTAAAGATAGTTCACTGAAGGTTTTATCGGAGGCATGTCTTGGACAACATTCTCAGTCATATCTCGCTTCGAGAGACCAATCTACTTCGAGTATAAACTAAACAAGTCAATGCACATTGGCATGCAATTATTGCATCCAGCTGCCGCTGATCACAGCATGAGCATAAAAAGTTAGCAGGTGCAATGCATACCAGGTTTACAATGAGAAGCCAAGCCAGTGACCCGGCCACATAACCTTTTTGGTGTAGGCTGGGGCTCACAACAAGAAGACCATTCACCGTTTTCGTATCACTACCCACTCAATGAGACTGGATATCACTGGCAAAATTTACCCGTTCCACTTGGAACAGGGATGCTGCGGAAGTCCCATCCTTCCAGAAGGAGGTTTCGGGAGCAAATACACATATGAACATCCGTTTAGGTGCATATGGAAAATTGGAGGTGATTGTAACCCTCTTGGAAATGGCAGACATCTACCAGGGAAACACAGGCTCTGAGGCTATACCATGGACTTTACACATATCGGATCTACTTAGGTCTCACATATGGAACCCAGCCTTCTACCGTTTCATGAGGATTCATCGAGTAAAGGCCTGGCATGGGACAATCCGCCACGTCTGGCTGCCGAGGAGGTGGAGGAGCTCAACAGGGTCTATAGTACGGACACTCTGGAGCAGTTTTAGCAAGCCGACACTAAACCAGGGCCTCTCAGTGCCTCTAACCGTTTGAGGTGAAAACACAGGAAGATATCGGCTCCACACAAAGGCTATAATAATTAATAATTAATAATAACTTGTTACATTTATATTGCTTTTCTGGGTACTCAAAGAACTTTACATGAAGGGGGGTCCTCAACCACCACCAGTGTGCAGCATTCACCTGGATGATGCGACGATAGCCATAGTGCACCAGAACACCCACCACACACTAGATTATTGGTGGAGAGGAGACTGTAGAATCTAGCAAATGTGTTGGGGGTCACCTAGCTCGCAGCTCAACAAATATTTGTCAGCGAGGCGCCACGAGCTAGTGCCCAGGAGGATGCAACACTTCTAGTAGAGTGAGCTCACAACCTGAATGGGCAGGGCACACCCTGTGCCTGATATGCCAGGGTGATGGCATCCACAATCCAGTGGGCCATCTTCTGCTTAGAGACAGCCTTCCCCTTCTATCGGCCTCCGTAACAGACAAAGAGCTGGTCTGAGGTCCTAAAGCTTTCTGTCCAGTCTACATAGCACCTCAAGGCTCGGACAGGACAGAGCAAAGCTAGGGCTGGGTCTGCCAGGGCCTCAGGATTACCTAGGAGTTAGCTGGCCCAAACTCTAGGCATGAATCGTTGACCGAAATGCGTGCATGTCCCCTACCCTCTTGATGGAGGCCAGTGCAAGAAGGAGCAGAGTTTTCAATGAAAAAAACTTTAGCTCAAATGAGTCCAAAGGCTCAAATGGGCCCTGCAGTACTGTTTTAAATTTCTGGGTCCAAGGTGATTTTGGGGAACCTTGAGATGTTTTGACATGCCCTAACATTTGTGCTTATTTCAGTTACGTATAACATACTATTGGTCTAATTTATTTATTTATTTTTATTTATTTTTTCAGCATAAACTGCGCTACAATAATATGTGAAAAATATTGATCTACATGTTGGCATTTTGTAGAAAAAAATATATTATGCGTGGTTAGTAAGTTTTGGGGAAAACAATGTAGCTGAAATAAGGCTATAAAACCCATACTGAATAGTTATTTATAAGATTTTTGAGTGATCAGTCTTGTAGGCTAGAATATGTGAAAATCATTCTACTTACTCATTCACAGTGACAATGGCCATTAATATTTAGTGATTCACACCTGAGAGACAAAGGGCCGTCCCCTAATGGCCCATCAGTGAGTCATGTGACTGTGAGGCAGGGAAGACAGAATGTGAGGAGATTGAAAAATGGCTTTTCAAATTTGCATTTTATTTACAACACCGTATAATCAAAACATACATAATGAAGGTCAAAGACACATTATTGAGTACACTGATCTAACTACAGAGATGTGAACTGAGATTCATTCCTGAAAACAGATTCTGTTAAACAAGTGAAACAAGTAGACCATACCTGATATTTAAGTGTTTGCTGCTTCTTTCCATGGATTCAAGGAGAAAAAAAAAAAACATCATCAGTAGTCAAGGAGCTTGTTTACCATAAAATATCAGTGTAGTGGAACATCTGATGTTGGTACAGTGCTCTCAGAGGAAAACAGCCCTTACCAAAAAGTAGTATACTTCAAGTTTATTTTATTAAGTATACTTAAGTAAAGTTCAAGTATATTTTTAAGTATACTTTATGTAGCAAGTTTACAAATATCAGTGTTCTAGTAGTATACTTGTAAGTATACGGTTTCGATACTCCTTGGGACTAAATTGGCCCACTTTTATTTACATTTACATTTACATTTAATCATTTAGCAGACGCTTTTATCCAAAGCGACTTACAAGTGAGAACAGTAGAAACAATCAGATCAACAAGAGAACAACAACAGTATACAAATGCTATGACAAGTCTCAGTTAGTCTAGTACAGAACACGTAGCCAGGTTTTTTTTTTTTTTTTTTTTTTAAATGAATATGATAGACAAGAAAAAGAAAAGGTAAGTACTAGTATTAGTTGGTTAAGTGCAGGCGAAAAAGATGAGTCTTTAGATGTTTTTTGAAAATGAGTAAAGACTCAGCTGTTCGAATTGAGATCGGGAGGTCATTCCACCAGCTGGGCGCAGTCCAGGAAAAAGTCAGTCAGAGTGATTTTGAACGTCTTTGGGATGGCACCACAAGGCGTCGTTCACTTGCAGAGCGCAAACTTCTGTAGGGCGCGTAAGATTGAACTAATGAGCTTAGGTATGTTGGTGCCGTGCCAGTGGTCGTCTTGCAGGCAAGCATCAGTACCTTGAATTTAATGTGAGCGGCTATTGGTAGCCAGTGTAACCTGATGAGGAGAGGAGTAACATGAGCTGTTTTTGGCTCATTGAAGACAACCCTCACTGCTGCATTTTGGATCAGTTGTAGAGGCTTGTTAGTACATGCAGGAAGGCCCGCCAGGAGAGCATTACAATAGTCCAGTCTGGAGAGAACAAGAGCTTGGACAAGAAGCTGGGTGGCTTCCTCTGACAGGAATGGTCTAATCTTCCTAATGTTGTATAAGGAAAATCTGCAGGACCGGGCCTTTGTAGCAATATGGTCGGTGAAGCTTAACTGATCATCCATCACAACTCCTAGGTTTCTGGCTGTCCTGGAAGGAGTCATGGTTGACGAACCCAGCTGTACAGAGAAGTTGTGATGAAACGATGAGTTAGCTGGAACCACCAGCAGTTCAGTCTTAATAAGGTTAAGCCGAAGGTGATGGTCATTCATCCAGCTAGAAATGTCACTCAGACAGGCTGAAATGCGAGCAACTACTGTCGGGTCATCTGGTTGGAATGAGAAGTAGAGTTGAGTGTCATCAAGGAGAGTGATTAGGAGCAGTGATAGGAAAAGCCATGCTTCTGAATGACAGATCCTAATGACGTCATGTAGATGGAGAAGAGAAGTGGTCCAAGTACTGAGCCTTGAGGAACCCCAGTAGCAAGTTGATGTGACTTAGAAACTTCACCCCTCCAAGACACCATGAAGGATCGATCAGAAAGGTAGGAGTTAAGCCACTGGAGTGCAGTTCCAGAGATGCCCATCTTTCTGAGGGTGGATAGGAGAATCTGGTGATTAACGGTGTCATAAGCAGCAGACAGGTCCAGCAAAATGAGTACTGAGGAATTTGAAGCTGCTCTTGCCAGTCGCAGGGCTTCAGTAACCGAGAGCAGGGCAGTCTCAGTTGAGTGGCCACTTTTGAAGCCAGATTGGTTGCTGTCCAGGAGGTTGTTCTGTACGAGAAACATAGAGAGCTGGTTGAACACAGCTCGTTCAAGTGTCTTTGCAATGAATGGAAGAAGGGATACCGGTCTGTAGTTTTCTAGAAGTGCTGGATTTAGAGATGGTTTCTTCAGCAGTGGGCTTACCAGAGCTTGCTTAAATGCTGAGGGAAATGTTCCAGAGTGAGGAGAGGAGTTGATAATGTGAGTAAGTGAAGGTATAACTGAAGAAGAAATCGCTTGAAGGAGGTGAGTGGGGATTGGATCAAGTGGGCATGTAGTAGGATGACTGTACAGGATAAGTTTGGAAACGTCCATCTCTGAGAGTGGAGAGAAGGAGGAGAGAGAGTGTGCATTAGTCGTTGTGAAGTTATCCTCAGTCTGGGGTGTGGAGAATTGGTTGCTGATGGATCTTGTCTTATTTGTGAAGAAAACTGCAAAGTCGTCAGCTGTAAGAGTCGATGGAGGAGGAGGAGGAGGAGGCGGATTAAGAAGAGAAGAGAAGGTTTTGAAGAGTGTCCGAGCGTCACAACAGTTTTTGTCGTGGTAGTATGATGTTTTAGCAGTGAAGACGTTTGCAGAGAAGGAAGAGAGGAGAGACTGATACACACTGAGGTCAGTAGAGTTTCTTGATTTATGCCATTTCCTCTCTGCAGCCCTGAGTTTAGAGCGATGTTCATGGAGAACATCGGACAGCCAGGGGGCAGATGGGGTGGAACGTGCTGGTCTAGACGATAGTGGGCAAAAGTTGTTCAAGCAAGAGGTAAGAGTGGAGCAAAACGTGTCCGTAGCACTGTTCGTGTCCAGAGCTGAAAACTGTGAGAGTGAAAGAAGTGAGGATGAAACCACAGAGGATAGGCGAGATGGAGAGAGTGAGCGTAGGTTCTGTCGAAAGGTGACCTGCGTTGGAGCGTGTGGCGCTTCAGGAGTAAGTGCTAGGTTAGCAGTAATGAGGAAGTGGTCTGAGGTGTGCAGTGGAGCAACTAAAGAGTTTTCCACTGAGCAACAGCGCGTGTAGATGAGGTCCAGTTGGTTGCCTGATTTGTGAGTAGCTGTAGTAGACACTCGCTTGGGATCAAATGAGGCGAGCAGAGTGTTGAAGTCAGCAGCCTGGGGTTTATCTAGGTGGATGTTGAAGTCACCAAGCAGTACCAGAGGAGTAGCATCTTCAGGATAGTTTAATAGCACCACGTCCAACTCTTCCAAGAAGTTTCCCAGTTGACCTGGGGGACGATAAATGACCACAAAGTGGACTTTAACAGGGTGGGTTACAGTAACAGCATGTGATTCAAATGAACCGTTACCTGTAGGTGGTGGTTGAAGATCAAATTTCCAATCTTTTGATATAAGGAGACCAGTACCTCCACCCCTTCCAGTCGTACGAGGGGTGTGGGAACAAGTGAAATGAGTGGAGAGGGCTGCGGGAGTGGCAGTGTCTTCAGGTTTGATCCAAGTCTCAGTCAGTGCCATGAGGTTGAGACCAGAATGAATAGCAATAGAACTTTCTAGTATATAAAAGTATACTTTTAAGTATACTTTAAGTATAACAGTAGCAAACTGATAGTTTACTAATTAAATACTTTGTTCACTTTGAAGTACACTCTCAGTAAACTACTAGTTTAGTAGTTTTATACTGCAAGTATACTCATGAGTTTTCTTTAAGTGAACTTTACATTATACTTTAAGTATACTGCTATGTCACTATTTAGGTTTTAATTTGTATATATTTTGTTATATGAATATCTGAACATACAAAACATCCAAAAAAAGAACAGGGTATCTGCTTGTAAACAAAAACATTTTAATCTAGCTTCATGCAGTCTTTTTTTAAACACTTTAATGTGGGTAAGTTTCATAAAAATAAAGAAATAACATTTTAAACAAAAAGCTGAAAAAGACTATGAATTGGATTCAGAATGATAATCAAAACGTAGATGGAGTCTATCAACACCCCAGAGCTTGACTGTAATTATTTCCTCTTCATCAGTCGACATTTTATTCCATAACGTTACAGTTTTGATGCTGTTTCATGTCAGATTATCGTGTTAGATTACATGTGTTAGTATATGGTGTTTCTTTTTCTTCTTCACTTGTGTTTTTAGGAAATTCTGTACAGAAGATGTATACTAGTGCCCTCTACCATATAACAATGAAAACACGGATTCTAGGAGCACAAGTATAGCTTAAATCTATTTAGACTTTTTGTAAGTATAAGTCAAGTATACTTAAATGTCATTTTAAGTATATTTCTGAGAAGTACATGAAGGCCATTTCCGAGAAGTACATAAAAAGTAAACTAAAAGCATACTTTCCTATTTTTAATTTAAAAGAAGTATACTAATAGCACACTTGAATAAACTTCTTTTTCGCAAAGGAGTTTGAAGAGACTCAAGGGAAAGTCAATAGGATTCATCTGTGGTTCAGATATCTGATCACTAAAAAAGAAACAAACAACCAAAAAAAAGAAAGAAAAACATTGTGAGCATATTATAATATATATATAATATCAGGAGCATCTGTATATAGAGACTTTGTAGTCATAGACTCACGCATGCTTTGTACTATCGTAAAAAAGGACATTTTATATCTGATAAACAAATTATTATTTTTTTAGCCGTTATATAGTTATTTATATATAAAAAGTCTATTTGTGAACAGAGTATTAATAATAAACATGGTCTAATCATTCTTAGACTATTTCATTCTATTGCCTATCATATTCAAAATATTTCACTCGATTTCAGTGTAATTTTAGTCAGGAATTATAGTTTAGGGAAATCCCAACTAGGAGGCCTAAATGTGTTCAAGTTTTTGTCACAATAACACGTTAACTAATGCAAAAAAATAAACATTACTTAATCATCAGATTGATCTTCTCTGCTGGATGAAGCAGTGCATTGTACCTTATTGTTTTTATGAGGTAAATTCTGTGTTATTCCTCTCAGCACGTTTTCCTCCAGAATGAACAGTAGCTGCGATAAACTTCACCACCCTCACATGCTTTGTTTATGGAAATATGGGCATTTACATGTGCACGCATCTCTCATGGATATTTACATATGCAAGCCCCGCATGGGCGGGATCAAATTAGAGATAATGAGTTTAGATGAGAAAGAACGAACATTGTGTTGGTTTCATACTGATTACTTTATCACAGAATATTTGTTTTAGATATGACACTCCAAACTTTCTATACTGTAGATGTCTCTCTTGTCTGTGTATCAAGTATTCGCTGAGTTTCAGTTCATTTTAGTGACGCGTTTCAAACAGATATGCGTGGAGAATGAGACGGCTGAAAGCACACCCTGTTTATTTTCATTATTTCACAAAAGCACAATGTTTTGTTGAAATTGTGAGTGTACACAAATAAAAGAAGCCCCTTTATAGATTTAAATGCTGTATTACCCTTATATGTACAATCAAATATGACGGACCATTTTAAGTTCTTTTCGCTGTTATCATTAAAGTCCCCATCGACCCCAGGAGTTTAAGCACTAGAGACAGGTCCCAAGAGTGTATGTAGGGGGGCCGGGGAGGATTTAACCTTCTGGCCCCCCCTTAGGAACCTTATGACTCATGCTTACCTAGTGAATTCCCTTCCACAGGGCCATGGTTAGCAGCGATTGCAGCGACATAGACTTTAAGAGTGGAGGGAGACAGTCATCGCTCCAGCACTTGCTGCAAAAAGGAAAGCATAACCCTGATCAGGCATCTCGGAGGGTGTTCTCGACAAGAAGAACACCACTCGATGAACAGGTTCCACTTTCTCATAGATGGTGCTCTCACAAAAGTGATGATGTCCACTACCTCTTGGGGTAGGTCACCAAGAACCTCCGCATGAGGTCTGGACGCGGGTGCCACAGGGTGCCCCGTCTCTAAATCAGTAGATCCTCAGAGGAATCCGCCAGGGAGGGGCTGTTGTGAGGAGCACTAATTCGGGGAACCAGGTGAGAGTTGGCCAATATGGTGCCACAAGCAAAACCTGCTCCTCGTCCTCCCTGAATTTGCACAGCGACTGTGCGAGAAGGCTCACTGGGGGGAACTCATTATTGCGCAGGCCCCGTGGCCAGCAGTGTGCCAGTGCATCTGTGCCGAGTGTTTCCTTGGTCAGGGAATAGAACAACTGCTAGTGAGAGGTTTCTGGAGAGGCAAACAGGTCTACCTGAGCGGCTCCTAAATGTCTCCAAATCAGCTGGACCACCCGGGGATGGATTCGCCACTCTCCCAGAAGCGTTGCTCGAGACAGCTCGTTGGCCATACGGTTGAGCAGGCCCAGAATATGAATGGCCTGAAGTTAAGTAAGTCAAATTTATTTATATAGCGCTTTTAACAATACAGATTGTGTCAAAGTAACTGTACAGCATTAACCCTCTGAGGTCTAAGGGGGTTTTGGGGGCCTGGAGAAGTTTTGACATGACCTGACTTTTGTGCTTTTTTTCAGTTGCTTATAAACATATTCATGGCTAAAGTCTGAAAACAATATTCAGTACAAACTGGGGTACAGTAATATGTAAATAGCATGTACGTACATGTGTCATGATCCTGGTTTCTTCTCCTCTTTCTCTGTCTCCCTCTTGTGGTCACACACTCACTCGCACACTCACTCACACAATCACGCACACACATCCACTCCTCCGCTCATTATCTCTTTCAGCTGTTTCCCCTTTCGTTCCCTTCTCCTCACCTGTCCCCTTTTTTCCTCTTGATTGTCTCTGCTTCTTATTCCCTGTTCCTAGCCCTGTCTTGTTGTCGGATTATTCAATGACCTCTCGTGAGAAACGTCTGTTCTCTAGTTCTGTCCTGTCTTGGCCGTGGAAAGTGAAATCATAATTTCTGCTGTGAGTTCGACTGCCATTGGACTGTGTATTATCCAGCTGTGCCTGTTTGCAGAGTACCTGTTCAGCGCCCGCCCTTGGCTGTTCACCCTGTCTGCTGTCTTCACTATTTCTGACTGGCTGAATGCATCTCAGGGTCCCTGCCTCTGTCCTCGTGGAAGTTTATGCAGATTTTCTTAGATCCAGTCATCTGGCAGTTTCTGTTCTGGCTCTGATTAATGCCTGTGATTTGTGTTCTAATTATTCAGTGAAGACAATTTACTTTATTCATTAAAGACTGTTAACTGCATCCCGCCCTGGTCTTCCATCGTTCCTACCCTAAGAGAATAATCCGACCAGAAGATGGACCAGGCGAGTGGTAACCCCCTTCACAATGCTGTAGAGCTCCAGGGTGCTCTGCTGGGTAAACATGAGGAAGATTTATCCACCGCGAGACGTGCCGTTGATTCCCTGACCACCCAGCTCTCGGATCTAACCCAGCAGTTCCATCACTACCGTCATGAAACCACTGCTTCAGTTGGACAGCGTGACTCTTCTGAGCCATGTATAAACAACCCGCCGTGCTACTCTGGCGAGCCTTCCTCACCCAATGCGAGGTTGTATTTTCCCTCCAGCCGTCCACTTATGCCAAGGATCTAAGGTGGCTTATGTGATTTCTCTTCTCAATGGACGAGCTCGAGAGTAGGCAGGAGGGAACTGGGAGGCAGAGGTAGACTGCATCTTCAAGTTTTCTCTTTTTAAGGAGGAGATGATCCGAGTCTTTGACCGGTCTGCACACGGTGACGAAGCATCCCTCCTCCTATCCACCTTGCGCCAGGGGAAAAGGTCAGTCACTGATTTTTCAATTGAGTTCCGAACCCTGGCCACAACGAGTGGATGGAACGGTCCGGCACTCATCGCCCGCTTTCTCGAGGGCCTGAACTCTGAGATTAAGGATGAGGTCTTTGTCCGAGAGGTTCCTGACAGTTTCGATTCCCTTGTCGAGCTGGCTCTCCGCATCGAAAGATGCTTTGACATGCGACGAAGGGCTCGCAGAATGGAGGCTTCGTTACTTCCCACTTCCACAGCGACCCAGTCACCACTGGCATCTGCTGCTGATCCCGAGCCGATGCAGCTAGGGGGGGCTTCGTATATCCACACGGGAACGCCAACGCAGGATTATGAATCGCCTTTGCATGTACTGTGCTGCCGCTGATCCTTTTGTCTCTAGGTGCCCAGTTAAAGCTAGCCCTCGTCAGTAGGTGGAGGGTTGCTGGCGAGCGCTACATCATGGGTCTCTCCGTCTAAGTCCTGCACTTCCCTTCCCTTCCACCTCTGCTGGCCGGGATCGTCAGTCTCCTGCTCTGCATTGCTTGATTCGGGGGGCGGAGGGGAACTTCGTTGACGAGACTTGGGCTTTGGAACAAGGTATTCCCCTCTTAGATTTGCAAGACTCCACCCCCCGTTCGCCCTAGATGTCAGTTCCCTTCCTAGGGTACAGAAAAGGACTTCTCCGTATCATAGTACTGAGACTGCTCCCCTTAGATTTACAAATGGCCTGCTCTTATCATCTGATCGTGGTTGTATCTCTCTATTAGTGCTATTGGATCTTAGTGCAGCGTTCGACACTATTGACCACACTATTCTTTTGCATAGACTAGAACACTTTGTTGGCATTAATGGAAGTGCATTAGCATGGTTTAAATCGTACTTATATGACCGCCATCAATTTGTAGCAGTGAATGAAGAGGTATCATATCGATCACAAGTGCAGTATGGAGTACCGCAAGGCTCAGTACTAGGTAAATGACTTGATCGTTGACTTGATTGCAAATTATTGCACAGATACTATTTAAACTGAACTGAGCTGCATGATGACATCACCGAATTCAATGATGAACTGCCTTTAACTGTCATTTTGCATTATTGACACTGTTTTCCTAATTAATGTTGTTCAGTTGCTTTGACACAATCTTTTTTGTTTAAAGCGCTATATAAATAAAGATGACTTGACTTGACTTCTCCATTGACTCTCACTGTTTCAGGAAATCATAGAGAGACTATTTCTTTTTTTATTTTTCATTCCCCTTTTACTCCAATGGTTTTAGGCCACCCGTGGTTAGTTCTCCTCAACCCCCAGATTAACTGGGCGGAGGGCTCTATTCTATCTTGGAAATTGTCTTGTCATGTTGATTGTCTGTCTTCTGCTGTGCCCCCTGTCTCGTCCGTAACTGTTTTTCAGGAAGAGACAGGTGATTTTTCTGGAGTTCCGGAGGAGTATCACGATTTGCGGGAGGTCTTCAGCCGTTCCCGGGCCACTTCTCTCCCCACTCATCGCCCGTATGACTGCAGTATAGATCTTCTCCCAGGTACAACGCCCCCCCGGGGAAGACTATACTTGTTATCCGCTCCCGAACGGGAGGCGCTCAAGAAATACCTTTCTTACTCGCTCAACGCCGGTACCATCGTTCCTTCCTCGTCTCCAGCGGGAGCCGGTTTTTTCTTTGTTAAAAAGAAAGACGGCTCCCAGTGTCCCTGCATAGACTATCGGGGTTTAAATGATATCACTGTCAAGAATCATTATCCATTACCACTGATGTCATCTGCCTTCGAAGTCTTGCAGGGAGCTAAGATTTTCACAAAGCTCAATTTACGCAACGCCTATCACCTAGTGCGTATAAAGTAGGGGGATGAATGGAAGACCGCGTTTAACATGCCCCTATGGCACTTTGAATACCGGGTTCTTCCCTCCGGATTGGTAAACGCCCCCGCGGTGACGTCCTACGGGACATGCTCAACGTCTTTGTGTTCGTCTACCTCAACGACATTTTGATCTTTTCGCCATCACTCCAGGTGCACGTCCAACATGTTCGACGTGTCCTTCAGCATCTACTGGAGAATCGACTTTATGTAAAGGCCAAGAAATGTTCTTTCCACGCCCCCTCAGTTACGTTTCTAGGTTCAGTCATCTCGGCAGAGGGGATCAGTATGGACCCAGCTAAGGTCCAGGCGGTCACTGATTGGCCCGTGCCCGACTCTCGCCTCGAGCTACAACGTTTTCTCGGGATTGCAAATTTTTATCGTCGTTTTAAACGAAATTTCAGTCAAGTAGCCGCTCCTCTTACAGCTCTGACCTCAGTCAAGTCCCAGTTTAGGTGGTCAGAATCTGCGCAGACTGCGTTTGACGTTCTAAAATCTCTTTTTACTACCGTGCCTATCCTTCTTATCCTTCTGACTTCACTAAACAATTTATAGTCGAGGTCGATGCCTCTGAAGTGGGGGTCGGGGCTGTGCTTTCCCAGCCATCCGCCGCTGACGGAAAGATACACCCCTGCGCTTTTTTCTCTCACCGTCTTTCTCCTGCTGAGCGCAATTACGACGTGGGCAACCGCGAACTGCTCGCCATCCGTCTAGCGTTAGGCGAATGGCGACAGTGGCTAGAGGGAGCTCCCGTTCCTTTTATTGTCTGGACAGATCACCGAAACCTAGAATATATTCGCAAGGCCAAGAGACTAAATGCTCGTCAAGCCCGCTGGGCTCTATTCTTTACCCGTTTCGATTTTTCCATCTCGTATTGCCCGGGTACCAAGAACGTCAAGCCTGACGCGCTATCTTGTCTTTTTGACTCCTCTTCATCTTCTGAGCCTGAGGAGATTATCACGACCGTCTGGGGAATAGAGAAGGTGGTTAAGCGTTCTCTTTCTCGAGTCATAGTCCCGAGCTACTGTCCTAAGGGGCTCCTTTTTGTTTCTGTATCCACGCGTCGAGCTGTCCTTCAATGGGGACACACCTCTAAATTGACTGCCCATCCCGGCGTCCGGGGCACCCTCGCTTTTATCCGTCAGCACTTTTGGTGGTCTTCTTTGGAACGAGACGTGCGACGGTTTATTGCCTCCTGCGATACGTGCGCGCAAACTAAGGCTGGCAATTCCCCTTCGGCCGGTCTACTTCGTCCGTTACCGGTTCCTACACAACCGTGGTCTCACTTAGCTCTTGACTTTATCACCGGACTTCCTCTCTCGGAGGGTAACACCGTTATTCTGACCGTTGTAGATCGTTTTTCTAAGTCGGCCCATTTTATTCCACTCGCTAAACTCCCCTCTGCCAAGGAGACCGCCCAGATCATGGTTGATCATGTTTTTAAGCTACATGGTTTACCAACTGATATTGTGTCTGATAGAGGCCCTCAATTTTCTTCTCAATTCTGGAAGGAGTTTTGTCGCCTGATTGGGGCATCCGTTAGCCTTTCGTCCGGGTTTCATCCCCAAATGAACGGTCAAGCAGAACGGACAAATCACGTTGTCGCCCGTATGCTTCGCAGTCTCACCCATCAGAATCACGCGTCCTGGTCCCAGCAACTTTCCTGGGCCGAATACGCCCATAATTCGCTTCCCTCCTCTGCTACCGGTCTTTCGCCCTTCCATTGCTGTCTCGGCTATCAACCTTCGTTATTTGCGTCCCAAGACTCTGAATCTAATGTTCCGTCAGTGCAAGCTTTTATTAGCCATTGCAAACGCACCTGGAGGAGAGTGCGATCTGCAATCGAGCTAGAAGACGCATGACAGTTACGGCCAATAGGCGCAGAATTAGAAGTCCTCGCTACGTTTGCGGTCAAAGAGTGTGGTTATCCACTTCAAATTTACCTCTCCAGTCCGAATCACGTAAATTGTCTCCCCGCTTTGTTGGACCATTCCGCATTGTAAAGGTCATAAATCCTGTCGCAGTAAAGCTTCACCTTCCACCTAATTTACGCCGGGTTCATCATGTGTTTCATGTCTCTTGCATCAAACCAGTCATCCTTCCCCCTTCTCGCCTGGTCCGCATTCCTAGTTTTGTTGATGATACCCCTATCTACAGGGTTCGCCGGATTCTTGACATGCGCCGTCGGGGACGCGGCCGTCAGTATCTTGTCGACTGGGAGGGGTATGGTCCTTAGGAGAGAAGCTGGGTTCCCTCCCGGGACATCCTGGATCCTTCACTCATCGATGATGAAACCCTTTTTTCCTCTTGATTGTCTCTGCTTCTTATTCACTGTTCCTAGCCCTCTCTTGTTGTCGGATTATTCAATGACCTCTCGTGAGAAACGTCTGTTCTCTAGTCCTGTCCTGTCTTGGCCGTGGAAAGTGAAATCATAATTTCTGCTGTGAGTTCGACTGCCATTGGACTGTGTATTATCCAGCTGTGCCTGTTTGCAGAGTACCTGTTCAGCGCCCGCCCTTGGCTGTTCACCCTGTCTGCTGTCTTCACTATTTCTGACTGGCTGAATGCATCTCGGGGTCCCTGCCTCTGTCCTCGTGGAAGTTTATGCAGATTTCCTTAGATCCAGTCATCTGGCAGTTTCTGTTCTGGCTCTGATTAATGCCTGTCATTTGTGTTCTAATTATTCAGTGAAGACAATTTACTTTATTCATTAAAGACTGTTAACTGCATCCCGCCCTGGTCTTCCATCGTTCCTACCCTAACAACATGATTGTGTTTTTGAGAAAACAACATTTATGCGTGGTTAGTGAAAAACTATAATTTTGAAGTCACTGAAATAAGGTCATAAAACACATACAGAACATTTGCTCACAAGACAGTCAAACCTGGAGCATGTAGCCTAGAATTTTTGCTTCAAAATGATGTGAAAATCATCTTGTTTACACACTCACAGAAAACAATAGATTGATTTAAATTTTCTAAGACACGTTTTGTTTCGAAAGTGTATATGCGAGTAGGCGTGAATATTTGTGTGATTCACACCTGAGAACACAAAGGCCCGCATAATGAGCCTTTCAGTCAGGTGTGTGACTGAGAGGGAAGAGTAACAAAAAAAAAGAATGTGAGGACAAAATAAATGTATATATTTTTATGTTTGCAGTTTATTTAGAATATATTTAATTATCCCACAAAACAATTTGAGATTCACTTGCAAGTGCAGTTAAACAGTTTATTAGGAACAATCAAAGCTGACTTTCAAAGCTCAATTTTAGCATAATTACGCCAATCACATGATCCTTCAGAAATCATTATAATATTCTGATTTGCTACTCAAAAAAAATAAATAAAATATATATATATATTTATATATCATTATAATATTCTGATTTGCTACTCAAAAAAAATAAAAAAAGGTGGGCATAGATTATTTTTTTTTAATCTAGATTAATCTAACTTTAATCTTGGAATTAATCTAGATTAATCTAGATTAAAATGGCTCATTTGAATTCTGCCGAAGGCATTTAAATTATGTTCAATAAGATGTAGCTACTTGTTAGTACTGATACAGCTGTGCTGCACTCAAACATAGTAGTTTGATGACGACTCTTCCCCTGCGCTACATTGCTTGGCCCGGCATCTTCCGCGTTAGCTAAGGGATGCTTTGCGTTTCGTTTAGGTGGTACTTGAGACTGAAAGAACTCCTACAGTAAACTAATTCCGCATTGCACAAGTTGCAAACAACCTTACGCCTGTTTCACACATACTCCATCTGCAGTGCTTATGCGTTGTTTTGCCGCTTGCTTGAGCATCTTATTGTACAAACCTAGAAGTCAAATGCATAAATAATATGTTGTTTATATTTATTAAGTTTAAACTAATGTCTATGATTATGAAAAATTGTTACTGTTCTGTGATAAGAGTCACATTTTTTTTTTTTTTTTAACATGGTTTGAAATATACAATAATGAACAAATGTTGTGTTTGTGGATTAAACAGCCGCGGATTAGTACCGGACTGCAAACGCGTCCTGTGTGAAAGCACAATGAGTCCGTGCTGCTTCTGCACCACATACGCAGAGGTGTCAAGTAACGAAGTACAAATACTTCGTTACATTACTTAAGTAGAAATTTTGGGTATCTATACTTTACTTGAGTAATTATTTTTCAGCCGACTTTTTACTTCTACTCCTTAAATTTTCACGCAATTATCTGTACTTTCTACTCCTTACATTTTAAAAATAGGTTCGTTACTCATTTCGGCTTGTTTTCATTCCGGCTTGTCATCATTCAAAAAAAAAAAAAAAAAAACACCTTTCCAGATAAATCGCGCCATCCGGATGAAGTGAAGTTGATTGTGGTTGGATGCGAAGTATAAACATATACCATTCCGACACCCTATTGCGATCCATCGCACTGCACATGACACAGATCACATCACACTCCAGTAAGGGCATAGCCAGTGTTGGGTTCGTATATCAAAAAATATATTTCTTAAAAGTAGGGTTGGGGTATGGAACCGGTATGCACCGAACCGAATAAGGACACAGATTTCGGTGCCTCTTAAATGCCTGAGCGATCGATTGAAATGTTTGTCCTGGTTCTCCGATATGTAGGCCTACACAAGAAGCATGGGCGTCGCTAGGCTTTTTTTATAGGGGCTATAGCATTTAGCTCCATAAAACTGTACTCAAATTCGCGATCGGCTCAGAGTCAATCCCCTTAAATTTTATATGAAAAAAGGCGGCAGAGATGTGTTCTGTGTGTATTTCATTGAGCTCTTCAATCCACAGACGGCGGTGGAGCACCGCGAGCGCACTTAAACAGAAACAGAGGACACAAGGTGTGTGTGTTTTATCGATAGATTGTTAGAATATCTGTATCTGTGCAGTTCTTTGTCATAAATACAGTTTACAAAAGGTCACGAGGGAGCAGTCGGTTTCTGTAAAGTTTTCGCCTGTCACCGCTCATCACACCACTACGGAAGTTCTAAGCGGCCATGCATTATAATTTTTTTTCTTTTTGTTTTCTCGTTATAACGACTTAATTTTCTCGTTATCTCGACATAACGAAGGTCGTTTTCTCGTTATAACGACTTAATTTTCTCGTTATCTCGACATAACGAAGTTCGTTTTCTCGTTATAACGACTTAATTTTCTCGTTATCTCGACATAACGAAAGTTTGTTTTCTCGTTATAACGACTTAATTTTCTCGTTATCTCGACATAACGAAGTTCGTTTTCTCGTTATAACGACTTAATTTTCTCTAAGAATTTACAAAACTGCGCCAGCAGGTGGCACTATAGACCTGAATATAACTGATGGGGTGTTGTATACTATCCACTTTACTGTACGCGGACCTTCCTCGTGATCGCTATAATTTGTGCAGTCTTGTTTATTACTGACATTTAATTAATTCATAAATGTTAAATGCTTGAATCAATATGAATATTTTGTGTATTAAGTTCCTGCTAGATGCATCATAAATGTTAAATGCTTGTTTTGTTTTGTATATTTTTTGTTTTAAGTTCCTGGTTTGTGATCACTGTATTCTGTTTGCACCAATATATATTATATTTGTGCTTCTTTTAGGCTCATGATTAATTTAAATTTAATTTTAATTTAATGATTAGGTAGTTAATATGTGTATTTTTTTTGTTTTTCTTTTGTGGTAATGGTTTTTTTAATTTTGGTTTTTGTTTAATGATTAGTTATTACTAATCTTTATTGTTAACCATATTGATGAGAAATGTGATGTATATGTAAAATCCATAGGCTAATTTAATTCAGTTTTGTTCTGTAATGTTGTAATGTTTTTTTTTTATACACACACACATACATTACACGTACACATGAACGCTTTTTCAAACAGAAGCTTATAACACCACATGATATCTGCCACAGAATGACTACTACAAATTACAAATTATATATAATTTTATTTCATATAAAGGGAAAATTAAAAGTGAGTTTAATCCAAGCAGCTCTAATGGCGCGGTGTTGCCATTTAAACATGTTAATTACAAAAACAAAACGTTTGTTGTACTGTCTCTGGAAAAAATCAACAGTGATTGATCAGCCTTTATTTATACAGTATTGTAGACGTTATTATTACCTAGGCGAAGCAAAATTTGCTGAAATATAGGCTACAGTAAGAGCGCCTGCATCAGATGCCTGTCAAAGTTGAGTTCGTTACTATAGCAACAGTAAAACTTTCATGTCGTTATAACGAGAAAACAAACTTTCGTTATGTCGAGATAACTAGAAAATTAAGTCGTTATAACGGGAAAACGAACTTCGTTATGTCGAGATAACGAGAAAATTAAGTCGTTATAACGAGAAAACGAACTTCGTTATGTCGAGATAACGAGAAAATTAAGTCGTTATAACGAGAAAACAAAAAGGAAAAAAATTATAATGGATGGCCGCTTAGAACTTCCGTACACCACAGCTGTTTCCTCCAGCGACAATCTAGCCCTTAACACATATAAACGAACGCATACTTCAATTGTACTTATTTAAATATACTGAATTAAATCATACGTATTTTATACATACACTACTGTGTAAAAGTCTTAGGCACGTTAGTGTTTTCACCCCAAAGAATGGTGTTCGGACAGTTATTTATATATTTTGCTGTAGTGTGTCAGTAGAAAATCAGTTTACATTTCCAAACATTCATTTTGCCGTTGTCAGACTGCTTGTGCATTCAAAATCACACTAGATTATTATTAAAATTAATGGCAAACTGATATTTCCTACTGACAAACTACAGCAAAAGATATAAATAAATGGCTTAAACCCCTTTTTGGGGTGAAAATACTAATGTGCCTAAGACTTTTGCACAGTACTGTACTTTACAAACGACATTGTTGCTACTTTATAAAGAATGACCATACAGTCATTCGCAGAACTGATTAAAGACAGTGACAGACACCACTCATTTTAACTAAATATCAGAGTGATTGACACAGATACAGTAGAAACATTATGTGTGCTTTTGTATTAAATAATGACCCAGATTGTGAAATACATTTATTAGCCTTAGAGTAAGGGAAGCACAACTTGGCAAATGAGAGCATCCAAGGTGAAAGCTATGGATTTATTTTAAATAATTGTAATGTTCTTTATTGTTAATCCAGTTTTTTTTTGTGGCTCTTTTTTTATGTATCGTTTCAGGCACCGTTTAGGCACCGGTACACATTTTAAAAGTATCGAAATGGAACCGGACAATACTTAAAAGTTATTATTTCTCAACTACTGGCTCATTTATCAAATGGGTGCTTTCTCTTCGTCCTCCGCAAATTAAGCTACTGTAGGTAGTCCGGTAACTAGACGTTTGAATAAATTAGCGTTTGCGATTGACAACGCGATTGACAATGTGAAAGTCGTGACATTTGCCAAGTATGGTAACCCATACTCGGAATTGGTGCTCTGCATTTAACCCATCTAAGTGCACACACACAGCAGTGAGAAGTGAACACACTGTGAACACACACCTGGAGCAGTGGGCAGCTATATATCCAGCGCCCATGGAGCAACTGGGGGTTCAGTGCCTTGCTGAAGGGCACTTCAGCCATGGGTATTGAGGGTGGAAGAGAGCGCTGTTCATTCACTCTCCACCCACCTACAACTCCTGCCAGCACCAAGACTCAAACCTGCGACCTTCTGGTTACAAGTCCAAATCTCTAACCATGTAGTGAATACAGGAAGCTATCGATCAAGAAGGTATTAGGATTATGAATTATTTTTCATTTTTATTTTTTGATTAATCACTTGGATTAATCATTCATTTTGACAGCACTAATGTTTATTGTAAATAGACAACCATACAAGGGTAATTGTTACTAAGCCTGCCCTGGGTACACCAATTTTCTTGTTCATTGCCCTCGCAGATTCCTGCAGCTAAGCTTGGATGTACATTAAATACATTTCATTAAAGGTTATTGATGACATGCCTCTGAAGTTTGACTTTTTGCACCATTACAATACTTATAGGCAACTAGTCATCAAATCTCTAGTTCTTTAATGTTATTTGCATTGTACTAAAGTGCGTTCATTTTCAATGGGCATATATGCGGCTGAAACAGGTAATCTAGTGCATCCCAAATTTTTCAACATGAATATTTTAATATAACATTATAGTCATAATGGCCTATAGCCTTTAGAAAAAATGTTTTTTTGAGGAGGTGGGGTAGTGCACAATAGGCCCCTGTGGCGTGGCCTAAGCTTTTGTTCTTAATGGCATTTTTTTCCCTTAAATTACTTTTACTTTTATACTTTAAGTAGTTTTGAAACCAGTACTTTTACACTTTTACTTGAGTAAAAAGCTTGAGTTGATACTTCAACTTCTACAAAAGTCTTTTTAAACCCTAGTATCTATACTTCTACTTGAGTAATGAATGTGAATACTTTTGACACCACTGCACATACGTAACGCACACGGACTGCATACACACTGCAGATGGAGTATGTGTGAAACACGAAACAGGCTCGAGTCTTGTCGAGGATTTTTTTGGGAAGCTTGGTAATTTCACAGTAGTTCGAAGACTCGTTCTCGCCCCCTACAGTGCAATTCGTCTAGGTATACATCCGCACTAAACTATCACGGTGAAAGTCATCATAGCTTGCATAGTATAGACCCAGCTCCCAACCCAACTTTGAGAATAGATTAACGCCGATATTTTTTTTATTGCCCGATAAGAGTCTCACGTTAACGCAGCACATTAACGCCGATAACGGCCCACCACTAATATATATATATATATATTATATATATATATATATATATATATAGTTATTAATATTATTAATGTTGAAAAGAGCTGAGAATATATTTTTTTCAGGTTTTGTTTTGAAAAATTGGAAGAACAGCATTGATTGTAACATTTATCGTATTAATTGTTTTTATTTATCATCACGTGTGTGCTAAATAAAAGTTTTAATTTCTATATATACTGACTCCAAGCTTTTGAATGGTATAGTGTATATTGTTACACTTTGAGTAAGACTGTAATGTTGCTGAAAATTTAGCTTTGGTCACAGGAATAAATTACATTTTAAAATATATTCAAATAGAAAGCAGTTATTTAAAATATTAAAAATATTTTACAATATTACTGCTTTGGCAAACTGGTATTGACTGGTATTGTGTAATGTTGAAATATATAAATGAACATCACATAACTAGCATTTCCAAAATGTATATTGTTTATGTGCTCTCAAATAAACTAAATGATAAACTGCATTATGAACATTATTTTGATGGTCACTGATACTAGTAGTACAGTAGAACATTTAGATGATGTGAATGAAATTTCATAATGTTTCACTTGATTATACATTTAGTCAGGAATTATAGTTTGGAAAAAGTCTAACTAGGCAAGGCAAGTTTATTTATATAGCACATTTCATACACAGTGGTAATTCAAAGTGCTTTGCATAAAAGAAAGTAAAATAATCATGAAGAAAAATAATAAGAAAAATAAAACAAGCAATTTTAAAACATAAAACAAGCAATTTTAAAACATTGGAAATGATTTAAAAATTGACTTTTTTAAAATGAATTTAAAGCAGTTAAAAATAGAAAATGATTTTACATAAAATACAGTGAATACGTAAAATACAGTGCAATCAGTTCGGAGTTTACAACTAGTAAAATGTGTACATGTTATGTGAAAACTAATACAAGTATATATATATATATATATATATATATATATATATATATA
Source organism: Cyprinus carpio (assembly GCF_018340385.1). Taxonomy (NCBI): domain Eukaryota; kingdom Metazoa; phylum Chordata; class Actinopteri; order Cypriniformes; family Cyprinidae; genus Cyprinus; species Cyprinus carpio. The sequence continues at coordinate 4,436,883 of NC_056582.1, read as the reverse complement.
TATATATATATATATATATATATATATATATGAAAGACTTACTCATGTTTATGATCTCTGCTAGATAAAGCGCTTTATTCTTTTTTCTGAGGAAATCCAAAACTCAAATCCTGAGGTAATCCTCAGCGCATCTTCTTGGGGTGAATTATGTCTTATTCCTCTCAGCGCAAATCAAACAGTAAAAAAAAAAAAAAACTTGAACAGTCTCGCTGCTTTGTTTGCTGTGTGGGCGTCTACACGCCACGAGCTTCACGTGGAACATTTTAATGTCAGTATCACGCTCGACGCATGGGTGTGGTCGCATTAGATATAATGAAGGGAGACGTGAAAGACGGACATCGAGTTGTTTTCATATGGATTACTTTATCACAGAATATTTGTTTTCAGTAGCACTTGCTTAGTTTAAAAGTAGACATGTCAAGCCTTCTATAGATATATCTCTCATGTCTCTGTGGTAAGTATTTGCTGAGTTACAGTTCATTTTAATGACACGTTTCTAATGAAGATCACCACAGACCAAGGCTGCAGACAGTGCACCTTGTTTGTTTTCTTTATTTTGTAAATGCACAAAGTTTTGTTTTTATTATGTGTGTATACAAATAAAAGTAGTCCCTTTACAGATTCGATTGATGTATTGCTCTTATCTGTACGATCAAAACTGAAAGTGTAATTTAAGTTCTTTTTGGGGTTATCAGGAGAAGATGCCTCAGCACACGTATACGCGTGAATCGACTCCAGAGGGTTAATTAGGAAAATAGTGTGTCAGTAATGCAAAAGGTCTGAAGTGTCTGAATGAAGTGACCTCAGAACCTTCCAACTCCAAAGGAGGAGGTGGCAGGCAAGTTGCGACATGTGACGGAAGCGCAGACCACCTTGTCGGTTGATGTGCGCAACGGTCACTGTATTGTCGGATCGGAACAGCACGTGCCTGCCTCGTAAGCACCTTTGAGACGGTTCAAGGCAAGGTGCACTGCTAACAACTCTAGGTAATTGATATGCCAGTGCAGATGGGGGCCTGTCCAAACCCCTGACACTGCGTACCCGTTATACGTGGCCCCCCAGCCAGTGGTGGAAGCATCCGTGTAAACCAAAGCATGCTTGGAGACCTGTTCCAGGGGCACTCCTTCCTGGAGAAATGCAAGATCGCATCCTTCGCCAGTAGGACTGCGATCTTGGCACGCAAGACAGGAGCATCGGCCGCCTTCACAGTTGTGAAGCGGATGCAGCTGAACTTGAGAGATGCCGGGAGAACTAAATCACATAGCCAAGGCTGATGGTCCACAGAAGCCAGCGAGACAGGCTGGGTAGCCAGGCACCCAGATACCATGCAAGATACCAACAGAACCAACGCTATACCTGCAGTGGGGCAGCGAGGTGGAACGCAGGAACCCAACTCGGGCAGCTTGTGAGCAGACTGAAAAGGGGTCTGAGTGTGCGGTGCATTGCTTACCTGTGAGTAGGGCCTTTGTTGACGCTCTCGAACCACCCGCTGCTGCCTGCTGGTGATGGAGGAGGATGAGCATGGTGTTGCTCCATCCGTGACTCTCTGTGTCCTCCCAGGACCCAGAGAGATTTTCTATATTCTCCACCCAGCCATCCTCTGGGGGAGGGAGAGGTGTCTTCACCATCCCCCAAGAGCAGCTTCCTCCCTCTCTGGGTCGCCCGTCCCTGGGCCTCTTGCTCTTCCGCTCACATCCAGGTCTGACGGGGGCTTCTTTGGATGTGGCACAGGAATGGGGGCGGATGCAGGGGGCAGCCCTAGTCGAAGAACAGGCTGGGGCACTGTGGCTGGTGGACGGGTGGAGGCAGCAGCTCTGTTACCCTCAGACCGTACGTGCTACTGCCTGAAGTAGCCCCTGCCTGACTGCCACCATGATAAGAACTAGATCGAAGCAGAGGCAATGGAGCTTAAATGCCCGTAAATGCTCTTTTAGAGAAAAAGCACTTTTAGCGTGCTGAAGCACACAGGGGAGATGGCCACCTGCAACACAAACAGGGGGTAGTGCAGCCTGATGTGTGCAACCCACTCGACACGAGAAACCACCGTACCGCCAACACAAAGAGCGCTCAAAGAGCCGCTGAACTCGTTCAGTCTTCTTCTCTCAGTAGAGTAGTCAGGAGCAGAATGATGTGATCGCTCGGCTCCGAAGCGAAAAATTGGTATGCATTAGACCTGCCGCCTTTTTATACTCACGCTGTGATCAGTGGCAGCTGGATGCAATAATTGCATGCCAATTTGCATTGGCTCGTTTAGTTACACTCGAAGTAGATTGGTCTCTCGAAGCGACATCCCAATTCATTGGTCACCGACATGATGTCGAGAGTGACCGACTGAAAGGGAACTCTATATTTTGCTGCACCTAGCATTCCTTCTACTCTGATGACTCCCTCAGTCCCTGCCACTGAAAAACAGCCCCACACCATGAGGCTGCTACCAGAACACTTTACATTTGGGATTGTACTGTGCAGGTGATGAGCAGAGCTGGTTTCCTTCAAACATGATGCTTAGAATGGAGGTTCATCAGACCAGAGAATCTTGGTTCTCAGAGCCTGAGGGTCCTTTAGGTGCTTTTTCGTCAATTCCAAGCGTATTTTTATGTGTCTAAACTGAAGAAAGGAATGCGTTTGGCCACACCGCCATAAACACTGGATCGGCAGAGTGTTGGAGTGATGTTTGTCCTTCTGTATTTCTGAGATTTACATCTACAGTTAGTTATTTTGCAGATGCTTTTATCCAAAGCGACTTACAATTGTAATAGTCAAGTAGCTTCGAAAGAGATGAGTTTTCAGCTGTCGCTTGAAAACTGTCAGGGATTCTGCATTCCGGATAGGGGTGGGAAGATCATTCCACCAGCCAGGAAAGGTGAACGAGAATGGTCTGGAAAGTGATTTTGAGCCTGTCTGTGATGGTATCATGAGGTGTCAATCACTAGCGGATCTCAGACTTCTGGAGGGGCTGTAGATACGCAGTAGTGAGTGGAAGTACTGTAGGTGGGTGCTAGGCCTTTGGCTGTTCTATATGCAAAGATCAATGTCTTGAACTTGATGCGAGCCACAACCGGTAGCCAGTGCAAGGAGATAAAGAGAGGTGTAACATGGGATCTTTTAGGCTTGTTGAAGACCAGTCTTGCCGCTGCATTCGGAATCATTTGTAGAGGTTTGATTGTGCTTGATGGGAGTCCAGCTAGAAGAGCATTGCAGTAGTCCAGCCTAGAAATGACAAGGGCCTGGACAAGAAGTTGTGCAGCATGCTCTGTTAGAAAGGGCCTGATCTTTCTGATGTTGTGCAATGCGAACCTGCAAGATCGGGCAGCCTTTGCAATGTGGTCTTTGAAGGTCAGCTGGTCATCAAAGGTTACACCAAAATTTTTGACTGAAGTTGATGGGGTAATTGTAGAAGAACCTAGCTGGATGGAGAAATCATACTGTAGAGTTGGAGTGGCAGGGAAGACAAGAAGCTCAGTCTTTGCCAGGTTGAGTTGTAGGTGGTATTCTTTCATCCATGCTGAGATGTCTGCCAGGCAGCCTGAGATCCGTGCAACTACCGTTGGATGATCTGGATAAAATGAGAGGTAGAGCTGTGTGTCATCAGCATAGCAATGGTAGGAGAAGCCATGTGCCTGTATGATGGGGCCCAGTGATGTCATGTATGTGGAGAAGAGGAGGGGTCCAAGAACTGATCCCTGTGGGATTTCTCCTGTCTCCACATATGATCATGGAGCTCTACTAGAGTGACTATCAGGTTCTTGGTCACCACACTAATCAAAGCCCTTCTCCATCAGTTGCTCAGTTTGGCCAGGAGGCCAGCTCTAGGAAGAGTCCTGTTGTTTCAAACTTCTTCCATCAACGGTAACAGAAACTACATACTTCTGTGACCCTTCAGTGAAGCTGAATTTTTTTTCTGAACTCTTCAACAGATGTGTGACTTGACACAAACCTGTTTCTGAGCTTTACAAGTAGTTATTTTGACCTCAGTGCTTGGTTTTTGCTCTGATATCCATTATCATCTGTTAGACCTTTTATTAAGATGTGTGTGCCGTCCCAAATCATACCCATTCAATTGAATTTGCCACAGGTTAACTTCACTTGAAATTTAGTAACATCTACAAGCAAAATGAATGCTCCTGAGCTAGATTTCAACAGTCCCAGATAAGGGTTATGGATACTTATGCAATGGAATCATTTTAGGTTTCTATTTTTAATAAATTTGCAATGTTAAAAACGTTTTTTTTTTTTTTTTTTTTTGCTTTACAATTATTATGATTGGAGTATAGATTGTTGTGGGAGAAAAAAAAAAAAAAACATAAGGCAGCAACAAAATAAAATGTGAAAAAATGAAGGGGTATGAATACATTCGCAAGGTACTGTGTGTGTGTGTGTGTGTGTGTGTGTGTGTGTGTGTGTGTGTGTGTAGTACATCTAGTACACAAACTATTACATTTGGACACTAATACATACAATATGTATGGAAGACATTTTAAATGTGAACACATTTATGTATGCATATCTTTAAAGGCACACAAATGCTTACAAATCCACATAGAATTCATAGTTTCCAATAAATAAGATAATAAATGAGACAAATTTATAACTCAAAAACTTAATTTGACATTATAACTTCATCCTGTTATGAATTATTTCTTAGTCTTGTCTATATTTCATGTATAAATATATTTGCTCTTAAAATATTGTTTCTCAAAATGCGGTCACACGACTGCTCAACAAAATATAACAAAATCCAGTCATTTCAACAGGAATCTGTGCAGTCGGGAGTTTTGTGTGAGGGTGAAAAATTTCCCCAAGCAGATTTGGCTCATGTTCAGGTTGGTCACAGGAATTTAGCAAGTTGACAACAGAAATCTACTTTTGAAAGTAGCTTTGAAAGTAGCTTCTGTGTGAGCAGTGCTTCATGTGTCGCTACACTATTAACAATGGAATGGACCTTTCTTGCCTGCAAAATTTTACCAGTGTGGCTGCACTTTCAGGCAAAGTTTCTCCATAGTCTATTAATGCCAATGCTTTTAGGAACTGGTATTTGCTAACAGCATCCACTTCTCTAGGGAGGCTTTCCATGATTCCATCTGTCAGTCCAATAGTCAATTTAACAGTTAGGGTTATGGGTCACCCAACAATGTCTAACTAAGTGGATCATTACCAATTTTAGGCATCATTCATGTTAGTATGCTCCAACTGTCCTAAAACATCATTTGCGGGCATGACCTTTGACTGCACCTTAAATATATAAGCATGAATACCAATTATATTAAATATAAAAAATCCATACATCACAACGTGAGGTGCAAACCCATGAGAATGAAGTTCAACACACATCAGCGGGCCTGCAGGGCACAACAATTTTGACTAAAAGAGAAAATCATTTGAGACCTGCTTCCTGTGTTGAAAACACAATGACATGATGCAGATGTGATTATCACCACTGTAAAATCTCTTGACCTTAAATAAACTATGCAAACTGATTCCCTTTAAAAGGAAAAGGTGAAAATAATTATTTGGGTCAATTAAAATAGGAATTATGGGTCTCACTCCTACTTCAAGTTAACAATCATATACTGTGGGTAAAATGTATTTATTTCAAGTATATATATACACATCTGATAGCAAAGAATCACTGATTTTACTTAATTTTGTAATTAGCTCAAATCTATTAAATAATAATACTACAGCATGCATATATAACAGATATTTGTAACGTAAGGATAGAGGAGACAATAGCAAGTCAAACAGATCCTTTATTTAGGACCAGTCTCAGGGTGACAAATGGGGAAGCAGACACAGTTCTCAGAACACTGGTCCTTCTGAGTGTGATGGTATCTCCGATGATGATGATGACTAGGCAATGCAGGCTTGCATGGACAACTCGTTCTGATGGTCAGACGTGAAGTGGTGAATCCAGTGTTGGTGAATAGTGAAGATATACACTGCAACGGCGAACCTCCAGCCAGAGACAAACCAGGAGACACGAGGAGCCGAAGAGACAGGAACACAACAGGTACATCCACAAAACAACGATCTGACAAACACAAGACGTCTGAGGTGAGTATAAATAGACAGTGGTAATGCACAACACCTGTCGCTGATTTCCCGGAGGATCATCAGCGACCATGCCCACACACACACACCCACACACACGTTCATTCATAAATACACACACACAGTGCAAGGGATCGTCAATGAATTCCTCAACCGTGACAATATTATCATCTATTATCTATAGTCAAGTTTCCATACGTCAACCAAGGATAATTAAACTATTTATGTTAACGCTTATGGGTATTCTCCACAGCTTCAATTTTTTACTTTAGCATTTTAAGTTTAATTTTAATTGAAATAATGTCCATTTAGAACCGTTTGATTGATTTTAAATAACAGCTTTAGGGTTTGCAGTGTAACAGTAATATAAGAATAGCCCAAAATTAAGTTTCAGTTAATTCAACTAATTTGATTAATTTGACAAAGAGGTTGTTATTTACAGTCTAAGACTGTAAGGCATTAACTTCCTCACAGATGTACAGTATGAAGTCATTTGAGTTGAGTGAAACACACAACATAATTCAATCTGCCAGTCGTGTTCCTATTACACCTCACCAGCGCAGCCATACAGCTAGTCTCTTTTAATTGTCATCAAAAACCATTTCTTGTTGCATGTTTTCAATAAGTGGGAGAAATTTAAACCATTTCCACTGAGCCACATAAACTGACATGCCACGCATGTGTGACAGGTAAGAGAGAAAGAGAGAAGTTCAGAGTGGAAGCGTATCAATAAAAACTCCAATAATGCATTATTAACACGGCTGCTTTGCAATGTCAGACTGACGCTGTCCATCTCAAACTTTCCTTGGAGAATCAATTAGGAGATAAACAGCATTGTGTCTTTTGCTATGGGAGACTGCACTGGCTGTCCGTCCGGTTTTCCTGGGGCAAGGAAAATGGACAACAGAGTGGCATCCATTAGGAATAGAGACAAGTAAAAGTGTTTGTTTGTGTAGCGGTTTGGTGGGGGAGGGTTTGAGGATAAAAGCGTTGCAGGGTTTGAGTGCAGGTAATGCTGACATGCAAGTCTTCTGGTGTGTTTCTTTAGTAAACTAGCATTGATAATTACTGGCACACTCTACATGAACATCAAATAACCAAACAAATGGTGATTTTTTTTACATAATTACATAAGCTGAAGAAATGCATCATGGTTGATAAAACCAATTAGAAAATTCGTAGTCGTCCTAAAATGAGGATGAACACTGCACATTTTATATTAAAGTGCCAAATTGCTACATTGCTTGCCAACTGTAAATCGAGCTATATTATATATATATATATATATATATATATATATATATATATATATATATATATATATATATATATATAAACGCAATAAAACTTAATACACTTACTGATTTTTCATATGGTCTCAACCAATATGGACTATTTCAATGGCCAACAAAGATATCTAGAGATATAAACTTTTAATATACTGTATAATTGTAACAACAGTTATAACACACTGTAATATTTACCTATTAATGATTACAAAGAGTACATGCATTTTTTAAATGTATATACCATTAATGGTTTATTGAGTACTGCAATGTATTATAAACAATTACAATGTATGTATGTATGTCTATACATCATTGTAATGACATTTGATACACTGTAAAAGGTTCCACCCAATTCCAAATATTGAAAGTGACAAAAAAAAGTGAAAGTGAAAGTGAAAAAAATTGTTTAGAAATCCAACAGGTTGTGGATAAAATGTCCAAATTTAATGTTTAACATTAAATTTGGACACAACCTGTTTGATTTCTAAACAATATTTGGCATTGGGTGGAACCTTTAACAGTGTTTCATATATCATTAAATGATGTATGCTACACAAACACACAACAGCACCTGAACTTGGAAAATCATACTAGTATACTATTTTTACATATGGCTAAGGGGGCATGATTTTATTTATTTATTTTTTAATCCATAATGTTAAATCAAGTCAAGTCAAGTCATCTTTATTTATATAGCGCTTTAAACAAAAAAGATTGCTTCAAAGCAACTGAACAACATTAATTAGGAAAACAGTGTGTCAATAATGCAAAATGACAGTTAAAGGCAGTTCATCATTGAATTCAGTGATGTCATCATGCAGCTCAGTTCAGTTTAAATGGTATCTGTGCAATAATTTGCAATCAAGTCAACGAGATCGCTGTAAATGAAGTGTCCCTAACTAAGCAAGCCAGAGGCGACAGCGGCAAGGAACCAAAACTCCATCAGTGACAGAATGGAGAAAAAAATGTTGGGAGAAACCAGGCTCAGTTGGGGGGCCAGTTCTCCTCTGACCAGACGAAACCAGCAGTTCAATTCCAGGCTGCAGCAAAGTCAGATTGTGTAGTAGAACCATCTGTTTCCTGTGGTCTTGTCCCGGTGGTCGTCTGAGACAAGGTCTTTACAGGGGATCTGTCTCTGGGGCTCTAGTCCTGGTCTCCGCTGTCTTTCAGGGCTGTAGAATGCATTTAATTGACAGTCCTAATAATATTGCCTTAAGAACGTATAATACATTATGCATACAGGTTGTACAGAAGGTCATATAATTCCATCTTCTGAGTATTGTTTAAAGAAAAGCATACATATTTCACATTGTTTTTTTTTTGTTTGTTTGTTTGTTTTTTTATGGACGCAATACCTTGCTGTGTTTCTTTCATCATTGTCCTCCTTAATGACTCATCGACCACTCAACAATCACTTTTGTACAGCTCTCTTGAAGTTTTAATAGATGAAAAATAAAATTGAGTCTGTTTGACTTTTAATGAGCATTGGCCTGTTACTCCCCTTGTTATCTGGTAATTAGCATATATTAATGTTCAGAGCCACATATTCTGCTAAGTATGTATATATTTGATCAGAGCTTTAAATAACTGCCAATCAAAAACACAGAAATATGAGGCCTGAGAAGGAAAGGCACATGAGAAACAATTTAATATCCATGGGAGAAAAACTCATTTACATTGGTAATAAGCATCTTAATCTACCCTCTAAATCAAATGTATGGCTCTCTCAATAAACATAAGTTATATGGGTAAAGGAAACATAGGGTGTCTGAAGCCAATTGTAAACTACAAGACTGAAACTACTTTAGTTGTCCTTATGTTTAAAGCTGACTATTTCATGACACACAAAAAAAAAAAAAAAAGATCTTCTTAGTCTACACACTTGTAAGACACACTGTAATGAGTCGCAAACTCCACAATAAATTTTACATTGAAATGTGACCCATCAGTCGTGTATGAAAACTGAAATCTAGCACAACGTTTATGTGTTTATTTCCTCAAAGGACGCATCTATTTAGTGTTACATCGTGTTAAGTCAGCAACAGTCAGAAATCTGAAGCCCCTAATGGTGTTCATCCATTGGTGCTGCAGTATGATCTGTCCTGAACCCAGATTTGCAGAAATACCACTACATATTAATCTACTTGAAAAATGATTTAGAGATCAGAATAAATCAAATATAACAATTTATTAACAGTCAGGTAAATATGTATTATGCCATTTACAGAGTCAATTAAAAGACATCAAATCAATACAAGACATCAAATTCTCAAAGATAAATCTAAAATTAAAGGATGCATTCCTGACTTCAGGAAAATACATAGTATAGAGTGTGTGGATACACTCCATACTACGGGCTTTCTGGCTGCAGAATCGCATCACAATGTTTTGTCACTTTCCTTATATACTCAAACCAGACAACAAAGAAACAATAAGTTGTAAAAACATAAAGACCTTTTGGTGTGTTAGGTTCTCGTGGCCCCAGAGTCACACCTGGCTTGGAGACAGATACATAATCACAGACCCCTAAAGAGAGACACACCTCAGCAGCACAATTCTACAAAAATTTTCAATATTTCTCATAATACAATTGACTACTGTGAAATTGAGACCATTTTACCAATCACACAGAGACCTTTAAAATGATACCAAACATGAAGAGGAAAAAACAACATATACACAAGATATAACATGACATATGGATATTTTTGCTTTTGGGGGAGAAGAGTGAGAGTCAGAGGCAGGGAGAGGAGAGGAGAGGAGAGGAGAGGAGAGGAGAGGAGAGTAGAGTAGAGGAGAGGAGAGGAGAGGAGGAGAGGAGAGGAGAATAGAGGAGAGGAGAGGAGAATAGAGGAGAGGAGAGGAGAGGAGAATAGAGGAGAGGAGAGGAGAGGAGAGGAAGAGTGTCGTAAATGAGCAAGGAGATAGGTGTTGTTTGCTGGAGATAGGTCTGATCTCTTCTCCAGATCAGTTTTATTGTTTTATTGCATGGCAGCATGGCATCTATTTTGTGTGAGTTCCTGAGTTTTGGTTTCATGAGGAGTTAATTTCATAAGGAAATAGTTTCAGTCCTTTCAGCTCAGATGTTTCCAATCTATAAATACATCACCCGCAAGTAGTCTGGCTTCATTTGTAGACAGTCCGGATTCAGTGCTAAGACTTAGTTTCAATTGAGATATTCAATTTATACTTTTTAAAGAATTGATCTGATTGATATTTGTTTTGCTATTTTCAAATTCAACTTCACAAATGCGCACATTTTACTATTATGTCCTTACGTCGTAAACATAGCATAAACATAGCACCCGGGCCCACTCGTAGCCTCGCCACTGGTTGTCATGTGTGCACACCATCCCAATGTTAAAGTGAGCATCAGTGAACATCATCCAAACCGTAAGAGAGCAATAGAACATCAGAAAAGGGTGAGGCACTGGTAAGTGGGAACACACACACACACACACACAAACAAACATCAAACTGCTCCCTATGCAAATAATATTTTTGTCATTACCTCTTTGTCGTTGTTTTTTCCAGTTCACCCTTTTGCTTTCCTGACCAGTGCAAAAACAGTGGCAAGACCGTTCTCTTTGTTATTTGTTGTCAAAAACACTTGCATAACTTTCATATGTGCATTCATCAGTCTTACTTTGTGAGAAAACATTTTGGGATTGTAACTAGAGAATGGACAAAAAATGTAAGTCTTCAAATAATGCAGCAAGCTTAAGCCAATTTTCTTGCACAAAACATGCATCTTATTCACTAACACCCATAATCCAGTTTAACCCACCACTATCTGCACTGATTTAGCAAGTTATTGTCATTATTTTAGCATCTTTCAGTGTACATTAGGCTTATTTTTAAATGAGGCGTTTCATTTAAAATAGAAATACTGTATGTGTGTATATTTTCTGGCTATCAGCAAAAATTAATCCAATCACGATCAAATAATGGAGAAGAGCATTGTAACATGACATAAATCAGCGGTGGAGTAAAAGGGATACTTCATCCCGAAATGAAAATTTTGTCATTAATCACTTACCCACTTCATTCCAAACCTGTAATAGCATTGTTCATCTTCGGAACACAATTTAAGATATTTTGGATGAAAACTGGGAGGCTTGTGACTGTCCCATAGAATGCCAAGTAAAATACACTGTCATGGTACAGAAAAGTATGAAAAGCATCATCAGAATAGTCCATCTGTCATCAGTGGTTCAACCGTAACGTTATGAAGTGTATCAAATATTCTATAATCCTGATTGTAAATTTCGAACCACTCTCTATTTATCCCATCATGAGTACTTCAACGGTCAAGAACAATTGGAAAAGAGAGATCAAGCAATCACCAATAAAGAAAAAAATTCAAAGATTCCACCATCTCCTGGGAGGACCTCGATGGCGCCATTGCTAACGGTATCAAGCTAGCACTTAAAGAACAACAGAGTACTTTGGATTCGGGGTGTGGCCTCAACAGTAAGAGATGCTATAGACTCTGTACTGACCCCAGCATTGTGTGACCTTCATATGGACATACAAGCAACCAACAATTCTGTTAAAGAGCTAAGAGCAGAACTTGAAAAGTTACCTAGTGGGACAAAACAGACACGTGATCGAATAGAATCCATTCAGGCAGCTGCACGTGAGGATAGGAGGACAGTCATGAATTTGAGAGAACAGCTAGAACAACTAAACTAAATTACGGAACAACGGTAAGCAGAAGATGTTCGACTCTCTTCAGAAAGCGGAGGATTTTATCAGCTCACTGCCACAGAAGAAGACAAATGTAGCAGCTCTACAGAGCAACGGGAAGGCACCGGATACCGTCTCCATCTCCTCTGACCAGCGAGGGGAAATTAATGACCGTGATGGTGGTGGTGATTTTAACTGCGAATAACAAGGAGAATAACAAGGTGGACATGGACACTTGTTAAGTTTCTGCTGTGATCTTGTACTCTTTATTCTGCACACTTGTCTAGTGACTGGTAAGCTTTAAAATCTTTTATTGGGGCTAATGAAGAGAAGGTTTGATTGCTAGTTCTTGACACTGTGGGCCTTTCAGGGACATGTTTTGCGTTAGAGTGGACTTTCCATGTATTTAAAAAAATCTGTTTCTTAGTCAGACCTGTATTCTCAGTTATGTGTGGTCTGTTTTGGTTCTTGTTCAAAGTTGTCCGTCGTTCCCTTTTCTAGGTTATTTTTATTTTCTACAACAGACATCAATATATTTATTTTATTTTATTTTATTTTTAAAAGGATTACTCATTCATGTGGTTTTGTATATAGAGTACGTATCAGCGATTACATGTATTTTAGTGGGTGTGATTGCTTTTGATTTTCTTAATTTAATAGATACAATTTTGGGATTACGAATATACAATGCATGTTCTAAAAATCCTATCATTGAATGTAAATGGCCTAAATTCTGCTATCAAACAAACCCGTATATTAAAATATTTACAACATAAATCGATTTCCTGTGCACTGATACAAGAGACGCATCTAAAACAATCTGACATGGCAGGTTTACAGAACAAGTATTATAAATTGGCAGCCTTCTCCTGCAGTCTTAATAAAACTAAGGCTGTGCTTATCTTAGTTAACAGGAAGTTGCAGCTAACAGTTGAACATAGCGGAAGTGATGATGAGGGTAGATTTGTTTATATCCATTGCAAAATACATAATGACAGGATAGCATTGGTTTCTATTAATGGTCCGAATGAGGCAGATGGTTAATTTTTTACAAATATTTCCAATACCTTGCTTGAGCAGACTGTTTTGGATAAATCTCACTTTGATACAACAGCCAATCCATCTTCTTCAGTTGCTTAATAAATTTATCACTGAACTCAATATAATCGCTCTTTGGAGAATTAAGAATACCACCTCTAAGGACTTTACTTTTTTTTATAATATTACATATTTCTCAGTCCATCTCTAATTTCGACTAATTCCACCATCTCTATATTACCTATCTTATTGTCTGATCATTCTGCTGTGTTGTGTAAAATTCATCTTTCCAATATTAAAGCCAAAGCCCCTAGATCAGGGGTCTCCAACCCCAATCAAACACCTGAAGCAGCTAATCAAGGTGTTCAGGGCTACTTGATAATTACAGACAGGTGTGTTGGAGCAGGGTTGGAACTGAAATCTGCAGCACGGTAGCTCTCCAGGAGCAGGGTTGGAGATCCCTGCCCTAGATGTCGCTTTAATATATCATTATTAAGCAATCAGAGTTTCATCAATTTGTTAAAAGAACATATAATGGAGTTTCTTGAAATTAATACAAAATGTGATGTTGATCCTCAAATACTGTGGAAAAGGACTAAGTGTGCAATACGAGGATTCTGTAAAGCTTTTTCTTCCACTTTTGCAAAAGTGAAAATTCATCAGCTAACACAATTAGAAAGTAAAATTCAATCATTACAATACCTTCAAAAACATTTTACTGATCAATGGGCCACAAAATTTTCCTCCTTGAAAGAAGAATATGATTTACTTTCACATTCAAAGGTGGAATTTATTTTGCATAGGACTAGGCAAAAATATTAATTTGAAATCGGAGAGACCTAGCCTAGCCACTTACTGGCTCTTAGGCTGAGGGAATGTGAATCCAAAGCATATATCAGTGCAATAAAATCATCAGATGGTCAGGTCACCACGAACCCTACGATGATCAACGACATATTCAAAGATTTTTATTTAAATTTGTATAAAGCTGAAACAGATTCTGAGGAATCAGTTTGTAAACAGTATTTAGCTAAATTAGAATTAGCTCAGATCTCTCAGATCAATTAAGAATCTTTGGAGGCCCCATAAATCAGGAGGGGAGCTCCATAAATCATTAAAAATTCTACAAAAGTAATCTTCCTGATGTATCCAAATCCTAAGCATATCCAAAACCTCAGAAAAACTTGATGATGTAACAGAAACTATGGACTCTCTCTTTTCTAGCATTTTAAATACAGTTGCTCCTTTATGCTTAAGGAAGGTTAAGGAAAACAGTCTGACACCATGGTATAATGAGCACACTCGCACCCTAAAGAGAGCAGTCTGGAAAATGGAGGGCTGGTGGGTGAGGATTAAGTTAGAGGTATTTTGTATTGCTTGGTGGGAGAGTAACCTATCCTACAGAAAAAAAAACTGCTAGATCTTATTACTTTTCATCTCTTTTAGAAGAAAACAAACATAACCCCATGTATTTATTCAATACAGTGGCTAAGTTAACAAAATTACATTTCCCAACATCACAGCAGTAATGACTTTATGAACTACTTTACTTCTAAAATCGATACTATTAGAGATAAAAGTGTAACCATGCAGCCGTCAGCTACAATATCGCATCAGACAGTTCACTATAGATCCCCCGCAGAACAGTTCCACTCATTCTCTACTATAGGAGAGGAAGAATTGTATAAACTTGTTAAATCATCTAAAGCAACAACATGTATGTTAGACCCTATTCCATCTAAGCTCCTAAAAGTGGTGCTTCCAGAAGTCATAGATCCTCTTCTGACTATTATTAATTCCTCATTGTCATTAGGATATGTCCCCAAAACCTTCAAACTGGCTGTTATTAAGCCTCTCATCAAAAAAACACAACTTGACCACAAAGAACTAGTTAATTATAGACCGATCTCGAATCTCCCTTTTCTGTCCAAGATACTAGAAAAGGTAGTATCCTCACAATTATATTCCTTCTTAGAAAAAATGGTATCTGTGAGGATTTTCCAGTCAGGATTAAGACCGTATCATAGTACTGACTACACGCTTAGTAAACAAACTCCAGTTATAAGTAATAAGCAAGATTTTAAAATCTATACAATGTTTGATAGGGAGCCAGTGCAGTGTTGACAGAACCGGGCTAATATGGTCATACTTCCTGGTTCTAGTAAGAACTCTCGCTGCTGCATTTTGGACTAACTGGTGTTTGTTTACTAAGCGTGCAGAATAAAGCATTACAATAAAGCATTACAATAATCTAACCTTGAGGTCATAAACGCATGGATTAACATTTCTGCATTTAACATTGAGAGCATAGGCCATAATTTAGATATATTTTTGAAATATATGGTACAGCCAGTCCTCCTGCACGTATAGGATGCTGTAATGTGGTAAGTTTGATTCTGGGGCGCTTAATATTCCATATAAAACGGGAAAGTATAGAGTTTATCTCCTTAAAGTAACCTGGAGGGGGAGAGAGTGGCAGCATAGAGAAAAGAAAGTTAAGCCGATGTAATAAATTCATTTTAACTGTGAAGATTTTACCTTGAAGAGAAACTTTAAGATTATTCCATCTTTAAATATCCCTTAATAAATATAATAAATGGGGGAATAGAAGAATTGAGCTTAACAGAGATAAACAAAATAATAATGGCGGGGGTGGAAGTGGATGTCTCTGCCACATTTGTGTTGTGGAAGGGGGGGGGGTGATATTGCCAGTCAAGACTGATGCTGCAGGTGAGTGGTATAAAGTCTTAATCATAGAAATGAAATGTTCACCGAAGCCAAAACATTGCAGAACTGCCCCCATATAGTTCCACTCTAGCCTGTCAAAGGCTTTTTCTGCATCAAGTGAAAAAAAACGCACATGGGCTCTGATGAAAGTCTGCAAAATCAAGTATATGGAAGAGTTAGTGCATATTGTCAGATGTGTGGTGCTCCTTTATAAAACCAGTTTGGTCATCCCTGATCAAACCATGAATTACCTTCTCCATGGAAAAGGCAAAACTTTAACGTAAACTTTTCGATCTCCTGGGATAAGTGATATCGGTCTGTAGCTGGAGCAATCTAACGGATCTTTCACTTTTTTAAGAAGTAAAAAATTTTGTAACAGTACACCATTATGGCACAATCTCAATTTTTTATGTGGAAATAGTCCATTTGTCCAACCATCTTGGTCTTCTTTAGGCATAAACACGTGCAGTGATTTATATGATGACCAAGGCCTTTGTTTGTTTCAGGTATTAAGAATTAAGTTTTGTTTACCAGCATCATCATATATTGTTTCTTTTTTCAGTTACATTCTGCTCTCAAAGCATATGGACTTCCTTGGGCATCTCCTATTTCCTCTCATCCTATGCAAGATTAAATACAATATTCTGGTTGACCATCTGTTTCCTTAATATATAGGAAAATTATTGATCGCATTGCAAAACCTCTTTCTATCAAATCTGTTTGGAATCGGGAACTATCTGACCTTAATTTATCTGTCGACCAGGAGAGTGTGTGGTCTAACCTCAGTTTAACCTCTTGAAACTTGGCTCATCATCTTATACATTTCAAAGTTATTCACAGAGCATATATAATTCCTTACAAAAGATTCAAAATGAAACCACAACCAGATTACAACTGCCATATCTGTAATACTGTGTCATCAGGTACTTTTCTTCATATGTTTTGGGAGTGCCCTATTGTCAATAATCTGTGGACACATGTAAACTTTGTTTTATCCTCTTTACTACAAGTTGATTACATGGTTAAGCCAATTTTATGTATTCTTAATGATGATTCTGGCTTCTGTATAAGCTCAATACAAAAAAGAATGTTGTTTCCTGGTTTTACAGCTGCAAAAAAATAAATAATACAGAGCTGGTTTACACCACACATGTGTGGGAAAACGTATTGGATCCATAATCTTCTTAAAATAGTAGCCTGTGAATGTCCAACAGCACAAATTAATAAGGCCAAACCTTGTACTAGCGATGTTTGGCAGTTTTTTTTTCTTTTCTTTTTTTTCTAAAATACAGGATTATATAAAAGAGTAATTGTTTTTTTTCTTTCTTTTTTTCTTTTTTCCCCTTCCTTCTCTCTCTCATTGAAATATGTAAATTGATTATGTCTTTTGTTGTTGTTGTTTTTGCGTTCTATCCTGAATGGATGTTATTTGTTATATGTAAAAGACTAATAAAAAGTTGATCACAAAAAAAAAAGTCTTCTCCTCTGTGTCTTCCCACATAACCGTAGCGCCTTTTTGGAAAACACCTGCTGAACTCAAACTGCGTATGTTCTTCTGTGTCAGCCGTGCCACAAGGATACGTTTTCTATGTGAATTTACGCTTTGATTTAAAAGAAAACAGCACATCCTTGTGTCACGGCTGACACAGAATATCGTACACAGTTTGCGCTCAGCAGTTGTTTTCCAAAATGCTGGTAATGTGGGGAGAGACAAAGGAGTCGACTTATTGAATAAAGTCATTATATTTGTTTTCTTCTCGTACAAAAAGTATTCTCGTTGCTTCATAATGTTACGGTTGAACCACTGGCAGATGTATTATTCTGATGATACAGAATAATACAAACGTGACCAACAGACAAACTTAAGGTAAGATTGAACTCTTGACTGAATTCAAAGAAAAGGAAAGGAAATTGCGTCACACAAAAATTGGTTCTATTGCTAACTGTGTGTGTATGTGTGTGTGTGTGTGTGTGTGTGTGTGTGTGTGTGTGTGTGTGTGTGTGTGTGTGTGTGTGTGTGTGTTTGCACCATTACCCCTGATTTGCCTATTTGCTTTTAGTGAATCAGGAGAAAAAATGCAGACAATTTGTGAATTTCCCCAGAGAGCTATAAAAAGAAACGTTCCACATTTATGACATCACAGGAAGATGCTCTTCATTTGATATTAGTGCAATAGAAAAAGCACACGTAATTAGCTACCACAGCAATGTCTACTTCAGACAATGAGAGTAAGCATTTGAAAAACAGTTTATTCAACATACACACTCTAAAATAAGAGAAAATGGTACAATGTAGACTATTTTTGACAATTTTGTTACTAAAGTATTTCTTTCATCATAGGTCCAATTTCATGACGTACAACACGTTAGCCTTCATTAGTCGGTTAGCTTGTCATTCACGTTTCCATCCGCGTTTCTATTAGCGTCTGTTACGGTTTTCTTTTGTCTCTTGCACCATTTCTTTTCTCTCTAATACTGTTTTTCACGAGTTTATCAAACAACAGTGGGAAGTCAGAATCATTCTTCAATCACAGTGATTAATGGCTTCTTCTCCTCCTATTGTTGTTTACACCGCTAGCCACATGTATAGTTAAGCTCTTTCTGTCGGCGACGATGGATTCACATGTGTTAAATTTAGGGAAATATTTAGGCTGACAGAGAAGGATTCAGAATTAGAGACTCGCATCTAAACTTTAATTGAGAACAGTAAGAATGTGAGGGCTGTAGATATGGCTTTGGGTGCGACTAACTCAAAGAGTCTTGTACATTGTTCAATTCCGGTTACAAAGCCTCCGCAGCAGGGCGATTGGGTGACTGTGAGGCGGCATAGCCGTGGGTCAAAACACTGCTCTTCCATTCCGATCAAAACATTAAACAGGTTCTCCCCACTCAGTGACGCACCCACTGAGAAACCTGATCAAAGTGCTCTAGTTATTGGTGATTTTATTGTACGGAACATGAAAATAGAGACACCAGCCACTATAGTCCAATGTTTACCGGGAGCCAGAGCGCCTGACATCCTGGCAAATTTAAAAGTACTGGCTAATGCTAAACATAAATTCAGTAAGATTGTTATTCATGCCGGCGCTAATAATGTTTCGACTTCCCCAGTCAGAGATCACTAAAAATAACATTATAGGGGTGTGTGAACTTGCAAGTACAATGTCAGACACTGTAATATGCTCTGGTTCCCTCCCGGCTTACCGTAGTGATGAGGTACACAGCAGACTGTCATCACTCAGTGGCTGGATGTCTAAGTGGTGCCTGCAGAATAACAGAATAACAATTGAGTTTTTGGGGCAGACCTGACCTGCTGAAAAGAGATGGTCTTAATCCCTCCTGGGGTGGTGTCGCTCTTCTTTCTAGAAATATGGCACATAGTTTTAGAGTTTGCACTTGACTAACTGGGACCCAGGTCAGGAAGCAGACAGACTGGCTAAACCGACCGTCTGCTAGCCGCACCACGTCACAGAAATCAGCTAATTCTCAGCACATAGAGACTTTTTCACCTACAGGTAGATATCACACTATAGAGACTGTGTCTGTTCCCCATACTAGAAAATACAATTTAATTGATGTTCAACAATTAAAAAACAGACGTAATACAGATAAACAAATGATAAATCTGGTCTTATTGAATATCAGGTCCCTTTCAATGAAAGCACTTTTTATAAAAAATATGATCAGTGATCATAACCTAGATGTGCTCTGTTTGACAGAAACCTGGCTAAAACAAGATGATTACATTATTTTAAATCTACTCCCCAATAATTATTTTATAAACATGAGCAGCATCCAAAAGGTAAAGGGAGAGGTGTTGCTACAATTTATAACAATATTTTCAGTATTTCTCAGAGGGAGGGATTCAGATTAAAGTAATGGTGCTTCATATAACATTATCCTGAGAAACAAGTGTTAATGATAAATCCCCTGTGATGTTTGTACTGGCTACTGTGTACAGGTCCCCATGGCACCATACAGAATTTATGAAAGAATTTGCTGATTTTCTATCCAAGCTAGTGCTAGCTGCAGATAAAGTTTTAATTGTTGGTGATTATAATATCTATGTTGATATTGAAAAAGATGCATTGGGATCAGCATTCATAGACAATTTGAACTCTGTTGGGGTTAGACAACACTTATCAGGACATACTCATTGTCGAAATCATACTCTAGATTTAATACTGTTACATGGAATTGATGTTGATGGTGTTGAAATTATGCAGCCAAGCAATGATATCTCAGATCATCATCTAGTCTTGTGCAAACTTCATATAGCTAAAACTTTAATTTCTAATCCTTGTTACAAGTATGGTAGAACCCTAACTTCTACCACAAAAGATTGCTTTGTAAGAAATCTTCCTGATTTATCTCAATTCCTTAGCATATCCAATAGCTCAGCACAACTTGATGATGTAACAGAAAGTACGTTATCCTTCAGAAAAGCATTAAAACCTGCTATATCTGATTATCTTTCATCTCTTTTAGAAGAAAACAAACATAACCCCAGGTATTTATTCAATACAATGGCTAAATTAACGGGGGAGCATCAACAGGTGTTGACATTTCCCAACAGCACAGCAGTAATGACTTTATGAACTACTCTACTTCCAAGATCGATACTATTAGAGATAAAATTTTAACCATGCATCTGTCAGCTACAGTATCGCATCAGATAGTGTGCTATAGATCCCCTGAGGAACAATTCCACTCATTCTCTGCTATAGGAGAAGAAGAATTGTATAAACTTGTTAAATCATCTAAACCAACAACATGTACTGTATGTTAGACCCAATTCCATCTAAGCTCCTAAAAGAGGTGTTTCCAGAAGTCATAGATCCTCTTCTGACTATCATTAATTTGTCATTGTCATAAGGATATGTCCCCAAAACCTTCAAACTGCATTAGCATGGTTCAAATCATACTTATCTGACGGCCATTAATTCGTAGCATTGAATGAAGAGATATCATTCAGAACTGGGGCCATTTCTTTTTATGTTACCCCTGGGAGATATCATCAGGAAACATTGTGTTAAGTTTCACTGTTATGCTGATGACACTCAGCTCTATATAACTTTGCGGCCCGGCGAAACATATCAATTTGAAAAACTAACGGAATGCATAGTCAATATAAAAAACTGGATGAC
Source organism: Cyprinus carpio (assembly GCF_018340385.1). Taxonomy (NCBI): domain Eukaryota; kingdom Metazoa; phylum Chordata; class Actinopteri; order Cypriniformes; family Cyprinidae; genus Cyprinus; species Cyprinus carpio. The sequence goes on along the minus strand of NC_056582.1, from coordinate 4,415,942 downwards.
TAGTAATTTCTTACTGCTAAATTTTGAAAAAACAGAGGTGTTAATTAATGGAGCTAAAACTTCCACATATAATAACATAGAACACTGTCTAAGACTCGGTTGCTGCTCTGTCAATTCTTTGTCATCAGTTAGGAACCTAGGTGTGCTATTTGATAGCAATCTTTCCTTTGAAAGCCACATTTCTAGCATTTGTAAAACTGCATTTTTCCATCTCAAAAAATATCTAAATTATGACCTATGCTCTCAATGTCAAATGCAGAAACATTAATTCATGCATTCATGACCTCAAGGTTAGATTATTGTAATGCTTTATTGGGTGGTTGTTCTGCACGCTTAATAAACAAACTCCAGCTCATCCAAAATGCAGCACCTAGAGTTCTTACTAGAACCAGTTAGTATGACCAAATTAGCCCAGTTCTGTCAACATTGCAATGACTCCCTATTAAACATTGTATAGATTTGAAAATCTTACTTATTACTTATAAAGCCCTGAGTGGTTTAGCACCTAAGTATTTTAACAAGCTCTTATTGCATTATTACCCTTCACGTCCGCTGCATCCTCAAAACTCTGGCAATTTGATGATATCTAGAATTTCAAAATCAACTGCGGGCGGCAGATCCTTTTCCTATTTGGCACCAAAACTCTGGAATTACCTAACTAACACTGTTCGGGAGGCAGACACACTCTGTCAGTTTAAATCTAGATTAAAGACCCATCTCTTTAACCTGGCTTACACATAACACACTAACACATTTCTAATATTCAAATCCGTTACAGGATTTTTAGGCAGCATTAATTAAGACAACTGGAATTGGGAACACTTCCAATAACACACAATGTACTTGCTACATTGTTAGAAGAACGGTATCTACGCTAATATTAGTCTGTTTCTTTCTTATTCCGAGGTCACCGTAGCCACCAGATCCAGTTTGTGTCCAGATCAGAGGGTCACTGCAGTCATCCGGATCCAGTACATATCCTGCCCAGAGGGTGGATCAGCACCTAGAGATGACCTTGACAGCCCTGAATGCCAGCAGAGACAGATCCCCTGTAAAGACCTTGTCTCCTAGATGGCCACCAGGAAAAGACCACAGGAACCAGATGAGTCCTCTGCACAATGTGACTTTGCTACAGCCTGGAATTGAACTGCTGGTTTCATCTGGCCAGAGGAGAACCGATGGAGTTTTGGTTCCTTGCCACTGTGGTCTCTGGCTTGTTTAGTTGGGGACACTTAATATCCAACGATATCATCCACTTGATTGCACAGATACTATTTAAACTGAAGTGAGCTGGATGATGACATCACTGAATTTAATGATGTACTGCCTTTAACTGAAAATTGAGTGTTTACTATTGTCATTTTGCATTATTGAAACAGTATTTTCCAATTTAATACAGTAAAGTGCTTTGACACAATCTGTATTGTTAAAAGCACTATATAAATAAAGGTTACTTGACTTGACTTGACTACTATCACATATTTATTTTCTTTTTCATATTTTTTTATGAAAAATACTGCAAGCACTAGTGCAATGCCTAGTTTCTGCGATACTATTTCAATTTTTCATGTAAATGAGGATCACTATAATAAAGAAATAAATAAAGAAACTAATCTCTTCAAACACCCAGTCAGTGCTGTCAACCATGACCAAAATTGTAGATGCTATATAGTCTGATAAAAAAACACAGCCACACAGTCTGCATTGGCTTTTACATCTGACTGGGTTAATATTGTATAATCTGACAAGTAAACAATCATAAAGAACCGGGGAGAGAATGTATAAATTGCACCGGGCTTTAGACGCTTATGTTAGAGCAACAAACATGGAAACAATGACACCTGCTTCCCCACCCCCTCGTGTCATGCTCGAGCAATGTAAAGCTCTTTGTTGTGACTTGGTTTCAGAAGAACAATATTCTGGGAGCAGCTGTCAGATCTTGGGCCACAGAGGTTTGGTTACAGGGTGGCTGAATGCTCCGGCAGGTCAGTTCTGAGGGGGATTTGATGGGTGGTCACACAGCGGGATTTGCATCCGCGCAACAACCACAGCATTTTCTGTTCCCCTATCATTCCCGATTCTACACCCAACAGCCTCCAGTAGGGGCCCTGAGCTCTGCTTTTGTGCTGATGTCATTTACAGACACTGCCTCTCAGCATGGCTAACGCTCAGCAGTGACGGAGAAATCAGACCCCATGAAGAGGGATTACTCCTCATGTTATTGTCCATGCTATAATGCTGGAGATGGGTGTCTGTTAACTACACAACGGCCGCATTTCACCCTGACAGGGACGCCTGGACTCTTTTCATTTTTTTCGCTGTGGAGCGCAACACGACCCCAGATGAGAATGCTAAAAGCAGCGTATCCAAACAGAAGGCAAACCTTGAGACATACTGGCTGATCTGATGTCGGTGCTATGACACCCACTGCTATCCCGACACTACTATATCACAGGTTAGCTAAGCTGAAGTGACTCTTTTAATAGCTGGTAAATGGAAATTCAATAATCATTGAGTTAACCTCTACTCTTGGCTCTAAATGTCCAATTAAAACACTATTACGACTAAGCAATACTAATGATGAGTGTTTATTCAAGCTTGCAAAGGCATTCAAAGTTTTAGATAGAACTGTAGCCTCTTGTTCGTCCACTGTAAAGAATGTTGAATATTAATTTATTGGTTGTACTGTTTTTAAATTAATGTAAATGAATAGTTCTTTTTTTATATCAATATATGCATGAGATGCAAAAACTGTGATGCTGCAGTTGCTAGCACTAGTTGAGCATGTTGTTCAGTTTAATTTGACATTTTAAGCATTGTGCTAAATAATGTGAAACAGCAAAGTGCTTTTTAGAAAAACCGTTTTGATGTAAATATTTCCACAAATATTCACATTAGGTCCACAAAGTTCCACAAATATAATCCTTATTATTATTATTAATTATTATTATTATTATTATTATTATTTACTATTTAAAACCATAGTAAAGGAGTTAACACAATTCTGCCTCATGAAAAAAAGTGTAAAGTGTACCATTAGTTAACAGTAGTTAATGCTTAAACATTAACTAACAATGAGCAATACATTTGTTGCAGTATTTATTCCTTTTTGGGTCACACATGGTCATGCAGAATAAGTAAATTCTGAAATGTAAATTTACTACAGACAGGAGACATTTGATTGTGCTTGAGGAGTTTAATGCCTGAAATGGGATTGTAATGAGTTTTTGTAGTTGTATTTTTTTTTTATTTTTTTTTTATGGAAAATATGATGGCTTACACATAACATGGACACTGTAATCCAACTGTAATCATTTTGGAATACTTGTCACTTAAATTTTATAAATATATTTTTTGTAGAGTGAAGCCAAAATGTTACCCTTTGTTACTTTTCTGTTTGCTTGTGTTTTTATTTGCACAATATAACAAGGAGGCTGGGGACAGGCTAAAAAAGTATTTAAAAAAAAATATGATGTGTTTGTGTGTTTATGTATAGTAAAAGTTGGCACCAGTTATTTATCATAAGCTATTTATTTAGGGACAAAAATAGCATTAGTTTTACAATTATTCTGTATCTATTTGTACAATTATTCAATGTGCATCTTGGAAAAGTTGCTCTCTGCAACTTCAAGGTTCCCATGGTGATGAGATGTCAGCAAGTGTCAGTACAACCTTGAACCTTAGAAAAAAAGCGGTCAGCACTATATGTTACGTTCCCTTGGTGACAATTTAAAAGAATTGCACAGCTGACATCACTTGTTTTAGAAGATGCACATGTGAGTCTTTGACCTCCTGTAATCTGGGAATTGTGCCACTGCAAGTGTTTAGTGGTTCACAGGTGAGAAATTCACAGTGGGACAAGTGCAGGGGAAAAGACATTTCCTCTTGTTTCCACGATACATCTGAAGTCATTCAGAGCTTATCACTAAAACAGATCTACATTTTATGCCATTTAATGATGAATAAACATTACACTGTGTGCACAATTATTAGGCAAGTTGTATTTTTGAGGATTAATTTTATTATTGTACAACTACAGTGCTCTTGGTCAATCCAAAATGTTAACAAACCCTCAAACCTGAACATTTAAGTAGTAAAAGTGAAGTTTTGGCGTTCTTAAGAGAATATCTACATGTATACCATTATTAGGCCACTATTAGTGTGCAGAATTATTATGCAACTAACTGAAAAACAAAGATTTTCCCATCTCACTTGTTTATTTTCACCTGTTAAAGTGAGAATAATAAACAAACTCAAAATTTAAAAATAAACATTTCTGAAATTTCAAAAAGAAAACCTCAGTGACCAATATAGCCACCCTTCTTTTCGTTAAACAGTCACAAGCCTTCCATTCACGTATTCAGTCAGTTTTTTGATCTGGTCAGAATCAACTTTTTGTGCAGCCGCAACCACAGCCTCCCAGACACTGTTCAGAGAGGTGTACTGTTTACCTTCACTGTAAATTTCCTGCTTAAGAAGGGCCCAAAAGTTCTCAATAGGGTTTAAGTCAGGTGAAGAAGGGGGCCATGTCATTAGTTTTTCATCTTTAAGGCCCTTACTGGCCAGCCACACAGTGGAGTACTTTGATGCATGTGATGGAGCGTTGTCTTGCATAAAAATCTAAATCTTCTTGAAAGATGCAGACTTTTTCCTGTACCACAGCTTGAAGAAAGTGCCTTCTAAAAATTGTCAGTAGGTCTGAGAGTTTATTTTGAGTCCATTTTCAACCCGAAAAGGTCCAACTAGCTCATCTTTAATAATACCTGCCCATACCAGTACCCCACCTCCACCTTGCTGGCGTCTGAGTCAAAGTGGAGCTCTGTGTCCGTTACTAATCCAAGCACGGGCCCATCCATCTGGTCTGTCAAGAGTCACTCTCATCTCATCAGTCCACAAAACCTTTGAAAAAGCGGTCTTCAGATATTTCTTGGCCCATTCTTGACATTTCAACTTATGTGTCTTGTTCAGAGTTGGTCGGGTTTCAGCCTTTCTTACCTTGGCCATGTCTCTGAGAACTGAACACCTCCTACTTCTTGACACTCCAGGAAGGTTGCAGTTGTGGAATATGGCAGCACTGGAGGATAATGGGTTCCTGGTAGCTTCATGTTTGATTCTTCTCAAATCTTTGGCGGTTAATTTGCGTCTTTTCTTCTCGACACGTTTCTTGCGACCCTGTTGACTATTTGCTACAAAACGTTTGATGGTTCTGTGATCACGCCCCAATATCTTAGATATTTCAAGAGTGCTGTATCCCTGTGAAAGACTTTTTACAATTTTTGACTTTTCAGAGTCAGTTAAATCTCTTTTTTGGCCCATTTTTCCTGAGGAGAAGAATCTGCCTAACAGTTATGCACACCTTGATATAGGGTGTTGATCTCCTTAGGCCACACCCTCCCTCGTTACACAAAAACACATCACCTGATATGCATTAAATCCAATAAGCATTCAAGTTTATACAGCTTGGAATTGTAAATTATGGATAAAATGATGATATGGTCAAAATCATCAATTGCTTAATAATTGTGCACACAGTGTATATTTTCTCTTTAAAGAAACATATTTTTTGCAGTCATGAATGTGTTGTATTTAGGTCACAAAGAAAGAAAGAAAGAAAGAAAGAAAGAAAGAAAGTAAAAGAAAGAAAGAAAGTAAAAGTAAGTAAGTAAGTAAGTAAGTAAGTAAGTCTGGGTACAAATATTAACTTCTACCTGAATGCTGGAAAGAGAAAGCATTGAGGAACTGTTGACAATCTCACCTCATCAGTGAAACGTAGTGATGATATAGTTATGGTTTTGTTATGTATCACTGCTACTGGAACAGTCACTCTTGTTTGTATTGATGATGTGACTGATGGACTACAGGCAGTAGGAGATGGATTCTGGATAAGAAAAAAAAGTCATATCTGCTCAGATCAAACCAGATAATTCACTTTGCTGCAACAGTGACAGTTTATGTACTATGTATGCATTTAAAGCTATATGGTATATACTTAAATTATATACCTTTAAAATTTTTTTTTCTTCATGCATTAGAATTTAACTTACATTATACCTTTTTACCACAATTTACAGAAGGCACCCCCTTAAATGTCCCTTATTGTAACAATAGTTCATATAACAACAAAATAATAATAATAATAAAACTAAAATAAATAAATATTAATAATAATGTATCAGGCATATCAGAGCAAAATTCATTAGATGAAATTAAAATAATTTATTTAAAGATCACAGTGAAAACTAATTAATTGCAATTAATTTATTTTTATTTTATTTTAAATTTAATTTAAATTGCAAATGCAATTAAATTTTTTTTAAAGGATTAGTTCACTTCCAGAATTAAAAATTGCCTGATAATTTACTCACCCCCATGTCATCCAAGATGTTCATGTTTTTGTTCTTCACTAGCAAAGAAATTCATCAATTCATCAAAGTTGTTGGAAGAAAACATTTGTGCACTTCTGTGATGGCTGTTCGCAAATTCCTGCATTATGTAGTCACTTTGCAAAGGTTGTGTGCGGTTAGCTCTTTGTCTGTGTGCTCCAGTTCAGAAAGGTAGGGTAGGGAGAAAAACGCCATCTCATTTTCTCTCATTGTGGTTAAAAAATATATAAATTTTTTAAGTAAATTACTGATCGTTTCACTAGATAAGACCCTTATTCCTCGGCTGGGATTGTGTAGAGCCCTTTGAAGCCTTACTGAAACTGCAATTTGGACCTTCAGCCTGTTGGCCACCATTGAAGTCACATTATTTGGAGAAAATCCTGGAATGTTTTCCTGAAAAACTTTAATTTCTTTGAGACTGAAGACAGAAAGATATGAACATCTTTGTTGACATGGGGGTGAGTAAATTATCAGGAAATGTTTATTCTGGAAGTGACCTAATCCTTTAAATTAAATTTTTTAAATGTTTAAACTTTCACAAAAGTTATTTGAAACATCAAAACCGACACTTTACTTGCATTCTAATATGCATTCTAAATAGGAAGTCCCCTCATATATGAAGAGGTCAGACTGATGGATCATCAGTTAAGCTTCACAGATCATATTGCTACAATGACCCGGTCCTGCAGATTTGCCTTGTACAACATTAGGAAGATTAGACCCTTCCTGTCAGAGCAAGCCACCCAACTTCTTGTCCAAGCTCTTGTTCTCTCCAGACTGGACTATTGTAATGCTATCCTGGCGGGCCTTCCTGCATGTACTATCAAGCCTCTGCAACTGATCCAGAATGCAGCAGCGAGGGTTGTCTTCAATGAGTCAAAAACAGCTCACGTTACTCCTCTCCTCATCAGGTTACACTGGCTACCAGTAGCCACTCGCATCAAATTCAAGGTACTGATGCTTGCCTACAAGACGACCACTGGTATGGCACTAACATACCTAAGCTCATTAGTTCAATCTTATGCGCCCTCCAGAAGTTTGCGCTCTGCAAGTGAACGACGCCTTGTGGTGCCATCCCAAAGAGGTTCAAAATCACTCTCACGGAACTTTTCCTGGACTACGCCCAGCTGGTGGAATGACCTCCCGATCTCAATTCGAACAGCTGAGTCTTTACTCATTTTCAAAAAAACATCTAAAGACTCATCTTTTTCGCCAGCACTTAACCAACTAATACTAGTACTTACCTTTTCCTTTCTTGTCTATCATATTCTTAAAAAAAAAAAACCCTGGCTACATGTTCTGTACTAGACTAACTGAGACTTGTCATGGCACTTGTATACCGTTGTTGTTCTCTTGTTGATCTGATTGCTTCTATTGTTCTCATTTGTAAGTCGCTTTGGATAAAAGCGTCTGCTAAATGATTAAATGTAAATGTAAATATAATATACTGAACCTTACCAATTTCCTTCCTTGCTTCATTAAAGACAGTTAATCCATTTGATTGATTGATTGATTGATTGATTTGCAGTCTTATCTAATGTGCAACTCCACAGACCATAACCACCTTCTCATCTCTCATCTCTCTCTCTCTCTCTCTCTCTCTCTCTCTCTGTGTTTTATTTCATCACCTTCCCTCATCCAAGAGAGTTTTCTCATGAACACTTTTTCTCTGTCATTTTATCCCCACACGACCCTGGCCACTTCTGGCACTCATGCTCTTTTTTCAAGGTGATGATGAAATAAGCAAGCGTAATTAAAAAACATATTGAAAATTATCCCAATGTTTCTCTAGGTGACAATGAGAGAGGTGAAGTTATTATACTCTTCCCCTCCTGCAGTGAAGGGGGAAAGGTATGGACACTTAAAACCAGCAAGACATGCCATATTTGTTTTTCTTCTTTTGGTTTTTTAATTCGCCGGTGTCTGATTTATTATCTGCTGTAGATGGGGAGCATTTTTCTCTGTCAGGGCCTGTTGGTCGGCTGCTCTAGTTCTTTATTGCATCCTCACGATCATGAGTTCATGAGATTTCGCTCCGGCTTCCCAGACTGCAGCAGGTCTCATGTGTTCCCGCCATTCTTTTTTCATTATTTTATTGCAGCTCTGTTTAAGTGGAATTAATGCAAGCTTCTCAAATCATCTTGTCAGTGGTCTCCACAGACCGGCCCATGTTATGGAAAAAAGTTTATGCTACTAGTAATACTTAAAAGATTCTGTATAGTTAAAGCGACTGTTCACCCAAAATGAAAACTGTGCTTTCAATCTATCAAATTATCAGTTTTCCGTTTCACAGCAGAAATCATAGAAGTTGATGATTTATTTATTTATTTATTTATTTATTTTTTATTTAATAATTATTATTTATTATTTTTAGGCTTCAAAAAACACTTTGGTAGTTTTTTTTTTTTTTTTAATATCTAAGAGTGGGAAAAAGTGATGTGACATGTGGCCTAGTATGGTGACCCATATTTGGAACTAGTGCTCTGCATATATCCCATCCAAAGTGCACACACACAGCAGTGAACACACACACACCGTGAACACACACCCAGAGCAGTGGGCAGCCATTTTTGCTGCGGCGCCCGGGAAACAATTGGGCATTCGGTGCCTTGCTCATGGTATTGAAGGTGGGAGAGAGTACTGTACATTCACTCCCCCCACCTACAATCCCTGTCGGTATGAGACTCAAACCTGCAACCTTTGGGTTACGAGTCCGACTCTCTCTAACCATTAGGCCACGACTTCCTCAAATGTTGGATGATATAATTATTTTGTATGTAATTAATTGTGTGTGTGTGTGTGTGTGTGTGTGTGTGTGTGTGTGTGTGTGTGTGTGTGTGTGTGTTTATGAATTTATGAATTTCTATTTCAAATAAAAGTTGTTCTTCAAATTTTCTGTTCATCAAAGAAACATAAAAAACACTTCCACATTTCATTAAGCAGCATTACTGTTTTAAACAAATAACTCTAAGAAAATGTTTCTAAGAATGTTTCTTGAGCACAAAATCGTCATTAGAAGGATTTCTTAAGGACCATGTAACACTGAAAACTGGAGTAATAGCAACTGAGGATGGAGCTTTGCCATTTCTGGAAATAAATAAAATTTAAAATGTATTAAAACAGTATGTCTTGGTTACATATGGTAACCCTCATTCCCTGAAGGAGGGAACGGAGACGTCACGTCACGAGCCGGTAACCCGGCAGCTCATCGGTGCTACAGCAACTGTGGCGACGGGACGTGACGTCTCCATTCCCTCCTTCAGGGAACAAAGGTTAACATACGTAACCGAGATGTTCTCTTTCAGTCGGTCAGTCTTGACATCACGTCGGATGACCGACGAAATTGGGATCTCTACCAACACGCCACAGGCGGTGCCCCCTCCAGTGCCCTGTGTAGGCCTCCTGATCCTACCTATAAGGCAGACGATAGGACCGGGTTCTACACAGAGAAGGTCAACTACAGTTGTTCCTCACAACCCAACAGTAGGATAACACTGGGAAAGTGTGCCCTTCCTTTTGGAAGAGGCACACTGCAAAGTCACCTCCTCCCAGAGGGGGTTAAGTGACATTTATCCCCGAGGGGCCCTACTCCACATGGAAGTCTCTAGGACGGCTCATGCCTGCATCATTTAGAGATGGCAGAGCGTGGTCTGTCAGGGAAAACATGGTCTTAGTGGGTATACCGTGGAAATACACACATGGGATCCCAACTGGGTCACTCATATGGGCACTAGCCTCACACCAGATTTCAGGAATTCATTGGTTGAAAGGCCTGGCGCTGAAAGCTCCACCTCGTCTGGCCGCCAGAGTGCTGGAGGACTCAATAGGGTCTGCATGGTTAGGGGACGCTCTAGAGAACTAGGCTTCTAGCGCACCGCAAGCCGACTCTGAACAGGGCCTCTCAGTGTCACTACCCATTTGAGGTGAGAACACAGGAGGAAACCGGTTCGACACGCAGGCTATGGAACCTAGCGAATGTGTTGGGAGTCGCCCAGCCCGCAGCTCTAAAGATGTCTGTTAGCGAGGCACCGCAAGCCACTACCCAGGACAATGCAACACCCCCTAGTGGAGTGAGCACGCAACCTGAGCGGGCAGGGCACACCTTGTGCTTCGTAGGCCAAGGTGATGGCATCCACTATCCAGTGGGCCATCCTCTGCTTGGAGACAGCTTTCCCCTTCTGCTGTCCACCAAAACAGACAAAGAGCTGTTCTGAGGTCCTAAAGCTCTGAGTTCTATCCACATACTGTCACAGTGCTGGGTCTGCCTCCTCCAGGGGCAGCACTTGCAGGTTCACCACCTGGTCCCTGAGGGAGTGGTAGGAACCTTGGGCATGTAGCCGGGCTGGGGTCTCAGTGGAGTCAGCCGGCCCAAACTGATAGCACAATTCGTCGAGCGAAAATGCCTGCAGGTCCCCCACCCCCTTAATTGAGGCCAATGCTTTTGAAATAGCAGCAACATACACCTCAAGCGAACATCTCCGGGAGTCCTCCTGGTGGGAGGAGCACCATTCGACTAACAGGTTCCACTTTAGCGCATAGCCCTGTCTTGTGGACAGAGCGCGTGCTGAAGCGATAGTGAGAGCTAGCTCCTGGGGGGTCACTTAGAACCTCCATGTCCCGTCCAGGGGCCACACATGGAGTCTCCAGAAGTCAGGACGCGGGTGTTGAAGGATGCCCCGTCTCTGAGAGAGCAGATCCTCCCTCAGAGGAATTGCCCAGGGAACCAGGTCCTGTTGGGCCAGTATGGAGCCACTCACAAGACCTGCTCCTCGTCCTCCCTGACTTTGCACAGTGTCTGTGCAAGCAGGCTCACTAGGGAGAACGCAAATTTGCACAGGTCCCGGGGCCAGCTGTGTGCCAGTGCATCCGTGCAGAGTGTTGCCTTGGTTAGGGAGTAGAACCATGGCAGTGGGAGGTTTCTGGACATGCAAACAGGTCTACCTGAGCAACACCGAACCGACTCCAAATCAGCTGAACCCCCAGGGGGTAGAGTCTCCAGTCTCCTGGAAGTGCTGCACTCTGGCAAGAGAGGAGGAGGGAAGTGATCCTGCGGTGCACAGTTCACAACTCTCCTCCTCTTGAGACACAGAGACTGAGGAAACAGCTCTTTTTTGCTAGGTTTTGGGTTACCGCTGGATGCTGGGCCAGCGACGGAACAAAACAAAATGAACAGATTCTCTACCTGGCCCTCCTCCGGGGAAAGGAGTGGTGCTGTCACCGTCTCCCCACAGTCTCCTCTATCTCCAGGGTGCCTGTCCCAGGGCCTCTTGCACCTGAGCTTAACGCCGGGTTTGGTGGGGACCTGGATGGGCTAGGCGCCCTGCCTGCAACCAGCTCCATGACGCTGCTTGTGCTGCTGCTACGTGGGAGGGGGGGCAGCCACAGGGGGGCAACGAGCAGGCTGAGGGGCTGCAGCCGGGGTGGAAGCAGCAGTTTTCTTCTCGACTGCGTCGCCGAAAGACTGGTTCGTGACACGTGAGCATTCGAGGACTGCACCTTATCATGCTCCTTCATGTCAACCAAACACAGCCAGAGATGGCTGTCCTGAACCACTTGCATGGTCATCGCACAACCCAGACACTGTGCAGTCGCCTTCGCCAAGTTCCCACAAGGAGACCCACAAGGAGACCGACTGTCCCACACACTTGGACAATAACAACACATATGTACAGATGTTGTTTGTTGACTTCAGCTCAGCATTTAACACTGTCATTCCCTCCAAACTGACCACAAAACTTGGAGACCTGGATATTAACACCTCCCTCTGCAACTGGATTATGGACTTTCTGACCAACAGACCACACCTGCTCCACCACCATCACACTCTTCTTCCTTAAGACACTGAAGAAGAACCAGCTGTCTTCAGCCATCCTGGGGAACTTTTACCAGTGTGCGATCGAGAACACCCTGACCAGTTGTATCATAGTCTGGTATGGGAACTGCTCAGTTGCTGACCATAAGGCACTGCAGAGGGTGGTGAAAACCGCCCAACGCATCACAGGGACAACACTTCCTGCTATTGAGGACATCCAGAGAAAACACTGTCTACGTCGAGCTTGCAGAATTCTTAAGGACTCCTCTCAACCTGACCATAGACTGTTTAACCTCCTGCCCTCCGGGAGGTGCTTCAGGAGCCTCCGGACAAGGACCAGCAGACTTAGGAATAGCTTTTTCCCTACAGCTGTCTCCTTACTGAATTCGGAACCGCCCCACTCGTCACATCAACTAAAGTCAGTTCACTGATAAAGTCATTCAGTTCAGCTCTCTTCCAATAGTGTCTGTGCAATCAGTCAAGCGTCCCCAACTAAGCAAGACAAAGGTGATAGTGGCAAGGAACTAAAAGTCAATTGGTGACAGAAATGGAGAAAGAACCTTGGGAGAAGGCAGGAAGCTGGAAAACTGCACGAAATACAGTTGCAAATTCCGTTTGTGGTATGGGAATATTATATTTCCCCACATTCCTCATAATTAAAAATAAGGTGTCTGCCTTAAATAATTGCTTCACCAAAACAATATTATTTCGAAACCCTTTTTTTTTCTCCTGACCCAATTTTCAAAGAAAATGGTCTTTTGTTTATATTGAATGTCCTTATTGTTCAGATAAAGTATTTATGAGGTGAAAAAATGTGTTTGTAAATTAGACTCCATGCTAGAAAAAGCTTGACAATGAAATGCAGAAAGTTTCATTGGTATTTTGTAGATATGAAAAATGCAAACCAGAAAGAAATTAATTCCACCCAATCTAATTAAGTTAAAAGTTCAAATATGAAGGGGAATAATATTCCAAATGGAGAATGAACACATAACAATTTATCTAATCTGGCTGATTTTAAGATAAAGTGATCACCTGTAGTCATGGGCACAGCAGTCAAGCCATCAGATTCAGCCATCAGCTGAAACACAACTTCCAAAACAATGTTCCCCCACAAGTAACTTGTAGTTTTATGCTTCAACTGCTGAATTTTTGATCAGATAAATGCAGCGTTGCATAACGCAAAAAACTCCAAAAAAAAAAAACACAAAAAAAACACCAAAACAAAAAAATCATCTTACTGACTCCAAACTTTTAAACAGTGCTGTCTGCTTTTATTTTGAGAGAAATTATTTGTGACCCAGATTTATTAGGATCGGACAATATTTGGCTGAGATACAACTATTTGAAAATCTTGAATCTGAGGGTGTAAAAAGATCAAAATACTGAGAAAATCGCCTTTGAAGTTGTCCAAATGAATTCTTAGCTATGCATATTGCTAATCAAAAATAAAGTTTTTATATATTTACGGTAGGAAATTTACAAAATATCTTCATGAAACATGATCTTTACTTAATATCCTAATGATTTTTGGCATAAAAGATAAATCTATGCATACAATGTTTTTTGGCTATTGCTAAAAATATACCCCAGCGACTTAAGACTGGTTTTGTGGTCCAGGGTCACATTTATGTTTTAATTTAATAATTTAACTGATATGACCTTTTAAATACTCTGCACATGAATGTATATCTATATTTCTGATTAGTTTTTTAGTTTGTTTGACACGTGCCTCAAACCACCCAACAAAACAAAGTCTGGCTGTGTTGCTTTTGAATATCCAGGCAGGTTATGTGTGTCAGAGCGCTCATAAAGGCACATCTCGGGCCCTGAAAGCACCCACACTCCACCAGTGAAAATCAGCTCAATGTCTTAGCAATTAGCCACAATCTATCTGATTAACGGAAGCATGCTGTGAATAGGAGGAGTCGTGTATTTTAGATCTTGTCATTCTAATTAGGTTCCTCAGCCTGTAATGGCCGTTTTGATAAATGAGAACTGAGCCGTCCTACACCTTCAATGTCAGTATGGCAGCTGAAGTCAAGCTTTTATCTGAATTAGTGTAACAGTAGAGGCTACAGGCATTTCTAGACCTTCATTACCAAGCCAACATACAAATACTCTCAATTAGCCTTCAAAGAGGACGAGACATGGCAAGTGAATAAAGCCAACAGAGGATGCTTTGCTGCGGCCCTAGGGCTGATATTACTCTGGTGTAATTACGATCATTAGCTACGTATTTACTTTTATGGTTAATCAAGTTTCTAGTTTGTCATCAAATTTGTTTGCACTTTTGCAGGCTTTTACCGTCATTTTCCCCCTGTATTTCTAGAATGATCTTTTAATTCCAAGAAACTCCAAATCTTTGTGCATTGACACAATTGCTGGTGGAAATGAAGCTTCACTTATTTAAGTGGTTTATTTAATTAAGCTGCCATTTAGAGTGGTTGATTTTTCACATTATGCAGTAGTCATTCACCATAAAGGCTTTTAACAGTCTTTGTTTATCGTATCCCTTATTACTAAACATAACAAGGTGTAAGATTATATTAGAGTATAACTGAGCTATAACAGCAGCTCAAAAGGGCACTGAGATACACTGATGTTTAAAAGCACAAACTGATAATGTAGTATAATAAAGTGGAGTTTCTGAGCTTTATTATTAGTTTAAATGTGCTGCATTAAAATTAGTCATGAATGGCTTGAAATTCAGCTTGAATAGCTAATTTATGAGCAGCTGAGCTCTGCGGCATTGGATATCAAAAGAAATTAATATTGCCTAGGTCAGGTTTGACTATATTGCAAATTTGTACTTATAAGTGTTAGATAAGTTGATATGACACCTTTTTATATATCAACAATTTGCAATGAGCAATTTGAAGCTTCACACTGTACCTTATTGTTTATTTATTTATTTGCATTATTTGTTTGTTTGTTTGATTAAATCTGTAGAGTTCCAGTAATCACAACTGGAAAAGTTATAATTCTCAAATAGTCAAATAGTTAAGGAGCCTTAATTGAGAAATAAAGTCACAATTGATAGTTTATATCTCACAATTCTGGGGGGGGGGGGGGGGGGGGGTCAGAATTGAGAGCTAAAATTCGTAATTAATATATATATATATATATATATATATATTTTTTTTTTTTTTTTTTTTTTTTTTTATATACAGTGGAAGAAACATTATTGAATTATTGTAAAAACAATAATGTAACTTATTGAATTAATAATATCTAAATTTCTTTCCCAATGCCCAATGGGAATTAAATATAATCTGATTTCAACACAGGAGAACTCCATTGTCTCCACTTAGTTGCTTAGCTCTTTATTAACCAGTAAGACTTGCTGTATGCTCAATTTATAGCAATTGTTGTTTTAGCAGTGACCAACAAAATACTGAATCTGGCTGTGAGGAAATAAAGGTCTGAATCTTTAGGAGCCTAAATTGCTATAATATTGGTATGAAGTGACAAGATCGTATCACAGCAAGGAAGTGCATGTACTGCCCAAGTGTAACTCTTGGGTGCACTTTGCACTGCCAGCAAAGGTATTTCTGCCCACCTCCCCCTTTACTTCCTCCAAATGAGAAAGAGATGTAGTCACTCCCCAACTGTGAATGAATGGCTGCTGAAATGAGAAATATGCCAGTCACCTCTCAGAGACAGACACAGCAGGCCACATGACATCACTTAACGAAAATGCATCACATGCCACAAAAACAGAACAATTCAGTCAGTGTTAGTTCCCCTGGAAAAACTCAAGAGGTTTACTTTAACATTTGTAATAGTACTTTGAGGCTTCGTTGGCATTAAAACAAGTACTTTTGTTGTTTGTTTTCTTTTTTAGTCATTTTAATAGGAAAAGCAAAAAAAAAAAGTATAAATCATAAACTTAATATATAGTTTTATAAAAAAAAAAAAAAAAAAACTTGATTGAGGCAATGTTGAGGTCATGTGCAATACAGAATGACATTTGTTGAAATAAATAAATAAATAAAATTAAATCATTAAATAGGCCCTTCATAAAAATGAATGGCTGTATATTTGTTTGTTTTGTATGTTAGTGTGACAAACAAACAAATAAATAAATAAATAAATAAACAAATAAATTGTCAAATTAAATCATTGCAATCACACACACACACACAGTGTACACACATATAACATGCATAACACCATGTTCAGTTTTGACTGTAATAATGTTGCATAGTTGCAAAAACTGATACTTCAGTACAAAAAAAAAAAAAAAACCTTTGACAAAGAATAATAATGATTTTATAATGTCTAAGCATAAATCCAAGTTTTAAAAAAGTTTGAAGAGATGTGGAAATGGCGAATGAGCCACTGAGTGATACCCTGCAGCATTTAGTGGCTGTAGTTTAAACATGCAGTAAAACATTAATAAGTGATTGATGCCAAGTTTGTTTTAAAAAACTACATTATGTTACTAAATCTCATTTTACTGTCTGGGATCTGCACCTTAAACCACATGTGATGAATTTAAGATGAGTGTAGTCATGGTTGATAATAGTTAGTTAATAGTGTGAATTGATCCCTGAACTAAAGTGTGACCATATATATTATCTTTCAGTTAACGTTTATTTTGTTTCACATAATGAATTTTTATTTATTTATTTATTTTTATTTATTTTATGGTTTAGTTTTAGTGATCATTGGTGATCATTTTTTAAAATGATCTAACATTTTTTTTTTGTTTGTTTGTTTGTTTGTTTGTTTGTTTGTTTTAAGGAGGCCTGGTTAAGAATGTTTTAATGGGATGTCAATTCACGTATTTGTCTGTGACCCTGAAGTGCGTGCTGTTCAGGCAGAAAAGTGAATTTTCTGTGAATGTTCTGACATCCTTCAAACTCCCACAAGCTGCCCATACATATCCAGACATCTCCCCATTTCTTTACAGCACTCTCTCATTCTTATTTTCCATCTATTTGATGTTACAATGTGACTTCTATAACGGCAGCTCTATATAAACATATACATTCCACACGTTTCTGTGTGTGTGTGTGTGTGTGTGTGTTATGAGCTGACAGAGGGGTGTAACCTGATTCACAAGGGGCTCTTTCCATGTGTGAATGGAAGAATTTTTTTCTTTTTTTTTTTTCAAGCTCAAACCATCATCCTGTTTGGTATGTGCCAGGTTGTTTCCTCTCATAAGAACTACAAAGGTCACAGCAATTTCCCAAAGTCAGAACTGAGGTCAACAATACTCTACACTCTTTTATCATTTTCACATGGCAAGAAAAACAGGGAAGGGCTTTTGGGAGATTGTAGGCAGAGGAATATATGAGAAACTAACAATCTCTGAGTCTAATACAGAATTACATAGAATTTTTGAGAACTGAAATAGATATTTAATATTAATATAAAAAAAAAAAAACGTTCTAATTGTAATAAGAGTATATAAGTACAGGTCCTTCTCAAAAAATTATCATATTGTGAAAAAGTCCATTATTTTCCATAATGTAATGATAAAAATTTAACTTTCATATATTTTAGATTCATTGCACACCAACTGAAATATTTCAGGTCTTTTATTGTTTTAATACTGATGATTTTGGCATACAGCTCATGAAAACCCAAAATTCCTATCTCAAAAAATTAGCATATCATGAAAAGGTTCTCTAAACGAGCTATTAACCAAATCATCTGAATCAACTAATTAACTCTAAACACCTGCAAAAGATTCCTGAGGCTTTTAAAAACTCCCAGCCTGGTTCATTACTCAAAACCGCAATCATGGGTAAGACTGCCGACCTGACTGCTGTCCAGAAGGCCATCATTGACACCCTCAAGCGAGAGGGTAAGACACAGAAAGAAATTTCTGAACGAATAGGCTGTTCCCAGAGTGCTGTATCAAGGCACCTCAGTGGGAAGTCTGTGGGAAGAAAAAAGTGTGGCAAAAAAACGCTGCACAACGAGAAGAGGTGACCGGACCCTGAGGAAGATTGTGGAGAAGGACCGATTCCAGACCTTGGGGGACCTGCGGAAGCAGTGGACTGGGTCTGGAGTAGAAAAATCCAGAGCCACCGTGCACAGGCGTGTGCAGGAAATGGGCTACAGAGAAGCAGCACTGGACTGTTGCTCAGTGGTCCAAAGTACTTTTTTCGGATGAAAGCAAATTTTGCATGTCATTCGGAAATCAAGGTGCCAGAGTCTGGAGGAAGACTGGGGAGAAGGCAATGCCAAAATGCCTGAAGTCCAGTGTCAAGTACCCACAGTCAGTGATGGTCTGGGGTGCCATGTCAGCTGCTGGTGTTGGTCCACTGTGTTTTATCAAGGGCAGGGTCAATGCAGCTAGCTTCCAGGAGATTTTGGAGCACTTCATGCTTCCATCTGCTGAAAAGCTTTATTGAGATGAAGATTTCGTTTTTCAGCACGACCTGGCACCTGCTCACAGTGCCAAAACCACTGGTAAATCGTTTACTGACCATGGTATTACTGTGCTCAATTGGCTCTGCCAACTCTCCTGACCTAAACCCCATAGAGAATCTGTGGGATATTGTGAAGAGAAAGTTGAGAGACGCAAGACCCAACACTCTGGATGAACTTAAGGCCGCTATCGAAGCATCCTGGGCCTCCATAACACCTCAGGAGTGCCACAGGCTGATTGCCTCCATGCCACGCCGCATTGAAGCAGTCATTTCTGCAAAAGGATTCCTGACCAAGTATTGAGTGCATAACTGAACATAATTATTTGAAGGTTGACTTTTTTTGTATTAAAAACACTTTTCTTTTATTGGTCGGATGAAATATGCTAATTTTTTGAGATAGGAATTTTGGGTTTTCATGAGCTGTATGCCAAAATCATCAGTATTAAAACAATAAAAGACCTGAAATATTTCAGTTGGTGTGCAATGAATCTAAAATATATGAAAGTTAAATTTTTATCATTACATTATGGAAAATAATGAACTTTTTCACAATATGCTAATTTTTTGAGAAGGACCTGTATTGTTCTCTCATTGTCCCTTGCATACTCTTTCCTAGTGTAAATGGTAAGAGTGAAAGTATTGGCCACAAACTTCAGATTTGTATTCTTAGTGGTGGGGGTGTTACATCCCTAGGATGTATGTATTATATTAATATTTATTTTTGAGTGTGTTTCCCGCCCCTTTGGGTGTGGTTATGTTTTCCTGTGTATGCTCTCTCTCTCTCTCTCTCTCTCTCTCTCTCTCTCTCTCCTCTCTCTCTCTCTCTCTATATATATATATATATATATATATATATATATATATATATATATATATATATATATATATATATATATCTCCTTTCTTATTAGTAGCAAATTGCCCACAGGTGGTGTTCATCAGAGAGTGTGCTGCAGAGAGACAGAAGAAACATGTGGAGTGAGGTTCACTTCTCCCCTGCTCCAGACTTATGTTGGGTGTTGTTTATTAAGTCTTTGTTTGTTGAGTGTGGTGCAAACTTTGAACATTTCTCCATTGAATAACTCTTGCTTGTTATAGTGTATTTCTGTTGTCCCAGCAGTGTTGTGCTGATAATATAAAGTAGTGTGACTACTATAACTTAGTTTCTTTGTTAAGGTATGAAAAAGGTATTGTAACTTTTTTGTTTGTTTGTTTATTTGCTTTATGATTAAGCTGGAAGCTGTAGGGAGAGGGTGCCATTTTATTTTGGCTCACTGTTTATCCCTGTTTTTTTTTTTTTTTTTTTTTTTTTTTTGGTTAGCGAGGGAGTTGAAAACTTATTTTATTATTTTATTTTACCTGGATAGGTTATTTAGTACTCCTCCTATTAGTTAGCTGCTGGTTTGTTTGTTGTTTTAGACAGGCCCTCCCCTGAAGACATTTATTGCTTGCATGATTCTTGCTGATTTGAATAAATTGTTTAATTTTTTTCGTTTCTTTCTTTCTTTTTTTAAGCTTTAGTTAACCTGTTACTCCCAATCCCGACCCTAGACTGGGATATTGGAACATAACAATGAGATACTATGAAGCTGTTTTAAAATCAATAACAAATATATTTTTATTGCATACTGCTGTCTTTTATAATATTGATTATTATTATTTTATTTAGATTTTTTACAAACCAGGCATAATTTTAAGGTCTCACTTTCAAGTTTTTCATTTAAATATTGTAAAATAATAATAATAATAATAATTATAATAATAATAATAATAATTAAGTATTTAATTAATAAAAACGATCTAATCTAAAAATGATTATGAGTACAATATTATTACATTATAATTATTAGTATATTACAAGAAGGTTTAACGGTAACACTTTAGAATATGGAACACATGTTCACTATTAATTCAGAGAGTTTTTCCTAGTAAAATGCATGCTAATAATCAACTAATTAATTAGAGAAAACTAGAGAACTGGTCCTTAAAATAAAGTGTTACTGTTCTAAACAGTTTAGTCCAATTTCACATTTACAACACATCACAAAATCCTGCTCTCTTGAATGGCACATTGGTGTTTGGTCATCATTTTAGCTTAGAGGCTTCTGCTAAATCTCAGGCCTTAGAATCGAAATTGAGCTTGTGTGGAGTGAGCGCTTAGATTTATGAACTGAAGATGCTCATCTAAAGCAGCTGCAGTGAGAAATGTCAGGAGGCTTCATTTAAAGGATTACAGCACTAATAAGCAGCCTGATCCTTCAGTCCTTATCTCACGTCTGGAATGCAGAGTCCAGCTGGTTCTCAGACACTCCTGAAGAGCTGCAGATAATTAACACATTAAGGAAAATTCCTCAATGATCAACACAGCAAACTTGGAGTGTGGAGACCATCAGGTATTCTGGCGAAAGTTTAGCTGGATTTTTTTTCTTCTATCTGAGGTTCTACTGAAAAAAAAAAAAGTACAAGCCCAAATAAAAATAATCCATCCTTGGGTTTGGGAATCTCCTTTGGGAATCTCCTTCACATTGAAATTGTAGTATTTTTCCCCTAAAAAAATAATAAAATAAACAGCACTCTTTTTGACAAGCCACAAAATTTGAGACATACAGTAGCACAAACTGTGTAGGAAATGTTATGCATCCAAGTTTAATACTTAGGGTTAGTTATTGAAATGAAACTTCTAGCCCAAAGTTTGAGCTATGGTAATCGGTAATGCTCGCATTAGTTCCTGTGTTATTATTGGCACCTGAGGTTTTAAAGCTGAACTTACCTGCTGAAGTAGTAAATGAATGCACCTTCTTTTGGATTGCATTGGTAAGAAAAAGTGCAGCGAGCATAAATTTGAATGTAAATTTCTATTATTTATGTCAGTAAGGAAACTTCACAAAGTAAATGTGAAGGTGGCAGAATCACTCTATATTTAGATATTTTATAAATTCCCAAACACATAACTACTGTTCTGGGTAAGAATATTTTATGGTCAACTTAGCATTTTAGCTTAGTCAATATATAAGTCCATATTTAAAACACTTTATTTACTTAAGTTAAAGAAATTATGTATATATATAGTTCTGAGCACGCACATCTGACAGTCATTTACCACTCATCACCAAGCACTATAAGAGCACTCAGTCACATTGTCTGGTCTCACTCATGGAAAGAAGACTCATCTCCATGCATATTACTTACCTGCAATCCCTTGTCAAGTTCCAAGATCTTCTTTGGCTGCGTTTACACTTGGCATTAACATGCAATCGCTGTGATCTGATCAAGCAGATTGGATCATCAGTCAATCAGAACATGGTGCGTTTACACTTGGCAACATCAACTGACTTTTCTATCTGGATGACCGATCGGATTTGTCTTTCCCGCAAAATATTTAAGTTAGTCTGCAGAGAATTGCCAGGTGTAAAGTCAACCTGAAGTGGTGGGTTTTCTTTAAAAAAGCATTTTCAGTCACGGGATATTTTACAAATCAAAGATAAGTGTAGGAGACTCATTAGCACTCCACACGGGTGTTCTCCATCTTTTTTTCTGACAGTTCGTGAGAGAGGGGCGCCATTTTGCGTGATGTCAACCTGCAAATGCAGACACGATGGCTGGATTGCATTTACATATGCGTCACAATGCGTCCTCGACTACCTCTGGACCAGGACACACTGATTGGATAACATTCTTTTAAATGTGTATGTGGAAAACATCCGGATACAGGTCGCATCTTAATGCCAAGTGTAAACGCAGCCTTTGTCTCCCCTATGTGCTCCTGTGTCTTCCCCAACCTGCAACAGTCTACTGGAACCAGCTCCTGGGAAATCCTTAATTCATCCATTCACTCCCTGTGTGCTCCAAAACCTGATAAACAGAACATTATCATCAGTATCACCATTACCTTCATCAAAGACTCTATATTTACCATTACTCACCTGCCATTGTTGATTACTTTAATCTGTGCAGTAAATCCACCTGTTTAGTTCTAACCTGTCTTTGTCTGGAGTCTGACTTCCCATTACAGAAGACCAGACCATACCATCATGAACCAGACATGCGTGGGCCCCTTCCAGGAGCTGACAGATTCACTTTGCTGCATTTTCAGCCCACCTGTCATGACCAAACCGGCACCAGCACCTGTCTCACCAACAGACAATTCTTCTTCTGGAACGATCTACGCTGCCAGTCCCATAGTCAATCCGGTGCCCTAATCTGACTTGGCGGACGATTGCAACAGCTTCCTCCGCAACTGCATCATTTTCCAACTAATGCTGTGTTCACACCAAACGCGAAAAGAGCGTCAAATTCGTGTCTACCGTGCCTAGTTTGTCGCTTGAACATTTTGAGATCATTCGCTTCATTCGCGCGTGAAATTAACTTCACAACAGACGCAAATTCGCATCATGGGGGGGCTTCTGCCAGCTGAGCTCACGCAGCATTTTCAACCACCATTTTTATTCTGATAATTTTCAAAATATTACTGTTATCGTGTCATGAAATGTAGTTTTAAAAGTATTTCAGGCAAGAATGTAGTTGTTTTAAACTCAAATATGCGGTTTATTTATAAAGACAGCGTCTATTTAAAAATGTGTTTCACCGATTTTCGGAGACGAGCTCCATGCAATCAGCGGGAGCTCAGTGATCATGTAGCCGCCGAGAGCAGCCTCACCTCGGCTAGACCTTCTGACATTTGCCGCTGACTCTAATGTCTCTTCAGTGGTTCAAGATAAAATATAATTTGTTTGGGGTAAATCTTATCTTTGGCCTTTATTCAATTAATCTATTAATATGTTTT
The DNA here is from genome assembly GCF_018340385.1 of Cyprinus carpio. Taxonomy (NCBI): domain Eukaryota; kingdom Metazoa; phylum Chordata; class Actinopteri; order Cypriniformes; family Cyprinidae; genus Cyprinus; species Cyprinus carpio. Next base: position 4,392,575 of record NC_056582.1, on the reverse strand, counting down.
ATATATATAGGTCCTTTTTATTCCTGTCTCTATAGAAATATGAACTTTCGTCATATTGCTCCGGTTGACTGCTCACTGACAACATCAGTCGTTCCTCCATGTTGAATGAATGACTCCTGAGCAGCCTCATGATTGGTTAACGCGGCGCGAATTGACGCCAAAGTTAAAATTTTTCAACTCGGGTGGCAGACGCGAATTCGCATCAAACACATAAATGCACAAAAGCACTATTCACGTCTACTGCGCTAAACGCCTCATTCGTGCCGCGAGACCTCCAGACGCGCGTAAACGCGTCTTTACTTTGACTTAACATTGAAATCATTCGCGCCAGATGCTCTATTCGCATTTGGTGTGAACGCAGCATAAGAGGGCTAGAATCTCATTGTTCTGTCCTTGTTAACAGGTTGAGCGCCCCAATGGGCAGAATCATTGTGGCAGCAAAATGGATCATTGCTCCAATGGTTTTGTGAGCATCAAATCTACATCAAGGCTAAAAAAATTTTTTACCTTCCACCAGTCACCACTGCTCTACTTACCAACCTCCTGAAAGGCAAGCCCAAGTCTCTGTCCTGGACACCAGCTGCTACATCCGCCATGAAGATCCTCCAAGAAGCCTTTACTTTGGCTCAGACTTTCGGTTCAGACATTCTTTTATTCCCACTGTTGTAAGGCTCTTAAATTTGTACGATGTCAGAATGTTGTGTTTGCTGTTTGTGTGTTTTGTATGATATGCTTACAAATTTTATGCTGCACAAAAAATGCCCTCTGGGCTTATAATAAACTTTGAACTTTGAACCTTGAACTCCTGGTCCATCCTGACCCACAAAAACCCTTTGTCGAAGTTGACGCTTCTACCTCTGTAGTTGGAGCTGTCTTGTCTTGCCTCCTCCTCCTGGAAACTATCCTCGGAAGAGCAACATTGCGACATCGGAATAAAGAACTTCTTGCCATCAAACTCGCCCATGAGGAATTTAGACACTGGCTTGAGGGGGCTCGCCATCCATTTGTGGTTTACACGGATCACCGCAATCTTGAATACCTCCGGGAATCTAAGAGGCTTAACCCTGGACAGGGCAGGTGGGCCCTCTTCTTCACCCGATTCCATTTCACCACCTCTTCTCGTCCAGGGACAAAAAAACACCAAGGCTGATTTACTTTCATGACTCCATGCTCCTGATGATCTTCCGGAATGTCCTGAACCAATCCTTCCATCCAGTCTCATCATCAGTCCAATACAGTGGTCCCTGGACGTGGAGGTTGCGGGTGTCTGTGTCTTGATCTTTTTGTGTTGGGGTGCCCCCTAAACCACACCTATGTACCACACAGTCAAAGAACCCCTCTGATACATACTGCACACACTTCCCTGGGCACTGGTCATACAGGGACTAATCAAACCCTACCGCTGCGAAAAGATCACTTCTGGTAGCCTGGAATGGCAAATGACATCAGAAGGTACGTGAGAGGATGCTGGGAATGTGCTATGGCTGAAACACCTTGCCACCTACCATCAGGAAAGCTCCTTCCTCTTCCCATTTCTCGGTGTCAACGGTCACACCTGGGAGTAGACTTTGTCATGGACTTACCTGCTTCAGATGGAAACACCGGCATCCTAGTCGCAGCTGACAGATTCATTAAAGCCTGCCGTCTGGTTCACTTAAAAGGACTCCCAACTCCCATGGAAATAGCTGAGGTACTCTTTAATCATGTTTTTCATCATTTCGGTTTCCTTGAGGATATAGTGTCTGATAGAGGCCCTTTCTCACGGGTTTGGAGGTGTTCTCACTTCTAGTTGTGACCATATGTCTATCTTCTGGATACCATCCAAAGGGAAATGGTCAAACCGAGAGAAAGATCCAGGAGGTTGGTCAATATGTCTGTACCTTCTGCCAGTGTTGGGCAAGCTACTTGAAAAATGTAGTAAGCTAAGCTAACAGTTACTCATCATTAAATGAAGCTTCACTACACTAAAGCTACATCCCTGGAAAATGTAGCAAGCTAAGCTACAGCAACATGGCAAAAGTTGTTTACTACATCTATGCTCTTTAAAAAAATAAATAATAATAATTTTCATATTGATCCAACATCATTCCAAGTCAATGCTCTCTCAGTGATCAATAAAACTGTCAGTCAAACAGATAGACAGGCATAACAATTTAGTTTAACTGTTTATTCAACAACTTTTCCAAACCAATTTTGGTAACAAAAACCAGGACTGGATTTACATCATATTGTGACATATAGGCAAAATAAATTTTGTCTGTCAGCCAGAAACTTCCTATTGGTAGTTAGTATTGTGGCTTTATTGTAGCTGTACAGATACATTTATATAAATGGTAACACTTCACAATAAGGTTCATTAGTTAACATTAGTTAACTAGTGTAGTTATTAACATGAGCTAAGAATGTACAATAGTTCTGCAGCATTTATTAATGTTAATTTCAACATTTACTAATGCATTATTAAAATCAAAAGTTGTGTTTGTTAACATTAGTTAATACACTGTGAACATGTATAAACTACCAATGAACAACTGTATTTTCATTAACTAATATTAACAAAGATTAATACTCTAATAAATGTATTGTTCATTGTATGCTTATGTTAGTTAATACATTAGCTAACATTTACTAATGAAATCTTATTGTATAGTGTTACCATATAAATGTATAGGCCTACAGATAGGCTACGTTTATTTGTGTTCGTTGCATGTGTCATTAACATTTCACCAAAATCAAGTTCAAATACAAAGTTTTTGACCAGCGAATGCTTTTTCCCAACATTACTGCCACAGAGGCGTGTCTACGTGGTGGCCAGGGGTGGCACCGCCCTCGCCTGAAATTTGGCTGGCCACCCCAGGTGCCCCCCCACCAGATGTCTTGCGATAGACTTGTTTTTAGTAATTTTCTAACTGCATCTGGCAGTGGCGGATCCTGGCATGTGTAGCTGCCTAGGGCCACTTTCTTCTCCTCTTTATACTTAATTTTAGGTGGTTTCTATAGCGTGATATTTGACAGATATCTAGAGCGCATAATGTTACGTGGTCCATGTAATGCGCAAGCACGAATCTCCACTCGCAAGTGGATTTCCTTCACTCACACAAAACTGGATTTGTGCTTTTAAATATACATTGTTCTTCTATGAATTGGCTCTGCTTTTGCTCAGAGATTACATGTATGCTCAAACGTTCTTGCATCATTGAAGACTAGAAGCGCTTTTTTTCTAATTCAGATGAGGAGTAGGCTTATCTCATTAAATGTAAGCAAGCTGATTATAGTCAGCCTTCTTTAGTTATTTATTTTATTAATAGCCTACTTATTTTAGTTAAGTGCTTAACTTATAAATATGCATTTATTCAATTGTTTTATTAAGTGAATTTGTATTTTGTTGTTTTTGTACATAGTTTTGCAATAAAAGCGTATTAACCAGGTTGCAGAAATAATCACTGAGGGTGCTTCTAAAATGAGTGAGGGTGCTCTAGTCTTAATGCCCATTTTCACATCCTGTCTATTGCTTTGGTCATCATTGTGTCAATCACTGCTACTTCGAGAGTGAATCCCACATAAATATGCAGATGTCATTCCTGAAACTTTGCAACGTGTGTGTGGCTTAAAAACAAAGTTCTACATTTTAAATGGATCATAGACTAGAAAGCTGCTCATTACCACTAAAAAAGCTGTCACTCTTTGTTTAGTGAGTGTATACACGATGTATTTTAACATTTTGACTCAACAACAAATGCTGGACTAAGACACTCTTCTCTGCTCCTCAAATACAAAAAACATTAGCCTTTATAATGATAGTGTTTCTTCAGTAAAGAAAATGCTGCACTTATTCAATCAGCAGTTCTTTGTTTACCTTTAGACTGCAAACAAGCTGAGATGCTCCTTGATCAAAAACAGAGCTTCGCTACTGAAACGCTATTTGATTCAGAAAACAGCGAAGCTACCACCACGCTACTGAGAAATGTAGTTACACTAGTAGCTTCACTACTTGTAGCGACGTTACTGCCCATCACTGCCTTCTGCCATAACTCTACCAGAACTCCTGGAACCATTTCCTTGCCTGGGCCGAGTATGCACAAAATTTTCTTCCATCAACCATCCATGGATCTCACTCCCTTCCATTGCATACTCGGCTATCAGCCTCCACTGTTCCCCTGGTCAGGGGAACCCTCAGAAATACCGTCAGTCACTCACTGGATCCAGAAAAGCGAGAGGGTCTGGGACTCAACTCACCAACATCTTCAACGAGCAGTGCAACGCCATCAACATCATGCAGATGTCCGAAGAGCACCTACTCCCACATTTCATCCAGGATAGAATGGATGGCTTTCCACTCAGGATGTCCGACTATGGCTCCCCTGCAAGAAGCTGAGTCCCAAATTCCTAGGTCCCTTGCCCATCATCTGTCAACTCAACCGTCACCTATGAACTCAAGCTCCCGCCGCAGTACAAGATTCACCCCACATTCCATGTCTCACTTCTCAAACCATATCACTCACCTGTATCTCCTGTTTCCACAGAGCCTGGTCCCATGGATGATCCATCTCTTCCGTTGATGCTGGAAGTTGGAATGGTCTGTTCGGTAAGAATAATCCGGAGTTCCTGACATCATGATGGTTGGCTGGAATATTTAGTCGATTGGGAAGGATATGGTCCCGAAGAAAGATCATGGGTTCCAAGAGATAACATACTCGATCCCAGTCTCCTGACAGTTCCAGGCTTCCCATCCACAAGATTCAGGTCTATGTGGTCAAGGCTGTTGGATTCTTTGGCCCTCAGAAGCTAGCCATGGAGAGGGGGGTTCTGTCACGGATACACCAGGCTCTTCCACCTCTTAATGATCACAGTCACCTGAGTTCTGAGCATGCACACCTGACAGTCATTTACCACTCATCACTCAGCACTATAAGAGCACACAGTTCACTCAGTCACATTGTCTGGTCTTCCTCGTGGAAAGACAACTCATGCGCATTATTTACCTGTAATCCCTTGTCAAGTTTCAAGATCTCCTTTGTCTCCCCTGTGTGCTCCTGTGTCTTCCCAACAGTCTACTGGATCCAGCTTCTGGAAAATCCTTCATTCATCCATTCAATCTCTGTGAGCTCCAAAACCTGGGAAAGAGGTTATCATCAGTTTTGCCATTACCTTCAAAGACTCTATATTTACCATTACTCACCTGCCATTGTTAATTACTTTAATCTGTGCAATAAATAAACCTGTTAGGTTCTAACATGTCGGTGTCTGGAGTCTGACTTCCCGTTACATAAGGTTGTTACATTTCTTAACATCAGTTATCTACATTACTAACGATGAAAATACTTTAAATGCATTTTGTAATCTTAGATCATGTTAATTTCATTATTTATTGATATATTATTACAACAACAAAAAAGTTTGTTAATATTATTTAATAAACCTAACATGAACTAACAATGTACTTTTTTTTTTACTTACGTTAACAAAGATTAATAAATACTTTCGAAATGTATTGCTCATTGTTAGGTAATGTAAGTATATGCATTAACTAATGGGCCCTTAAAGGGGTGCTATTATGCTTTTTCACTTTTTCAACTTTAGTTAGTCTGTAATGTTGCGGTTTGAGTATAAAAAAGATCTGCAAAGTTACAAAGCTCAAAGTCCAATTCAAAAGGAGATATTTTATTTAACAGAAATCACTTTTCAAAAACTACAATGAACGACTCGTTTGGACTACAACAAATATTTTCCGGGATTTGTCATATCACAAATATTGACGAATGGGACGAGACCTGGTTGAGCTGCACTAGAGAAGACAATGAGTGTTATTGTTATGTCGGAGACACGCTAGTGTTCCCAAGACAAACAAGCTTAGAGTGATTACAATCATCTGGGTTTAAATCGTGCTCAAATTGATTTGATTTTGATGCAGTATTTAAACTGAAGCTGGCAGCAGGCAGCTATGGTAAGAGGCAAGACATTTCCCGACCAGGCGCCGAGTGCTGTCAATCGCAATTCACACAGGCCCAGCTAACCAATCATAGCACACACTGGCCCAGCTAACCAATCATAGCACATCTTGTATTCCAGAAGACGGGCCTTCATTTGATAATGGAACTATTCGAGCCTTCATGCCAGAGTGGGGAGAGTGGTATTGTAATAATGTAAAATATGTGAAAAATAATGTGTTTTTCGAACAACCTAGTGTGAGAGCCTGTTCTAGTACATCCCCTAAAACAAAATCAAGACTCTGTAAAAGAGCATAATAGGACCCTTTTAATGTAAAGTGTTACCATGTTTTTGTTTTAATGGTGGTGTTTTGCATTTAATATACTGACACCTGTGGGTGACACCAAACAAACATTTTCAGTGACAACATTGCAGAAATATTGTATCCACAAGAGTATTTGTCCCCCATCATAAATTTATTGATTTTTTTTTTTTAATCAATAGTCTGTTATCAAGTTAAAATGACTATTGTTCATCAATCAGTATTGTATAAAGCGCTATACAAATAAAGGTGACTTGACTACTCATGACATAAACATATTCATTATCTGGGGAATCATTTTTATGTAGAAGAGAGGGGGGGAGAAGCTTTTCAATCAAATAATTAAAGTACTTTTTTTCAGTGTAAAACAATTTTACAGTGGAAAAAGTAAATTTTACATCCAATTACCATATTTATACATTTTACATCCAATAAACGTGTATGGACTATTTTATTTGAGTTGAAAGGAAGACAAATCTAGTCATGAAAATAGCTACAGTAACAAATCTGTTGCTTTGGTCAACAGGTGAATTATACATTTATAATAGACATTACACAAAAATATTTGACCACTGAATGCCACGACTGACCAATAAGAATCAAATATCACAGAGTAATGCTTTGTCACTGTTAAATGTATCTGCATACTGTGCGAACAGTTCTTTAGCACATGTTAAAAAACCCTTTAAGCAGAATGTGAAGTGCAATACAGCCGTGCAAGAGAGCCGAACTCTGAGGGATGGAGGTGGCAGATGGTCACAGACCGACCCAAGGTCATCTGGCACTGTTACTGTCTGACCGCTGGATTTGAAACCCAGCACTCCTCTCTCTGCCTCTCTGTCTCTCCCTATCCACACACACACACACACACACACACACTTCCAAACTTGTAAACTAGGTCAGAGAAGAGCAGGAACATGGCCCTCCTGTCTTCATTTTAACACTCACACACACACACTTATTCACTCTCCACCCATTTTTTTTATCCTAAGCTGCTCTTTTGGCTCTTTCACTCAAGCACACACACACACACACAGTTTTGCCTTGAACTCACCTAAATGTTTTTGTTTTTGGAAATTGCCCTGGCAGAACCCGAGAGGGAGGTAGGACACAATGTTAATGATCTTCTTCAGGCATGGAAATCCCAGCCACACAGATACAGATGCTGCACATTCATAGGTTGTTGTTTTTCTTTTCTGTGAAAAAAAAAACAAGAAGAAGAAGAAAAATACAATGTTTCGAAGCTGTTCCACAATACTGCAGCTTTGAAAAAAATAATAATAATAATAATTTGTGGTTTATACTATCTCACCTAATCATATAAATCGGATTATCACTGTGTCAAAAACAAAAAAACAAATCTGCATTTGCTTTTCTTAGAAACATGCCAGGAATATCTAATGACAGCATGTCTCCTGAGACAGAACCTGACACTTTATTGCAGAAGATGTGCACTGTTCATATATATTGTTGAAGGAACATTTCCATGAACGCTGGCTCCCATCGTATGGAATGTGATCTCTCCCCTTTAAAACAAACCAAGGAGCAATTCAACATCTGAACTTTGATGTGAGTCTGTTGTCTAAAATATTCGAATTCGGCATTCAGACTGATCCAAACCTTTAAATATACGGCACACATATAGTTCAATCTTTTTTTCTTTTTTTTATAAAATTGCTTTTATTTCTTTGAATTAGAGTCTTTTTGCTTTAATTGTAGTTACCATTTAACCCACTATAATGGCAATTCACAGTCATTTACACTTTGAAGAAATGGTGGCAAATTCGTATGAATTTGATTCGTACATCTGAATCTGATTCATATGTTTTTCTATGATTTACTTACATCCTGCTGATGGTTAAGTTTAGAGGTGGACCTTCATGTTTACTATTTGTTTACAACTGATTTCTTAAAAAAAAAAAAAAAAATTCTGTACAACTCACATCGTATGAATTCTTACAAAATCGCTGCTTTGTAAAACAGTTTGTCAAAAGATTGAGTTATTACCATGTCCTACTGGTTCCCTGATGTTTGCGACAGAAATATAGCCCATCTCTGGCTGGATAATGACGTAAAGCCGCATCTTTGGGTACTGATGCTATCTGACTTAATTCCAACGCAATAAAGTCATGCATGGAAAAATGTTCCTTTTAATCTAGCCATCTACAAATATCTTTTCTAAAAAGAAGCCATTCAAACAAAACCACATTCATTTCCTGCAGCAGAAATATGCATGTGTCCAGAACACAACACATCTGGAAGTCGTTAAGACCATACATACACATGACACAGTGTTTGAAACGCTCTGCTGAGGTCATTGGGTGCTTTTTCTTCGTCTTTTGTTTCCTTTTGCTTTCCTTGTATGGGTAGATCTTCCCTCGGCTGCATTTGTTATCATTTAACTTAAAAGTGTAAAAACATTTACCCCATCGCAATGGTGATCTATCTACCAATCCCCACAAACTGAGCTTTTTAAGAACCGCAGGTATCCAAAGGCTGTCGCCATATTAAGACGGGACGTTCAGATACCCCATAATAAATTTGGGTTGTAGATGAGCACAGGGGTCCTGTACAAGACATCATTTTGTTTGAATGTGTATTCACTAAATCATTCTTGAAAGCAGAGTGACACCTAAAGGCTGAAGCCCTCCCCCATCCACAAACATATTTTTCCGTTCCTCCACAGTTCTTCTACATTCAAGGACACAGTGATTTTGGGTGGAGAAAAGTGATGAGCTTTAACTTTTCTGTATCTGAGAGCTCTGAGCACAGGTACGGGGCATCAAATTCCTTCCCCCTAATGACTCGCCTCGGGCAGGCTCGAGGTAAAGCACTGGTTTCATCTCTCGGTAGCTCCATCTGATTGGCCAGTGGGAATAGTCTGCCGTGTACATGTTCCCCAGCCAGAGTTTGCCACTGCATAGACTATTGTATCTGGATAGCAACACTTTTGGCAGTGGCACTTTGAGTTAATTCAATATGACATCAAAATTTGCCTGTTTAGAACAGTGCACTATCGATTATAAATGTGTGTATACAGATATATGTGGATTTGTTCAGAACTGGCCTTGTTGTGAATGACTGCAGCATCAATGTGTTGTTGTCAAATGTAAAGCTAAAAACTTAACAGAATGACCTCAACTTCATGACTCAACTTCATATATTATATTAATATATATTTACTTCTAGGAGAGACTATGGCTAGTTGTTGCATGGAGAGTTTGACACTAGGTTTATACACGATTATAAGGTTTTGAGCAAAATGTTTAATTATGCAAATGCATGTTTTCTCCAGCAGTAGTTTTATATGATCAATATTGTGTTAAATTAATATTTTTTGTGAATTCTCTTCCCAAACTCAAATTCCACAACTATCATATTTTTGCTACAGCTGTGGTTTAAAAAAAAAAAAAACTAACACAAAATTACACCAACATACATTCAAACATAAGTTAATCGTATAATGAAGATTTTTTAACTGTGTTTTCAAGACATTTTTACATTTTTGCTATTTCATGCTGTTTAAATAATATATATTAGATAAGTCTTTAGTCTGGTTTCACTATTAATATCCTTTGTCGAGTTCTCTCAGATTAATTTCAGCGGAAATGATCAGTGCAACACTACATTAATATCCCAGCTTGAATCCAAGAAATGTGAGAAATTTACTGCCCTCTTTTTATCAGTGGAACTAATGGCCTCATATGGTGTCTTTGTGCCATTTTAATTGTTGTCATAAATATTTTGAGTATCTCATCTAAAATATGATATATTCTCAAAAAGTGCAGATTACAAGCATGAAAATAGATGGATGTGTTTAACAAAGATATCAAACCAAATAGAGTCATTATTCACTCAAAATTATTAAATAAATGTGTCCCAATGCATTTTATAGGAAGATTTTATCTTGATAAACAAATTTCACTGTTTGATTTGCACATTTGGCAGCAAAATTGTTTACCAGCATTTTCTTTTTTTGTTTTATTCATCTGTTCAAAATCCTCAAATACAGATGTGAATGAGAAGAAAGCTAATTAAGTATCTCATCAGTACGGGATTGGAGTGTTTTCATCGACAAAGAGAAAGACTAGAGCTGGACGCAGCATTGTTCAATAGACAGCGGCTGTGTCTGTGTGTGTGTGTGTGTGTGTGTGTGTGTGTGTGTGTGTGTGTGTGTGTGTGTGTGTGTGTGTGTGTGTGTGTGTGTGTGTGTGTGTGTGTGTGAGAGAGAGAGAGAGCGAGAGTGAGAGTGAGAGTGAGAGTGAGAGATCAAAACTAAACGAAACTAAAAAAAATAAGGTGTGACAGATTAAATAAGAGCCAAATTAATTATTCTTTTAAATTGTTTTATTATTAATTACTTATTTTAATATCCTTTTAAAAATCATTTTTATTCTTATTGGAATTATACATATTTTACACAGAACAAAAATACTATATATTATATATATATATATATATATATATATAATACTATATATTATATATATATATATATATATATATATATATATATTTATATATATATATATATATATATATATATATATATATATATATATATATATATATATATAAACAAAACAGAAATACACATACTTGCACACACATGCTCATTGTGTGTGTGCTGGTGATGTTGATAGTGGTTTATTGTGTGTACTGGGCTTCCAGCTGAGCCAATTTATGACATAAAATCTACCACCACATAATTGTGCATCTGCATAAGGAGCTTATGAGGCAAAATTCATTTCATTATTAGGAACACATTTTGCCAGGTGTGCTTTGAGCTGCACACACACACACACACACACACACACACACACACACACGTATCCTTGCCTTTTGTCTGTGGAGACACACACATTCTCCATGTCAGGCTGTCTGTGGCACAATCCACAATTTACTCCATTAATGCTTCTAAATAGAATAGATTATGATATTTACTAACATTTACTGTTTTACTTTTACATTTACTGACAATGTTAATCAGCCAAACAAGTTTTGTTATCATATAATAATATCACAAATTGTAAATATATCTATACACAGTATCTAAATATATCAAGTATATAATCAATCAATCAGATACAATTTTAATGAAACAAAAAATATTTGTATACGTTGTTTTCTTCAACATGTTTAGAATATTTGTTTCATTCTCTTCATTAGTCAGAAATCTCCATTTGCCATTTTTTTTTTTTTTTAAGAGAAATCTTCATTCCATTCATGGCAAACTATCATCGTATGTAACTCATAATAAATATTTAAATGGTTGTTTATTCTGGTTATTTCGTGTGTGTGTGTGTGTGTGTGTGTGTGTGTGGGTGGGTGGGTGTGTGTGTGTGGTGGGTGGGTGGGTGGGTGGAGATCTCTAAAGAGGAACAGAGAGTTTACAAGAGCTCACACTAGTCACCACTGCAACAGGATGGATACATTATTAAGTACGGCTTCATCACATTCTCTTCGTTTCTCAGGGACTTATTATTCCTAGCTTTTTTAATGAATAAGAAGGGATAGGATGAAGATAATCAAGGTTTGATTTATGGAAACGTTGCAGAGAACACCACCATCTGGCTCATTCTAGTACTACATCAAAATGCTGCCAAAACACATGTGCCACTAGGCTGATCACACAGAAGTGCACGCTAGCTTTGCATCACAGGGCACAGCGGTTCCTCGTTCACACACATCCAACTCTAAATGTACAGTTTAAACCTGGTTTGTGATCTTTCCTGTGTTTGGGATTTTGTCATCCGGTTTGCCACCTACGGTTGTTGATGCTAGGCATTCAGAAAGATTACTAAGATATCAGTATAAATTATCTGATTGTTTATTTATTTTGGTCATCAAAATGATAAAAATAACTTTATATTCCAGATTTTTAAGATATTCACTATTGCTTATACTTGGGCTCAGAGGTTTGTTCAAATCACTGAACATAAAATTACATTTTGGCTCATAGTGTCCCACACGGTTGTGTTTATGACATGAATGATACCTCAAATCATGTGGCTTGCTGAGAAGAGGTGTTCTAGCATTTTTATGAGTGGACTTAAAATCTCCATCTGGCAAAAATATGAGGAACGGGTGGAGAAAACTCACATGGACTTTTACTGAAAAAGGCACTGAAATCAAATCTGGAGACCAGTATATCATAAAGACATAGGGGTGAACCTTTTGACTTGGACAAGTAAGAAACCACCTAACTACTCAGAACACCCTAGCAACCACACAGCAATGGCCTGGCAATGTCCCACCACAGAGTTTTGCGGCATCAAGCACAATTCAGACGCACTTCAAAACAGAAGAAATCTGGTTTCCTGCATAGATGATGATTCATCCTGACCTCTTTTTCTGATTTTGTAGCAAAATAAAAAATCGGCAGTAAAGTCCAGATGAGAGTCCCAGTTAGCTTTGGTGTTTAAGGGCTGGGTGGAGTGGATGGTTCTGGGTGGAATTTGTGGGGTGGGATGCGTTTTGGGTTCATGTGGTGGATGGAATTGTGGGTTTTTCTGTGACCTCATAGTCTCTGAGCATTAGTGATGCCTACACCTGTTTCTGTTCTGTATGTTTACACTGGAAATGTCTCATTTTATACATCATTCACAGAGAACCAACAAAACATTACCACAAAGATTTTCAGCTATAAGGCCAATAAAATGGTTCTGGGTGGGTAACTACATTAAATAGTCTTTGGGTAGGTTGTGGAGCTTAGCGGTTAAAGATCTGTGCCAGTAATTTAAAGGTTATAGGTTCAAATCCCAGAAGGGTTTATTCATGAAATATCATGATTGTGGCCTAGAGTAAGGCACTTAACCTTGCGTTACATCAAGAGAATGTTCCTGTAATAATATGTATGAAATTAATTAGTATTTCTTTGGCTCTATGTGCCATTTTATTACTACTGTTGAGAATAGTCTACATATTTCTGATCACATTTTAACAGTGTGACAGTAGCTGAGATTTTTTCAAAATATTGCTTTATCAAAATATTTTTCGCCCAAACAAGTAACATTCTATATATTTAATAAAATGAAAATAATGAAACACAATCTACAATTTTGTGAAGCTAGATTAATTTTTATAACAACTGTTTCATTCAGATTCTTTTTTTTTTTTTAAGTAGTAAAATGTGTTGTATTTACAATACATTTATTATCAATTCAAATATTTATTTATTTATTATTATTTTTTTATATATATATATATATATATACTGAATTAAATAGCTTCACTGACTGTAGTTTAAGAGAAACTTACCGATAGCTCTTTTTACATCCAGGTGGCCAAGGATTCAAGAATCGTCTGATCTGAGTCTCTCAGCACAGGTAAGGTTACGGCCTAGACAGGAGAGCACAGAGGAATGCTGGTGGCTTGAAATGTTTCCCTCTTGGCTGACTAATTTGCGGGTCTAGTGGCAGTCTGATGCTATAGGTACTGGGCCATTTACACAAAGGTTGCCTGTTCTGTCGTAAGTGATCCATGAACTGGAGAGTTACTGAGATTACAGTCCTGTTCTATCAGAATCGTGCCCTTGAGCAAGACAGAGAACTCCTGCGATCTGACTGCCCTGATCGAAACATGTTCTAGATCTTTCTGGATAAAAATCATATGCAAAAATGCTAACATTGTTTACTGTTTGAGTGTTTTAATTTTAACATATTGTTTTTGGTGTGCAATATGAAATCAATGAGGGGAAAAAAATATTTTTTTTGTTTATCCTTCTTTAAATTGGACAGTATAACATTAATTTTAATGCGGAAAAAAATTAATATATTTATTGAAAACATCCTTTTCTTTAACCAGACACTTGACCCGACAGATTTATCTAGTTTTTAATGTATTACAAATCTCATATTTAATAAAAAGTTACATTTTATATCCAGCTGTTGCTCTCAGGCAACATTTTACCTTTGTGGATCACAAGTATAACTAAATCATCATATCAAGTTATCATATTAAGGAATTACAATCAGTTTTGTTTCAAGGTAAAACATTAAAAAAAAAATCACTATAACCTTGTTTTAATATGCATCTTATTCTTACAAGCATGCACATAAATACACAAGGACCTGCATGTTCACAAGCACATGACACCTCACAGCTTGTGAAAGTTGAGGAAGCAGTTCCTCTCAACAGAAAAATCATAATATGCACATATATAGTATGTGAATTACTATTCTATGCATTACAAAATCATGCATAAAAATAAATTTCAACTACAAACTATTCATCAAGCAAAACATGATTTAAGATGTGATGGAAATTACATTTCTTCATAGTGGTTCAAACAGAAGTAAAAATAAATAAATAAATAAATAAATACAAAAATGGCCAAATTTTCCTGTGAGCGTCCACTGTTTGACATAGCAGACAAATGAAGTAAACTAGTGAGAGTGTGAAAAGTGTGTTTTAGGAAAGTTTATTTTCTAAACGTCCACAGGGCCAAAAGTGTCTATAGTTGAAGAAACACCCATTTAACTCTTTTTAATAAATATCAAATAAAGACAGGACTAAATTAAGAAGTGAGGATCAAGGAATTTGAGATATGAAGTTTAAACTACTGACTTGTTCTGTCAGCTCATCTAAATTCTTGTTACACGAATCCTGATTCCAGTTGTTTTTCATCCCTTTGAATTTTTTTCTTTTTTTTTATGCCAACTGCTCTCTGGATGTCTGGTGGGCTGCTGTGTCTGATTGCTGGATGACAGCTTAACTATTTCTTAAGTTTGGCCGGTCCGTTGGGAATGTTAAGGACCATGAGCACTCCAGGATTTGGAAGTGAACAAAAACTTTCCTTGTAAGCCTGGAAAATGTTTATCATCACGCTCAAAGGCTTTGCCTCCCAGTCATGACGTTCTGTCGCTGATGGAGAAGGTAGTTTTGTATGAAGGAGACAGCTGTAAAGTCTCTTTTAAGAGGAAGCTGTTGTGAGCTACCTCACACCTGTAACATGTCACTCAAGGACTGTCAACACAAATAACGCTCATTAATCATGTTTATAAAGCCATTAATCTCACGGCTGGGTGGATAAAATGTGTTTTTCCTCTGGTAAGCTGAGTAGCTTGATCTGTGTTAATGTATCTCTTAATGATTTTTTAAATTCCTCTTGGAGGCCCCCGGATAATGGGATATTTCATTAACATCAAATATAGTCGTGACATTTCATTTATGCTTTATTTAGACTGAAAGCTAAAACTTCAAGCCTCACAGTTGACATTCTGTCATAAGAGAATTAAGAGTTTTGAGGCATTTTATCTTCATATGTCATCAGCCAACAGACATTCAGTGCCAAATTTCACAGCTGATAAGATTTATTCACCGAAAGATTATTATTCAATGGATAAGAGCTGAAGTTATGCATATCATGATACAGAAGTGAATAAGCCATGACAGTGGGGTAATAATAAAAGGCAATCAAATGGCATGACTTAAAACTGAATAACTTGAGAAATATCAAAAATTACTAAAGAGGACGTTGCAATGTTCTTGCAAGGATTATATAATGCAATACATTATGGAAGACTGGGGCTTGTTTCCACTTTTTACTCAAGTGATATTTCTCAGGGTGGGTTTGGTTTTAAAAGTTAGTTCTTGATCAATTCTACTGTCATTGCACATGTTTTGTTATGTATGCCATTACATGCCATATTATATGGTAAGACAATTATGAAAAACAAAACAATTAATGAATCTGCAAAAATGTAATGTACAGAAATGTGATTAGAAGTTGACAAAAAAAATAATAAATCAAAAACTTGTTGAAAGATATTGCAATTAATAAGTGCATAAATTTAAAACACAAATTTAAAAATGTGACACATAATGTACCCTTGTCCTAACAACAAAGCTATCACAAAAATATAACAGTGGAATTTTGTTGTGGAGGACATAATTTACAAATATTATATCAATCTAAGAAAACCAACATCAACTCAACAAATGAGCATTTGAGTAATTCGTCTTTTGACTTCAACCCTTCTAGTTATTAAGACTAGTCATTCTGTTCTCCGCCAAATGCACAATTATTATATTCATATGGTGCTCAATTATAAATAATAGTTCTTATTTTTATCTTTTTTTTTTCTTCAGAATTCTTTGATTAATATAGCAAAGTGTTTATTTGAAATATACATTTTTTGTAACATTATAATTGTCTTTAAAAACAGTTTTGTTCAATTTAATACACCCTTGCTGAATAAAAGTATTATTTTCTTATGTGTATCATGTGACACTGAAGACTGGAGCAATGATGCTAAAAATTCAGCTTCGCACCACAGGGAAAAAAAAATAAATTTAAAAATATATTCAAATAAACACAGTTCTTTAAATATTTTTATAATATTTCATAATATTACTGTTTATTATATTTTTGATCAAATAAATGCAGCCTTGGTAAGCATAAGAGACTTAAAAAATAATAATAATTATTCCAAAATATTCAACCAGTAGTATATATAAGCAGTCAGAGACACATATTTGTTATTGTATATACAGTATCTGACTGGCTGATCTTGGGTTAGTTTTATCACCCCTGGCAACAAATGAGGTTAACTCCTCCACTTCCCCTAGATATTGTGTCTTGCCTGTGCAAATGTGTGGCCGAGTGACGGGGAAGAGTAATATTTCTCTGCCTGGATAAATATTTCCCTTCATAATTCAAACCTTATCTCCTGGAGGCTCCTGTAAAACAGGAACATCTGCTTTGAAAACTGCCTTGTTTCTCGATGAATGCAGGCTCTGGTTGTTTTCCAACATTGTTTACCCTTCAGGATCAAATGAACAGTGCAATGCTTTAAACATCAGCCAGAATGGTTCATTCCTTAATCACTCATGAACGTCTTTGTTGTTGCGTTCAGCTGCTAGGAATCCATTGCTTAAAATCAGGCTTTGGTGCCCATTTCCAGGCAGTGAAGTACAATGTAACTCTAACGGCTATGTTCAGATCTGATAAGACCTTGTAAAATTTTGTTCATTATTCAAAAAGATGTTTTTGTGGTATTCTCAACCAGAAGACTTTGCTGGAATAACAAATATGGCAGTATGGCTCCTTTCACATGCTGGCTCACGCTGACCCTTCCCAGGACCCAGGGAGGCAGGCAGGAAGCCAGCTCAAAGTGAGCCACTCCTCGCTGCTCAGGTGACCAGGAAATAGCTGGTCAGTGTTTGTGACCATCTGTCCACTGTAGTGCTGGTGAAAAACAGCAGGGCAGCAGGGCTACATAATGAGCGCAGTGTTTAAATCATTTGGGTTGATGTTCCTTGGCAGCCTGAGACCCTGATACTTCGGGAAAAGCTGCAAACTGGAACATTTCAATCAAAAGGAGAGTAGCACTGGTCGTAATTGTAAACAATGCATAATGTTTTGCTGAAAAGCACTTTCTTTTTACAGTGACACACGGAGAACTATTCTGAAGTATATACTAACAGTGAAAAGTTTTTTTTTTTCATGGTTTTTTTTTTTTTGGTAGGGGGGGTAGGGGGTGCTTAAAGCTGCATTTATTTTAAATCCAAAATACAGCGAAAACAGTAATATTGTGAAATATTATTACAATTTTAAATAAATGTTTTCTATTTCGATTATATTTTAAAATGTAACTTCACAAAGCTGAACTTTAGAAGTCATTACTCAGTCATTATTTTAGTATTACATGATCCTCCAGAAATGATTATAATTTGCTGATTTGGTGCTTAATTATCAACTTTTTTAATCTTTTAATCATAATTTTTTTTTTTTTTTACTGTATTTACTTTCAGTATTCTTACTTTTCAGGATTATTTGATGAATAGAAGGTTTAAAAGAACTTTGAAAATTATAAAATTAATTTTTAAAATATATAAAAATAGAAAACTGTTGTTTTAAGTTGTAATATTATTTCTCTATATTACTGTTTTACTGCATTTTTCATCAAATAAATGTGGCCCTGCTAAACATAAGAGACTGAAAATAAATAAATAAATAAAACAATCCATTGTCCAAGGAGGTCAGATGGTGACGGAGGACGGAGAAGGGAAATGTTTTTCATTTCACTTCAACAGAGCTTGAGCTGCACTCTGTCTTGTGTTGAAATCACTCTCTCTCATGACCTATCAACATCCCTTGCTCCCTGACACCCCCAGGACATCATGTGTTCGGGCTTAGCTGACCGTTTCTACAAACAGCTTGTTTACAGGAAGGCCATTTGTTTTCAGAGCTTGTAGGAGGCATGAGTCAGCAATGGTCAAAGGAACACGAATCAGTTCAGTGCTGAATGTCTGTACAAAAAGTTACAGCACTGCATTTGTACACATTTTTCTACATAAGCTTGCTCTGTGGTGTATAATTTTCCCATTCTCTCATCCTTTGACTAGTGCTTCAATGAAGATGTTTGACTTTATGTTTCACTTAAGTTCAGTAACAATGTAAGTGTTGCAAAGTTGATCATTTATGAAACAAACTTAATTCAACTATAAAGCAGCTCTACAGGGGACAATAGTGTCAATATAAAGCTCAATTCAGTTTAAGAACTTTGTCAAAGTTTGTCAGCTATAAAGCAGACAATCATCCATCTCAATTCGTATCAAGATTTGTTCTCATCTGAGTGTCAGTGCAGTCAAATTGATGTTACTGAATATTAACTGTCAAACAAACACAGAACACTCAAGCAGAATTACTGAAGAAAAAAAAACTTTTGTTAAATTACTGGAGGTTATTTTTCAACAAATTTCTAAGGCAAAAGTTCTATACAGCATTTTTATATTGTGGGAATGTAAAAGTTAAGATATGTAATGTAAAAGTTCCCTATTAATACTATGTGAATGTCAAAACAAGGATGAAGATTTTCTGGAACTGAACAGGCAGGAACCCTTCATTTGGAGAGACACACAGCTCGATGAAGGCATGGAGGTAATGGGGGCAGGGGGAGCATTGGCAGTAGTGTGAGCCAGAAATGGTGTTTGAAAATGAATTCTTGCATATATTGGCAGCCAGTGATGAGACCTGAGAAGAGTAATGTGGGAACATTTCTGGAGGTTGAAAACAATCAGTATTTTGGAAGCCCTCGAGGGGTTGGGTGGCAGATGCTGGTTGTCCAGCAATAAAGGAGTTTTCAGAAAAGACTGGAGCCTGGAGCTGGGTACAGTAGGTGTTGAGGATGGGTCTTATAGTCTGTATGCTGTGGAAAATGAAGTGGCAGGACCTGGCAGTTGTCATAATGTAGAGCACAAAACACAGTTGGCCACAACAGACTGAGCTTTAGACAATGAAAAAAAAAAAAAAAAAAAAAAAATTCTGATGTATGTGGGACCACATACATTTAGTTTGTATACCATACATACCACACACAGATTGGTGACAAATGAAAGAAAATCTCTACCATATGTCTCAGTTACGTATGGTAACCCTCGTTCCCTGATGGAGGGAATGGAGACGAATGTCGGAACGACAGTATGGGGGTTGTCCTTGAGAGCCCCAAAAAGGCCAGTGAAACTGGCGTGTAGAATTTGCATGCGAGGCCAAGCCCATATATACTGGTATATAAGTACAACTGTGTGTTTTTTTTTTTGTTTTTTTTCTGAGGAGCCTAGGTAACACCTCGGCCACATCAGCGATCAGCACAGAGTTGTGGCCAGCAGGACACACTTCTCTATTTCCTACATCAGGGAACAAGGTTTACCATACATAACCAAGACGTTCCCTTTCTGACATTTACTCTGACGTGTGTTGGAATGACAGTATGGGGGTCCCTATACTAAACACCACAACTACTGCACTGTGTCACAAGATGATGTGAGTGATGCAAGCAGGCTCGAGCGTGCCAACAATGAGTGCAAAAACACCTTCCAACGTCCAGGGTAGATAAACTCAGGTCTCCATCGTGGTGTGCTACTTACCACAGTAGGTCACTTCAGCTGTGGGGCCTCTTCTGATTTGTAAGCAGCAGTAAGCCTAAGCTTGTTGAATGTCGAAGTGACAGCAATGCCACGGGTGGAGTGAGCCCTCACTCCCAGCGGACATTGCACACTCTCAGTCTAATATGCCTGAGAAATGGCTTCCACAATCCAGTGGGCCATTCTTTGTTTGGAGACAGCCTTCCCCTTCTGCTGACCCCCAAAGCAGACAAAGAGCTGTTCAGATTTTCTGAAACTCTGAGTTCGGTCTGAATAAATATGCAAAGTGTGAACTGGACAGAAATTTGAACAGAGACAAGGCTGGGTTTCCGTCCTCCAGAGGAAATGCTTGCAGGTTCACCACATGGCCCCTGAACTAGTGGGAACCTAGGGCACATATCCAGGCCTGGGCTCTCAAGACAATGTGAGACAAGTCCAGCCCAAAATCTAGTGACAAACTGAGACTAACTGAGAGAGCCTGTAGGTCCCCTACCGTCTTGACAGATGTCAGGGCAATCAGGAGGGCCATCTTCAGAGAGAGGGTAACTGAATGCAAAGGCTCAAAAGGATCTTTCCGCAGACCTTGCAGGCCCACAGAAAGATCCCAAGAGGCGCAGTCTCTGAGGATTTAGGAGAAAGGAGGTCCGTCCTTAGGCAAATTTGCCAGGAAGGGGCCAACGCCATGAGCATGAGCTCTGAAAACCAAGTCTGATTGGTCCAAAAGGGGGTAGCCATCAAAACTTGTTCCTCATCCTCCCTGATCTTGTTCTGAGGGTCTGTGCAATGAGGCTTACTAGGGGAAATGCATATTTGGATAGACCAGTGCATCTGTGCCAAGAGGACCCTTGGTCAGGAATTACCACAAGTTGCAATGGGAGGATTCCTGGGAGGCAAACAGGTCTACCTGAGCCTCACCAAATTGACTCCATATTTACCTGGGGATGGAGTCACCATTCTCCACGGAGCATGATTTGACATGAAAGTGCATTGGCTGCATGATTGGATGTGAACAGCAAGAAGTGAATTTATTCACTGATCACTTCAAAGGAGGAGATGGCAGGTGAGTTGCAACATGCGATGAGAGTGAATCCCACCCTGACGATTTATATATGCCACTGTCACCGTGTTGTCTGTCCAGACTAGCACATGCTTGCAGATGGCAGGTGAGTTGGGACATGCGATGAGAGTGAATCCCACCCTGACGATTTATATATGCCACTGTCACCGTGTTGTCTGTCCAGACTAGCACATGCTTGCCCTGAATCAATGGCCAAAGCCTACTCACAGGGTCAGTAGCATGGCCAGCAACTAAAGGCAGTTGATGTGACAATGTAGCTGAGGTCCTATCCAGGAGCCTGAAACTGCATGCCCATTGCACACGAAGCCCCAGCCTGTCTTGGAGGTGTCTGTTGTGACAATAACACACCTGGACACTTGGCCTAAGGGAACTCCTAGCCATAAAAAAACAGAAGGTCTGACCAATGGCTGAAGAGGCAGTGACAGATCGGTGTGAAGCCACGCAATGTGTGCCGCGGCTGAAGCCAATGCTGTAGTGGTCTAATATTCATCAAACCGAGTGGTGTAACCGCAGCAGCGGATGCCATATGACCTGGGAGCCTCTGAAAGTATTTCAGTGGAACCGCTGTTTTGAGCTTGAACTCAAGGATTTAAGCATTGACTGAGCACAGTCTTGAGAGGTACGGGCTATCATGGTGACCGAGTCCAGCTCCACACCAAGAAAAGAGATGCTCTGCAAAGGGAAGAGCTTGCTCTTCTCCCAGTTGACCAGTTGAGAATCCAACTCCCAGGAATGAACTAGAATCAGCCCGTCATTGAGGTAGTTGAGGATGTAAACACTGCGAACGAATCCTGGTGTCTGACACATGTGAGCATGTGTTTGACCATGAACATCCTCAATGGGAGCCAGTGAAGAACTTGATTCAGCACTTGTTTATCTAGGATCGGTCTCAAACTACTGCCTTTCTTGGATACAATGAAGTAAGGGCTATAGAAAACCTTCTTCATCTTAGTAAGTAGGGGGGGCAGGCTCTACTGCATCCTTCACTAGAATCTCTTTCTTGAGAGAAAATATGAGAGCCGCGAGAGAAATCCTCTAGATCCAGAAGAACATGGATGGAACGGTATCTTTAAAAAGATACGAGTTGCTGTGTAAATGTTCTTTTAGAGGAAATTTACTCTTGAAAATGTAAATTTCACTCTTATGCAGCCATTGAAGCAACCAGGGGAACATTCTTGCACTTATCCATTGTGGTGTCAGACTTCGGAGTGGCTTTTATTTAACAGAAAATAAAACAAAATGGCCAAAATGGGAATAAAGTGTTCTGAGGGGATATAGTTTCCAAAATAAACAGGGCATCTGGTGTCTTTGTTGGGCTGTGTCCATGACCTGGTGCACTGAATTGTGAGAGAAGAGCAGTGTTCAGAAAGGAGGGGTCCAGGTATGGGGTGGAGTCCGGTGGTCACACGCACTCCGATCCCTGGTCCAGGGCACGAGGGGCAGTGGCTTCGTCACAGCGGCTTATCTTCCCTGGGCTGTGGCGCTTGAGGGGAATAACGGCTCGACATTCAGGCCCGTCACCCATGTCATGGGTGCAGTTCTATTACAGACAGCAGGTTCGGCAGCTCACATTTCTGGCTGTACGGGATTTCCTCTACACTCCCTTCCTGGTCCCACAAGAACACCAGCGTGCATGCACAGGCAGAAGAGACCGATGTCTCCAGGAGAGGTGGGCTCTGCTTTAATCAGCGGCGGTGACGTGGCTCCAATCCCTTCAGGTGTGCCTCATCACATGCCACCAGACCTGGCTGTTTCAGCACCCCTCCTCTCTCACACACCCACTCCTGTTGGGATTCTGATGAAGGGTGGCGATTAAGGGACGGGGTGATGCTGATAATTAGGGGGAGACAGCTGATCTGTCACATTGTGCACTGAAGAGAGAGGCCTCTAACTGTGCCGTATATCCAATTGTGATTGAGGTGGAACAAACAGCTCACTTCTAATATGAGACACACTGCTTCACTGAAGTGCAGCATGCATGCGGCCGGCCTTATATACCAGTATATAGTCATGGTCTTGCCTTCAAATTCTGCACGCCAGTTTCATTGGTCTTTTCTGATACTCTCAGAGGTAATTGGGGCTCTCAAGGATGACCCCCATACTGTCGTTCCAACACAAGTTTCATACTCATCCAACCATTCAGTGACCACTTTGCCCTATGCATTAGACCATTGTAATCCTGGAAGAAATCACACTTAAAGTGCCTGAAGATAGTCTAGATCAGGGGTGACCAAACTCGGTCCTGGAAGGCCGGTGTCCAGCAAAGTTTAGCTCCAACTTGCCTCAACACACCAGCCAGGAACTTTCTAGTATGCCTAGTAAGAGCTTATTAAGCTGGTTCAGCTGTGTGTAATTGGGGTGGAATCTAAACTCTGCAGG
Source organism: Cyprinus carpio (assembly GCF_018340385.1). Lineage (NCBI taxonomy): Eukaryota > Metazoa > Chordata > Actinopteri > Cypriniformes > Cyprinidae > Cyprinus > Cyprinus carpio. Next base: position 4,368,999 of record NC_056582.1, on the reverse strand, counting down.
ACACCAGCCCTCCAGGACTGAGTTTGGCCACCCCTGGCCTAGATAATAAACAAGGTTCCTGCAGTCATGGAAAGTCTGGAAGCATAAGGAGATTTTTAAAATGTGATTTACAGGCCTGGAAAAAAAGTAAAAATGCATTTTTTTCTAGCTTTGCTCAGATCTCTGTTCTTTGTTTTAGATCAGAATTATTTCACTGGTAAGAAGTTGCACTTTGTGAGCACTTGATGTAGTGCCTCATCAAAAATGACTGAAAAAGCCATGGAAATTTGTTAATTCAAATGTTTGGGAAACCTGTTATATGATCTTGCAGCCTGATCTTATTGTTTACACATAAAATATTTTTTTTTTTTTACATTTGGGTAGAATTTATAGAGACCATACTGGCAGCATCTAAAATATAGGCATGCATATTTAAATATATATGTATTTATATAGTTGATATAGTTTTTTACTGTTTTATAGGTATATTTTATATCTTTTATCCCTATTCCCAAACAGACGTACATGCTTTGAAATTTTTAACAAGTGCAGGATTTCTCACAATTGCTAGAAAATGATCATTGAATAAAGACTTTAATATGGTTCTGTTCCTTACACAATGCAATCATATGGAATCTGAAAATTTGGATTACAGCACAATAATAAAATGATTAATCATTTTATGGTGTTTTGTAGTGGAATAAATTGTCTTTTTTATATTCATTTAAATTTTACATGATTTTTTTTAATTAAGTAATCTTTAAACGAACTGACACCAGAAGTCAGAATGAAATATTACAATTTCAAATTAAATCAGAAATACATTAGAATCAATCAATTAATTACATGAATTAAATGGTTATAGGTGAAATAACAATTTGAAAACAGTTGTACATCAAATTGTACAAGTTGTTAATACATAAATGATTTGCATTGTAGATACTGTCAATATGTCAATATTGTACATTTTAATGTATATACAGTCATAAAAATGAAGGTGACGTGGCATGTGAGCATGGTGTCCCATACTCTGAATTTGTGCTCTGCATTTAACCCATCCAAGTGCACACACACCGCAGTGAGTGGTGAACAACACACACACGTGAACACACAACCAGAGCAGTGGGTAGCCATTTTTGTTGTGGCACCCAGGGAGCCTTGCTCAAGTGTCTCACCTCAGTTATGGTATAGAAAGTGGAAGCGAGCACTATACAGTACTACAGTACTGAGATTGGAACCCGTTACCTTTGGGTTTATCAGTACGACTCTCTTACCATTAGGCCACGACTGACATAAGCAAATGCACATGTGGTAAAACTGCATCTTACGCAAAACACATTCTCGTGAGATCACACTGGGTATTCACAGCCTATTAAAGTCTATTTCCATAAATACAGGGCAGAGAAAAATTATTTGCGACAAGAAGTGACATTTATATGCAACAAATATGCAGTGTCACTACTGTATGTCAGCTATGTTGAAAACTGTTTCAATAATACAATTCAAACTAAATTACATATCTATACAGTCACTCTGTGAGGAATTAAGAGTGGTGTGAGAAAGCCAGGAGAGAAAGTAAGGAGCTATCTGGCATTTTTTGACAGAAAGACATTTGCATTCTCCTGCGGGCATCAGCTCCCTCTTGAGTAAGTCCTATTAAATCCTTTGGCTTCTGCCTCATCTCATGGTAGAGAGATAACAGACAGCTTTATTTACCCTACTGATTTCATGCTACATTACTAACACATCTCACCCTTGTCATCCAAAATTTCTGGATGGTTTGGCTTCTCTCCAACATTCTCACCAACACTAAACATCCATTTTTAGAAAGAAAAAACAGAATATCAGCACAATGATGCAACTTGACTCAACTCACTCTGCTTCCATTCCATACTGCTCAAAAACTCTGGTCTGAAATGTTACAAACACAGACAAGCATAGTGATACTATATAAAGAGAAAGTGATGTGACATTCAGCCAAGTATGGTGACCCATACTCAGAATTCGTGCTCTGCATTTAACCCATCCGAAGTGCACACACACAGAGCAGTGAACACACACACACACTGTGAACACACACCCGGAGCAGTGGGCAGCCATTTTATGCTGTGGCGCCCGGGGGAGCAGTTGGGGGTTCGATGCCTTGCTCAAGGGCACCTAAGTCATGGTATTGAAGGTGGAGAGAGAACTGTACATGCACTCCCCCCACCCACAATTCCTGCCGGCCCGAGACTCGAACTCACAACCCTTCGATTGGGAGTCCGACTCTCTAACTCAATACCATGACTTAGGTGCCCTTGAGCAAGGCATCGAACCCCCAACTGCTCCCCGGGCGCCGCAGCATAAAATGGCTGGGAAGTCCATTTCCACCACTGAATAAAAGTCCATTTCCACCACTGAATAAAAAAAATTAAAAACAATAATTGCATTTTTTTTATTTACTTAATTTACTTTTTATCTTACAATTCTGCCTTTTTTCTCGTAGTTGTGACTTTCGTCTCAGAATTGCAAGATTATATCTCGCAATTTTGAATTGCATGAAAAAAGGTCAAAATTGTGTGAAAGAAACTTTCATTTCTGAGGGGGAAAAATAATAATTCTGAGTAAAGTCAGAGTTGTGAGATATAAACACTTTTTCTCAGCATTGAAATTCTGACTTTATAACATGCAAAAAGTTCCTTTTTTCCCTTTGTAATTGGACTTTATAACTCACAATTAGGAGTTTATATCTCACAATTCTGAGAAAAGTAGTTAGAATTGCAAGATATAAACTTGCAACTGTGAGAAAAAAGTCAGATTTGAGAGATATAAACTTGCAATTGTGAAAGAAAAAAAAGTCAGAGTCGTGAGTTTATATACCACAATTCTGACTTTATAACTCGGAATTGCAAGTTTCTATCTTGCAATTCTGAGAAAAAAAAGTCACAAAAAAGTCGAAATTAAAAGCAAAATAGAGGTACTTTTGGATCACCTGTTTGCAAATCAAAATAGAGGACATTTAAATGAGTGATTTAGATGTAAAATGAGTAAAGGTAAATGTGAAACAGGTATTAGGCATGAACATATTAGGCAAGACATCATGACTTTCACACAAACGGCTATATTCTGGAGAAGGTCACCCACATATAAACATTCACACCTGTTAAAGTAATTCACAGTTGTCCACTCATGAATCCCTGGCTGGCCCAGTCAGAGCCTCAAATCTTGTGTCTGCAGCAGCCGGTGAGCTCAGATTAACCTGTATTTTTGCCATCCTGTGTGGGAGGAAGTGATTAAATGTTTGGCATGAAAGAAGCCACAGCTCAACACAGAAGGGTTGCATCAGTTTAATAGAGGACATATTGAAGAACCCATTGATTATGTCCTCTTATAGATCAAAATTAATATAAATTACTCTTGATATAGCCTATATATCAAGCATGCATTGTGGCCTATGGCCAGAACCAAGAGAGTAATTTGTCAGTTTGAAATGTCTGGTTCCTCATGTATTATTTTCAATAGCCATCACCAGCCTTGGTAATGCTTTACGTGCAATTTTGCTTTTTAAATATTGCAAATATTTTAAGTAAATATGGCATCAAAAAATAGTGCATACATTTATAATAAAAATAAATTATTAAATTATTAAAAATAAATAAATAATTAAATAAAAATAAAAAGTACTAAACTGTTCCAAAATGCAGAACCAGTGGCATTTTTGTTAATATCACTAAATGAAGACTGTGGTGAATCTGAGCATATTATAACTGTCAGACATTAAATATTCTGCAGGACAAAATTTGGAGAGCACATATGGATATCCACAAGAACATCACATTACAATCATCTGCCCTCACTATGTGAACCTGATAAGACTGGAGCTGCATAAGATGCTAAACAGCAGGATAAGAGACAGATAACAGCAATCAGTCAGTTCAGGCTTTTGTAGTCAATACCACTCATGGGTAAAGCTTTTGATGGTTAGTGGATTATTAATATATTTAGAGAAACACCAGTCACTTTGAAAAGAAAAAGACACGTTTAAGAAAAGCCCATTTTTTAAAATCACTTTCCCACATTGTAAAGAACTGCTCTTGTTCCACTCGCCTCTCTTCTAAGAAGTATAATCATTATTGTAATTATAATTATTATAATTATAACCATTACTGTCAATCCACACTTAATTATGTTCAGAAGAGGAGAGTAAATCATGAAACGTTAAAAGGTTGATTGTTCAAAGCTTGTTTTGTCTCATTTGGGACCATGGGGGTTCATAAATATTCCGGGGATTTATTTAGGTCTTGGCATTCCAGTTCCTGGAACCCTCAGAAGAAAAGGTAAGCATAATGAGTCCAGGTCACAGGAGGAATGTATTTGATTACAAATAAAAAGCATTTGCTGTGTTAACAACAAGACTCAAAAACATTGGAGAGGCTGACAAGCCCATTCATTCTCCTCATTAATTGATCACTACAACTCAAGAGTAGCAGAAGTTAGCTCCTCTGTGAGAATTGAGCCATCTGTGGCTGTTTGTAATCTTAAATCAATACTTGCAACTGGGTCAAGAGAAGATGGACAGGCGGCAAGCTGGACTTTTCTCACATTCCCACAGAAGACTGAAGGAGAAATGTAGCTGAATAAAATCATTGATGTTAATAAATCCATTTACATTTAGTGAGCTGTCCTTCACAATGACTGAGGAGGGCAAAGGTAAGGGTATGAATCATCACACTTCAGAGTTCTAATTAACCAAGTGCTTTGAATAAGACTGTTGAATACATCAGCACTCGACATGAAAGAGGGAGCTGCGACCACCAAGCTGCTGTTGAGTCTCTGAGCTCAGAACATCAGTGCATATGGGTCTGTCTGCAAAACTGGATAGAGATGAGGCAACAATAATCTCCAGAAAGATCACGGACGAGCCCCCAGTTGGCAGATGGGCTTTTCTTCTGACACTTACTTAGCTGAGCAGTGGAAATGCCCACACTGTGGTTGGAGTCGGTTTTGTGGCAGACAGACAGGAAAAAGGCAAACTTCACCATAAGTACTTTCAAATCCCAGAGCGGCAGCATTCAGAATCAAACTATTCTTGTTGGCCGTTCACAGGTAATCTGAGGCTTTAAACTCACACTTTACAGCGCATGAAGGCGTCTATGGCTGTGATCCGTTAAGTAGGCACCCAGAGACCTTTATATGTGGGCAACAGAAAGGCTGTAGAGTAGAGGGCTCAAGAGACAGTAATTCTAACATGCCTCTGTATGGTTGTGACTCAAATGGTGCAACGGAATACTTTCATTACACAAACCTACTACCTTTACAAAATACAGATTTTAATGAAGGGTGTCTACAAAAAAAAAAAGTCATTTTCTCTTTCTGGCCTAAAATAAGATAAAGATCAGTAAACAAGTAATGCTAAAGGAGGATATAGCCCCACTGACACAGGACAAAACTGAACAAGACTTACAGATGGTGTAAATGGGGCTGCACAATCTCTGTAATTGTGTTGTTGTTTTTTTATTCTATCCTCACTCTTTGAGTAGACATTTACTCTATGAAGAGAATATCAAAATATTTTCTGACTTTAATATCTCCTACCCTGTAAAGACCTGATATGTAGTTACTTATATACTGGAGAAGTCTACACAGTCACGACACGACAATAGATTGTTCACAGTATAATCAATGGAGCTGTCTAAACTGTACGTGTCTGATATGCTCAATTGTGCTGAAAATGCCTTCAGTTGACAGACAAGCACCAGTCATGTTCTGAGTGCTTCAGTGATGACATTTTTGTAGGCCAACCCAAAAGTTTACAACACCCTAGTTTCTTTGACAGATATAGGATTTTTCCATTGGCTTTTGGATTATTGCACAAAACAGAACAATAGTTTACAATTCTTACAGTTCATCATGATAATCTGCACAACTGGATCTAAGTACAAAAAAAATAATAATAATAATAATAATTCTATAAAAGTTTTAGTTTAGTTTGCAAAAGCATGATTATAAACACAAACAGGCTGCTGTGTACTTTTGCGTCCATTCATTTTTTAACCTAGAAATAAAATATGGAAGATGTTTCTCCTTTAATTGTTCTAATACTAATTAATAGAAAAATCAGGCTCAAACTAATTTTCATTATCAAAATTATTATTTAATTAAAAATCATAAAAATTATGAACAGCTTGTTTTTTTATTGTATATAAATGCTAAATTTAGTTTCTAGATTATTTGCGTCTCTATACACACACTAAATGCCCTCTAGCACCATGGTCGCCGTGATTTTGCCAAGTAAGACATGTTCCTGGATCAACATCTTTTGTTGATCCTGGATCAACATTACTGTCCAAAAATATAGACTAAACTCAATCCCTACCCTAAACCTAACCCTACCCAATTTATTCCTAAAATCAGTGTGAAATGATAGCTCATTAACAAGGGTTTAGAAGTACTGATCATAAGCCTAAAACAGATATTTCCTGAAAAGTTATCCCTCAGTTCTGATTGGTTAATTGGAATGTTGATCCAGGAACATGTTGTACTTGGAGAAATCACAGTCACCCTAGCACTATACCGACGTGGCTACCGGTAACCAATTGCTTAAAAATAAAAAAATAAATAAATAAAAAACCTCTGGCGTCAATATTGAAAGGCATCCAGATTTTTATGATCATATAGATAGTTTCTCAAAATATCTTGATGTTTTTTTCACGCCTAAAATATGTATGATATAGTCATTACATATTTAATTATTTGTATATAATCAGCTGTTTGTATCCAGATACAGTCTACAGGGGTGCTTGAGGTGCTAAGTACCCTCAAACGAATGCAAGGGCACCCTCAATTGAAGCTGTAAAAATATGGCAAAACATATTTAGCAAACACTTTGCGTTTGCACTCTGGAGAGCTTCAAATATCACAGACATACAGTAGGCTATAGTGTTGTTTTTGGCGGCCTGTTTTAATTTTAGTCTTAGTCTAGTCTTTGTGTGAAGTTGTCATTTTAGTTTTTATTAGTTTTAGTCACGTTCATACGCTTTTTAGTCTAGTCTAGTTTTAATTGACGAAAACTGATGACATTTTAGTCTATTTTTAGTTGACGAAAACTGATGACATTTTAGTCTAGTTTTAGTCAATGAAAATGGTATTTTAGTGTCTTTTTATTAATGCAATTCTATTTAACCCAGTCAATACAGTATAAGTACCTAGAAGTATAGACGAAACCAAAATTTTCTTTTAACCAAACCCATTTCAAACAAGGATATCTTATTATATTATTGTTACCTTATAGACTCAAGAATACATCCATTCCAGACATGGAAGACTCTCTGATTTGAATTTACAACATTTATTTTACCAACCAAACATGTTAGATGTACACACACATAAATTTAAATAAAATAAATTAAAACAATAAATAATAATAATAATAATAATATTTTTCTCCCAAAGACGAACTCCGGCTGGCAGGCCAACGGTCCCTTTCTCTGTGTCAAGGCTGATTTATACTCGAAGCATCCACAATTTCGCTTGGCTGAGCACGGAAAATATGACGTGTTCGCGGTGTTGCTGGAAGTTCGCTTTGAGTGCACGTGAACTATTCGCGTGGCGGCGTGCACAGCATTTTTTGTAACTTTCCGCAACGTTCCGCATCTGAACATGCACAAGTTCAGGGCGATTCTAGCCGAATATGCACATCTGTGCCGGCGTTTGTGTGAAACAGAAGCAGTGTAATGTGAAATTCAAACTCCATCAGGTGCTTTTTGATGGAAAACGCTTTTTTTGGAAAAAAAAATGTTTGCAAAGTTTGTGCAAGGCTTATTTGAAGTACGTTTTATTTTTATTGTACAAAATAGAACTAGAATTCATTTAGGTATTAATTATACACTATTTGCTTAAAGTTGTCTTGTGTTTGATGCGTAATACAGCCAATAGTTTAACATTGTTTTAAGTTTGTACATAAAGAAATTATTAATTCATCAACTCATTCATCACAAAACTTGTACTGGCTGTACTGGCCATCTCACCGGTGATTCCCGATGATTTTAGAGGACAATTACTCCTCGTCGCTCCCCTGTCCTTTCAAAGAATAGTACAACGGCGAACGCGACAAGTATAAAAGCTTCGTCCGTTTGGGAAGATGCACTCGCAGTCTTCTTCTTCTTCTTCTTTCGGAGTTTTATGGCGGTTGGCATGCACTCGCAGTCGGTCGCGTCTGCGCAGTGAGACACAGGAAACAGAAATACTGCAAAATAATAATAATAACGACCAAACGAGACGAAATAACATTAAAACATTTAGTTTCGTCTCGTTTTGCTCAACGAAAATGAAGAGACATTTTAGCATAGTTTTTATTTTGTAAACCACACTTAGTCTCGTTTTTATTCGTCAATGAAATTGCATTATACATTTAATTATAGTCATCGTCACATGACCATTTATGTTTCTCGTCTCGTTTTCGTCACATGATAAAGGTTCGTTGACGACGATATAGTCATAATTTTCGTTGACGAAAGCAACACTAGTAGGCTATCTGTTGATTTCTTGAATGCAAAGGCCAATCAGAGGTGTTTTAATTCAAAACGCCACCGTTTTGGTCAGTGTTGACTGCTGAGAGGTACAAGCTCACGAATCCTCTCATTATAATAAAGTGTAGACACAGTGTTAATAAGAGAAGTGCTCCTTGCACGCTTTCCTAGTGATCTATTTGTGTTTTTGTTTTTTATGCTGCTACAAGGACTGGAGGCCACTTACACAAGGGTTGCCCCTCTGTAAAATTCACGTTCCAGCCCCCCTCTCCCTCATCGGGCCCTTGGAATCATCCTAACCTTCCAGAATTTGGTGTGTGAAAACGTGTGTGAACCTAGATTTTGTGACATTGGGAAGTGTATTTGGAAACTTTTTTTTTTTTTTTTTTGCATTTTCATTAGGCTACTAGCAGTGCATTACACACAATCTACACAAAGTTCAAATCCAAGTTCAACTTAAACAGCAATGCAGTGTGGTAACCACCAAAGGAAATGCAGACAATGGCGCTCACATGATTTATCCCTTGATACAGTTGAATACTGCAGTAAAGTAGTAATAACTACAGCCAAACAACACTGCGGCAATTTAAATTAAATCGCTGTCAGTGTGAAAGCACCTTAACTCAGGAAAGCAAAACTATTGACACTTGCAAAAATGCAAAAAAAAAAAAAAAAAAAAAAAAAAAAAAAAAAGTAGAATGTACTGACTTTAATCAAAACTCACATTAAGTGTCAGCTGTTGACACTTTGTTGACAGTTTCTTTGATTCACACAGAGTTGTTAACACATTTCAATCTCAATGCTTCTCGCAGCTGTTGCTAAGTAACTCTGTCACGGTCTTTCTTTTGTTGTAAGAGACAAGAGAAGAAACAAGGAGTTTTACAGTGTAGTTTTTAGTTTTCAAGAATGACCTTAGGTTAGATCAAAACATGACAAGGTTATGCTCTGGAATCTCACCCGAGACTGTGTGGAATGACATGAAGTGTCATACTGTGGAAGTGTTCAGTATGTGTGGTGCATGTAAGGTACCTTGTGTTAAGAAACCCTTGGGAGAAAGAAGCAGAAGTCAGAAAGGTCAGATGCCGCTCAATGAGATTCTCAAATAGAATTCTGGAGTCTTTTTAGATGTTTTAAGGCTTTTATTGCTATTAAAAACCATTCTCCTGAATGAAAATCCAGGCAAAAATAATATTTGGCATTGTGACATGATGGTACATTGGGAATAATGACCTGAAATGGTCTGATGTATAAATGTTGGGTTATAGCTGTTTTCAGTGGAAATTACATAGTTGGCTGTCAGAACACTGTCACTACAATTTCTCTTACTTACCAAAATGAGAAAACCCAGCAGCAGAGGTTTTTAAACAGCACATTCTGAACAGAAAATCCCATGAATGATATTGAATGGTAAATATTGCCAACAGTCACATAGAGCTGCTCAATAACACACTGCTGGTTGTGAGTAGTGTTGGGATAGCGTGGTTTGAGCTGACACATCCAGGTCACTTTTACTAAAACACTACATGAACATTTATCCTAATTAGATCCAAAGCAAAGCTCTGAAATTAGCACTTATTACAGTACTTTCATAAAAGGTTATTCCGTTCATAAAGTCACTGATACATTGGTAATGCCATGGTTAAAATAAACAAGCATGTTTAAAACAAACTTAAAATTAGATGTAAAACACAGACCTTTTAATAAAATAAACAACATAAATTAATTCAAGTATCTTCAAGATGCAGCCATCCAAGTTTTAGCACACTGAGCTCACAGAGAATTTACCAAACATACTCTACCAGCAGCAATATTAAAAATCCCTTTCATTAGCACATCACATCAGACAGCTCAGACACTGAGGTTCATATTTGCATCTACACAATATGGCTCATAAAAGTTATGCAAAAGAGGCTTGCGTCCCTTAAGTTGATAGGTGATCTCAGCTTTTAGTTCAGAACAGGCAACTATAGTCTAGTATAATGTAAAGCATTTACTCAAACAGTAAGCATTTCTAATTCCTAACTTTATAATACTAATAAAATCCTACACCGAACCTCTAACCCTGACTCCAATTTTAACACCTATCCCCTTAATACTAACTCTTTCCCTTTCTTAGTCATTCTTGGGGGGTTGGGGCATTCACACAAGGACACATTCCATTTGCACGATTTTTAAGTTCTTCATCTACCATTTTTATTTATTTCTTTTTCCTGCAGAATGGCATAATAAAATAAATAAATAAATTAATTATTAGGATGTGAGCTTGTCAATTGCATTTGACTCAGTTTTATATTGTGTTGTCCTTCCTGAATGCATGCACACATGCATGTTTTGTTTGTTCGGCAACACGTTACTTAAAGCTTATATTTATAATAAATTATAAAAGTAGTTTTAATGTATTAATAATCCCTTATAATATACCTTGTAATGTATAATCTCATAATTATTTGTAACCGCAGTTATAATACATTATAATACTTATATATTCATTGTTACACGTTTAGAACATATAATTAACAAACCTTCAAATAATATAATGCATTTTACCTTTGGTTACAATTATTTATGAAAAGACAATGCATTAGAGAACACATAATGAATAACTTTACAATGCATTCTACATAAAGGAGTGTTACCTGTTTTTTAATTATTTATTTATTTATAATTATTTTTATTTTATTTTTATGAATAAATCAAACTGATTCGTCAATCAAATTAAACATAAACAAGGTCCCCCACACTGGAATACAAATTCTTGATGTTATACTCAAGGAAAAAAAAACTTCCCCCCCCTCACGATATGAATGTTTTCAGGTGCTTGAAAAGTTAAAACCTGTTCAGTCTTTTGAGAACCTGTGTGAACGGCCCCATACTGTTAAAATTCTAATTCTGAGAAGAATTTAAAATAGACTAAATGAGCTAAAATATAAAGTGACTATTAAGAAAGTGACATCACCTTGTATATTAATCGATAAAATGATTTAGGAAATTGAAAAGGAAATTACACCATGGTCAAAGCAAAAAAAAAAGAAAAAAAACATGACTTTTTTCTTTTTCTATGACATTGAAACATTCACTGGAATCCACTGAATAAAATTTACTGTCTTGAAAATAAATTCGCGATCTTCATCTTTACAAGCATTCTAAAGGAGACAGCAATGCAGCAGATATTTTACAGCGAACATGAGGCAGGGAATGCTCGATCATATGCATCTGATGCATTAAACAATGCAGACAGGCAAATCCCCTTAAAGGGGTCATATGATGCGATTTCAAGTTTTGCTTTATCTTTGGAGTGTTACAAGCTCTTGGTGCATAAAGAAGATCTGTAAAGTTGCAAAGACTAAAATCTCAAACCCAAAGAGATATTCTTTATGAAAGTTAAGACTCATCCATGCCCTTCTAAAATGCCTCGTTTAAACACACCCCAATGTCTATGTCACAATGTGGGAAGATTTGCATAACACCGGCCAAATGTTCACGCAAAGAAAGAAGGCTTAACCTTTGATTCTCGCTGTTGCCGCCGGCGACATGTCGTGGAGATGCTGTTTCATTGTGAAAGCGGAAACATACTTTGTTTGGCTTCCAAAAGAGGACACAACTAGAAATCAGTGGTTAAGTTGTATTTACAACACTGTTCCAAAACAGTTCAACCCAAATATTCAGATGTGTGCAGCACATTTTATGGAGGTCTGTTTCCTGATCCTGGGAGAGAAGACTACAATGCCGGCTGTTCTGACTCACAGTCTGTAAGTTCGATTACATATGTAAAGGATTTGCCACTGATGATTCAAACCCCCCCCCCGCTCTGCACATTTTGTATGTTTCTCTTATGCTTCAGACTTTTGTTCTATTCGAACGTAAGTGCCCTGCGAACGTATATGTTCCATTCAAAGTGCATTGAAGTGTGCGAGACGTGAATTTAAATTGTATTTATTTACAGAGGTATATGATGTCACACTTGTCCATGTGTGAAGACGTTGAGAAGCGCAAATTCGTGAATCAATGTTCCGAAGTGAGGTAACATTTAACTTCACCAGATTTCCACTACTCAGGGAGTAAGAAGCAATGAACACTGAGTAGGGACCATGTCAATGGGAACACAGTTTATGCACAGAGCTCACTTCTAACGAGCTGATTATCTGAATTAGGTGTGTTAAGAGACATGCAAAATATGCAGAGCTGGGGGGCACGAGAACTAGAATTGAGAACCGCTGGTGTAGAGTAGTGCTTGTTGTTTGTTGTGTCTCAGATCACAAATGCAGACATGGTTTTATGTTATGTCACAGTATAAGTCACTATTACCAGTAATTATGTCCCCACTGGATGCAACAATAGGCTCGTTTGTAATGTTTTTTTTTTTGTTTTTGTCTTGTCGCGCCGGTGTTCTGACTGGGACACGCATCACAGTATGGCAAGGGGCATAACATTTCCGTCACACGCTTGAGGCATTCGGCCAATCACAAAGCACTAGATAGCTGGCCAAGACTGATGAGCTTTGTAAAAACAAAAAAAAGATGCGTTTCAGAAAGGCGGGGCATAGAGGAGAAAAAATAATGTACAGCATGTGAAAAATAATGTGTTTTTTGAACCTTAAACTGCATAAACACACTTCATTACACCACATACACAAAATAATGTTATTTTTAGAAACATCATATGACCCCTTCAGATATGCTGCTGGAGTTTGTGAAGATCTCAGATGTTATGCCCTTAGGTCTGGATATCTAAAGTCTGGATATGGTCTCCCCTAGAAGATGTTGGAGTTCAGTGGCCATCAGAAGTGACCCATCCGTGCGGGAAAGGCGCTTCGGGGGCGAGTGGAGGACATAGAGCGGCCGAAGCTAGAAGACGGCCACTTGATGATGAACTGGGAGGTGACTGGCAGCAGATACCTACACAGACGGAGAGAGGAATCAGACATGGGGGTTGGCCAGACTCACAAACAGGATTAAACGCACAAAGGTCACCTAAAAAGGCACTTTTCCTCCCTCTCCGCTTCCAATCCTCCTTCAGCTGATGTTTTAGATTTCCATCCCCTCCGCTGACCCTCACGTTTATATTGTGACATTTTTAACAATGAGTGACACGAGTGGCTGAACGTGACTTGTTTTAACAGATAAGAACTTGTTTAATGCACAGGATGTTCTGAGAGAGGATAACAGGTTAGATAATTATGGCCGACACAGAGACAAGGAGCGTAACCAGCCTGGACAGCTCACAACCCACACTATTTAATTGCAGAGCAGCTTAATTATAATTCCACTCGAAACAAGGCAATTTAAACTGTTAATTAATTAAATAACAGTGACAATAAAACACGACCTGTGCTAAATAAGCTGAACACACAAAATTGTTTGAATAAACAGCTAACTGCTTAAGGTTTTTTTTTTTTTTGTAGTGGTAAAAAAAAGTTTTTGGGGGGGAATGACAAATATGGATGTCTTGAGATGAAAAAGAAATGTCTTTTAGAAATATAGTTCATACATTTCTAATAGTTAGTCATGAACAAGTTCTTTATGATTCATGTTTTTGCAAAAGTTAAAGATTTAGGTTTAGATTTATGTCAGTTGTAACCAATCATAAATAATAAAATGTAAATATGAATAAAAAAAAAAAAAATGAATTTCTTTCTTCTGCAGAACAAAATAGAAGATATTTTGAAGAATGTTGCTAACCAAACAATTTCCTTGGCCCCGTTGACTTTTTTTTTTTTTATACAATGGAAGTCAATGGTATGGTTACTCACCATCTTCAAAATACCTTCTTTTATGTTCAACAGAAGAAAGAAACTCATACAGGTTTGGAACAGGTTTTGGGTGAACTATCCCTTTAATACCTAATCAAGTATTTTTCAAGAAATTCAGTTATTCAGATATATTTTATGAAAATTCAAAAATTGAAAAGGCTGTGTATTCAAATCACTGTTCATATGAATGGATATATATATATATATATATATATATATTATATATATATATATATATATATATATATATTTAATTAAATCACACAAAACAAGCCCAGAAAGTGGCTTTGTACGAATGCAACGCTGTAGTTATGACAGCAAAAAATAATGCCAGTACAAATTAGGGCCACTTCTAATCTAACGAAAGAAGATTTGTTCTAAAGCCCCTGCTGAAGAAAGACAGGGCCAAAAGACTTTGGAAGAACCAACTTTTATAAAAGAATGTCCTTGAATCTATTCATGATACTGCACTAGGCAGGTATTTGCAATGCATTTACTCCAATCGGCAATGCATAATAATAAACGCAGATGTCCTGCACTGTGTGTTATGGAGCATAAAACCCTGGACAATGATGAATATCGATAAATATGTCCAATGCACACATTGAGCCACCTTTCACATTACGCGCACGTAATCTTACCCTATGTTCCTTTCATTAAAGCTTTAAAAATCAGACCCAATGCTTTGGTTCTTCCCTCCGGGAACTCCAGACAGGTGAGTTCTCAGGAAATGGTTTTGGGTTGGGGTTGAGCCTCATTACCATATTTTTTCACTACAGACTGCTGAGTTTGGTCAACAAAAGGAAATGTCAAAGGAATATGAAATTCAAATATGAACATATATGGAGGTGGGCCTTTCTGGCTCTGAAGAATTCCCTGTAAGGAAGTCTCATCCATGAGAGAGCTCCATCACTCAGGGTCCAATCAGGCTGCAGGCCGTGTTTAATTGGACCTCTGTGAGGATTCCTCCAGGTCTTTGGCTTTTGATCATTGAGCAGTTCTTGGAAAAACCTGCCAGTGCAAAGCCCCTAGAGAACCGCCAGCTGTCTAACCTTCGAACGTGTGTGTGCTTTACTAATTACACTCAATCGCTCGGAGATCTGCACATATCTCATGTCTATTTGCTTGTTTAAAGCCTACACTCTATCACCCAACTGCCACACGCTGCATAAAACTTTAAGAGAGTACTTTTAGACACTTTGGGGGAAACTGAGACTTTCTTATTCACCAAATATCATATTATGGTTCTCAAAAGTTAAGAAAGGTTTCCGTGGTTTTACATCATGATAAAAATCCTCACAAAACTTTCTGTTGCATCTTATGCAACCATGTTGTTGTACAATCATGAAAGTGTCCTGTTTTCATTCATTCTAAAATGGTTGTGCAGGTTGCTATTACTTTTCATGAATAAACACTGAATTCTAAAGACTTTGGTGGCAATACCTTACATGTAACCCCTATTTGAAGTAATGCTTTATTAAAACTTCACCATAATGCTCAAGTCCTGTTTTCAAATGCATAACAGGTGTAACTTCTCTTCTTATTTACCAACAAATAGAATTTGTCATCACCTACACTGTCTGTACACTTCAGTCGAGCAGTAAGCACAAACTAGATTGCTCAAATTATTAATGAATATCTCTACAGTAATTAGTTACTTTTTTAGGAGTAATGCAACAATGTAACTTTTAAAAGTAAAGTTTTAGAGGAGGGGCATACACATAAAAGGATTTGGTTGATATCAGATGAAAAGTAAAGGTTTTTTTTTTTTTCAGAGGCAGAGCAAGTTATTATATTTTGATCAAAGATTCCAAACATTTCTTTGGAATTATGTGCCCGGATAAATCCTAACAACCTGGAAAACGAAGTAAAGGAAGTGAGTTTTGATTTTGTATTGACTTATGGTTACAGTTAATCTCTTGGACAAAGTTCACATTTCTATGTCACTTGACCTCTTCTCCTCCAAAGAGAGAGGACAGTCACCTGATGGATCTGAACAAGGAAGGAGGAGGAGGCGATGGAGTAAGAAGCGAGCATGAGACTGTTACCCAGGCATCATTTTCCTGACGAGGCAAAGCAGATGCTGGCTGATTGAAAAATAACGGATCCCTAAGGGCCGTTCCAGCAATGAGTCATCAATGAGGCATGTCCTGAGAGAACACAAGTGTGAGAAGAAAGTGGATATTGGCTGGGATGGAGAGTGGAGAGGATATTGAAAATGACTGGATGGTCTCGCCATGGAAATCCAGCAACAAAAAAAAAACAAAACAAAAAAGATGCAAGCAGGAGGATAAAGGTTGGTGGCCAAAGATCAGACATTCTGGAGATATGGGGGGAAAGAGTGTGATCCAAAACCAAAAGATACAGCCCAAGGGGATGGAATCACAGGATGAGAGACGTCCAGCAAACACAGCAGTTAACAAGTCAGGGTCGAAAGACAGATTTCAAACTAAATTATTCAGCATGATTCTAAGCTATACTTAAGTCCTTCAGCTTATGTACAGTAGGTTATGAAACTGAATTGGCAAAGACACTTACAATGCAGGGAAACTCTCTGTCAGAATTTATGTTCAATAAAAATAAAAATGCTCTGCCCAAAAAAGGTAAGGTCATATGAGAGAAATTCTGGTGATATTTAGTTGGCAAAAAGTCCCTTATCCCTTATCCAATTTTAACAGTGTTGTGAAGTGTGAAGCACCTCTCAAACAGTCACTTTCAAACCAAGAAGCTTACTGTTGGTCACACTGAATTTATAAGGCCAACTTGACCATGAAAGAAATCTGTAAAACTCCAGATGATGTCGATTTCTATTGAAATTACTGGATTTAAAAAATACTAATTCAAGTCATTTAGTCATCAAGGTTTTGTATTTATTTTTTTAAATATATTTTTTTTTGCATTAAAAAATAAACATCCTTAGCACAAAACGAATGTATTTGCTTTAATGTTAAATAGATAATGAGATTTGTTTTCATAGAATGTATTATAAATGTTTTTAGGTGACGTTTATACTTAAGAGTAAAAATAAATAGTTTTTAATATAATAATAGATAGCAGTGGTAAATGTGACCATATTTTAAGAATCGGTGTGATTTATTGTGTCTAGTGATTTATAATTCTTGAGTAAATTAATTTGTATAGTGTTATATGTATAGTGCAATGTTCTGTTCCACCTTTGAGGTGTAAAGACCTAACAAACCTGATTCAGCTAATCACATTTGTAGAACTCTGAGTTGAACATGTCAGAGAAATAGAAAGAAAATGTGTCTGTGTCTGTGTAACTGTGTCTTAGCATGTGGAAAGTTCAGACTAGAATCTCTGAGTTGTCATCTCATAATTGCCGTCAATTCAACTTGACATTAATGCAGTATCAGTAGAGTTCAGTCCCAGAGTTAGCAAAAGTTTAAGTTCCCGTGCTTTGAATGAGGTTGTATGACGCATTGAACCACTTCATTTTCTTTCATTATTGACTTTCACATTAAATGCCGTTCTGCAGTGTTAACTGTACTAATGGTGATGTGAGTGTCAGTATGTTCTTTTAGCAATGTTGTCATGAACGCTGATGAAGTAACTATACCTTGTGTCATCCCAGTCTGGGCTAAGTCCACTGAGCGAACCACGGGAGTCAGCCACAAACTTGTAGACTACAAGCAGACAGTCTCTACACAACTGGACAACACGCTGGCAGCACCTCCGCTCCTGCGTGGTCACCACCTCACTGCTCTTACTGAAAACACTCTCCCATGATGACCTGCTAGAGGAAAATACACACACAAATCCTACAGTCTATTATATATAATAGTATGCATACTTTTATATCATAGTAACAAAATGACATAGTTATCTTTTGAAGATTCAAAACAGTAAAAAAAATGGATGAGTCACATTTTACAAGGTTAAATTAAATAAAAATAAGAAGGACACTGATGGAGTTTTGGTTCCTTGCCACTGTCAACTTTTGGCTTGCTTAGTTGGGGACACTTGATATTTGGCAATATTGTGGGCTTGTTTGCACAGACACTATTTGAAGAGAACTGAACTGAGCTGGACGATGACATCACTGAATCAACGATGAACTGACTTTAACTGGAAAATTAACTGTTTAATATTGTCCTCTTTTTAGAGCTGCTTTGCAGCTGTTTTTTCTGCATTCCTGAAAAACTTTTTCCCTGACTAAGCCAGAGTTACATTTTTGTACACTGAAAATCTGTGAGATAGATTAAATTTAGTTTCTCTTTCTAAACTTAATTTCTTTGCTTTGATTAATGTAATTCTTTTAATGTTGTGAGGAGTGGAGCTTTTGCTTAAGCTAAGGTAAATTAGGAGTATGTCTTTGTTGCTTTACTTAAGCTGTTTAAGTAATATACTAAACATGTGCTTGCTGCTAGTTTATGCCAAGTTACATTACAAGTCAGTGTTGTGACAAAAATATATAAATTAAATTGGATGAATTAAATCCTGTCAGGGATCTGTATAATCACTTTGATAATACTTAATCTGCTCAAGTGTACAAATTATGTATGTGTTACTTAATTGATTCATTTACAACCAATGAGTTGTTAAATGGTGGAGATTTGATAATGTTTTTTAGTGTTTTATAAATGTTGTTTTGTTTTTACTTTGTATAAGTGTCTTTGCAAAAAAAAAAAAAAATTATATATATATATATATATATATATATATATATATATATATATATATATATATATATATATATATATATATATATATAACATTTGGGTGTAACAAAATGAATTTTTTATTTTTTTTTGGTTTACTGTATAATTTTTCCAGTGATGGATATTGACATATTTTCATTGTAAAATAAGACAAAATTCAGAATAAATAACCGCTTTTAAACTTTAGATTTATACTATCATACCATACTCTTCCAGCTTTTACAAAAATAACTGGAACAAACCATGAGGAAGGGTAAAAGATTTGATTCGCGTTCGTTTGGCTTTTGTTGAAGAAAGAAAGGATAAAAAGTATTTTCTCTTTAAAGTCTTGGCAGAGGAAATTAGGTTTCATTGTAGAGATGATGAAATGTAACTTCTAGGGTTCAGAATTGTACATTTCAGGCTGGGAGACTCTACAGTGCTCTCCCACTGCTACGTATCTCCTTCCCTTGCTAACAGCTCACGGGCCACCTTCACACGTCAGTCCCTGATTAAACAGAAGCAACATGGGTCGCTGGCACTGCCTCTAATCCCCTAGAGCTGTGTTCACTCTCATCAACTCCAAATGGTCTAAACCTGGCTATATAACATCCTTCACTCTATGGCAATTACAAGAGTGACTGGGCCACACAAAGCCCCTGAGAAGCGCTCACAATGACTAGACGGAGAAATGCAGGCAATAAGAAGGTGTCCCTGCTGTTTGCGCTCAGAGCTGATAAAATCGCAGCATGTAAAGCTCTTTGTGTATTATAACAGCAAGGATGTATGCTTCTATGTGCGACTTCTGAGGAAGTAAAAGTCCATATCAAGACTTATGATTGAGTCAATAAAGACAAAACAGAGACCATTTTTCTCTTGGCTGGGGTTATGTTCTGTCTAAATGCCTTTTTACATTAAACACTCTTCCCAACTAATTTTAAGTGACATTTACAAGTGAAATATTTAATAAATGAAGGACATTTAAAACTAGACTTGACACAAACTAGACAAACTAGGAATATTTTTCAGTTATTATTCTCTATAGCTGGGGAAGCTCTTGCCATGTATCACTTTACTACTTTTGCAATATTTTAATTGCCCTTGTCACTATAATGATCATATATATTTCTGACACATACAAATTAGGCAATATCACACAAGCAAGAGTGCTGTTGTTCTGAATATTAGCACTGATATTCTGACCAACAATACAATTATGGATGTGATGTTGTTTTTACACAACAGTTCAATAAACAAGAAATTTTAAGACAACTTTTTTTTCTTTGAAATGATGTGCTAAGAATGTCAATTAATAAAGTAAAGGTAAATAGACAACTGTAATTTCATTTTCACTTTTAAGGCAGAATAAAAGTCTCTTACCCAGAGCTGGAGAGGCAGTTCCAGAGCCCCTGACCATGACTCCAGAGAAGACGGTTAAACACGCGATTGAAAAGGTGATAAAGACGTAAACTCTCCACATCCGGTTCACTCCAGATCCTCTGCAGCACCAAGCGGATGTTGGAACGAACAATATCCAAAACCTAAAATAATAAGATAAACAAAAGTCTCTAAAAGAGGGCACAAATTGGCAGGCTACACAATGTTGGGGGAACTTCAAAATCGAAAACTTTAAAATTGTACTTCACATAAAAGAGACAGAGACAGAATCAACATAAATACCAGAAATTTATATAAACCTATGGATCCCACTAATGTACTGTATAGATAACGGAATAAAACATACTGTTATAAAGTAACAGTTTAAATACATTTTTACTGTATTTTGCAGAAACTTTTAAATTAATCAGTGAATCATTCATTGGAATTAATTGTCCTAGCGAACCAATTTGCTAAAATGAATCAGACTTCCCAAAGATACTGGAGGGGTATTCAGAAGAAGAGTAATGGCATGAGTCTCAGTGGGTTTCCGCCAATCTTCCTCTTCCCCCTTCAGCTCCCTCAGTTATTCTGCTCGTCGTCATCTGTGATGTGACTTTCAACAGTATGTCTGATTTAATGGCCTCATATGAGACACGTTAACTCTATTCTGATTGATCCCTCAAACTTTGGCTGATAATCAGCTTGTGGAACGAGACAATCCCTCATTATATCAGTCTGCCATGCCCACCCTACAACGTCCACCCTACTGCGTCAAATCAAAACACCTGTAACCTGCTGTAACCACCTGTCGTTCACTACTGTAATAGTGCTGAAACTGAGTGCCTTTGAACTGTTTCAATGTGTTGCATCATGTGTTCTGTTAAGGAAGATCCAAATGGCATTTTTTAAGACATCCATTCTTTTTTTTTTTTTTTTTTTTTTTTTTTTTTTATCCACCATCCAGTTTGGTCACCTGAGATCTCCAACTTATCAAAAAGTAATAGAGTGATTAGTTTTTCACCTTTTATAACTTCATGCATATTTAGTCCACTCACCTTCCTTTGTTTGATGGCATCTAACTTCACCAGCCAGTAAGATGCCACTTTTTGTTTATGGTATTTCCAGTTGTTCAGAATCTAAAGGGGTGAATGACAATCATTTTATTATTGTAACATGCATTTCTATCTATCTATCTATCTATCTATCTATCTATCTATCTATCTATCTATCTATCTATCTATCTATCTATCTCTTTGCTGCAGGCATCTTTCTTTTATTTTACAAACACAAGGACCTTGAATGAGAACAGTCCATTCACCTGGGTTCTCTCCCCACATATACATTTTTTAACATTTTGCAACATTGATCTGAATATTTGAATATATTTACATCATTTACATTATCAATAAAATATTCACACTCTCCTCACTGAATCCCGGTGGCACAACACGCACCAGTGAACACCGCTCCTAGTGAAAACATTTTCCTACACGCCACTAAAATGAGTTGATGAACTATGTCCATGTTTTGAGTGTGAGATGATGGCATAAATATGGTCATATTTATCATTTATCTTCCTTATCATTAATAACTCATTTAGACTGTGAATTAAACCAAAAACATCAAATATATTAATTACAAACATTTACATGTAATGCTCTCAAAATTTCAGTTATTTAAAAATCATTTTATTTTATTATTTTTTTTCACCAAAGTGTCAGTGAAACTTGATACTTAACCTTCAAAATGTTGATTGTCAATCTCAGAAGGTCAAACTAGATATCATATGAGCCGTTTTTATTTTCTGTTTTTGCAGTCCCAACATTTGGCATATGTCTAAATAAAATTTTATTTTTAGTAGGGGTTAGCTAGTTTGGGATCAAATGTTGGTTAATCATTAATTTCCTATAAATTCAATATAAATATTTCTTTGACCACATTATATTTACAATAACTAACAGTGATAGAGGGATAGAGGGTTGAATGCTTAACAAATACACTTATCACTGCAATTTGTTGTTTTTCTTCCTGTTAGCCTGTAGAAAATTTTGTTACTTCCTGGGTATCACAATTTTCAGAAGTGTGGTAATAAAATATATACATACGCCCCATGTGAAACTGAAAGGTTTAGTTCACCTTTCATAGCAGTTTAAAGTTTGTAATGTCTTTTAAATCAGTCTTTCTTTATTTGTATTTTTAAATACAGCAAAGAAAACTCATCTATAGCTATTTCAGTTAGTCTTTGTTGTGCTCTTCCTTTGTGCATTGCCAGGCTTTTTAAAAATGTATCTAATTAGTGGCTACAGCAATTCTCACTGTAACTTTGCAACTACATGTCAACTAACTCTCATTAGAGTACTAGTAGACTGTTAGGTTATGGTTCGGGATATCAGCATAAGCTGACATGTACTTGCAAAGCTATTTAAAGTGTAAATGTTGACAAATAATTTTTATTTACATATGATAGGTAAAAATTGATAGCCTGAATGCACTGTAAGTCGCTTTGGATAAAAGCGTCTGCTAAATGCATAAATTTATAAATGTGCATAGTGTAGAAAGCTGTAAAATGCACGGACCATTCAACAGTCTGTAGTAGGCTTTATTTGTTGATTGATTGATTGATTGATTGATTGATTGATTGATTGCCAAGTGCAAAGAACTTTATCTGTTGGCCTAAACCCTAACTATGCACTATATTGGTAAGATACACTCTTATCTTCATCATTTTTTTCTTCCTGTTTCATTTTCTGTTGTTTCTTTATGGCTGTCATAACGTGGTGCAACATATTCCCATCCTTTAGCTTTTTAATTTAATAAGATGTTGATACAGTCATGTTACTCTCATACTGTAATATATATGCAATATAGGATATACTGTAGAAAGTTGTTGCATCATTTGTTCACTTGATAATACGTGCATGCCAAGATAAATGTAGTGGCTTAACATACCGGAGTGAAGTGTAATGAACAATTTTCACAGACTATGATGAGTTTCCACAATTATTAACATCATACTTCTAAGATTTATATATATATATATATATATATATATATATATATATATATATATATATATATATTACACTTTCATTTTGGAAAAAATAAATAAATGTACAGTACATTTATAACTGTACTTTGTGTTATATTACCTTCGTCGCATTAAATGACATAAAACTGTGATTCTATTACAACAGCTGAGGGAGAGAAGGCAAATTTGACAAATTTGACATATTTCTATCCTCTGATCAACGTAATCAATCTCTCTCTATTTTTTCCTCTTTTGTAAAGTCATAGAAATGCTATCCTGGATATTTTCTTTTGCTAATAAAGCAAATGGTCATGCAAAAATTACATTTGTTACGGTATCCATTCATCACTAAATTTACCCACCATGACAAGTTCTGCTTCTGAGAACCCTGAAATTGTGAAAATGGTCAATGATATTAATTTAAAATATTTCCCAGCGTTTTACAAATGATTTATACTTATGCGTTTAAATATTTCAGACAGCGACCAAAAAAATTGTACCTCAGCCCCATTCCGGGTTTTACTCTCTCACATCTTCACTTATAAGTGCACAAATGAGTTTTGTAAACTCACTGAGCAGTGGTTACGAGACTAAAATAAAGTGCAAAAGTAAATATATACAATATATATTAATGTCTATTTTTTGTTCATGTGAATGTCATTTTACACGTGTAACTATTTTAAATGCAACTTTGAATTCAAACCACAGGTATTTTGATAACTGCCTATATGCAAATCAAAGCATACAGCTTTTTACATAAGAGCTACAAGTGTAAATTTTACTTTTTTAACAAGTATTTATCTTAAATAAGTTTTCAAGATTCAAATCTAAAAGCTCTCAGGTTTTGCTACTCTTTTACCTTCATAGGGGTCGGGGGGTTTTCAGGCAATCAGTGTGTTTAAAACTAGCTACTTTTCACGCTAGGTTAATTTTATGTTAGATAAAAATTTACCTAACACACCTAAAGTGTGCCTCTAATGGTTCAAAATTAAACAATCACCAATGTGTACCGTATTCATGAAAGGCGCCAATTACAATTTCACAGCTCTGGTAATAGACCGGCATCAGTTCAATTGTGTTTCTCCTGCTAAATGCTGTGTTTCCATAATTGTTAATGTGCAGATGTACGCCAGATCTATCGGGGCGAAAGTGATGGTGTAAATGAATGCTGGAAAGTGTCTTAAACAGGTGCTGTCGGCCAGCTGTGTTTCTGCGCAGACAGCTAATGGATCTCATTAGGCATACAGGTGGACGGCTAATGACTACACACAACGAGAGACGCTGCGAATGGCTCGGACGTCCTCAAATGAGTTCGGGGAATGAGGGGAACAGAGCAGCCGGTGCGCCTGCCCTGACCGAGCGCTTTCTCTCAGCTGTGCATCTCACCTCATCCAACACGGCCTCGGCCTCCTCCTCACTCTTCCCCGGGTAACGAATCTTCATCTCCCCGAGCGCAGCCAGCGTCTGCTGCATCAGCGCGGCCTCCTGCTCTTTACTCAGCGGGGCCTCCCCCTGCACCCGCACATGCAAAGAACCAACACAGTAAAGAAGAATCACTGAGCGGGACATCTTTTCTCTGCAGTCATCAGGTTTGTTTCGACCATCGCAGCAGTGCATTCAAATGGCGCCTGACTGCTCATTGTGGGAAGAAACAACAGTGATCTTTATGTTTCAGAAGTAAGGTTTCATAAACTGAGCAATAGTTTTAAAATGTCAGAATTCTCGTGATGATATCTGATTGATTCTATTCATGTCAAAAAAATAGTATTTAAAACTAATGAATCAACCTAAATACGGGTAACACTTAACAACAAAACTAAATTTGAGGGTTAGATCAGATACAGCAGCAATAGCTCCTTAAAGTAACAACTGCAAGTTACCAGTTTGTGATGTAGAATATAAACTAGAAATTGTGCCTTCCAATAATATATATATATATATTTTTTTTTTTCTTTAAGTTTTGAATGTTTTTACTATTATTCTAAAATGTGAAAAACAGTAATACTAATAAGACAATTACTGTATGTTTTCCTGATTTATCATATTCGAGCCTTCATATACTGAGCAAAAACATTCTAAAGACTGAATGTGCCTATAGAGTCTTATCAGAGTCCTACAAACAGCACAAAATCCAAGTATTAGAAGAGTTTTGAGGAAAGAGCACAAATCCTAATTAAACAGGTTCCATTATTAGAAAATGAAGCCTTATTAACTTGATGATCATGCAGCCTATATACAATTACTCTGAAAAGAGCATGTTGCTTTAGTAGTCCGTCTTGCTAAATACAATCTAAAGTCTTATTAAAGAGAGCATAAGTGTGTGTGCTGTTTTTCCTGATTAATATTCCTTAATGAGAGTTTGAACAAGGGGGAGTGTTGGTATTCACGAGATGAATGTGCCCGTAAATACAAGCCCAATTTAGCTTCAGACTCCCAATTTTTTCTACAATATGACTGATTTGCCTCTCGAAGGTGTGCCCGGAGAGAGTGAGGGAACGAGAGTTTTTATAAGAGTAGGAGAATGAGAAGAAACTATCAGAGTATGAAAACACAGTGTGACTGATTATGTGTTTGTGCGTGTGTTGAATATCTATTGTCTGATGGATTAGAATGACTCAGCACAGCGACAGGAAATTAAAAATGATGTTTGTCATTTTTACAGGTGGTGTGTTGCCAGATCTTCTCTAAATCAGCCATCTTTGTGAACATCTGTTCAGATTCTCTAGAGGACATCTAGGGTAAAGAAAAAGATAGATGTGTCTGTGTAGATATTTATGTCTATGTTCAGGATGAAATACAAGTGTAATCAGGGCTAGACAATAAGGACTGCCTGACGGCCCGGGGGCCAGCATAAAAGACGATTGAGACATTCGACGGATTTGTTACTGGCCCGATCAGGCCACTGCTGTGTCCTCACAAAAGTTTATCATTTGCATGTGTTTTTAAAGCTTTGCCAATTCAAACATTCAATCAATTTAAAAGCATTAGAAGACGCGAAATGCACACAAAGTGCAAGGTAATGCAAAAGATAACTCCATTTAGCACTCACGCTCTGTGTTCTGGTGATGCTAACTCTTTCCTGCACATACACCCCGCAGTAGTGTCCACAGCAGTGTCCAAAATTATTAATTTACACTTATTTACACACATTTGCCTCTGCTTTATAGAAACCATTTGGGGGGCACTGTTATACTGCCAATTTTATGTAAATCTCTTTACTTTGCTTGGTCTAAATGCTGAAAACATATGACCATGTGAAAGAGAAGCTGATGAGTAAAAATAAAAAGGAAGAAAGTAAAAATAAATACATTTTTCCCAAAATCAAAACAAGAAAAATTAATTGGTAATTGTGAAAGTAATTGTATTCTCAGTGGTGATTCTGATTAGAATTCTTATTTCTGAATTTTATTTATTTTTTATTTAAATGAGCATATATTAATTGCAAGAATCACTACCATGATATAGTAGCCTATAATAATATAATATTTATCATATCTTTTTCACTGTGAACTGAGAATTTGAAAATGTGCTTAGCTGTCATTAATAAAATTTCATAGTGCAGAAATCTAAAAACACTAAATATAATTTTCATTATGTAAAATTTACATTATATTTCCCTATTTTCTGATTTATGTAAAATTTACATTATATTTCCCTATTTTCTGATTTCTTGGGGTGTAAATTAAGCTGGAACTGGAACTTCCTGTTCATTCATCAAACTGCAAATTAAAGGTCAGGTTATTGCTTTGCGGGACACTTAATTCCACATACAGTGTGCACTGGCTGTATACTGCAAATTCAGACAAATGTAATCTTTTGACCGGGTAATCAATGCATATGGAATTGCAATACAAATACTACATAATTAGAATGAGTAGTAAGGTAATTTGTAAATATTCCCTGCATGTGACTGACAGAAATCCGGTACTTGCCGTAATGGGGTGAATTGCACCTAGACTGCTGCTGTGTGGAACTGTGTTTGTAGAACTGTTTTGACTGAGCGAATGTGAGCGACATGCTGTGTAGGGGTGAATCGAGGTCACCTGCGTCATGGTGGCTGCAGTTTGAGCCGTCGCAGTCGATGCATTAGTCATGTGTGTGGCTGTTTTTGGCCGCCTGGTCTCATTGGTAGGTGACTGCGCAGTCAGAGAGGTTATGGAGCGCGGACAGGACATGGAACGGCGGATGAGCCCGGAAAGATTGGGCGAGAAGGAAGGACCTCGTATTGGTTTAGAGGCAGGTTTCCAATGAACACGACCTAAAACAAAGAACCAAAGCATTTGACTTCAATTTAAAACACACTCACACACCCTCTTGGAAATTAAGTCTAGCATCTAAAATCTAATAACCAACAAAAAAGGCTTTAATTAATCACTTCACCATGTGATCATCCTGCAGGCCTGGGTGGCTGTCAGGTTTCCAACTCAGGGCTGCCAGTGAATTGAAACACACATACAGACGAATCTACAATTTTGAATGACCTCCAGTTTGTGAGCTAGCCAGCGGCATCACCGCTTCATCCGTGAATCTTGAGGGAAGGAGATGCCAAATGTGGCATTATAGCAGCTTAGCTTGGACTATCACAGATGGACTCAGGGTAGTATGGGGCAATGGGGGCAAACAATGTCACCTCAGAATGGCCCAATGCCCCCTCCGGCAGCAACCCAATCACCAGCGACCCTTCACACACCAAATAAACCTGTCAGCTTGCTGCTTTGTCCTTCTTTCAGCGGCTAATGGAAAAGTCATGGCTTCAACTGTGTCAGGCACGGATAATCAATATACTGCACAATCTATGGCACTTTCCAAAAATAGGGTACAAACTGGTGCTCCATTATTGAACAATAAATATAAAATTATCATAGCATAACATTTGGTCTATCATACCTCACTTTGACACTTTCTTGCCTGTTTCCAATAATCAAAACAAAATTATGTTTTAAGCTGTTTAACTAACTGTTAAAATCATTTTGGAAAAGCATTGTTAATTATTAAATCATGTTAATTACCAGAATCATTATATTAAGCTGTATCCCACATTTTGTGCACAAACTGCCCTGAAACATGATTTTCTCCCATTAAAAAATAATGCATAAGACTGTGAAACTCAAGTTAAGGACGTGCATTTGTACTCTTTTAGTGCAAGGTGGGAAGTCAACAGCATCATTGATTTTTATTTAATTGTACAATTGAAGGAATTCACGCTAGATCATTCAACCATGTTATCATCCTATTGTTGATAAATAAATAAAAATAAATAAATAAAATTTTATTTTAAATGTTATAATGTAATATAAATAGGTCTGTTAATTGTTTATAGAAAGAAAATAATTAAACACATTTTAGCTTTAAACGGTTTTTAGACATTTCTTTAATTTATGTAACAGGGTTGCAACTGTGAGGTAGGATCTGGAGCAACTTTACCACTCACAAGGAGATGTGCCTTTTAAATGTTTGTGTAGGATGTGTGTTTAATATAATTGTTTGTGTAGTTTGTGTGTTATGTGTCGGTATTGTTAAAATAATAAAAAATCTCCTTATCACAAGCAGTGCTGGAATCTTTCCTCACATTTTTCCGACAGGGTTGCAAAAATGGCATTTTTGTCCTAAAGTGGACAAAACTTTTTTTGAACGTTTAGCAACTCCTTTCATGACCATTACTTTTTTCCCTTGTCAGAGCCACACTGCTTAAACATCACATGGAGTAATAGTGAGAGCAGCTTCCAAACTATACAGTACACATATAAAGACAAAGCGTGGGATGTTTGAGCTGCTAGACTCCAAGGAACACTGTGCTTCTAAAAAAAAATTTGCACAATGTTAAAGGTACACCAGAAGTGCTCCTCTGAACTTCACCCCAACCTGTGCTTTCCCCAAGCTGAGCGTCCAGTCTCCCTTTAAAACAGTGGAACTGGAACATCAGAAAAGCTCATTAAATCTGCATCGCATGAGAGCTGAGGGACCTCTCACGACATCACCTGCTGCAGTCAGCCAGTCAAATTAAGAGCCACTGCACTGGGCCAGCGAATACCATGACCCTAATTAAAAAAGATGGATTTTCTCTGTTTCATGTATTAATCAGGTAAACAAATGCATTATAGTAGATTTTCGTCTGTAATTTAGCTCAGGCTCGGCAAACGGCACTGAAGATTTAATGTGTCTGGCTAGACAAAAGCCTGCTTAAAAGTTTAAGCCGTAAGCTGCTCTTGCAGTCATCTGGAAACCATTGAGAGACAGATAGCACCTATAAAAGCGGTTCAGCAGCAGAACATCCCAGAACCTCCCAGTCTACCCTAATAGTCCCAGCCCACAGGTGATGAATAGCTTTTCCACTGAACAGACCCCTCCAACCTGCTGCTCTTAAAGTAGGAACAGATAACGTCAGCAGTCCAGTATGAGATCATGTCTACTAAAGTTTTGAAAACAACAGCTCAGTCCAGCAACACTGACGCAAAACAAAAGTTTGATGCAACTGTGAAGTCTGTTCAAATAATAAATAATAAAAATTGTATTTGCAATCATCTATAAACTGATTGCAATGAATGTGACAGCTGCATCAAAATCAGTTCGTGATGATCATTTTTTTTTATTTTATTTTATGGGGTGCTAAATATTGTTATATGTTTTCAAAACTAAGAACTATTTGTGCCTTTTTTTACTGAATTTATTATTGTTTAAAAAAAAAGGTACAAAGCTAGTAAGGGGCAGTAGGATATTAGCTAAATAAATAAATACTTGTATTAAGCTAGAATAAATTATATTGATCAAAAGTGACAGTAAAGACTTGGCTGCTGAAAATTTTGCTTTGCCATCACAGGAATAAATTATATTTTTAAATATATTTTATAATACTAAACCGTTATTTTAAATATTTCACATTATTACTGTTTGCATTGAAATTTTAATCAAATAAGTATGGTCAGCACAAGAGACTTATGTTAAAAAAAAAAAATCAATAAAGTAATTTTATTTCAGATCAACATAGAAATTGAAGTTACTGGAGCTTAGACACGAGGTGCCTGTCAAAGAGCAATCCGAGTTGTTGTTGTTCTGAAAACTTTATGTCTGTCATGCGTAAATTCTCCTGACCTATGGTTTCTCTGGTAGGGTTCCAGATTGGGCACTGAAACCATTTTCTGTGGAAAAAGGGCTAACAGAGGTTCCCAAGGAAAGAACTCACTGGAGCGTTCGGGGCGATTGAGTTTCTCTTGCGTGATGCTGATGCTCTCATCTTCTCCATCAGCGTCGGAAGCAGAGCTGCTGTCGCTGCAACTAGGCGAAGAGTCTTCAGGGTCCCTGTGCCCTCGGGGTGTTGGGCTGCTCTCAGGCATGGATGACAGGACCTACAGTCACATAAACACACCCGCAGGGAGAGATGATGAGAGAAGATCCTAGAAAAATGTCAGTTCTGCAGCTTTCACCCGAGTCCAATTAACGCTTGCCACTGACGGGAGAATGTAAGGACGGCAGTGATGCACCCAGTCTTGATTAATGTCACTGCAGAAACATGTTCATTTGGTCTGAAACACATACATTACATGTCAGGGGAACTAATCTATTATGCCCTTCAAGAAGTATTGAACATTGAATCGAATATCTGTCTGACACTTGCAATGTACTGACTGTTAGCCTTCTGAATGCACTAATTTCACCTTTTCAACTACAATTTGGCTCAAATGTCTGTCTAAATTAACACTTTGGACATAATCTCCAACAGAGTTTTGAAAGAATACAGATCCTGCTCTCCTTGTGACTATTTCAGTTGCTTAATTTCCAGATGGCCCTGTAATGGTGTTCCAGTCCATCAGAGCAGATACTGCAGAAATGAAACCTACATTCTGCTAAGTCAAAAGTGAACCAATTAATATAATTTCATGCCATACAGTATCTGTAACTATCTGTAACATTTCTTTGAGGGAATCTCATGAAAACTCATCATGGAATCTCATGCCTGGATTATAATTCACCTCAAAAATAGAAAGGGAATTATATTTTGCATAAAATATGTTATAGGTTGCGCAAGCAAAAACTTTTACTTTTTCCATGGTTACACAGAATTTTAAGAAAAACTTTCAAAACAGGCCTAGAATTGGTAGAGTACAAAAATGTATATACTGTAAGCTCTGTTAAAACACTCCATTATTGTTGTTTTTACTGCGTTTTGCCTTTGTTGGTTGATACTCTTTTGTGAAGCCACAAGTCAGTGTGGTTTCACCAATCAGAGGACAGTGAGAGTGGCAAAAGAGCTCAGCGATGACCACCAACTCCCATGAATCACTATGAATACTGTCATTGAATTAGTCTCCCAACATTCTCAAACTACTTACATATTTGCAATAACTTTGAAGTATATTATATTCCACACTTCTTGTGGAATATATACTCAGTAGCACTGCATCATTATACAGTTTTAATTTGATTAGGTCATAATGCATGATGGTATACAAAATGCATTGCCTCTTAGAAGATATTATAAAAGTACAGTCTCATAGAATTGCATTCCTGTAGCTCTAACTGTAGAGCACAGGTATACCAATGCCAAGACTACTGGTTCGCCAGGAATGAACTGAAAAGATATATATTTAATGCAATAGAAGTTGCTTTGGGAAAAATATCTGCCAAATGCATAAAAGTAAACTTTTTTATACATTTTGGCTTCATATCTGTTTTTGGTAACACTTTAGAATAGGGAACACACATTCCCTATTAACTAAGAGTTTTCCCTCAATAAACTTCTAATTTGCTGCTTATTTTTAGTTAGTTAGGTAGTTGTTAACTTTAGGTATGGGGTAGTATTTAGGGATTCCATAATAAATATGGTTGCAAAATAAAGCATTAATATGTGCTTTATAACTACTAACAAACAGCCAATATGCAAGTAATATGCATGCTAATAAGCAACTAGTTAATAGTGAGTGAGTGAGTGAGTGAGTGAGTGAGTGAGTGAGTGAGTGAGTGAGTGAGTGAGTGAGTGAGTGAGTGAGTGATTGATTGTTGGTTGGTTTGGTTCATGGTTTAGAACTCCTTACAATTTTTTTTTCCAATCAAGAGAAAATTAATTGGAAAAATATGAATAAGAATGTCTCTGTTTATCTACAGCAGGGTTTCCCAGAGTGGGGTTCGTGAACCCCTGGTGGTTTGTAAAAGAATTGCAGGGAGTTCGTGAATCGGTACCATAGACTGTATAAAAACAGGTTGGTACACGGTATATGTGTATACCATTAGTGAATTAATAATAAAAAATAATAAGAATTAAATTAAAAAGATTTTGCAAATAAATGTTACAGGTTTATACAATTGTCATGTAAAATTTTAAACGTATAAAAATAATTATCTTTTTGGAAAAGCCTGTATTAAATAAAAAAAAAAAAAGATATTGTGGAAAAAAAAAATTATACATCGTAAATTAAATTTATATTAATCTTTATATTTTTTTGTGTAATAATAAAAATAGCTATATAAACTGAAACTTTAAAACTGATCAAAATAAAGTTTTTAAAGTTAAACAAATGCAAATGTGCCATTAAATTATTGAAATATTTACTTAAAATATCAGGGGATACTTTAAGTAAATAATTTATGTCAAAGGGGTCAGCTGACAAAAAAAGTTTGAAAACCCCTGATCTTCAGTATATCTAGATATCTGTATATATTGGCATGTGTGCACAGTATATGTACCTTAGGTCCTTTCTGTTTGGAGGTTTTTCCCATCAGTTTCTCATCATCCAGTTCACACTGCTCCAGGAGGTCTAGGATATCTTCTTCCTGCAGAAGAAATCACAAACAAAAGCAGAAGACAGTCTTCATTTTTCACATAACCTTTCTTGTGGATATGCACTTAGATTAATACATTTTTGCACCTCCCTGGTGATTTTACTGAATGTCAAAAAAAGAAAAAAAAAAAAAGTTAACTGTCTATTGTTATGTGTTGATATATTAGTGCATATTGATATATATTGGTGATTACTTTAAACAGTCATCTTAACTTCAATAACGGTTTGGTTGAAATAATGGAATCTCGGATATTATATTAATCACATAGTTACTGAGATCAAATATAACCAAAATATAATATCAACCTATCACTATTTTCCTATCATATGCCAACTCATTCTTTGCAAAATCAGGAACAAACACATAATGTAATTTTAGTGAGGTCTCCTAATTCCAAAATATTTTAAACACTTAATTATCATGACTAAACTATGAGTAATCAAATTGAGTAATTTCTGGGAAAAATTCTAAATCAAAACAGCATGCTGCATGACACCTAAACAATTTCTTGGCATAAATCAAAGCCATGTGTTTAGCTCAAATTCAGGAATCCATCTGGAATATGAATCAACCTCATTTCTCCTTACAAGTCACAGTATCTGAACCACACTTTGAATCTGGAACATCATAATCTTTGTAAAATTTCTTCTTGTCATTTCTTTCAAATATAGCACTATGTTGTTGACTTTGAAGTATGGGGGTCAATGTAAAATTACACTTTCCTGGTATTACAGACACATACACAACCAATTAATTTTCCATTATATTTTAAGAATTACAATCAATGGTTCAGGCAAGCAACATCCACCAGTTAATTTAACAACTGTGAAAATTATCATCAGTATGATTCCATATGATTAATAATGCTGATTCCAATTATAATGTAACACTTTTCATAAAAAAAAAGTTTTAATAATTCCTGTTATCTATAAATTATGTATTCTACTTACAAGTAAGATCTGTGTTTCACGGATGTTGCATGCTTTTCAAGAAGAAACATTATCCCAGCTGTAACTCAATAAGCCAGGCATTGATCTGTTGTTCTGGCTCAGATGGAGAGAGATTTTAAGTGCATTAAAATCCGTTCTTTTGCTTGTCGCCGCCTTTCATTCTTCCCCAAATACAGAGTAAGGCTCATTGTTCAGGCAGTCGGTGAAGAGAAAAAAAGGCCAGAAAAACCTCACACTCTGACTGTGGGTGATGAGTCAATATTTGCCAGTGTTTGCTACTGTTAGATTGTTATGAAATTTGCTTTTGTTGCTTTGATTTGGGATTTTGTGTGTCGGGCACAGACGTGGTGACATGAAATAGCTTGAGGCAGGTCTGCGTCTAATTCAGAGGACGCATTTCCAACAAGAGTTTTCATTTTGTTTTCATATTTTACAATAATTGGCAAACAAGTGCTGGAACTTGCCATTATTAATGATTTACTGAGTGCTTGTTACGGATGTGTAAAGCAAGTAAACAACAGAGCAATGTTCTATAAGATTAAATGAACTAAATATTCATCAGCAGACCTGTTCGCACCCAAAATTTCACTTAACAAAAGTAAAAGAATTTTTAGTGACATCATTTAGTTTTTCATGAGCATTTTCCACCCTTTCTGTGACCCTTGGCTTTAAATGGGCCATTTTTGCTGCTGTGCTTTTAAGATGTAAATGCGCCTTTGCATGTGAAATGAGTAACAGTTCTTTGCTGCAAGCTGTGAGCTTGCTCTCGCGTCCAGTATAGTTTGTGCTGCCTATCTTTCAAAACCAGCCTTTTTGCACCACCTGCATTACATTGTGACAGCTAAAAAAACAATCCAAGCTGAACCGTCTCTACAACTGTTAAGATCAGACTGAAATGATCAGGGTCCTCTCGTGTGTAATGAGTGTATCCTTAAGAATATACAGAGCGAAAAGTGCTACCCACAGATTCGCCACAGTTTACTCTTGTTGCTAGTCCTTCTAGTGTTTAGGAGTATTTATCCTGCTCTCTCCTTTTACTCAAACATGATGGAGTAGGTCAAGTTTCCAAACATCACATGTAACATGTAAATTTGGCCAATGATTGTGATCCAGTGAATTTGGAACAAGATATTTTGGCAGCAACAGTAAGAACAGAGTAAAGCGTAATGTGATTACTGTTTAGACAGAGTCATTAGTAAAGAATTCCCATGAAAACCTAGAAAGAAGTGATTAGCAATTAGTAATACTAATGACTTATTTTGAGTAATTTTCCCAACTCTTTGTAAATTTTCGAGGGGTAGACAGGCTGTAGACTAATGTTAAAAGCTCAGGGTTGCTAAGAGACTGAAGCAACATTAATAAACTGTCAGACAGGAAGGTCAAAGACCACATGGCAATGGCACAAACTCTGGGCTCTTGAAGCTTTCCCAAATAAACCAGACTCTAACGCCATAGGAAATGGCTCACGCGCTCCCCTGCCACATCACCAGAAGGCTCCCGGCTCAAACCTACAACCTACCTAACAACAGTCGCCATTCAAATTCATGCACAACCCCACATTTCAAAGTCAGATTTCAGATTCTATC
Source organism: Cyprinus carpio (assembly GCF_018340385.1). NCBI lineage: Eukaryota > Metazoa > Chordata > Actinopteri > Cypriniformes > Cyprinidae > Cyprinus > Cyprinus carpio. The sequence continues at coordinate 4,333,388 of NC_056582.1, read as the reverse complement.
AATGTGTGCTATGAGGACGGAACCCTTCCAACAATATGCCTCATTCATATGCATGGGTACACAGATCCGCCCTTGAAAATCCCTGTAAAATGAACATCCAGAGGTTCCAGAGAGGTTGCGGAGCACAATAATGAACTCCAGCTGAATAGAGAATCTTAGAACAGAGGCTTTCATAAAAAAAGAGAAACTGCTCAGAAATGCAGTGGGATGATTTGTATTTAAGGCTAATATAGCTTTTAAATTTTTATGTAACAATTACATTTTTATATTTTATTATAAAAAAAAGTAGCCATATTTGACAAGGCCTTGTTTTTTTTTTTTTTTTTTTTTTTTTCTTGAGATTTTAATTCCTGCAGAATCAATTCAAGAGTTCAGATGCAAATGCCTCTAAGTGCCATCTGAAATTTTCTTCTAAAATTAGCATTTTTATCAGGCCCCTATATTTATGTTTAGTTATTTCACCTTAATGGCATAGAAAAGACCTATGCATTGTCATTAAAGTTAAATTACTAAATTAAACATAGGTGCCTGATAAAAATAATAATTTTAGAAGAAATTTTCACTTAAAGGCTTTTGCATCTGAACTCTTCAATTGTACGGCATTATTACTGTATATATTTAATATTACAATATTTATTAATATATAATATTAATTTACAAAATAACATATTTAGTCAAATGGTAAAGTTTTAGGTCGGTTAAATACATTATGGTGTTTTTAGAGTAAATCAGTCTGGTTCACTATGGTTTAATGCTGTCACCCTCATCGAGATCCTTACCGAAATCCTTTTCTGCCTAAAGAAACTGCAACATTTTATCTCACAATTGCAACTTTATTTCCCACAACTGACTTTAGACTTTATAAAAGGTTATATATTCCTCAGCCTTTATATCTCACAACTTGTGACATTTCTCGTAATTACAATTTTTTGATTTTAAGCGGCCTTTTCACTGCCTCTGACATTTGCATACGATTGTTGCATTTCACATGGAACTTTCAAATCAGTCATGAACTGTCATCCTCCTCTTATTTACCATGGTAAAATTAATGATTTGAATTAATGATTTAATATAATGTTTGAATATATCCACCAAAACAAATGACATCCAATACATCTGGAAGAAAAACAGTGGGTTTTCTAATACATTAATACACATACAGTACATTCTTTAATATTTATAAATTAATTATTCAATAACTGGCATTATACAGAAATAGTATTTAAAGAATATCACTTCAGGGGAAAAATACTAGTTTCATATCTGATCTGATGGTTGTGTACAGTTTAGATGCAGAAGTTTAAATATTTCAATGCATCCGAAGCTCAAAACAAAGGTGAATTTTTTGAAAACACATATGGTCTTATTATTCTCTGTTGGAAATTAATAACTTCCAGTCTGCTGCTTATCGTTTGTTGAAGATGGAAGTGGAGTGGAAAGGCAGCTTACTTTACAACTGTGTATTTATATCTTGCAAATGCTTTATATTTCACAATGTGACTTTATTCTTATTTTAAATTTTATTTTATATTTAGCTCGTTTTTATTGAGGATTTCTATAGATCCTCGATGTTTAGTACCAGACAAATTCAACTGTAGTTGGCTGTATTCAGTGTAACTGGCAAAATTTTCCAAATAGCGTTCTCATCACTGATGGTCTAGATTCTGTATGGCCTTCATAGACAGTCAATGGGCTAGATTTACCATCTACTAGGAAAAAATTCTTATAGTAATAGCACCCCTCTCCACAACAAACCACATGATTTGAGGTATCATTCATTCATGTCCGTAGCTCATGAAAGATACAGATGGTTGCCTTGAACTACACTAATGAAAAACAGATAACCACAACAAGAGTTAGGAAGTAAAATACACTTCCGCATTTCTTATTTTAAATGCAAAAGAACAAGTAGTAGAAGTAGGGAGAAGGAAAAAGAGCAAAAGATTGTTCAGTTGCATCTCAGATACATGCCTTCATTCGTTTCAGTGGATTATTCACTTCCTTTTGAAGTGAAGCTGCTCGCCCAGCGAGGAATGTCTGAAAGGCAGCTGAAAGGAGACTCTCATATTTCTCCAAGAGCAGCTTGTCATCTGGGGGGTAAATACGTCTGTACAGAGAGAGGGAGAGAGAGGGAGAGAGAGAAAGAGAGAGAGAGAGAGAGAGAGAGAGGGAGAGAGAGTTTTATCTGATTATCTGATTTAACGGCCTGGTCTGCCTGCTTTTCTAATCACAAACCTCAGTTCTTTTCACACATGCATTTGTCCATTAATGCTGTGTATATATTAATAATTAATAAACATGTCTTTATATTAGACGTTAAGACTAAACAAAAGCCAGAGACGTGTAAACCTTTGTCTATATCTGTGTGATGAATCTTCAGATCAGTGCCATATTGGGTCAGGGAAATAATCAAATGCAGCAACTGGCTGTGCTTCAGGACCCAGATTTTACATCAGACATCAGATGGCGGGTTTCTACAATATCAAGATTATGCAAACAAAGCCCTGAAATGTATTAATATTACTGGTAACAATTTACATTTGAGCAATTAACAATATATTTTTTACAGTATCTATTCACCTTTATTAATGTTAGTTAATAAAAACGTAGTAACACTTTAGTTTAGGGAACTGTATTTTTTTTTTATTTCCATCTTTGAAAAATAATTTTAAATAGTTTGTTGGCTGTTTATTAGTACTTATAAAGCACACCTAATTCTGCATGACCATATTTTAGATCCCTTTACCACTACCCCATAGCTTAACTTAACAACTAACTTACTAACTATTAATAAGTGGCAAATTAAGAGTTTATTGAGGCAAAAGTCATAGTTAATAGTTAGGTAAAGTGGTCATATGATGCAATTTCACGTTTTCCTTTCTCTTTGGAGTGTTATAAGCTGTTCGTGCATAGATAAGATCCTTAAAGTTGTGAAGACTAAAGTCTCAAACCCAAAAGAGATATTCTTTATAAAAGCTAAGACTCGTCCACACCCACCTAAAGTGCCTCATTTAAACACGCCCCCACATGTCTACGTCACTGTGTGGGAAGATTTGCATAACACCGCCCAGATGTTCACGCAAAGAAAGAAAGCGTAACTTTGATTCTCGTTGTAGTATTGTTGCTGCAGTAGCCATGTTGTGGAGATGCTGTGTGTTGTTTCTATAAAGTGGGGTAATTCCAACTTTGCAAGGACAGTCTGGCACTTCTGACTCACAGTCTGTAAGTATGTTTTCATATTTAAAGACTTTGCCACTGACGATTCAAATGCGTGTTTTGAGCAGTGTAGAGTAGTGCTTGTTGTTTGTCCTTTCTCAAATCACATATGCAGACATGATTTTATGTTTATGTGGCGCAATATGCAACACAACACGTAAAAAGACAGTATAAGTCATTTTAATCAGTAATTTGGTCCCCACTGGATGCAACAAATGCCTCGTTTGTAATGGGTTTTATTGGTTTTGTCTCGCCGTGCCCGGAGACGCCATCACAGTATGGTAAGGGGCGTAACATTTCCATCATACGCTTGAGGTATTTAGCCAATCACAATGCACTGGATCGCTGGCCAATCAAAGCACACCTCGCTTTTCAGACCAATGAGCTTTGTAAAATCGACGCGTTTCAGAAAGGCGGGGCATAGAGGAGCAACAATAATGTACAGTATGTGGAAAATAATGTGTTTTTTGAACCTTAAACCACATAAACACATTTCATTACACCAAATACACAAAATAATGTTATTTTTAGCAACATCATATGACCCCTTTAATTTGATCCCCAAAGTGTTACCAAAACCACAACTTTTCATTGTTAGTTCATGATTTCTCAGTTCAGTTTATAATATGACCAGATGTAACTTTTGATTGATAATAATGTACTAAATGTTGAACTAAACATTACAAAATGTTGAAATTAACAATAACTAAGATTAATCAATACTTTAGAAGTATTTTTCATTGTTAGTTCATGTTAACTGTAGTTATCTAATGTTTATGCAATAAACCTTGCTGTAAAGTGCTACCAAATTACCATGAATTACACATAAGATGCCACATGATACACTAAATAGAAAGAAAAAAAATACTGTTAAGACTGTGTGTTCTTAAAAACTAATCTGACCAACTAGCATCTATTCAAATTAATCACCTTACTTTTCGGATTTAAATTAGAATGATTTATGTTTTTATGTAACTGACTTGAAAAAGATATGTCCATTCTTGAAAAATATTATATTAGTCTAAGCATTTTAACACAAACAATAGGCTTAATATTGTATTAGTTTTAGATGTTTAACCAGTGATAAATGTATTTGTGCCAAAATACTGTACAGTTGGATTGGACAGCTACTGACATCAACAACAAAATATGTGGAAAATGTTTCAACTTTCTTTTTAAAAGTTGAAAATGAAGAGTCAAGATGAACTTGTACCATCCTGAAGTGGTTTATTTCACAGTAGTGACTGTCAGAATGCAAGAATTATCCTGTTTATTATACTGACTACTTACCAGATAAATAAATCGAGAATATTTGACTGCAGAATGCAGCATTTGACCAATCAGCATCAAGTATTCCAGAACACAGTGTAATAAGACTCTTTATTTTACCGTCATAACTTAACACAATTTTAAGGTTAGTTGCATTTTTTTTAAATTTTGCATTCATCATTGTTCTTTATTAATTTTTTTAGAACATTCTGACCCACCATTTGAGAACCACTGACCAAAATAATGGTGATACCTCAATCTAAATAAACAGTGAAGGTGGAGCGGGCGACTTGTTTTACCTCCCATATTTCCACATTTCGGCCTAATAAACTAAAAGTCACTTGGCGTGTGACATTTAAAACAGCTCTTTTGGATTCTGGCTTCAACATAATCAAAAGCTCAAGTAAATGTTCAGGTCAGACGATAAACTGCCCCAAATCCATTAAGAGCTACAAGCATGATGGACAAACTTGTGTGGGAGAAGTAATCTAGTAAGAGTAAGTGGGCTTAGTCTTCGGCATATGGCACATGTTGAAATCTGCGTCTGACCCACAAACCTCAAACACTTTTTTTTTCATGTTTCAGCATCTTTAGGGGTGTTTTATTTAGAGTTAAACAGAACAGCAGTTACATGCATAAGCATAAAATGACCTATTTAGGAAGAGGCATTTGTTTTGCATTCCTCCTCTGAGGCTCTGACGTGGAGGCTCCGTATTAAGGAGCAATTAACGAGGTGACTGCATTTTTTATTTGTTATTTTTTTCTGAATGAAAAATCACAGCAAATCACATGCTAAAAGCTGCAATTTCTCTATGATGAAGCCACCCTCTATGGTAAATACGAAGGGTTAGTCAAGATGCTTGTGTAGTGAGGTCAGGTTAATGAAGTCTTAATGGCAGGTCTTCATTTGGCAGATCCTAGTGTCTGAATTTGAATGTAACAAACGACAAAAGTAATAAAAGCAAGAAGCATTTGGCTGCTGATGCATTTGGCTTCTTAACAAAACTTCTTTAGAAGTCATTAAAGTAGCAACCTGAAGTTGTTTAATGACCTGAAGCAAGCAATCTCAGACTGAAACATATAAAAATACTGATAACGTTTGGTTCTTCTAGGCCAGGGCTCTCTAACTAGCAGTCATTGCTGAGGTAAAAAAATAAATAAAATAAAAATAAATTAAGCCTGCAAATAAATGTTAATTTAATTAAGTTTTCTATAATGTTGTCTATAGTTTACTTTGGACTTGAATGTGGGTCAAAGACAAGATGTTTCATTTTGACGTCCACATTGAATTAAATTTTACAAAAGTAATTTTATATACATAGAAAGCATATTAAATGCAATTAAAGTGTCTACTTTAATGTTTCAAATAACTTTTGTGAAAATAAAAAGGCAAAATATGGGTGAAATCATGTTCCATCGTCATTCAGCATAACATATATTTATGTAAAAATTAACCAAGATACTTATTCTGACCTGTACTTATTAAAATGTATAAAAGAAAGAGTGATCATACAAAATCTGATTATATTTAAATTGTTAAAAAAAAAAAAAAAATCTTCCCGACAAATGGATAAAATTTAGTAGTTTGAAGGATAGTGGCCAAGATTGGGAAAGATTTCAATTACAATTCAATCCTTAATTTTGTTTGTTTGGTTGTTTTTTTTATATATATTTTTTTATTTTTATTATTTTTTTTTTTTGGTTATATGAACCCCTTTTCATCTTTGACCAATGTATGTACTTATGTATAAATTAATTAATAATATTTAAGTGTATTACTTTTTATTTTTTCACATGTCTTTTTACAGGGATAAAGCATGAATGTAAACACAAATCCTGCAAATAAACTTTATATTTTTATTAATAAATAGAATGTTACCAAAAGACTGGATTCGAACATGCATTGGTGCTGCCTACGAAGCAGATTAGTTTTAGAACAACTCTTGTCCTTGTTTTGTCCTCACATGAAAGCTTAAGAAATTGTTTCACACCATCACATACCAAACCAAGCCACAAGAGACCCCACAGGTGTAAGCGGGCATTCTTACAGGATAACAATCGTCAAAGCGGCATCCCTACCTGTAGTTCCCCAGGTGCCGCTTTTCGTGCTCGTCCCTGGAGACCTGCTTGCGAACTTGGGCCAGTCTTTCTTTCTGAAAACACAACACAAGTGAATAAGCAGCTAGAAGCAGTAAGAACAATAAAGAAATAAAGCCCTGTTTCTGTTAGTGCTATCCTGCAGTGTAATTTAGCCACCCAAAACCGAATAACAATGGCATCGAATGACTCGTTTGCCATATTACGAGGCACCTTAATGAAGTCTGAGAGTTAGCAGGCGCAAATAACAGCCTGTCCTCTACACTTGTTAATTCAGGGGGCCCATTCATAATTCATATAGATTTAACTCCCACTGTACCATTTTAATACATCAAAAACTATAATTGTGGAAAGGTCAGCTGGTCAATTTGCAGTGGCGCAGCAGGGTGTCTTCTATAATAGTCACTGATCTCTGCTAAATGTTGGTACAGGCATATTCGCTCAGCCCCCAATCCCCAAATCTCACTCCTCTTTTACGTCTAGCTTTGCCCTTTGAAAATACCACCTTCATGCAGTAATCTCAAAATCTTTCTTCTCTTCATATAATAAAACGTTGATCGAAAGACCAATCAAGGACTGGTGCACAAAGCACCTTCTACTTACTGAACTTTCTCGAAAACGTGCTTTGTCTGTACATCTACAGAATATGAATACTTAAATATCTTTTTTTCTTTTTTACATATATGTTATATGTTTGGGTGACAGTGTTTTATTTTGATAATGAACAGGCTGCTCTGTTTGCAATAAAAATATAGTGTGCGAGAGAGGCACTGGTGCAATCAGCTGAAACATAAAATACTCCGTAATTTTTGGTCATACAGAAAAGGCATAATGTGAAACTGAAAGTGCAAAATGTTAGCAGTTTGAAAATTAAAGAATATTAGCAAATATTATTAAAATTCTATGTAAAGCAAACACTGTTCCTTTTTACTTCCCTTTTAATCAATGTATTTGACTATAATCAGGGCACCCACTCTGGAGATGGCACCAAAGCTGAAGGGGCACAGGGACAGAGGTGAGACCCCTACCCACCCCTTTTTCATTTTCAACATGAGCTCAACAAGTCTAGACTCAACAAGTCTAGAGCAAGTGCACAATCTGCTAATCCATAGCTCCAACATCAAAACATTATTTTGCTTCATTACTTAAATGACTTAATAAAGTACACTATTTTTAACTGCTGAACAGGTCTCACCAGCTCTTCTCTCCTGCGCTCTAGTAGGTGACGCTGTTTCTCCCATTCCGATGATCCGGCCGTCAGTTTCCGCATTGATCCCTGTCCGTACAGTCGTCGCTGGGCTTCCGCCTTCTGCCGGGCCAAATTCCGTCGTTTATCACTCGCTCTGGGTAAAAAAAAAAAATGCTCAAGTAATAGCACACAAAGTAGCCCAAACTCCCAGACGAAATCCTGACAGACTCCAAGACTCCATACATCACTTGACTTGACTTGACAGCATTCAGCACTTTAAGATTTAATCGCTCACTGGCCCTTCAAATTTGCTGTTGGAAGTGGCCACTCAGGGTCAGTGGGTTCCTAAACCACTGGGGAAGCCTCTCGTTTTATTGATACAACTTTCACACTTCTGAGTTCTTGTCGCTGAGTTATTGGTTTAGTCCTGCCACTGCTGGGGAAATAACACAGGAGTTGCTTTGATATGTTACTGGTAAGAACTCAGCTGAATCAGTTGGGACACAGTAAACGTCTGTGGAGACTTCCAAGAAAATCACTGTGACAGAATGGCAGCAATGCATCCTGAAATCTGATCCACTGCTGGACTGAGTTTGTCTGCTGTTGTTTCCTACTCTAGGACCATTGTTGTGCCACTCTGGTATATTTAGTACAAAAGGTGGACCTGTGGGGATTTAAAGGCCAGGTCTATGATAATCAATCACCAGAAACCCTGCATACTGACATATAACTTCATGCACAGATGTACACAGACACAAGCGAACATACACAACATTCCCATAAAAACACACAATCCTCACATACAGACATACAGTTTAGGAACATTTCAGGTTAAATAAAATTACTATAATAGAAAACATATTGAAAAAAAATTGTATTACCCTCAGTATTCACAGTAATGTAACTTACTGAAACATACAAATGAAGTGTATTGGGTGATCAAACAGCACAGCAATAAACATTTAACTAAGAATATACAATTAGTTCAAAATTATAGCCATAAGACCATAAATATCTGAGACTAGTGGGATTAAACCATTTGCTCACCTTGCTATTTCTATATGCTTCAACTCATATCATAACCATTTAAATTCTACTTAAAAGGATAATGATAATTTGCTGTTAATTTACCCACCCTCAGGCCATCCAAGATATAGGTAATGTTTTTTTCTTTAGTAGAACAGTAAAGTTTTTAGGTGAAAGCGATGTCCTTGGCGATTCATGCACTGCACGTCTGTGATTGCTGGTTTTTGAGAGTCAAAAAAAAAAATACATATACAGACAAAACCAAATTAATATGCGCCCGCACATACGGTACGTCATTATGCGTCAGAGGAAGTTCACGCTCCATTGTCATGAACACGCTAAAAACCGTTTGGCCAGGCTGTGTATTAAATGTAATATTGTTATAAATAATATTAATTTTCTTGCAGAGACTGATCATTTCACTTCATGAGACCTCAATATATCATCAGGAACCACAGGCATTAAGTTGGTCTTGTATGTATATGTTTTTTTGACTCTCAAGAACCGGCAATCACAGATGTGCAGTGCATGCACCCTGAGGGTTAGTAAATTAACAGCAAATTTTCATTTTTGGGTGAACTATCCTTTTTTAAACTCAAACATAAATACACAATTTCCAAAACAAAATGAAGCAAGCAATAATGTTTTGTGTCAGTTTAAGGTTTAAATTACAAAACAGGTGATATGGTGCTCAAAACTTTACAGTATTGTGCCATTTTGTGGTTGTCAAATCTTAGCTTAATTTCTCCTTAGTTAAGAAACCTGTATAAATTGATTTCATACATCTACTAAAAATCAGAATCAGTTGCATTACAGTCACTGCAAAATGGCTCAGTTCTGTGAAAAGTTAAATAGTTAAAAAAAAATTGGTCTGGCACTGAAGATGCCACTTGTTTTGATATTTTGTCATGTAAACCTGTGACCTTCAGATATTTTTAACTGTGGCTTAAGTGTCCAAAAATTCTTCTTTCTAATCAAACAGTAGCAAAAACAAGTGCATGGACCCATCAAAGAGTTTCAGGTAACTTCTTAGTGGAGATCAAGGAATCAATATTTTCTAAAACACTAAAGACTGGTGGACAGCTGGGAATGGAGAGTGAGTTTTCTGATTAACTCTTTCTTTCTCTTTCTAATGGGACTCTGGAGAGAGTATCTCTTCATACCTGATGTTGAGCAGTTTCAGGGTGTTGAGCAAAACCCCCTTCTTCACGTCGTAATCAATCTTTTGATCTGTACCAAAACTCGGCGCACGATTGATCTGTAGAGGAAAAAAAGAGAGATGTTTGTGTTTTCATATTGTATTATTTTTTCGATTTCATCAAAAACCTGAAGCAATATCAATCTTTTAAGAAGGACTGAGAAGCCACATAGAAAGCAGTCACTGTTACCCATTACTGAAATCACAGGGCATCAGCTCCCTTAAAAAAACTAAATCTGATTTAGTGTTACTGTTATTCGGTGTTGGTCAGTTATTCAAGAACCCATTCATTCTGATTTGTGAACCAACTCAAATTTATTAAAAAAGGTTAGACTCAAATAAACATGTCTGGTCACAAATCAGGCAACATTGCTACTTCTCTTATAACCTCATGAACGCACCAAGATTTTGATTATATACTGACTTAAGTTTTAAGTTTTATAAGACTTGGAATAAGTACACAGGTTTTATGGGCTTTTTTCATGTTTTTGTATGATTTTTGAAAGCTTCATTGTCTGCTCATTGGAATGGCATGAAAAATAAAGCTTTGAATATTGTTCCCCGGAAAAAAGAAACTCACATAGGTTTCAAACAACATGAGGGTGAGTACTGTAAATGATGACCGCTATGTAGTGAAGCACTGCATTCAGGTCAAGAGAGACACAAGTTCAAACAACTGCAACTTTGATTTTGTTTGCTGTGGAGCTTTCAAAGCATAGCCAGTGATTACCAGACAATTGACATGGCATATCAGAGCACAGGTGGTGCCATTAAGAAGCCCGCACGTCTAGATACATTGGGTTGTGACACAATGTCAAAGGCATATCATGACCAAAAAATAAATAAATAAGAAATGATGCGTTCCGTAAAATCATGACCACAGCTTGCTTGTTATGAGACAAACAAATCTGTTGGTGTTCTTTGAATATGAAGTCTGATTGGGAAAGACATTTAGCGAATGTGATCAGTCAGGCAACAAACCAACCAGTCCATTATGCTGAATGATGCTGATAGACGTCACCACTTGAACATCCCAATCTTTTCTTATCTCACACGAGGAATCTATTCAAGTGCTGCCACTCCGTGGAACTCTGACAGCTGACTGGGAAAGAAATCATCACTACATGCAAATATATATCACGTGATCCCTTTCATTTTTGTCATTACCCAGTGTGATAATCAGGCATTAACGCTTTCTATGTCTCAGATCAGCTTTGTTTGGTTCGCATTGGCCAGAATAATGGCACGATCTAAACACATGAAAACAAAAGCTTTGCATTCTGGTTTACATATTTGTTTGAATTAAATCATTTATAACCATTCAGAATCATTTGAGCAGTTAATTAGAGATAATTGAGCAATAGAATGTCTTTCCGTGCATTAGTATAATCTGTCACATTCCTGCCAACACAAGCTAATTCATCAGATGCCAGAGTTATTTTCTCTGTGGAACTGAAAAAATAAAAATAAATAAATAAAAACCTGCACAGGAAATGAGACCAGCTCAAGATATCTGCACAATCACTGTGATGTATGGTAATATTCATTCATAACATTTATGTTCAGTGCTGATTTGTATCCAAAAGCTGACCAGAAACTCAAATCTTTTGTTGTTCATATTGTTGCAAGGACAGATGAAAAACTAAAATTCTAGAAATAAAAAAAATGAAAAAAGTTTTATCAGGCACTTTAATCTTTAACAAACTTTAAGTCTCTTATGATCACCTAAGCTGTATTTATTTGATCAAAAATACACTAAGACTAGTAATATTGTATATTTATTTACATTTAAATATATTTGAAAATGTAATTTATTCCTGTAATGGCAAAGCTGAATTTTCATTACTCCATTCTTCAATGTCACTTGATCTTTCAGAAATCATTCTAATATGCTAAATTGGTGTTCAAGAAACTTTTTTTTGGTAACCATGATACACTACAATTCAAGAGATTAAAAAAGAATAAAAATATTAATAATATTTTTATCAGAAAGGATGCATTAAATTGATTAAAAATGACAGTAATAAATAAATGCTGATTTCTATTTCAAATAAGTTATTTTGAACTTTCTATTCTTCAAAGAATCCTAGAAAAAGGGTATCATGTTTTCCACAAAAAAGCAGTAAAAACATTTAAACTTTTATAATAATAAGAACCATAATTAATAATTGAGTACAGATAATAACTGAGCTGCAAATCAGCATATTACAATGATTTCTGAAGGATCATGTGACACTGCTGGAGTTACGACTGCTGAAAACTCAGCTTTACAATAGCAGGAATAAATTACAATTTTAAAATATATTCAAATAGAAAACAGTTCTTTTAAATAATAATTTCACAATAACACTGATTTTACTGCATTTTTGATCAAATAAATGCAGCCTTTTAACCCGTAGTGTATGTTGTGCATTTAACAGACCTAAAGCAAGAAAGACCAAAAAATAATTTCAACATTAATGCAAAAAGTGTTACAGTAGTTGGAGGCAACAGAAGAAGAAAAAAAAGAAAAAAAATCATATAAATTATTTGTACCTCAAATAGAGAACACCTTGAAGGAATAATATTATTGCTTTATTACTGTTTCATTATTACAACTGAACAGTTTTCTCCTTCATATATGGTACTATTCTTTTATCTGTCACAAATGATGTGTTTAAACAAAATATATTAATTATCCGGTAAGTCAACTAGACACTTCGGTAAAGTACTGTTTATGACATTTTATAAATGATATATGAACATTTAACTTTTTCTTAAATCTTAAAACCTTGTTTATGCATGCCTTTTGATAGGACATGATTAAAGGAATACATACAAGGCAGAATTTTGGGGAGAACTGTTCCTTCAGCTACTAAATCCATTTATCAGCAGGCAAGTATCCTGGAGGGTTTTCTTCACCTCAGATAATAATATGCTCTTTTGTATTCCACCCATGACAAACTCACTCTGCTGCCAGCTCCGATACGGCAAAAATGAATTTTGGGTACAGCTTTGCACATTACAGTTTGTAACACAGCATTAGCGCTTCATCGTCAGCAAAGACAAACGGTTGGAGAAAGATGGCAGCCACAGAGAGAGATGACAGCAGACACAGCCGCCCCTCACTGGGCTCTTAATAGAGCTGCCCCACTCGGATGTTAATCTGCCTCAGAAAGGTGATCGCTTAGGAGAGGACCGTAAGATAATATTTACATCACAACTGAGCATCGCGGGGGGGTTGGCAAGAGGGGCGGCTAACGGTGGACTGAATCAATGAATTTACTGTACCAGTCGTAACCTTAGCAGCAGTAGCTGATCTGGCTCACGCTTTCTTAGCTCTCCGAGCTGGGCCACGTCACCCCTCACTGGGTTGATGCCCCGCAGATGGCCCGACTCACAAAGCAACAAAGACCCCTCATCAAGATCCGCCACGCAGGAGTCCCGCAGATTTAGGATGTCAGCCATGTTTTGCAGTTTTTTTCTTAATAATTTAATGCTGTTTGATAATAATCATTCTGACGCAAGTAGATTTTACAAAAGCTCCTCGACACCATCAAAAGATTTGACTGATTTTTCATTTACACACCTTCTTTGTGCTTTTACTAAGACTTGTGGTGCAAACGTGGTGTCAAACTACAGGGAATCCAGCTGTTTTGAGATTAATGAATCTCTGTAGAGGCGCCATAAGATCTAAATTGTGACTTTAATGTCACGACTTTTAGCGCTGGTTGTCCATATGCTAGTGCAGTCTTAAAAGATGACCAAAAGTCAAATTATAGCAGATGTACACATTTCAAATTTACGGGCTTTCCCTTCCTGGAAATTTTTTTTTAAAAATAAATCAGGGGATATTTTTAGTCTATTTGGGAATTTTTGAAAACATATATTTTCAGCTTTTGTTGGCTAATCCAGGGTTATTATAATTAACTTAAGCAAAAGCCATTAATATTGTTTAAAATAAACATTAATGGGAAACAAATATAAGATAATAAATAAAATGAAATAAAAAATGGAACTTATTTTATTGCAGCTAGTTGCCAAGGCAACAATTCCCATTTTGTTTAAAATAATTAAAACAAACCATGACTAAAACCTTTATAAAAACTATATAGACAGAAAAACACTTTTGCACATAAAAGGAAATGCTATAACAATTTTGGTCATAGTTAATCAAATTACATCAATACACAATTTCCCTTAGTTTTTAAAAACAACTAATGCAATGTAATAACCTCAAGTAACCTCAACGTTTTGGTGTATCGATGGCCTGACAGTAATCCAAGAAACCACACCGGGGGGGATTATGATTTCAGTGTGTAATCATTCCAGTGAATATTATGCATTTGAATTACATTTACATGGATTTGAATTATTTGCCTTCATGTTGTATATATTGCATTTATACAGTGCATAAAAATATATAGGTAACACTTTACAATAAGATCCCATTAGTTAATGTTAATTAATGTATCAACTTGAACAATGAACAATACATTTATTATAATATTTATTAATCTTTTTTAATGTTAGTTAATGAAAATACAGTTGTTAGTTCGTTAATTCACAGTGCATTAACTAATGTTAACAAGAACAACTTTTGATTTTAATAATGCATTATTAAATGTTAAAATTAATATTAATAAATGCTGTCTAGTATTGTTCATGCTTAGTTAACTAAAGCAGCTAACTAATGTTAACTAATGAACCTTCTTGTAAAGTTACCAAATATCTTTATGATTTTTATATCCCTTATGAAATATTGGAATACTTCTGGTGAGAAAATAAGGAGTACATTTATGAATGTTTGTGTGCACTTTAAATGTTCAGATGTGATAAAAATAAAAAATAAAAAATAAAAAAAATCTCTGGAATAGAAACATTAATGTGAGAATAGTGTTAAATAATCTATATAATATTCAAAATGATGCAAAGTGCACAATGCATCATTATGCAGCACTACTGAATACACCATCACATGCATGCGGCATCGCAACAACGTCAGGATAAACAAAACAACACTTGCTCGAATTCTAAGTGTGCTGTACACGCAGGAATACTGATCTGAGTTCTGCTAATGGAGCAGCTGTGGAGAGAGACATGTGGATCACATTTCACAACCTTATCAATCACTGTTTTGTTCTTTTGTCGCATTTGGAGAGGCTGCTTCCAGCAGTGAAACCCAATCAGCGTTTCTGTGTGTGTTCAGGGCCAGCCACTGACCTCACCCCCTATCTGAGATTCCCAAACACACACAGACTGGCATACTTCTTAAAATAAACACCCAGTTGATAGAAAGATTTATTTTAGAGCATGAACCAGGACTTTACTTCATTTTTGTTTTGTTAGTTTTTTTGTTTTTTTTTCTCTGTGACTGCATTAAAAATGCTAAGTAATTTAGTTTGTTCAGATATAGACAGATGAGTGGATCACTGTAATATTTTTTTAATAAACCTAAAAAGAGCAGTACTACAGAGCAACACTGCCACCTAGAGATCCCACTCACTGAACCTCAACTTTTATGACTTAACAGTAATTAAGGGCATTGAAAATCAAATAGAGAAGTGTGACAGCTAACTCATGCAAGGAAAATCAAATTATCCCAACAGTGAATGTGCTAGATAAGTGTGTATATGGACGCATATATGGAAAAGCAGACTTCTCACATCATGACCCATGTGTTGCATAATTTATGGTCATCCTGTGAGAAATCTTGAAGAAGTTGGTGGTTTTAAAATTCTGTTTCATGCATGAATTCCTAATGTGTAAAACCAAATTCATACTAGTTAAGAAAAAATGAAAGCATTTGGTAGAATTTAAAAATATTTTTAAACTACCAAATAAACCAAGTGTTTTTAAAGTTCTTCTGCAATATTTTATGTTCTTCAAAAAAAAAAAAAAAAAAAAAAAACTCTTTGTGCTGTCATAAACTTCTCCAGACCAACAAATCTAAATTAAAAGGGTGTTTAACCCAAAAATGACAAATTGTCCTGATGCTGTTTTTTCCTTTGTTTTTTGTTTTGCTTTGTTTTGTTTCTTTTTTTTTTTTTTTTTTTTTTTTTTTTTTTTGCTTTGCTTTGTTCTGAATTGTTTTGTTTTTTAACAGAACACAAAATAGAAATAACTGATAGCATCCAAGGCTGTCCAGCACCAAATAGAAAAATCATTTTTTTTAAAAAGTCTGTTTCTCACACAAAGCTATAACATGGTTTCACAAAATGACAAACTATCCTTGTATGACAAGAGCTACATTACAATTACTTAAAAAAAAAAAAAATTTGACTCTTGTGTTTCATGAAAAAATAGCAGTACATGGGTTTGGAATGGCATGAAGAGTTATTCCTTTTGATTTAAAGTCTTCTTGAGTCTTCTGATTCAATGAAAAACACTGTAGCAAAAGGAGCATTAGGTAAGATGAACATGCTTTCGACCATCTTGGGTGTGCAGCTGAGCACTTGGCAAACACTTGACAAGCACTTCTGTCCCTGGATGCTTGCTGCTTCTCTAATGATTGTCAGAACACCAACTGCGTCAAGGACACAACCTTCATAAGAGCTAAATACAAAATTAATTCAAATTGTTTTATTTTTCTACTTTGTCCTTATTTCAGGTACAGTCTCTACAGTAACACTGTACCCACACAGAATCAGAGAGCCAGAGCAGAAGATTGGTTAAGATTACTGCTAGTGTATTTCTGTTAGTAAAAATGGAACTGGAACACAAGCAGCATTAGTGTGAGTGGGAGACAGTATCTTTACTTTGTGTATACGTTTGTCCACTGAAATAAGCTAAAGCTGAAAAAAATTATAATAAATAAATAAATAAAAATCACCCTTTGAACATCTGGACACTTCTTAAAATTTCATACATAAAGCAAAAATTTGCAAAAACGTTTTTTTTTTTTTTTTTTTAGAGGTACAGTAGGTTAAAATATGTTTACACATTTATATTTAGTTTCTGTTTTAAATTACAAACAAATAAATGCATTTGTATAATGTTTCATCAAAATTTAATAGATTGTCTCACTGAAGTTACAAGTGTTCTAATTTTTTCTAAGTTATATTTTACATTTCAAATGATTACATATAGTTCTAAATTATGAATATATTTCACTTTAATATATGCCACTTAATGGAAGTAAAATTGTGAGTGATGTTTAAACGATGTTTCAAACAATGTCTTCCAGGCTGGCACATTATGCTATAGTAAAGACACTTCACCTTTCACATTATCATTTATTTAATTACATTGCTATATGAACAATAATAATTAAAATAATTTCAATAATCAATATTTATTTTTATTATTTTAGATTATTTTTGCCGTGCTTTCAAATCAGATTTAATTTTTTATTTGTAAAGTACTTTACACAATACACATTGCTTCAAAGCAGCTTTACAGATGTTGATATTTCTAACATCTTATATTCATGCCTTCGTTGCATTTAGCAGATCATAGCAAGGTGATAATATAGTTTACATCTTGCGACGATACAAGCAATCAAGCAGCTATGTTTGAGATAGAAGTATGCTATATATACATATATATATATATATATATATATACACACACACACACACATGTGTGTATCGCCCTACATGAGTATAGTTTATGTATGTACATGTGATGTACAACTTTATATAGAGAGCTGTGCAAAATATAGCTTGTAAAGACGTAAAAAAATAACACCGTATATATTGCTTTACGTGAGCAGACTGTATATTTGCAAATAAGATAATATATCCAACTTTTAATATACCGCTGGGTGATAATCCAGTTTATATTTCTCCTACGATCAAGTTGAGCAATCTGGTTGAGATTTGCTATATAGTACATACAGTCACTTAACATGCTTGTCACAGTGTATTGTGGGATTGCCTTCTTAATGAGGGATACATTCAATGCTGCATTTACCTCTAGCCAAGTAGTAGGCAGCATAATGTTGCCACTTACCTTTTGAAACATCTGTCTTTCGGAAGCACCCTATGTTGCCTTAAAACACTTTCTAGATATGCAGCTCACTAAGTTTGGAATAGAATATCATGCATGCAGACACTAGTCTACTCGTTGAAATAGGCAAACTGAGAAATCATGTTTCCCCCCCTCTCTCTCTCTCTGTCGCTGTGCCTTGCATTATTCGTCATGCCAGCTTAACGGCTCCAGTGTGAGCGGTTTCTGGAAAGAAAAGGGGGAAAAAGACAGACATGGCCTGTGGGGGGGGTGGTAGTGATATCAATGTTGCACCACAGTATTTCACTAATGGCCATTCAAGTCCCTCAGATGCTTCTGTCTGACCCGTGGAGTGGACGAACCTTCCCAGCAGCCCTGCGAATGAGCAGCGCCCAGATTAACATGTTAATGATGCGCTCTGCTGAAGACGTGGACAATGCTGCCTCGCCACGTCTAGCAGATGATGGGAGGCGAGCTAAAGAGAGTGAGGTTTCTCCGGTTTCCATGTTTGTGTTCCTGCTCGTATCAATGGCTCAAATGTTTTGAATGTCAATGGAAGAAGAATAAAACCCGCAGAGAAGATAAAATCAGTACAAAAGCCTCAGAACATTAGACGTTGGGTCAGAGCTAAAGTGCTTCTGCAGCCTGTGTATGTGTGTGTTTGAGTGAGTGTGAGCCATCTTAGCTGTACGTGTTCAAATGTGAGTTAAGTGTTTATTTAGCCAGTTTGTGTTTTAAAGGCATGCTTGAAATAGATCCATTTCACATTGAGTGTTGTTTGAGTTAGTTTAGTTTTTGTGAGTTTTCACGCACATATGTGTCATTTTAGTTGGTTTACATTGGAGAGTGTATGTTAGTATTTCTATGATGTGTTTACATTATTTTAATGATGTTCTTGTGTAATTATTGTATCTGTATACCTAATTAACCCATATTTTAAGGTAAAATGTGTATCAAAATCTGAAAAAACCACAATGATGAAAATGGTATAAAGTAAAAATTATATATTTTTCAATTCTATTACACATGTATTTTCACGTATATGCATTTTATATATTTAATTTTGTGTATAAAGACCCATTCATACTGTGTGTGATTTATTAAGCATAAATATTTTCACTGCACTAAAAGCAGTTTAAAATATTTGGAAATATTCACTTTGTATTAAGTGTATCTTTTTTCTACCAGCTATTATAGTTACAGTATATTTATACAGTATATATGAACCTGAAAAGAAACATCTGCAGCCCATTAAGCACTAAGCAGCTTTACAGAGAACACTGCCATAAAACCCTCAGTGATCAAGCTAAAGGTGACAATGGTGAGGAGAAACTCAATAGAAAGCTACAACAATACGTAAAAAATAAATAACTATATGCAGATTTGGTTTGTATTTTTTACTGTTAAAAACGATTCCTGTCAATAAAATAAAATAATCACAATTAATTTGTCTTTAGAACTAGTCTTTAGAAAGCAGAATGCAAAAAGCATTAAATACATATTTAATAGCATATTTTTAGTGAATATTTTAACTTTGACAGCCCTGAAAAAAAAAAAAAAAGTGTTTTGTACAATTTCAGTGGTAAATTTAGCATCCCTTGCTGCACCCTGGAAGTCCCTTAGTATGAAAACCCTTGTTTTAGTGTTTATGCACAGTTTTAAAAATGTGCATGTTAATGCGCACGTATGTGTGTGTGTGTGTGTAAAGAGGTTTTAAATTAAGAGGTTACATCTTACTTTTTTGTCGCCAGTGTCTTGATAAAAAAATCAGAAGACCTGCAGATGCAATGAAAACTGAATAAATTATAATTGTAGATGAATCATAACAATTCTGCTTCAAAGAAACAAATTTTATAGAATATCTGATAAGAGTGAGCCATCAAAACTAAAATCAAATATAGGCCTATGAAGGAAGTTGAAAGAATACCATAGCGGACAATTCCCAATATTTATCCACTTTTGAAACTTTCATAAGAGAACAGACAGCAGAAAATCACACCTCCTGCCTCTCTCCGTCAGACACTGCAGTGTGGATATGTGTCTTGACTGATCACTTGAAATCGGAAATAAATGTTCGCTCAGTAAATGTAGCGTGAAAAAGAAACAGCTTTTTTTTCTCCCTCAGTGAGGAGCTTGTGGGATGTTAATTGATGGGAGTTTGTGGCGGCTGCTAGTAGCACTGAGGGATCATTATCACTGGAGCTGAACGACTGCATCTACCACCACAGTTTGTGTTCTCCTCCCAAAACCTGCAAAGAGACACGCACAGCGCCGGAGAGCTGCCGGGAACGTCCGTCGCTAAACGTTAGACATTCTTTAAACCTGCAACAAACTTTCACAATGACTTGACTTTGAAAAAAAGTAGTTAGCATACTTGCATTGAGCTGTGCTGCTTATGTAGAACATAGAAGTTCAAATATAGCCTGAAACCTGATCCAATTCCACAAAATTCCGAAAGTGGCAAAAAAAAAAAAAAAAAAAAAAAAAAACACACACACAACAAATTTCAATTACTCACCTTAGAAAAAAATTAAAAACTTTTTTTTGGATTAAAATCCATTATTCATTTCTTTGATATAATACTTCCTCCTCTCAATTAAATATATACTGTCTCAATTTAAAAAGTGGCAAAAAGCAAAAAAATAAATAAATAAAAATCTTAGCCATGAAGGAAACTGACTTCTCAAATGTTTCAAGTGTTTTTCAATAAAAAGCTGCAGAATAAAAAGACCATGCCAGATAACAAATAAAAAATATTTTTTTCAATAAATAAATAAATCCAAACTGAAACCTGATCCTATTACCTCAAAAATATCTCCTCTCTAAAGTTTACATTTAAAAAAAAATTATAATGTAATAAAATTATAATAAATACAATAAAATAAAAAATAAAGTACAAACAATTCTGAACTACTGTACCCCAATGATTTGACTTAAAATAATAAAATTGAAAAACATTTTCACTTTTCTTTCAGAACCATGGCCTAGCAGTAACCACATATGTGCCATACACTTGTGGTGCTCACATGGAAGTTGTATGTTTGAATCCAGCTTGCAACATGTTTTCATTCCCTTAATAAAACCCCTTAATTAAAAAAGTGTGAATTTTCCAGTTTCTAAAAAAGACCAAATTATTCAGAGGATTTAACCAATGGCCAAAACTAAACAAATAAATAAATAAATAAAAAAAATAAAAAAAATCCTCCCATGCCATTTTACATTCTAGAATGGGTTAGTAAGATGGAAGCTGCAGCCAGAACTTTTGGGTTAAAAGATTTAGGTCATGCTTTAACTGCCACACAGAGGTGTGGGCGATCCAGAAAACCTGACATGGAACTTTCTGGGCTAGCGAACGGCACATTACCCCACATGTCAGTGCACCAGCATTCCTGCATCCTAACAGTCTTAACTCACAGTCCTGACCTACATTTCTGCAGCGTGTCTGTCAAACGGAGGAAAGAGGGGAGAGAGAGTCTGCTCTTGCTCTGGTGTAAGCAAACTCAGCCCTGTGTTTATGCTGAACGTTAGTTCTGAATACGTTCCTATTTAAGCATTTATCCTTGCCGTTGTGCAGGAACCCCACTTCAGATGTTAAAACACACAAGGTGGCCGAACTCCTAAAGCCAAAAGTGTTAAAATTAGCAGGGCAGCCAATATAACAGAGAAAAATCAATTATATAAAAATAATGCTTTTAAAAAAGTATGCATTTAATCATGCCCATTGGCCAGTCTGTAAATTACATAATAAAGAATTTAATTCCAAACTCAAAGTAACACATTATTGAGAGTCTGCAAACAACATGCTTCATCAAAATAACTTACTGTGGACAGGCATTGCAAAATGAGCAAAAAAATAAATAAATGTACAGTGTTTTTAAAATAAGTCTTGTATATGAGCACCAAGGCTGCATTTATTTGATTAAAAATACAGTAAAAACAGTAATATTGCAAAATATTAGGGTTTTTATATTAAATATAATGTTTCTATTAAATACTAAATATAATGGTTCTTATTATTATCAATGTTGAAAACATTGCTGTATAATATATATAAATCCTGATACTTTTTTCAGGATTCTCTGAAGAATAGAAAGTTCATATGAATAGCATTTATTTGAAACAGAAATCTTTTGTAACATTATAAATGTTTTTACTGTCACTTTTGATAATTTAATGTAATGCATCCTTGCTGAATAGAAGTATATGAATGGTATTGTATCACAGTTTCCACAAAAACATTAAGCAGCAGAAAACTGTTTTCAACATTTATAATAATAATACAAGTATTTATTGAGCACAAAATCAGCATATCAGAATGGATTCTGAAGGAACATGTGACACTGAAGACTGGAGTAATGATGCAGAAAATTTTGCAACAAGAAATAAATGACATTTTACAATTTATTCGAATAGAAAACAGTTACTTAATTTTAATAATATATCACAACGTTTTGATCAAATACGTCCAACTCTGGTAAACATAAGAGACTTTGTAAATTAAAATCATAATTATTTTTTTAAACTTTTGACATTGATGCTGAAACATTGTGATAGCAACACTGATTCTTCTTGTAAAATCTAAACAAAATTCAACCTTGATCCATAATTTTGATTCACATTTAAATGCTGGATGAGTTATGAATGTTTGGTGTCTTACTGTCTTTACAATTCACCAAAAATTATAGTTGCAATATATTTTTTTAAATGTTTTCAATTAAGCAATAACCATGACAAACACATGGTGTGGTGAAGTGGCATAGTTAGCACAATCATTTTATGTTTGTTGAGTTAAAAGATGTGCATGCTGGGAACGGCTGGAAAATGTTGTTTAGATGACTGTCATCCAACATTACAGAACACCACAGCAAAAGGAAATGAAAATGAGAAACAGAACAAAAAAAAAAAAAAAAAATTGCCCAACCCCAGAATCTGAGGAACCAACTGTTTTCAAACACACAAACAACTGCCTCTTTAGATCATCTTTCAGTGGGAGTCCCTCGTTTAGCTTAATTGCATGGAATGTTTTGCCTTAAATGGTGAAAAGTTTAGAAAAAGGCTGCAAAACCCAAGACATCTTTAGCAAGACCAAGGCTGATGCATCCTATTCCCATTCCCATGAAATTAAATCAGGGATGTCCAGCAATCATTCCACTACATACTGTATCTTTGTCACAAAACCTCCTGAGCTGTCTATCGAGACAGCATTTAAGGCCTCATAGACTTGCAGCTGATTTAAAGGCAGTTCCAAAAGATAAGCAGGAACACTGTACTTCTAAGATGTCTTAAATACCAATTCTAAAGGAGCACTGCATGTATCCTTCATGAATTAGAAAATCCCTGAATGCACTGCAATGCATGGAAAATTAATTCAAGATGGTAGATATCATTCATTCAGTAATGAAAAGCACTGATAAAAAAAAATACTTGTTAAAAATTAGTATTTTATCCAATTTGTGTGTACCTTTAAGTTCATTAGAGTATAAGCTTTGCAACGTGCTAACATAAAACTACTGCTAACACATTAAGTGATAACAAACCAGATGTTCCTACAATACAGTTACACCGCATCCTAATCAGACGCAATGCGATAAGATTCCAGCGGCAAGCAATGTGTCTGTCCACACCAGACGCGACAAAGCTATAAGATATGAAAAAAAATCAATCACAAATCACAGACAAACAGCAGAGCGTCTCTGAAAGCGTGTTGCTGCCTCGTGCTTGTAACCAAACGGAGAAG
Organism: Cyprinus carpio; assembly: GCF_018340385.1. Classification (NCBI taxonomy): domain Eukaryota; kingdom Metazoa; phylum Chordata; class Actinopteri; order Cypriniformes; family Cyprinidae; genus Cyprinus; species Cyprinus carpio. The sequence goes on along the minus strand of NC_056582.1, from coordinate 4,309,727 downwards.
CTGAATCAATGGAAATATCAAATTACTAAAAAAATTCAACCATATTAAAGTACATACTCAACGTTACAAAGATACAGTGTTTGTCATAAATACACTTGTTTTTTTACAGTCAGCAGTTTGAAAGTTCTTGTTGCTTTTAAGATATTTTCAAGATCTGAGGTGAATTATCCATTTTTGCCTTCATTATCACTATTAAAATCGTTAAGCAATTAAACAATTTTAATATTATGCAAAAGACAGTAAGTACCACAGTTAGAGTCATCAGTAGCGTGTTAAGTTTTTGATTTTGTCAAAAAAAAAAAAAAAAAAATCAAGATCTGAGAGGACATATCCATTGTTAACTTTCTTTATTGCTATAAAGTCATTTGGAAATGTAACCATTTTAATATTATACAAAACACAAAAGTCCTTAGTTGGGTTAGATGCCATACTGAATTTGACAGGGATGAAAATGAGGCCATGAGGGATAGACTTTAAGTCTCTACAATGGCAAGGAGTGCATAAAGGTCCTAGATCACATAATTTTCACCACTCTTTCAAACTTTCAAAACTGGTTTTTGAAGGTTTTGTCAACAATTTTTTTTTTTTTGGGGGGGGGGGGGTTGTTACTTCAACCGAACAATCTGTATTTTGTTAAACAACAATACAATCCATTGAAGTTATTGTATTCCTCACAGCCTCATGTTCATGCCTGTCAAAAATTAAATATTGCAACACCCTGACTAAAATATTAGACAGTACTTTGATTTTGTCAACAAAAATATGAATTAAAACGCATCGTTGACCAAAATATGATGAGAAAATGTATATGTATAGAATATACAACCTGCCTACTGCATGTAAATGCTACATCATGAATACTGGATTTCACAATATACAGCTATTAACATAAGATCTATCCTCCATCATGGCTTCCTACAAGTGAGGACACTCAAATGTGAACTGTGTATCAGCACAAGTGGGGCGGATGAAGAAGTTGACTGATTGAGCAGAGAAGGTGAAAACTGACCTCTAGCAGCCAGGGCTTGAGCTTGCGGTCGAGGATTATGTCAAAACCCAGCACCTCAAAGCAGACGCTGGCGCTCCCTGGTGGCTGGCCTGGGCGGCACATTCGGTAGGCATGAAGCACATGTGGCTCGGCCACTATCAGGGTCTTTACCACCAGCTCCTACAAACACAAGCACAAAACATGCATTTGTTATATAAGACACAACAAATTTAAACAACTCCAATCAGTACATTCAAAAGTGAACTGAATTGCTCTAATCAAAAAAAGTGCATGACACTGTGTTAACTCTCAGTAAGGATATGCTGGTGAAATCTCATTGCATGTGCAAACCGCCCGTATGAGGGACTCATTAACATCCCAGCTCCCTGAAGAGACATGATAGGTCAAAGACTGACAGCACGCGATGGGGAGACAGGGGCAGATCGTAGGAAGACAGGAACAGACGGCCTGTATCAGCTGCTGTACTCTCTTATCAGAGGTCTGGCAGGCCGGCGGTCTCCCTGCATGATTAAACAGAGGCTGTGTTGAAGTATGAGGGGCAGATAACCAGCGGGACGTTTGCTGAGCGTCCCATGGACCCCAAACGTGCAGTTCCGGAGAAGCAGGTTAGATCCCAGCATGCATCCTCCACAGAGAACAGAAAGAATCGTGTGTGTGTGTGTGTGTCACTGAAAATGTTCATGCATATCTGTTCTGACACATAAATGAGAATTTAACACAAGGTATTAGTAGAGTCTTCTGACATCTGAGAAATTACTTCAATAAATAAGGAAAGCTTTGAGCCAATAAAGAGGCGCTGGATTATAGAGAAGGTGCATACTGGGTAAAATGTACCACTTCTGAATGTTGGCAAAGGAGTCAATAAATGAGCTCCAAATTTGAAAAGATGGAAGAATTACAATTAGATCAAAAGAGAGAAGTGGACAGCAAGGAGGAAGAGACGGCAAACAGAAACACAGGAAAGATAAGGGCAGAGCTGTCACACTGGTAACACCCTGACAGGAAACAGATTCGTTTTTGAAAGGAAAATTTGATACAATTGAGAAACTGGAGTCAGGGAGGCTGATTAATGGAATCTATGGAAGTCTGAAAATACTGCAAATCTCGAAAAGCTTATCATCAGGGTCGTGATATGCATTGCGATATGGAATTAAAGGTATTAATCTGAAATGGAAATGTGGAGAAAAGACTGGGTGTGCAGTGTCTATGGGTGTGATCCAATTAGTGCTGTCAAATGATTAATCGCGATTAATCGCATCCAAAATAAAAGATTTTGTTTACATAATGTGTGTGTGTACTGTGTATATTTATTATGTGTATATTTATATATACACACACACACATGCACAAATATATTTAGAAAAATGTTTATATTAAATTTATACATGATATAAATTATATTAATATAAATATAGACATGTAAGTGCATGTAAATCTTTTCATAATATATGCTGTATGTGTGTGCATTTATATATACATAAATATACACAATACAAAGATTATGTAAACAAAAACTTTTATTTTAGATGTGATTAATCGCGATTAATTGTTTGACAGCACTAGAACCAATGACATCATATGCATAAAGACAAGCATGCAGACACATTTATAAAATTTTTGTAGAACTTCTATTAACTTGGCACACATTGCTCATGGTGCGAGTAGCTAAAACATCCAATTTCATAATCTTTCATTGCGTCATGTTATCAAACAGGTATTACATCACATTTCCATTGTATCATGCAGCCTAAGACGAAGCAACAAAAATTAAAACAACTCACTGATACATCGCCCCAGAATTTGGCCACGTCGTAATCGTTGGTTCGAAGGAACTCTGTGAACCAACCAATAGAGCGCTTGCTGCCTTTGTCCACCGTTTCATCTCGCTCAAAGTTCTCGTTGTGTTTGTTTACCGAGTAGTTTGTCAAGTGCATGTACAGCTGGTTCTGAGGGGAAAAAAAAATTAAGATCCATCCATTATTATATAAATTGTCACATTTATGGTCTACATAACAGATGTCACATAACAAAACATCTGCATAAAAATATTTTATGAATATATGTAATACAACATTTTACACAAGAATGGTTTTATGAAGATTTACAATACAATACAATTTACAGAAGAAAGATTTACAACAGATTACGTTAAAAATGGTTTTACGGATGGTTTACAATGCAACCATTTATGAATAACAAAGAATGGTTTTACGAATATTTACTCTATGACAGTTTACCTATGAATGGTTTTACAAAGATTTACAGTTTATACAAGAATTGTTTTACATACAATTCAATACAGTGTGATTTAGCTTTTATATGAATCGTTTTGCATATGGTTGAATTTACATGATATCTTCTATGCATACTTTGCAAATTGTGTAACAATTTACTATGTAACAACTGCAGCAATACACTCAGATTCATCAAAGTCAATGCCTACTATCTCAATTATGTGTGAGAGTGTTAAAGTCAATATAAAAAACAGCTTTTGCAATTGCTTGTATCCATCGGGAACTGATTGGATTGTGAAAAGTGTCTCCATGACAGTTTTATAGAGTGGAGGATTCTGCCCATTAATGGAACTGAGTTTATTTTGACTGTAAGTCGATTTACCTCATAGAATGAAATGTTTCACGTCACTTACATGATTGATATCATATACCAACTTACCAGGTTTGACTCGTTTGGCATATGGTATTTCTCTGTACCCATTCGCACCAGGCCGTCGTTGTAGAGGAATACACGTAGCGGATCACAGGAAGTAACAAGAATGTAAAATCTCAGGTCAAACTTGTAGCCCTCCATGAGGAATGGCTTGTCTAAGTATTCCTGCACAATGAAGTGATCCTGCACCGGGAGCTTTTCACAATTCCGAATCAGAGATATCCTGGCAGAAAACGGATAAGATTCAGCGCACACCCCAAAAATGTGCTGCATATTTTATTGTTAGTTAAAAATCCAAACCTCTGAAGTGTGTCAGAGAGAGTGAGTTTATTAAGGTGCTGTCTCTATCGCTGGTCCCTGGACCCTGACTAGGCCCAGGTTAATAGGACCAGACGTTTTGGTCTGTTACAAGCCCTGTCATCATTTATTTCCTGTGGTTTTGAGCTTGAACAGATCTCCAGCTTTTGGCTGCTCTAGTATACAGATGATGATGCGTTCACCAGTACCAAACACACAAAAAAGTGAAGTTTGGATGTTTAACAAACAAAGGGGCCTTAGAAAAACCAGCTTTGGCGGTAAAATATACAGCCTTTGGTCTGCATTATCTTAATTGGTTGCATGCTTCTCTTCGTCCAGTTTGCACGTGGCCTCAGCGTTTACCTGAGACGTCAACTTTCCAAAAGACCACAAGCTGCTGAAGGAGGGCTTGATCATCACAGTTAATTTGTAAGCTGTCAGCGGATAAATATTGCAAAAAAGTTTGTCTGCTTGCTCTTGCTACAATTAGATGCAGAGGTTCAGCACTATTAAAACAGCTGAACTTTCTCAAGAATTGTGGTGTTACGAAAAATTCTCTTGTGACTTGTGATACATTTAACTAATTTACGGTTATTTGTTTAGTACAAGAACAAAGCTGCAGAAAATGGCCAAATAAGAACAAGGGCCACAAAAAGACCCACACTGAGTTGCTCCATTTGTTCAATTAAAGCAATTAAAATGATTTACCGTGATTGAGTCTCATTTCTACTAGCATAATAAGTGGCTCTTGAAGGGGTTCCAGGATTTATTACACTTCAAATGCATTGTTTTCACTAAGAAATGCCACATCTATCGCTGCTTATCGATAAAAAGGTGTTTTGTTTAATACATAAAAATCTTATTTATAATTATAAATTAAATATTAATTGTTTCTGCTATTGCAAAGGGAGTTCAGACTACTTGAATTTGCTACTCAGCCAAAAGCAACACACCAGCCAATCTTTCTTATCTCCACTGTATTGGCACACAGTCTCTAGCGCTTGGCGTACTCTGGCTCAGGTGTGTGTTTAGCGTCCAGTAGCTTGAGTTGTGTGATGTTGTGAGGATAATGGGGTTGTTTGAATTGCATGACATGATTGATGAGGGCTGATGGCAGGTAATCAAAACCCACTTTTGGCTGACTGTTTAATTTGGCACCAGTGGGGATCTCGTCTTTTAGCCCTCCACAGTTTTTAACAAGCCTCTGCTTAGACACAAACAATATTCATTTAGTTTTCGGCCTGAAAAAAATAAATTATGTAGGAAGATATAACTTAATTTCCTGCGTCACGCTACGCTTTTTCAAATTTAATCTCCAGCCTAGCAGACGATCTTCTTTCACTTGTTAAATGCGGCACAATAACTCAACCTTTGATGACTTCTCATTTTAATAAGTACCGGCTTGCTGTAGCGTATAACCATAGAAATATTCATTTACAAACGTATAAAAGACAGTCATAAATAAATCTAGTGCCCCATCTGCTGCTGTACACTTTCAGCTTAAGAATAAGGTTTAGGCATTCAAGTAAAGGGTTGGTGTTTGGGTTATTATGAGGGTTACTGCGGTGGCACAATATTATTTACATACGTAAGTGGGACATGGAATGATTCTTCTATCAACCAATCACTGCCCAGGGGTGTCCATTCGTCCCAACTCTAATTCAACAACCAGAACTATTTGTGATGATAGTCACAGTTCACCCCTAAAAGCAGTGGTACTGAACTTTCAAATTGGTCATGAAGTGATCATTATCCAGAAATACTAGACATACAAAGACAGATCACTCCTATTACTTATGAATGGGAGAAAGTAGCGGAATATGGTGGAATAGTCCCGCCTTCTCAACAACAGAGCCAATCGCCAATCGGTCATCATGGCATTACTGCATCTGCAGTAAGAAGCTCATTGCTATAGAAACAGTCAGCATTCTGAGACGCACGCGCTTAGGATTGCACATGCGCACTGGCTCATCTATCCTGAAAATAAGCTTTATAATGCTATCTGAGGAAATGAAACAACATTAAGGAGACAGTTGTTGTCAGATTTCATTGGCGATTTCAAATATGAAGTTTAATTGCAAGCTTGGTGACCAGATCTGGAGAATTTAATGTTTCCCCATTCAATGAGCTATGAACTGCACTTGCATGCCCGAGAGGCATCTCATTCTCCGCTTATTCAATTATTTCAGAGTCAGACATAATTACCCATAAACAAAAATATTACAAAAACAGATTATATAATAAAGTTTTAGTGGAAAACATTTTGTTAATTCTCACCTCATGGTCATTGTTTTGTTTTGAATTTCACAAGTTCGCACTTACATATAATATGGCAGAGCAATTAGTAGCATATTTGGCGTGCTGTCCAGAGGGAGGGCTCTGAGCTCAGGATAGAGCCCAAACCCCCATCCCATCCCATCCCATCCCATCCCATCCCATCCACAGGATGAAATTAGATTAAGAGTGAAGTGTTGGGGTGGAGACGGGATGCTGGAAAACTGTTGTGGAAGAGAAGTAAGTTGGCTGTATATATACCCGTATTGTGCTTGTTAAGGTGATTAGCTGACGAACTCCAGCTGGGCCAGACTGATTATTATCTGATCGTGCTCCTCCTGAACGTTGTTAATAAAACATCATATGTCACAACTAGTTGGCACATGCAGTCTAACCGCAAAAGTAACAATATTTCAATGCTACCAAAGCTCAAATCGGATCCAAATACACAGAAGGTTGGAACTCCATGCAACTCCTGTACTACTTTCAATTATAAATGAATGACTTCAGATCTGTCAGAAATAGAAACTTTTCAAATAGCAAAACTGTACTGGGAAATATTTGCCACTTCTTAGCAGTATGCTGCCCAAGGGAAAATTCCAATAATCTACATTTTAAGAAATATTCCAGGACAACACACTCATACAGGATGCAAAATTTAGAGTCTGCTGTAACTTACCCATGGCCCATGGCTCCATTTGCAGGCTTAACAATGAACGTTTTCTGCTTGCGTTTTCGTTTCAGCTCCTTTACATAGTTCTGGAACTGCGTGCATTCGGCTGGGAAGATCCAGGTTTTGGGGATGAAGCTATATTCCTGAGGCTGACTTTTAATCATTCTAAGGAAAGAAAGAGGATAGTACAATAAAAAAAGTGTTCAAGTCAACTTCTCTTGGCTGGAGGGCAGCTGTAATCAATCATGCATTTGATATGGTATCATGTTTCGAACTCACTTGGCCATGTTCCTTGCCAAGCAGTCTTTCCGACAGATCTCACCCATTCCTGGGAAATGGTTTATTCTCTGAGGAAAATAATCACACTGTTAGAGGGCACTTGGTTATTCACCTTTGAGAGGAAAAACAAAATATTGGAGCCCAAGTCTTGAACTGAGACCATAATATTTTGACATTTTATGTCCAATTACAGACTCAAAACAAAAGGTGGTTGTCAGACCTTTCTTAACCCCTATTTAGTTCCCCACATTGTTTTTAATTAAAAAAAAAAAAACACGATCAATTTTGACTCTAAGGGCCAAGGTAATTGGTTCTGCATCAGAGCCCATGTAGTTGTAGGTACTGACAGATGAATGAATTGCTTTGAATGCAAAGAGGAAGGGAGGGAGTGGAGAGTTTTTCTGTATTCTTTGAGCAAATGAGGCTGAACAGGGCCATTAATTTGACTCGTATGACCTGTAGCTTGGCAGCTGAGCCAATCAAAGGAAAGCAAGAAAAAAAAAACTTTGGAACAAACATTTTAGTAAGTGTGAAAACACAACATGCTTTTCCAAAAATGAAAATAACAAAACACAACTTTATGAAAAGTGTTATATGAAGCAAAGCATCTAAGCCAATTGGTTGGGGCATTTTTCTTTGTGAATGTAATCCTGTGATATGTGACAGGGAACCCTAGACAAACATTCAGAGTTGCTTTATGAAAGCAAGCCCTAAGACAACATTTCAGATCTTTGATGTCATACTGAATGTAAATGCAAAAAATAAAATAAAAGCAGAAAATCTGAAGAACATTCATGCTGCTGGTTCTGATATTGAAATATTTGATACTGATACTGAATAAGTAACTTGAGTTGGTTTAAGTAACTCCAGTGGTTTGAGTAAAATTTTTGGGCAAACTATTAATTTAGGGTTGTTTTAGCTTAATCCAAAAGCCAGCCTTTATGTATATGCAAATCATGACACACTAAGAGGTGAAAAATTAATCGTTGACAGAGAAAAATTAACCTAGAAATTTTCTGAAAGGTAGTTATCTTAGTTAAGTATTTGTCATGTATGTTATGTAACATTGTTTGAATGTGTTATTATTTTGTATTTGTGTCAATACAAACACTAAGCTGCCTCCTAAGAGACCTTGTTTTAGCACAATTTTAAGACAGCATGGTGTATATCCTTTACAGAGAAGGCAATTCCTAAATGCACTGCAACAAGCTCAGTGAAAAAAGAAATCAAAGATGGCAGACAATGTGAGAGAATGACTGATTGTTAATAGACTTAAATCAAATCAGTGCAATTAAAAATAAAATAAAAAATTGCCCAATATTGTTGTTTGATATGCATAATAACAAATTAGAGTGATGTGCTGCATGCAACATGTTAACGTCAAAGTGTTTTGACTTCTTGCAGCTTTGAATCTGATATTAATAGAATTACATAAACAAGAGAGTTTGGCATCTACTGTTACAAAATGTGTGTTGCGTGGAGCTAGAAAACACGGAATGCATGAAACTCTTCTTTTAATTTCAATAATCCAAAGGGGTAGAGAGGAGCATAGGACACACAAGGGTAGACGAATAATCTCTGACAACACAAACTGAATGAACTAGGGCTTTTAAACTCAAGATAAATGGGGAAACACAGGTGTATGGAAGGACTAAAATTAACAGGGACATGGAACAAATGGGGAAGAAACTAGACACACCTGGAATCAAATTAACAAACCACGGGAGACAGAAACTGGGTCACGGGGCAAAAACACACACAGACAAGTCCATAGTCCTGACATAATGCCCCCTCCCAAAAGGTGTATCCTCGCACCGTAGTAACAACAGAGGGAGGAGTAGGTGGGAACTTGGGAAGAGGTTCCGTGGGAGGACGGACCCCCAGGAAGGGGCCAGCAGACAGAGACCACGGAGGGAGGAGCCAGGGAGGAGATGCTTGGAGCAGGAGGAGCCCAGCAGGACCCAGGCCACAGCCATAACAGCGGCCCACGGTGGAGCCGACAGAGGGAGGAGCCATGGAGGAGGAGTGGTCACCAACTCCAGGGGGCCAACCAACGGCGGTGGAGCAGGTGGAGGAGGAGCCTGAGGCGGATACAGAGAGCCGAAAGGCCAGGGTGACGGGGAGGATCCGGAGGTCCTAGGTGGAGCCGATGGCGCGGGCGACCGGCACTGGTGGGTACATTCTAGGAGCGGGCACTGGAGGACACATTCTAGGAGCGGGCACTGGAGGATCGGAAGCCCCCTCAGGGCTGGACAAGGAAACCAAGGACGAAGGAGGGCTGGACGGAACCAGCGGAGACGATGGAGAGAGGAGAGGGGGAGTTCAATTTCCAGTTCAGACTCCCAGTCAATAAGATCCACCTCCTCATTTTGGCACTTTTGGTGTTCCATAGTCCACTCACCCACAGCCCGGTAGCAGGGGGTAGAGCTCCTCTCCACGCTCACACCGTTCGTGGCTTTCTTCCTCATGGCAGGCGGTGTTGACGTCACGGCGTCTGGCTCGTCAGCGATCCTCAGCTCTGTCGCTCCATGCGGCGATGGCTCGTCGGTCGCGGCGGGCGATGGCTCTCTGTCAGCGGCGGGCTCAGACATGTGCTCCCCACATCGGGGAGATGGTGGGCTGTGCTCTGGGTCCAGAGTGAATCTGGTGAGATCCTCCAGGGAGCAGATGGTAAGTGGTGACCCGTTTTTCACCAGAGTCCACTCCAAGCAGGTGGAAAATTCCTCCCAAGGACCATCTTCGGACGACAAGGCTCTGCACTCGGCATTCAGGCTAGCATCATAGAAAGCGCATAGCGTGTCGTCCGGGTAGCTGGTAATGTGTCTCGTGATGTGTCTGTCTAGTATGGTCCTCGATAGATCGGCCTTCCTGCTCCAGCAGGAGGAGGAGGAATTCGGGGCGAAGGTGGATCCATAAAACACACAACGGAAACAAAGCACTGACACATCACCAGCTACCCGGTCAACGCGCTCTGTGGTTTCTATGATGCTAGCCTGAACGCCGAGTGCAGAGCCTTGGCTCTCCGTCAGTGGCATGCTCGGACATGCCACAAAAGCATCCCGTCCAGAAAATTATTGTGTAGGACTGGGTCTGTAGATGTCAGGAATATGGACTTGTCTGTGTGTGTTTTTGCCCCTGTGACCCAGTTTCTGTCTCCCGTGGTTTGTTAATATAATGTGAGTGGAGAAGCTGGACAACTGAAATGGGAGATGATGCCTCTAAAAAAAAAAATAATAAAAAATAAATCGCCTCTACAACAAACATGCATAGGATGAGCTTTTGAGAAGTTGAGCTAAAAAAAAAAAAAACATGCCATCTAAAAGCTGCGATTGGTGGTCAGTTTGTGTGTGCATGTATGTTTTTGAACAACTGAATGATATTTCTTACAAGAAATTATTATTGTATGAAGTAAATATTTGCTTCGTTATCTCAAACTCTCTCTATTTTGTTATAGATCATTACACACTATGATGGCCAGTAATTGAACTGACGTCCCTTGAAAGAACTTTGTTTCAAATCTGTTCCTGACAAGTTTGCTGATCTCATGTGTCATCAATTGATGGTTTACTACTGCACTGTACTTTAGCCATGCAGGTTATATGCAGTACATTAGATGACTTCAGTTGATTAAACTGCAAATTCCTGTGAAGGGTATTAGGAAAATGAGTATAAGCCATGGTAATGGTCAATGATCTCTTAAAACCACGGAAAATAAAAGTAGACTTTAACAAGATGTTGGCTTTTATTTATTTATTTATGTTATTTTATTTATTTTTAAATGAAAGGAAAATCACAATACCTGATAGTTCCTGAGCTCAGCAATTTTCTCATGTTGCACAGCAGAGTCATTCCAGGTGAGATTGGCCATCTCATCATCATCTCTGGCTTTATGAAAGGTCATCTCCTCAATGACAATACGAACTGAAAATAAATCAAATTAGTTTCTTGATGTGCTTTGACAATGGATCATATTTCTTTCTCCATGACTGTATGGACACAAACAACTGGCTTCATTGGTAGAACTCAACAACAGAAATCCTCTTATTCTTTCTTGAAATAAAAAACTCATGATTATGCTTGACTTATGCTTTTGCGTCAACCCAAGTGCTATAATATTATGTCTGCATTACATTATCTTTCCAGGAAACATCACATAGTTGTAGTAACTGGTAATATTATGAAAATGATGTTGATTTTTTTCTTAAACATCAGCATTACTGAATAAAACCAAATCAGTGTGGCTTACACTGAAATCCAGCAAAACAAAAAGCTTAAAAACTTATGCCTGTTAAGTAATCATATAATTGTTAATTAAGAGAATTACTCTAAAGGATTATACTTATACTAAGTTCAAATATGGGCGCTGTGTAAAAATCTTACTCAATTAAAGTATCCCAAACACGTTTCAGTAAAAAAAAAAATAAATAAATAAATAAAAAGTGCCCATTTAATTGTATTTATCTACTATTAATTCAGAATACTAGATTTAAATGATTTAAAAGTAAAAAGTAAACATTCTTTCTTAGCTTCAGAATTCAAGAGACAGTGGAGATTTTCACATCGAAGTAAGTTTGCTGCACAAACTGTTTAATAAATATTTGAGAATATAACAAAACCCTTTTTAAGGGCATGTCGGTGACTGACGAATTGGGATCTCGCTTCGAGAGACCAATCTACTTCAAGTGTAAACTAAACAAGCCAAAGCACATTGGCATGCAATTATTGCATCCACCAGCAGCTGATCACAGCGTGAGCATAAAAAGGCAGCAGGTGCAATGCATACCAGGTTTTCACTGAGGAGCCGAGCTGGTGACCCGGCCACTCAGCTGTGGTAAAGCAGCCGTGGCAATGGGATGTGGCGTCTCCGTTCCCATCTTCAGGGAATGGGGGTTACATACGTAACCCGAGACATTCCCTTTCAGTCGGTCACTCTCGACATCACGTCGGTGACCAACGAATTGGGATCTTCTACCAAAGCACCATGGATGCTGCCCCTTCCAGTGCCCTGTGTTTGCCACCTACACCCCTTTTTGGTGTAGTCTGGGACTCGCAACAAGAAAACCGCTCACCGTTGTCGCAGCACTACCCACTCAGTGAGATTGGATAACACTGGGAAAATGTACCCATTCCACTTGGAACAGGGACACTGCGGAAGCCTCATCCTTCCCGAAGGAGGTCACTGGAGCAAATACTCATATGAACATCCATTTAGGTGCATATGGATAATTGGAGGTGATTGAAACCCTCTTGGAAATGGCAGAAGTCGGCCGGGGAAACACAGGCTCTGAGGCTATACTATGGACTTTACACATATGGGATCCACTTAGGTCTCACATATGGAACCCAGCCTACTACCAGTTCTCAAGTATTCATCGGGAGAAAGGCCTGGTGCCAGACTTTCCACAGCGCCTGGCTACTGAGCGGATGGGGGAGCTCGACAGGGTCTACAGTATGGACACTCTGGAGTAGTTTTAGCAAGCCAACACTAACCGGGGCCTCTACCGGGGTGAGAATACAGGAGGATACCAGCTCCACACAAAAGTTATAGAATCTAGCGAATGTGTTGAGGGTCACCCAGCCCGCTGCTCTACACATATCTGTCAGCGAGGCACCACGAGCCAGCACCCAGGAGGATGGAGTCCACTATGAGACGGCAATCCCCTTCTGCCGGCCTACATAACAGACAAAGAGCTGGTCTGAGGACCTAAAGTTTTGTGTCCGGTCTACGTAGCATCTCAGGGCTCGGACAGGACAGAGCAAAGCTAGGCCTGGGTCTGCCTCTTCCGGGGTTAGGGCTTGCAGGTTCACCACCTGATCCCTGAAGGGAGTAGTGGAAACCTTGGGCACATAGCCAGGCCAGCGCCTCAGGATTACCTGGGAGTCAGCCGGCCCAAACTCTAGGCATGAATTGTCAACCGAAAATGCGTGCAGTTCCCCTACCCTCTTGATGGAGGCCAGGGCAAGCAGGAGCAAAGTTTTCAATAAAAGAAACTTCAGCTCGACTGAGTGCAAAGGCTCAAATGGGCTCTGCTGTAGTGTTTTAAGCACTAGAGACAGGTCCCAAGAGGGTATGGAGGAGGGCCGGGGAGGATTTAACCTTCTGCCCCCCCTAAGGAACCTGATGACAAGGTCATGCTTACCAACCGACTTCCCTTCCACAGGGTCATAGACTTTCAGGGTGGATGGAGACAGCCTTCACTCCAGCCCTTGTTGCAAAAAGGAAAGCATGACCACAATCGGGCATCTCCAGGGGTCTTCTCGATGAGAAGAACACCACTCGACGAACAGGTTCCACTTCAAGGCATAAGCGTGTCTCATAGACGGTGCTCTCGCCGAAGTGATGGTGCCCACTACCTCTTGGGGTAGGTCACCAAGAACCTCCGTGTCCCATCCAGGAACCAGACATGAAGTTTCCAGAGGTCTGGACGCGGGTGCCGCAGGGTGCCCCGTCTCTGAGTCAGTAGATCCTTCCACTGGGAGGGGCCATCGCAAGGAACACTAGTTCAGGGAACCAGGTCCGGGTGAGCCAATACGGTGCCACAAGCAAGACCTGCTCCTCATCCTCCCTGACCTTGCATAGCTGCGCAGGCCCCGTGGACAACTGAACAACTGGCAGTGAGAGGTCTCTGGAGAGACAAACAGGTCTACCTGAGCGGCTCCGAAACGTCTCTAAACCAGCTGGACCGGGGGTGGAGTCGCCACTCTCCCGAGAGCATAGCTCGTCGGCCATACGGTTGAGCAGGCCGGGAATGTGATTTGAATGAAGTGATCTCAGAACCTTCCGAATCCAAAGAAGGAGGTGGCGGGTGAGTTGCGACAAGAGTGCAGACCACCTTGTCGGTTGATGTATGCAACAGTCGCTGTGTTGTCCATTCGGACCAGCACGTGCTTCCCTCATAAGCACCCTTTGAGATGGTTCAAGGCAAGGCGCACTGCTAACAACTCTAGGCAACTGATATGCCAGTGCAGATGGGGGCCCGTCCATACCCCCGACACTGCGTGCCCATTGTACATGGCCCCCCCAGCCTGTGCTGGAGGCATCCGTGTAAACAACAGCATGCCTGGAGACCTGTTCCAGGGGCACTCCTGCCCAGAGAAACGTAAGATCTGACCACGGGGTGAAGGCTTGGCGACTGTGCTAGTATAAGCCAATCGTCGAGATAGTTGAGGATGCGAACCCCCTGCTCTCTGAGGGGAACAAGAGATGCCTCCGTGACTTTAATGAAGACACTGGGAGACAGGGACAGCCTGAAGGGCGGGACCTTGCACTGATATGCCTGTCCTTCGAACGCAAACCGCAGAAATGGTCTGTGGAGTGGAAGGATAGACAAGTGAAAAAATGGTTCCTTCAGGACAATCGCTACAAACCAATCTTGGGGAGGGAGGGGGAGGGCCCACCCGAAGATGCGTTTCTGCATTAACATCTTGAACTGTAACCGATGAAGGGCGCGGTTCAAGACACGCAGGTCCAGGATTGGCCATAACCCACCGCCTTTCTTGGGTACAAAGTAAGGGCTGTAAAACCCCGTCCTCATATCGGCTGGAGGGAGCGTCTGTATCGCATCCTTCGCCAGTAGGACTGCGATCTCCACATGCAAGACAGGAGCATCGGCTGCCTTCACTGTGGTGAAACAGATGCCACTGAACTTAGGGAGATGCGGGGAGAACTGAATCGCATAGCCGAGGCTGATGGTCCGTAGAAGCCAACAAGACAGGCTGGGTAGCGCTAGCCAGGCACCCAGAAACTGTACAAGCGGGACCAACAGAACCACCGCCGTACCCACAGTGGGGCAACGAGGGGGAACATGAGTCATCCACGAATGCCACCTCAGCTTGTTTAATGCCCAGACACGTGAGGCAGCGATCGTGACCATCACTTGGCTCCAGATAACGACCGCATCCAGAAACGCACAGGTGAAACGGCACCCGTGGAGCTCTTTTAGAGCAAATTGCTCTTTTTAAGGAAATGCTCTTTTAGTGCTGAGGCTCACAGGAGAAATGGCCACTTGCAGCAGGTAGTGCAGCCTGAAGTGTGCAACCCACTCGACACGGAACGACCACCGCTGAAGCGCCATACCGCAAACACCAGAAGTTTCCAAGAGCGCGTTGAACTCGTAGTTCACTTGAAGACACTGGATGGAGCAGAATGATGTTTTTGCTCGGCTCAAAAGCAAAAAGATGGTATGCATTGCACCTGCTGCCTTTTTATGCTCACGATGTGATCAGCTGCAGCTGGATGCATTAATTGCATGCCAATGTGCATTGGCTCGTTCAGTTTACACTAAGTAGATTGGTCTCTAAAAGCGAGATCCCAATTTGCCGTGACGTTGAGAATGACCAACTGAAAGGGAACACATTGCATTCCAGAGAACAAGGGAACAAATTCATAGTTTGAATTCTTTCGCCACAATATATATAGCTATATTTTTCCCATGTGCATCATGTGCAGGGCTCCATATAATTATGATGTGTTTAAAAGAAAGAGAGAGAGAGAGAGAGAAATATATAATTAAAATTAGTTTGTTGTAATTTTATGTTGTGTTATGTAATGCTTATTACACACTGAAAAAACTGAATATCAAAGCCCCTTGACCATATTGAAACATTTCTTAAAGTGTGTGAAACCCTTGAAAGTACACCACAATATGAATTAATAAAAATAAATAAATCAACTAAACAATTACATTTAGAGAAAGCACATACCTTGCACTCAAAATGAGCCTTAAATGGTAAATAATAAGCCTAGTTAGGAACAGTAAGCATCAATTACCAAATGGACAATCATAAAATAAACAAAGTTGTAGGACATAAGTTGTAAAAAATAAAGTTGTACAGTACATTAGATTTATTAGGCATATTAACTGCAGTTATTTTATATCACTGTACCTTATGTTGCTTTACTAGCACTGTACCTGTAATTGAGTGTATTAGCCACACATGGGCTAGGTCATGTGTGTTGCTCAGTAAATGAGAGAATGCTAAAATAACCAGACAGACAATATGTTGAGCTTTAAAGTCATATATTTCAGCCATATATGAGATGCTTTGACTATGTGTGGTGAAGATGTGATTTTGTATTTAAGTGTTAATGAGTTATAGGTTATATGTATAAGGCCAGGGTTTGTGTGTGTGTGTGTGTCCGTGTGCATGTGTGCGTGTGTGTATGTATTGTGTGGTCCCTGTATTCCATTGGATTGAGATCTTTAGTCTCCATGAGGAAACAAGCTTATAAATCATACAGAATGATCTTTTTGTTTGAGAGAATGTTTTGTGTGAGGGTGAGGGTCACTCAAAAACATGATTTTACGATACTGTTCACAATTATTTTCAACTTAGTTCTCTCAAAAATTAAAATTAGCCCATAAGTTACTCACCCTCAAGTCATCCTAGGTGTATATGACTTTCTTCTTTAAGACAAATCCAGTCAGAGTTATATTAAAAATTGTCTTTGATCTTTCAATCCGTTTAATGGCACTCAGCGCGTGCTGCAGTGCATTAGTCCAAAAGAAGTTAAATAAAATGTGCCCATCGATAAAAAAAAAAAAAAAAACCTGTCTCACACAGCTCTGGGGGCTGAACAAAGGCCTCCTGTAGCGAACTGATGTGTTTTTGTAAGAAAAATATCCATATTCAAAACCATATCCATATTCAAGTGAGTCTCGTGAAAACCACTGTTTGTTAAAAGGAGCAAAGGAAGCAACGTTTCCTTACTTTAGCAAAGGAAATCCAGTCTCCTCTTGGCTTATATCGAAATCCTCCGAATTTCTTCTTTACAAATCCATTGTTAGTGACCGTTGTTTTGTTGTGATCACTCCCCTGCACTTCCACTTTCGTCACTTCTGAGAGGCGCTTGTGCAAAGCCGACCTCCATATGTCATATGCCCGGAACTGCTTCAGTGTACAACAGTGAGCAAGCTAGATTAAATTGATTATTACATTTTAAATATGGTTATTTTTCTCACAAAAACACATCAATTTGCTACAGGAGGACTTTGTTCACCCCCCGGAGCTGTGTGAGACACTTTTTATTATGGATGAGTTCTTTTTATTTAACTTTTTTTGGACTGATGCACTGCAACACCCACTGAGTGCCATTAAACAGCTTGAAAGGTCAAAGACAATTCCAACTGGATTCGTCTGAAAGAAGAAAGTCACATACACCTAGGATGACTTGAGGGTGAGTAATTTATGGACTAATTTTCATTTTTGGGTTAACTCACCCTTTAATAGTTTTGGGTGAAATTACGAATGTTAACCTGATTCAACTAAATGGCATTGAATGAACCTTATGTAATCAACTTAAGTTTACTGAAATAAATAATGTTAATAACAAGGAACCTATTGATATAAAAGTGTTAAATAAATCCAATGTATCATCTGAATGTAGGGTTAAGGAATAGAAAATACAGTTTTTACAGTATAAAAGCCATTACGCCGATGAAGAGTCCCCATAAAACATGAAAAACTGTGTGTGTGTGTGTGTGTGTGTGTGTGTGTGTGTGTGTGTGTGTGTGTGTGTGTGTTCATAAATAAAATAATGTTTTTCCTACCAATCTCATATTTTGTTCCTGCAACGTTGGCTGTGATGAAACCCTTCTTCTTCTTCTTGGTGTGGACCTTCCTCTTTACTCCATTCTGACTGGACAGTGTTGGTGGCATGTTCATGGGGGACGTTTCTTGATCGTCTGTGAAACATTTAGCAACTGATCATTCACTGCTATTGATATATTTTACACTTTAGTATTAAGAAACACCCTTCAACAAAGAGGGTGGAAATATGCAGGTGTTTGGGTCTGTATGGATGCTCTGGTTTTTTGGATGGATGTTTGCATCACTGCTGTAATTGTATCTATCATACCTCCATCATTGGGAGGTGAGGGCATATCTCAAACAACTGACTTCTCTCTACCCAGCCTCAGAGACTTATGATGCACAGTTTGGCACCAGTCTACTTCCTCCTCACTGTCTTTGTGGCAACAGTTTTAGGGGGTGGCAATATCATCTGTCCACTTAAATCACGTGGCAGGGGCGGGGTGAAGGTCGGTTGTAGACTGTATATCTTAAAGGAAAGAGGTCAGGGCTTCTCCACAGAATCACAGATGGGCAGATAGACAAGGTGTCTGAGGAAGAGAGAAAGAGAAACAGTAAGATTGGTAATGTCAGACAAAGAAGAAGAGCTGGAGGAAACTGCACAGTCTAGCCAAATGGTTGCTGTGTCACTCAAACCTATCAGCGCCGCTGACAGCAGGTTTCACCTCACTGATCAGCTCTTACTGCCTGATGGGGGCTTCAGCAGATGAGGGTCTGTCTGCTGCTTGTCAAGCAAATGCATCGTCAGTAACATTCTAATGTTGGCTTTACATGTCTGTAATCTGTCATTCAGCAAAGCAGATGTTTAACAGCTAGTGTTCTATGATATACCAATACTAGAAAGGTACTGATACCTTGCTGTTAAAAA
Organism: Cyprinus carpio; assembly: GCF_018340385.1. Taxonomy (NCBI): domain Eukaryota; kingdom Metazoa; phylum Chordata; class Actinopteri; order Cypriniformes; family Cyprinidae; genus Cyprinus; species Cyprinus carpio. The sequence continues at coordinate 4,291,070 of NC_056582.1, read as the reverse complement.
CAGTATGATTCCTCATTTTATTAGTACAAATACTTTAAGAATAATCCCATTTTAATAAATTGTGTTGGCTGAACAATAAAGCAATATGCACTGGCAAAAAAAGATACAGTGCTTAAATGTGAAATGTGTTGTTTGAAATGTGATGTTTTTTGACACAACCTTCAGAATTTATGTTGATTTATTCAACATAAATTCTGAAGGTTGTGTCAAAAAAACAACACATTTCACATTTAAACACTGTATCTTTTTTGCCAAAAAGCATGAAATCTATGAAGTCCAAAGCTATGTTCACCTAAAAACTGTGTGAGTGCTTAACTATCTGGCTCAAATGGAGTAAGTCCCAGTATGGGTTTACTAACTCTAATACATTTTAATGTTTTTGTGTGTGTGTGTGTGTGTGTGTGTGTGTGTGTGTGTGTGTGTGTGTGTGTGTGTGTGTGTGTGTGTGTGTGTGTGTGTGTGTGTGTATTATTTTTTTTCAATATCATAATTTGATATGAAATTAACTTTGCATATTAAATATAGTTATAGTTAAAATAGACTAAATATATTAGATTTAATTTTACAAAAATAAGTAAAATAAGTAAACAAAAAGACATTTGTGCACTGAAATCATTTTCAAATTGTGAAATTACCATTCTTCAAAATAAAAATAAAAAAATAAAAAATAAAAAATTTAAATTTAAAAAATAAAAAATAAAGAATCAGTTGCAGTACTCACTCTGTCCCAAGCACACAATTATTTATTTATTTAAATACAATGTTTAAATAGCAGGGCTGGAACACACTGGTCAATGGAGAGATTTCAGTTGTTGTTGTTGTTGATTTAATAAATAAAACTAAGAACTATAAGTTTTTGTTTGTTCGTTTGTTTGTTTTTGTTTTTTGACAAATGGATGACAAAAGATATGGATAACTAAGGCTGGTTGATATACTAATTATTCATCACATATTTATGATGACTTTGCTAGAAACAAGTTAGTAAGATTCACTTTTATGAATCAGTTCAAATTCAATAATTCTTTTGATCACTCAAAAATATCCATGTTGCATTGTTCATGTATCAGAATGGTTTAGTAAATGTGTACGTAGGTAAATATTGATATATTTAAGTATATAGTCAGTGTTATTTTTTGAAAAATAAAATGAAAAAGAATGTTTAACCATTTCTCAATGTATTTAACTTTTGCATTAAACAATATTAAATCTACTTTTTGATCGTCAAAAGGAAGGAAAAAATATATAGTTATATAAAACCACATCCCCCAGTCCTACACATAACTCAGGCAATGATGGTGATCTGCTACAAATATCTCACATAACTTACAAATATGACAATAAATGAACATTCAGTAAAATATACAACCTTGCAAGTGACTCCTTCACATATCAGGATTTCTTAAAATATCTCAAAATCTTTTTAGAAATTCTTTACACAATAAGAGGGAATCTTTAAAATGTGTCTGTGTTCTTGTACTCTGAACTGATAAAACTGATTGCAATGTAAATGATTTTGGAAAGTTGTGCACAGTGCTTGAATAGGTTTATATTCTGTTTGTGGGAAAGAATAATATTGCTTTAATTATTTAGCTTTCTTTGTCACCTTTATATACATATATTATGAAATGTTCCTCATTTGAAATAATGTTCAGCTATTTTCATTGTTACTTTATGGCAACCCAGATGGCAAAATATAATACAACACTGACTTCTGGTGGTGTGTTTGTAAAGTGCATTTGCACATACTGATTCCACACAAATTGAATTTTAAAAGACACATAAACAGATCACAGTTTAAAAATAAAACTAGAAACAAAACAAAACAAAGTTGTTGATTTATAGATTCCAAGTATAAATAAAGATTTCAATGGAAACTATTTGGTCTCTCTCTCACCATGTTTACACCAGTGTCTCATATGAATCTCCTGTGACCAGCAGTGAATGGATTTTGAGAAGAGGGTCTCTGATTTTGTGACTGCAAACAACACACAGTAGTTCAGTGCTTTGCTGTATACTGTTTATACAAATATACCATGCTTCCAAAGTCTTTTTTTTAACTCTACTCTACTCTCTCACTTTAAACTCTACTGTTCATTTATAATTTGAATGTTTTTTGTTTGTTTGTTTGACTCTGTGAAGTGTGGTGAACATTGTTTTCAAAAGTGCTCCTTTCAAACTTGACTGTGGAAGTAATTAGTTCGTAACTGGATGCTGAAGAATTTTCTTCGGATAAATAAATATTAAACATTGTTTTATCTCTCTAAAGTCCCTTTACCGACAGAAAGGAAGGTAAATACAGTATGTATGAAATGTCATATGTCCACGTTGTTCATTTCTTTGCTCATTATTAGTTTAATTTTTATTTTTTTTTATTTTTTTTTTGCATTAAGTGCTTCATTCAGACAGGTTAAGTTTCTGGGCTCTGACTCAAATGTTTAATCTACACGAAGGGACATCCCATAAACTGCAGAACTACTAAGAAAATCCTGTCACCATTGTGTTCCTGAAATAAGCTCAATGCAAAACACTGCAATGAAATATTTGCATAAAAAGCATCTGCTTTATCAATACAATTTCCAAATTATGAAATACTAATGCAGTTAGAACTGTCGCTAAAAGAGACATTCAGGCAATTTATGAAGCTACAGTCAATCTGTTACAGCACAAGACAGCAACACAATGACAGGCAGGCGTGTTTGATGAATGAGTGCTTGAGTAATCTCCTGCTATCATACATCACCCTGACAGCTCCACCACCCACAATCCACTCACTATTTATTTCCTCCGAGACTTCGCATCACTTTCTGCTAACTCCTCTCTCAGCTGTAGAGGGAGTCAGAGAGCACACACTATTTCTTTTTCTATCACACATTTGCTTTTGCTTTTCTACTTTAAACTTATCGGTTAGGAAAAAGGTAGGGTTTAGTGTACATTTTAGTTCTAAACTGCTGCAATAGGTGCAAGATTGCATAATGCTGCTTCACGTTCATTTCACTTCATAACTTCATGGCATATTAACTTAAAAGTCTGAATCAGGAGAACAAAATAGACTTAGATTACATTTACAGATTTACTTTATTATGATTATTATTTCTTTAATACTGTTTTTACAAGCAAGTGGCATTGTAGCACAGGTACAGACAAGACCGGACCAAGAACTAATTTTCTATGAGTAGTCAAGACCAGCTCATTCAAGTCCAAGTCCAAATGCTCCTGAAAATATGGTCTTGGACTAATGCTAATACTATCAGACTTCTCTTTCAGTTTACAGTTTTTACACTTATACTAGGAAACAGTTTTAAATACTTAGGTCACTTTTTCAAAACTCTTCACACAGTTATCCTTACCGATTTTCACCTTTTTCAACATTCACACAGCAATGAATTTCACATTTAAAATGCACTAAAACTACATCAAGGTTGTATACAGTTTTTTATTATGTAAGATTGTGCAACTGTATCTAATATATTGCATATTTGATATTATCCCCATTTACAGTATTGTTTAAATGTATTTTCTTCTAAAACTGCTGTAAAATAACATTTATTTCATCAATTAATTTTGATGTGTTCTTTTATCACGTTTTACTTTTATGGCTTTTCAGTTTGTTTTGATAATACAAGTGTAACTGTGAATACTATATGCAACTACGCAGTTGAGTTGATATTCTTACAGTGAGAATATTGCACAACCCTATGTGGTCAAAGTATGCTTCACATTAAACACTTTAAAGAAGATCACACTGTAATGTGAGTCAGTTGCTGTCAGGTGCTGACAGAGTACTTGTGCTGGTTTGCCCAGCACATAATTTGCTCAAAAATGTTATATTTATAACTGTCCACAGAATTACTGTAACATCTACTAAGAACATATTTAAATGTGCGCTCTTGCATTGGTCTGCAGGCAACAACCCTCAGTACTCAAGAGGGCAACACAGAGTTAAAGTACCTTCAAATGTCTGAACCATTAAACCAAAACTGTTGTTATTCTGATCTGCAAATTTACTACAAACAGACTGACTTTAACAAACTTGCTTAGCAGGATTCTTAGCAAACTGTTGCATCACCATGACAATACTTGACCTTAAATTAAAGCCATATCCTGTATTTCTCAACATTGTCACTACAGTATTTTTTTTGTGTGTGTGTGTGTGTGTGTGTGTGTGTGTGTGTGTGTGTGTGTGTGTGTGTGTGTGTGTGTGTGTGTGTGTGTGTGTGTGTGTGTGTGTGTGTGTGTGTGTTGGTTCACAAGTAAGGTGTATATTTTCAAAACTCTTAGTACAAAAATCCAAACTGACCACACTTGTAACCAGGACAGTATTTCAGATACATGTATTTAAAATACGTATTTGAAATACAAAATACTAAAAGCGTTAGGAAAAAATCGAATGTATTTTGTATTTAAATACATTTAAGATTAGTATTTTTGTATCTTCAAAATACATAAAATACTTTGTACCAGTCAACCTCTTTATCAGGGTGCTGATTTCGTTCATCAACAAGTTCAGACATGCACCCTCCACCCAGCATTCATCACGTGAGATGCAGCTGTACAGCTCCATGCAGCATTGAAGGAGGGACTTTTCTGGAATAAGATAAGGTGAGGATGTCATGGTCAACTGTTCTTGTTGATTAAAGTTAAAATAGTGCATCATTCAGATTTGCCTTCAGTTAACATGAAAGAAGAAAAGAGCACAGAATAGTATTAGCCAATCGTTTTTGAAATCGGTTGTTGTTTTTTATCATCTAGCTTGTCAAATTTGTTTAAAGCATTACTACATGTTTGGCCTGGGTGATATGACAATATATATCGTGGCAAGGATATAAAGTGTGAATTGACTGAACTTTTTCTAAATCGTTTACATAGACAGGCCTGTGCAGCTTTTAGTGGGCAGGAATTATTGGAACATTGGGAGTGGAAAAAGAAGCATGCATGAATGAATGAGCAATAGAATGTGATGTGCTTGGTGCAGAGTGGAACGCAGACAAGTAGGCCTACACTTTTGACTTAAAGGCCCTTTCACTCTCCCTTGTCTCCTGCTGTATGTTCACAAATTACAAAACAAACAGTTTTACAAATGAGGACGTCCTCAAAGAGAGGTTTTAGGTGATTTTGTCAGGTTTTGCTCACTTCTGGGCACCAGTTTGTCCCCAAAATATGGTTATTGTAATTAGGTAGACACACACACACACAAACACAGGTACAACGTGTGTGTACATCCATACCATACTGTAACAAAACTCTAGATGGCACAAGCTATGGGTCCTTAATGTAACTGATGATATTCTTAGCACTAAACGACTTGTCAGAAGTGGGCGGGGTCAAGTTGTTCGCGGCCAGCCAACGTAGAACATAGGCGCGCATTATGCAAATGTGTTACCCCGTGACGTGTAGCCATCATGGAAGTGGTATTCGAATTACTAATGACTAATGACAAATTTCGAATTACTAACTCTTTATTTTGGGAGACACTGGGCCTCATTTACGAAACGAATGTATGACAGAAAATTGTGTGTTCATTCATTTTGACGCAAAACTTGGAATTTATTAATATAGACGTGAACGGTGTCTACGATCATATATCACCTCTAGTCTCAGCTCGTGTACACAAGGTTTTGAGTTGCCTGCACTTGCGTGCAGCATAGTAAATACGGTGGAGAATTGTAGAATGACAGCATTTTTTGTGGGGTTTTATTTAAGCAAATGGCAAACCATGAGGATTCAATCGTCACTTCATACAACTGCAGCGCTTCTGTGAAAGTAAATAGGATCACAACAAAATATATAATAGGCTATGATATAATTAACAAAAGATTAACAAAAGGAAAAAAACACAAGGCTACGCTCGTTTTTGTGACCCTCTTAATGCATTTTATTTCTTTTTCATATCTTTATTTGATTTAATCCATCAGATCGCACAGGCGCCACGCACACACAAACAACATTAGTTCTCAGTCGTTCATCATCAAACTAAAATGCAGTCAACCAAACATAAAAGTTACACTGTTTATTTTAAAAGGTCTGCTCTAAAATCAGCGTGCAGTGTCCAAACAAACATTTTGCTCAAACAAACATTCTCTGTTCACAGATGTCGCGAACAGACAGCAGCCTAATGAAACCACTTTCGTGCTCTTCCCAATATTGTGACAAACACCATATTTAAAAGATAGAATTTGAAGGAAACTCTAAGATATACGCGTTTTATTTTCAAAATGTTTTGTTACTGACGCGGTGAGTCAGACAGCTATTTACACTGCAAAAAATAAAAACAAATGAAATCTTTTTCCATAAAAATATAAGCTATAAACATTCTAAAATATGTGTTTACCTTTTAGGCAAATTGCATTAATTAGAATAGTGATGTCTCAAAATGCATTTATAGTCCGTATCTCATATTTTCCTAACATATTGTTAGGAAAATATGTTTTTATTTATGTTTTTTTATATGTTAGTTTATTTATAGTTTAATATATAATTTTTTTTAACTACTTATTTTTCATTCTTGTTCTGTTCTGAATACCGTTAAATTTAAAAAAAAAATTTGTAGCGTGGGGAACTAAATAGGCTGTTTATATTTACCAGTATTGTAATATACATAAAAATGGCATAAATGAATGTAGCCTAATTGTTTGTAATTACAAGGTTAATGGCTGTTTTTGGAGTAAGATCAATCTCTCTAGGGGTGGGCTTCTAAAGCGGGGTGTTTTTAGGGGCGTGATATTCAAATGACAACTGTTTTCTGCTGCCACATTTATCAACATGCGATCATTTTATGATGAGATTGGCAGCATAGGAATGTCTCATGAATCGTGAACTCTGTCATAAGTTGATTTGTGCGCACGGATCTGCGCTCGTTTCTACTTTAGATTGATAAATGAGGCCCAATAAGTTTATTTATTGTGCACTTTCAGCTTTACATACTTTTACAACACGGTCTCATAGCTCTCTGGAGCAGCAGCAGTACATATGTCTTAGCAATAGATCTGCTTTTTTGAGAGATTTTATCATTTCATCTCTCTCTCTATGGAGAAGCTTTCAAGCACATTATTGTATAACAGCAGTACGTTTTGATGCTGTCAGCAGCACACACATTTTAGCTGTTATTTATCTTCTCATTCCAGCTTTGTTGGGGGGGGTTATTCGGGTTAGTACTTGTGCAGCAGCAGTATGTCTTAAATACTCACAGCACCACATCAGCTTATGTATTGGCAGTAGCAAGTTCCTGTACTTGCTTGCAGCAGCAGCAGCAACAATAATCTACAAACACAGAAATAACCAACAGCAGCAGCAGCAGTGTAGCAGATCTATTCTGCCAAGACCAAATACACTAACCCTACTCCTAAACTTACCCTTACGAAAACTGTTTTTCCTCAGAGGGCGCAAAAAAACTCTCCCACTATGTGTGTCCCCATAACATAGAATTTCCCTGAACCACACACACACACACAGACAAACACTTACAAAATAGTGGTTATCATCTAAGATAAGTCACTTATTGTGTAAAAAAATATAATTCATTACATTTGATTGTCCGTAAATTGCAAACAAGTTCTTTAGAAACTATACCTACTGAATCTATACAGACATCTATAGATGCACCAAATGATTCACTGTTTAAAAATGTAGATGCGTTAGATTAAATAATAGACAAATGTATTAAACTGAATGAGAAGACATGCAAATGAAAAGTTTGATAGTGAGAGCTTTATGAAAGGATGTTACTGTGATTGAAACATTTATAGCCTATAGATGAAACACTTACTTTATGTAGTGAAAAGGATACTTTGTGATTGTGTGTATTGTACTAAGACAAGTGAAAATATGCTGAAATGTTTGATGATCTGTTGTGACAGTAGAGTTTTGAAAATGTAACAGTTGTTTGTGAAAAAAGTGAATAAAAAAAAAAACTCTTAAGTATGCTACTGTATGATCGTCATTCATTTAGTGTATGATGGCCAGTTTTTCCTCTGTGACTATTACAAAGTTGGAAAGTGTAAGATGCCTATCATTTTATAATCTTTTCAGATTTTTAAAAGTCATGTGGTGTATTCCAGCCTAAAGAGACATGTAGGCCACAGCGTCCATATTCCACTAACTGAGTATAAATTTCACCAGCTGAATATTCTTTTCAATCTCTTCAGCATTTTTAGATACTACTTTCTGGTCCGAGAGAGGTTGATGAAGGGAAAGGTTCAAAATACTGGTGACTGAGAGCAAAATGTGACCCACAAAGCCTCATGTCATACATGTATGACCAATGTGACAACTAATTGTCATCTGTGCCTCCATTCAGACAGCATACAGTATCAACCAAACTAGCTCCTTAAAATTAAAACTCCTCTCAAACACAGCAAGACTTGTTTCTGCCTGCACAAACACTCAGGACTTTTGACAGGAAATCAAAAACACTCCTGTTAATGAGTCATAAAAAGTACCTCACAAACCAAGATTCTGTATGCATCTGAGACAATACAATACCAATTACAAGTTACTTCTTAAACTGGACTGATGACAGTGTAAAAAAATATCCAAAAAGATTAATTCTGCAATGAATTCTGCAATGAGAATGAACATGATTAATATACAAAAGTGTATGGTCTTTTTGTTTGCTTGTTTTTTACATGACAATCACAGACTTGCATAAACACACAGTTTGGACAAGATCTGCATGATATATCAAAACAAAAGTGGAATCATGATATGGCTTAGTGTGATAATCAAATAACAAAGGCTGCAATATGCATACAGTAGATCTCAGAGCAGCTCAGTTCATAGTAAAAGCTGCTTATTATAAACTCCATTTATGAGCTGTGAGTTTGGGACGCTGATAATGTGCATTTATGCAGCACTTATTTCACCAGATTTGTACTGAGAAGCATTTATTAACCTGTTGCATACAAAGGAGAAGAACTCTCTGCGGTTTTCAAAATAAAAGCTTAATGTATTAGATTTTGAATATAAAAAAATAAATAAATAAATAAACTTTAGTATTGCAATTTCACAGTTGTACTATAGCGTAAAATAAAATAATTATTATAATTTTATTTAACTGTTCAGAAATTATTGTAAAGTAGAAAATATTTAAAATGTGTGAATAATATATTTTTAAAAATATGTGAATTGTTGTTTATTGTAATTTCAAAAATAAATAACAAAATAAATAAAATAAAAGACTTGCTATTGATACTTTATTCATCCAAATATTAATTTTAAAAAAGGTTACTTACTTGGTCAATTATCAAAAGACTGCTTGAAAATTGCCTATTCCAAGATTTACATACAAAAATTATTGCTTGTCACTGGGGCAGCACCCTTTGTGCCCCTTCTACCCCTAAAGGGTGCATATTAGTATCTTAAGTTCCCTTTCGAAGGGAACTTCGACAATACGTCATCGACGCTATGGGGAACGCCTCAGGTGTGACAGGTGTCTGAAATCAAATATCAACTCACAGCAATCATGCTGACCGGCGACAGCCGTGAATCATCAGCTTGAGTGATGAGCGTGCGACCTGGATATATAAAAAGGGCGCCTTGAAACCATGAAAATATCCTTTTCGTCTTCAGGGACTGTTTTGTCTGATTTAAACGTCTGCTTACAGCAAAAATGAAACGCACATCTAAGGCAAGTCCTAAAAATTTTGTGAAATGTGCTGACCCGTGCCCAAGATATTTGTCGCCGGGTGACACTCACGAGATGTGTGTGTACTGTTTGGGTGAAGAGCACGCACAGGATGCTCTTGAGGGAGCGTCCTGTGCAAGTTGTGAGCGCTTTCCTTTGAGAACGCTCCGCTCTCGTCGAGCTCTCTTCTCGAGGGAAGTGAGTTCAGCGTCTGGTCCTCGCGGATCGGGTCCCGCTCGTGCCGAGGCAGAGCGGCGACGCGCGAGGCGCTTCATGGGGCTCCCAGATGGAGCTCGCTGACAGTCTCGAGAGGGGCGTTAACCTCTCGGACGCGTCATCGGCTGACGAGAGTGAGCTGCAGGTGGATGACGGAGATGATTCTCCTACTGATACTGCAGCAAGTGCTCTTCGGGCTGGGCAAGAGATGGCTGAGGAGGATGATTTAGATCCTCAACCTCGTCAGCCATCCTGCCCTGTGTACGCAGAGTTGGTGGAAGTTATGGAGCGCGCCACTGACAAACTTCAGTTGCCATGGCGGCGCGCTCAGGGAGAGATCGTTCGCGGTCGTTTGGACGATCGGTTTCTCCATGGACCACCAGCTCAGCAGAGCCTTCCATTCCTTCCTGATCTCCACTCGGAGATCGAGAGGGCATGGAAGAAACCGTACTCTGCCCGTATCATCGACATCAGCGGGGTAATTTCGCTGATGTTGAGGGGATCGGGGAGTATGGTTATGTGTCGGTGCCGCCCATTGACGAGACGTTTGCGAGATCTCGTATCTGGGCAGGTGTCGACACTAAAAGCTCCGACTCTGCCATCCAAGCCCCTTAAAACCACGGCTTGCTTGAATGGCAGAGCGTACACGGCAGCAGGTCAGGCTGGTGCTGCCCTTCATACCATGGCAGTGCTCCAAGCCTACCAAGCTGACCTGCTGCAGGATCTCGACCAGGGGGCAGGGCTGTCCCCTGAGGCGGTCGCTGAGTTGCGCCGGACCACAGATTTGTCTCTACGGGCCACTAAACAGACTGCTGCCGCGATCGGCCGATCGATGGCGGCGATGGTGGCCACGGAGAGGCATCTGTGGCTCAACTTGGCTGATATTGGGGAGAAAGAAAAATCCCTTCTCCTTGATTCACCAGTTTCGCCTGCTAAACTTTTTGGCACCTCCGTTGAGGCGGTGGTTGGAAAGTTTAGGGGGGCGAAGGCGTGCTCAGCTGCATTTAAGACCTGTATACCGCTGAGATCCGGGCCCCAACCCAGGCAGGCGGGAGGACCTGGTCCGTCTTGGTCTGAGGACCGTAGACAGGACCAGAGGTCTAGTGTCGCCTCTCGTGCGCCCCCTCCATGGAGGAGTAGGACGCAGAGGAGGCGAGCCTCCTGCAAGAAGAGTGATTTAAGGGAGGTCATTCAGCACAAGCGCAGCAACGCTCAGCGGAAGTAGGGTTTGATCTCCCTGGAGGGCTTTTTCTACTAGCCCTCTCCCTCTTTGTGACTCCCCAGGCGTTTACGTTACACCAGCCCTGGAGATGGGCCTTATGATGAGAACTATGTTCTGATGGCCCGGCGTAGCAACTGGTTGATGTGAGCGCCTCTTTTAGGCATGTAAAAGTGGTGGACCCCAGATTCATTGAGAACTCTCTGGCGAGTCTTCACTCCGCACGCCCAGGTGAACTTTTTGGTTTTAAAATTCTGTGTGTATAACTAACACTGATTTGTATTTCTCTACAGACCTTGTTCCCTGTATAGACCTAGGGGGTCATTCTTAGAGGAGCAATTAAAGTATTGGACTTTAGGGCCCTGAAGCCTCCCCCAGTTGGTGGCTAGAACGAATTAGGGAGAAGCTCAAAGAAGATTTGGCTTCCGTGCTGAGTATGTGATGGCCTTTCCTGTCATAACATTTTATATGCGTGGTGGGCCACCGCTCATTTCTGTTTTAGCCTCAGGGCTATTAGCCACCCAGGGGTAGAGTAGTTGGTCTTCCTAAAAAAAAAAAAAAAAAAAAAAAGGAGAGCTTTTTTGCTTTAGGTTAAGACTGACGCTGGCGCTTCAGATAGATCTTCAGATAGATGTCCTGCCTATCGGTTTGTGACACTGGTATCCTGAGTGTTCGCTCCCTGAGCTCGGTAAGGTTTCAGTAGGTTGAGTGTTTCACAGCCTCTCAATCAAGTAGGCTGTGGCTCCTCCGAGCCCTCAGGTAGATCTATGCTTGTAGGTCGGCCCTCACCCGGGCCGCCTCTGTAGCTGGCCTAGGCTATGCTGGGGATGTTGGAGGCGTGTTGCTAAGTATAGCTGCCACATTCATTATGTGTTAGGCTTCCTCCCTAGATTTCAGCCTACGCCCTTAAATGGGAGTTGTTGGCCAAGGCCCGCCCCTTTCTCTGCATTCAGGGGTGATAGAGTAATGCAGGGTGGTAGCTGAGGTAGGATCAGTCTGGCAGGGTTAGGCCATCTTTTGCTCTGCGAAGTGACAGTTCGTCAGACCCTGCCGAACGGAGATGTTTGGGCCTCTAGAGCTGGCTCCACTCAGCCCGTTGAGCTAATCACTCGACCGAGGGGTTGAAGTGGGTTGGCTTGCAATTTAGCCCCCCCCGCTCCCCTGGGCTGGGCACAGGACAAATCCCTGTCACCCTTTGGAGCCACTTGCAGGCCCGCTCCTTGTCTTACATTGCAGGGGCATATGGTTGTTACTCCCCCGCTAACCCAGGGTAGTTTTGAGTAGTCCATTCTCAGCTCTACCTCACACCACGATGGCTCCGGTTGAGCAGGGAGTTCTAAACTACATTTCATTCTGGGTTTTTGAACTCCGCTCCCTTGAAGCCAGAGCATTGCCATGGGCTGACGCCTATGTATTTAGTAGGTAGGCCCCTAATTGGGCCTCCACTAGGCAGAATGGCGTATGTTGTACTCCCCTGCTATAAGGGTATTGATTTTTTGCAAATTGCATTAATTAGAATAGTGATGTCTCAAAATGCATTTATAGTCCGTATCTCATATTTTTGTAACATATTGTTAGGGAAATATGTTTTTATTTATGTTTTTTTATATGGTAATTTATTTATAGTTTAATATATAATTTTTTTTAACTACTTATTTTTCATTCTTGTTCTGTTCTGAATACCGTTAAATTTAAAAAAAAAAATTTGTAGAGTGGGGAACTAAATAGGCTGTTTATATTTACCAGTATTGTAATATACATAAAAATGGCATAAATGAATGTAGCCTAATTGTTTGTAATTACAAGGTTAATGGCTGTTTTTGGAGTAAGATCAATCTCTCTAGGGGTGGGCTTCTAAAGCGGGGTGTTTTTAGGGGCGTGATATTCAAATGACAACTGTTTTCTGCCGCCACATTTATCAACATGCGATCATTTTATGATGAGATTGGCAGCATAGGAATGTCTCATGAATCGTGAACTCTGTCATAAGTTGATTTTTGCGCACGGATCTGCGCTCGTTTCTACTTTAGATTGATAAATGAGGCCCAATAAGTTTATTTATTGTGCACTTTCAGCTTTACAACTTTTACAACACGGTCTCATAGCTCTCTGGAGCAGCAGCAGTACATATGTCTTAGCAATAGATCTGCTTTTTTGAGAGATTTTATCATTTCATCTCTCTCTCTATGGAGAAGCTTTCAAGCACATTATTGTATAACAGCAGTACGTTTTGATGCTGTCAGCAGCACACACATTTTAGCTGTTATTTATCTTCTCATTCCAGCTTTGTTGGGGGGGTTATTTTATATGCTACTTGTGCAGCAGCAGTATGTCTTAAATACTCACAGCACTTTTTTATGTTATTTGTTGGGAGTAGGTATTTCTTGTATTTTCTTGGAGCAGCAGCAGCAACAATAATCTACAAACACAGAAATAACCAACAGCAGCAGCAGCAGTGTAGCAGATCTATTCTGCCAAGACCAAATACACTAACCCTACTCCTAAACTTACCCTTACGAAAATTGTTTTTCCTCAGAGGGCGCAAAAAAACTCTCCCACTATGTGTGTCCCCATAACATAGAATTTCCCTGAACCACACACACACACACAGACAAACACTTACAAAATAGTGGTTATCATCTAAGTGTACACTAAACTTATAGTGTAAAAATAATTCATTACATTTGATTATCCGTAAATTGCAAACAAGTTCTTTAGAAACTATACCTACTGAATCTATACAGACATCTATAGATGCACCAAATGATTCACTGTTTAAAAATGTAGATGCGTTAGATTAAATAATAGACAAATGTATTAAACTGAATGAGAAGACATGCAAATGAAAAGTTTGATAGTGAGAGCTTTATGAAAGGATGTTACTGTGATTGAAACATTTATAGCCTATAGATGAAAACACTTACTTTATGTAGTGAAAAGGATACTTTGTGATTGTGTGTATTGTACTAAGACAAGTGAAAATATGCTGAAATGTTTGATGATCTGTTGTGACAGTAGAGTTTTGAAAATGTAACAGTTGTTTGTGAAAAAAGTGAATAAAAAAAACTCTTAAGTATGCTACTGTATGATCGTCATTCATTTAGTGTATGATGGCCAGTTTTTCCTCTGTGACTATTACAAAGTTGGAAAGTGTAAGATGCCTATCATTTTATAATCTTTTCAGATTTTAAAAGTCATGTGGTGTATTCCAGCCTAAAGAGACATGTAGGCCACAGCGTCCATATTCTACTAACTGAGTATAAATTTCACCAGCTGAATATTCTTTTCAATCTCTTCAGCATTTTTAGATACTACTTTCTGGTCCGAGAGAGGTTGATGAAGGGAAAGGTTCAAATACTGGTGACTGAGAGCAAAATGTGACCCACAAAGCCTCATGTCATACATGTATGACCAATGTGACAACTAATTGTCATCTGTGCCTCCATTCAGACAGCATACAGTATCAACCAAACTAGCTCCTTAAAATTAAAACTCCTCTCAAACACAGCAAGACTTGTTTCTGCCTGCACAAACACTCAGGACTTTTGACAGGAAATCAAAAACACTCCTGTTAATGAGTCATAAAAAGTACCTCACAAACCAAGATTCTGTATGCATCTGAGACAATACAATACCAATTACAAGTTACTTCTTAAACTGGACTGATGACAGTGTATAAAAATATCCAAAAAGATTAATTCTGCAATGAATTCTGCAATGAGAATGAACATGATTAATATACAAAAGTGTATGGTCTTTTTGTTTGCTTGTTTTTTACATGACAATCACAGACTTGCATAAACACACAGTTTGGACAAGATCTGCATGATATATCAAAACAAAAGTGGAATCATGATATGGCTTAGTGTGATAATCAAATAACAAAGGCTGCAATATGCGTAGATCTCAGAGCAGCTCAGTTCATAGTAAAAGCTGCTTATTATAAACTCCATTTATGCATGAGCTGTGAGTTTGGGACGCTGATAATGTGCATTTATGCAGCACTTATTTCACCAGATTTGTACTGAGAAGCATTTATTAACCTGTTGCATACAAAGGAGAAGAACTCTCTGCGGTTTTCAAAAAAAAAAAAAAATGTTAATATTAGTATTGCAATTTCACAGTTGTACTAAAGCATGAAATAAAATCATTATTTTAATTTTATTTAACTGTTCAGAAATTATTGTAAAGTAGAAAATATTTAAAATGTGTGAATAATATATTTTTATATTTTATATATATATTTATATAATATATTTTTATTGTTTATTGCAATTTCAAAAATAAATGACAAAATACATAAAATAAAAGACTTGCTATTAATACTTTATTCATCCAAATATTAATTTTAAAAAAGGTTACTTAATTGGTCGATTACCAAAAGACTGCTTGAAAATTGCCTATTCCAAGATTTCCATACCAAAATTATAGCTTGTTACTGGGGCAGCACCCTTTGTGCCCCTTCTACCCCTAAAGGGTGCATATTAGTATCTTAAGTGTCCCTTAAAGGGATAGTCAACCAAAAATGTTAGTATAATTTACTCACCCTGACATCGCTCCAAATCTGTATGCCAATTGCATGACAACTGTAAGGTATAACTGTTCCAGTTTTCTAGCACTGGTAATTCAAAATACCTTTTCATGGATTAAGCATTGAAAAAAGACTCAAACCCTTTATAAAGCATATGTGTGAAGTCACACTATGCGTGGGGTGTTAAGTTTTGTGTAAGTTTCTAAAATTGGGAACAGCTCTTAGACATGGGCCTAAATGTCTCCTTGGCAACATCATAACCACACCACTTTTACTTACACCATGCAAGAAAAAAGACAGCACCCGAAATCTCACAAGCTTCTTCTCTGAACAATCTGAACAACAAAAATGTTTACTGAAACAATGAACCAATGAGCAAAGAGCATCAATCCATCCCAGAAACCATTCTCTCCCATCAACAGAGAACTTCAGTGACGTAATCTACTTGAATCACTGGTCTATTACAGCACAAAACTCATGGCACCCATATATTATATGAGGTCTACTGGTGGATAAATGTTCAAATACATAGATACATCCTGGTCGTGGACTGGTTTTTGCTGATCTGGCTCATGGGCTCCAGTTAATTCATGATCACTACTGTATGTAATAGAAGGTCTGGCCTTTTTGTGTAGGCTGTATTCAGTGAGGCTGCTTAAGTCCAGATCTGCATCCAAACACCTGCTTTTCTCCTTTAATCCTCCTTTTCCTGTCTTCATAATAACTCACAGTTAAAAACAGGACACTTTGCCTCTGAATACTATGCAAGATCTCCTGATGCAAGGAGGCCCAGATGCTAATAAAACACTGGTGCTGCATTGCCAGGATTTATGAAGCTCTTCAACTACACAGCGAAAATTACAAACTTATAAATAATACTGAGGTTATGGTGCATATTATTAAAGTGACAAATAATCATGAATTATAAAAGGCGGATGCAATGAGAGATGCGCCGCATCCTGACATCAAGACATCCTGATGGCTTACAGCCACTGAGTCCAAGCCATTGAATAACTGTATGTCAGTAACATTAATATTATTATTATGTATAAGCTATGTACAGCTGTGATCAGATCAATGATGATAAAAATTAGAAGGTTTTTGAGTGAATTACCTATACACAGGTTCCAGCTTCTGTCTGCGATGCTGTCGCTGTTGCCCTTTCTTTTCTGTCTCTTTGTGTTTAAGTCTTATTTTTGGCTGTAATGTATATTATTTCTTTTTTAACATGTCATTGACTTTGAATGAAATCCCTCAATCTGCTCTGTGTGTTGTCCGGTTACGGCAAGTGTACGATGAAGATGGACCGATCCATCGCTCGAATAGGGGAGCATGGACTGCACAGTGTTGACACAGTACTAATAACACTATATAATTTAACCACAATTTGTCAATTGGTATTTCCTATAGAATCTATAAAAATTATTGTTTATTTCTAAACAGTAGATTAAGAGGCATGTGGTGAGTGACCATAATTACCATAAAATGATTAGTGGCCATAATTACCCACTCTGAAATTCATGGAGTCTTCCGGAGCGCACGGACTCATGGCAACAAACCAATGTTTCCATCCGGGTTCTTATTCAGATGACTAATAATAAGAGGCTACTAATAAATATTATATATTTCCTATTTCTAAAGTAATAATTAATATTTTCTTATTTTCGGTGTTATTTTATAAACATAACACTGAAACCTATTTAAAACCCAATTTCAAGCATGTGTATAGATCCCAAATAAAAGATGAAAATCACAACATTAGCCTACATAAAATACAGCCGTAATTTACTATATATATATATATATATATATATATATATATATATATATATATATATATATATATAAACTTTAATACTAAACAAATATTGATGCAATAGTAGTGTAAATTTGTCGTAGCAATTTGTCGTAATATCACTGTTTAAAAGATACGATTTAGTTAAGTCAATTTGAATAAGTTGGCCAATAAATACAGTAGATAGATGTTTTGTACTAAGAATTTCTGTTTCATCACTGATGTTTATTTCGTCTGTTCTCCGCTTGATGGCGCCACACATTAACACATTACGGACCTCTCAATTATTTTCCTGGTTTCTTTTGCTCTGTTTGGGTGCAGGTTTGTTATTAGGCTACAAATTGTTCTCTGGCGTTAAGTGATAGTAAATTCAAATGTTAAGGAAAGCAATGACCACACGGGTATTTATTTGCATCCTGTTGGAGAAAAAAAAAAAACATTACATTAATAATTAGATTAGACATGACTGAGTTATACTTGTAACCTGTTAACTGGTTTTATAGAGCGCATAGTGACACAACAGCAACAGCAATAAAGAAGAATGAAATAGCCAGACACGTTTGATATTATATTTTAACTCATTACTTTGTCATTTTATTAATATAATACAAATAAAAAATTATGTACATTTTTATTGAAAAGTTAAGACTACTGCATGTACATCTCACCATGGTCTCAAATGATATGATCAATATCTTAACATGTAATTTTGTAATAATGTAAGAGAATAAGTAAAACATTCCTGCAGGGTAGTATTCATAAGTTCTCTCTCAGTGACAATCAATGCATTCTCCCTGCGATGGCCTTTGGAACTTCAGAGTGTCTTTTTGTTTTGCTCCATTGTTTTGGGTGTTGAGCAAAGGGCCTGGTGTGTTTACTTCTTCATTAACATACTCTAACAGGAAGTATAACTAGCTGGTGATAGACAAAAACTTGCTTGTTAATCCAAGCCTCTCAAACAGGAAATGACTATTACTTACAGAGAGTTTAGTTGAAGAACATTTGTGGTTATCAACAGTTGACAGTTTCCTTCAGTGTGAGCAGTGCATGTGATGGCCCAGACAAAAGATCCAAACTTTGGGCAGTCATCAGGCACTAACTCTGCCCTTCAGAAGCTGGACACTTTAGCTAGCCGATTTTTTTGCAAATATCGAAAAGGGAACCAGGAGAAAGGAGTAGAGAATGAGGTGCCACATGTGTCAGAGTATGCCATTCTTTGGGAGGCAACAAGTAAGTCAAAGCCTTTAAAGCTAAATATTTGTAAATATTTCAATATTTCAAATATTTCATTATTTCTATTAAATGCACAAAAGGCCTGTTTTCTTAAAATGATTGACTCTTGATCTAAAAAAAAATAAAAATAAATACTCATTTCATATAATGTAGAGAGTCTCTGATGAATTTTCACAACCTATAGATTGAAGGATATGATGAACGCTTTTTATTGTAATTAACTGAAGAGTGCAGAGTAAAATGTTTTAGCCTTATAAGTGCATACAGTATATTTCTGTACACTTGTTGTCAGAGACTTTTTTTGTGGTTTCAACAGGAAGAGCTCAGTTTGCTTTTCACAGCCAGTAAAACTTAAAGCGCACCAAACCTGTTAGTTTTACAACATCAAGTTTCAATACATAAAGTATGGTCTTTCCTTCTAGTTAACGGCAGACTTGATAATATCTGTAGGTTGCCCTGCTAGGCTAAAATGTAAATTTAACCAAATTGTTACTAATAATACATCCACTGACAAGTGTATGCAATTCAAATCTCATGTTCATGTTCAGGTAAACCTCATTAAGACAGATATCAAAAAAGTGATGTTTTATATAATGTTATATTACTACAATGTTTATTGTAGCTGTCAAGTGGAGAGATAATATTCTGTAGAACAGTTTTTTAATGCAGTGTATGATTTTTGTAGTGCTTTAAGAAACTGCTTTATTGATCAGCATCAAGTAGTTAAAACATATGTATGTGCATTTTAAAGCAATTTCAGGAGTCTCCATAAAATCAAGATAAATCCAAAAGACAGTAATTGCTGATGTGTGGTTAATGGTCAGCTGGCCGTTGTAGATCTACATTAAATAATAATCTAAAGATGGCAGTGTTGTCCTTTTAATTTGCATTTTATGTCTGGCTTTGACTGACCAACCAGATTAAAAGACAAATTAGTTGATTAGTCACTAACAGCATCTCTGTTGCTGCCTAAATGAAATGGCAAGACCACAAACAAGCAGAAATCATCCACATTTTGTAACATATCCAGTGTTAAGCTATTTTTGCTTTTGTATTTTGCACTTCAGTTTGCACAGTGGTTTCACATGTTGGAAATGCATTTTAATAACACAAAACTCAACTCAAATGCTCCACAGCAGAAACCTACCTGCAACTTGACATCTTTCAGTTCACAATAGAACACACTTTTTTAATATTTGCATTTTTTTTTATTATGTCTAACATATGGTGTTGACAGAAATATAAAGAAAATGCCTCGCCTGACATTTAAAATGCCCCCTGCCCCTTTTAATCTTGTTAAGAAACATAAAATAACATTTCAGTCCCTTACAAATGTAGTAGAACTAGAAATCCCAGGGGATGCTAACAGAATGATTAATATAGACCAGCTTCAATGCATTAAATAAGCTGTGTGTTACAAATTTAAATAGATTAAAATTCATATAAATTGAAAATGTTTAAGGATTATGTTCCAAATAAAGGAATTTCTCATTTTTCTTAAAATCATGCATAGAGTTATCCTTTGGAAATTGATAATGTTAATTGTTTTATCTATTTAATTAGTGAAAGAATTCTTTGCACAAGCCAAAGAGGATTTCTTGAAAAAATGGGACTTTCAGCCACAGGTATGGGAGCTTCATTGCAATATACATGAAAGTCATATACAGTTGTTTTAAGCAGAATTAATTGTTGGCTTCTGGCTTCGGTTCTGCAGAACAGATCGTCTCTAGACGACTTTGACAGACTGAAAACTCTTGGCACTGGATCTTTTGGAAGAGTAATGCTAGTCAAGCACAGACAGTCGGGACAATACTATGCAATGAAGATTCTAGACAAAGAAAAAGTAAGTATGCAAGTATGCATGCTGTATATCCTCCTGCAGGACCCAGCGATTGTCTTTCTTATAGATGCTGAATGTGTATTACTTTGAAAGTGTTTATTTACAAGTTTTCCAAATAGAGTGTGATTTTACTGTAAAGATATTTATTCAGTGCATCACAGTAAAGATAAATAAATAAATAAATAAATAAATAAATATAGTGAGTTAGTTTACTCAACTTACGGAAAAAAATGTTTAATCACCATAACCATTAAGGGTTGTCTGTTATTTCAGAGAACATAATAAGCTATAATAAGTTTCATAAACTCAAAAGTAAGTGATTTAAGACCTGTTCATGTTCTGTTTATTAGTGAGTTTATTATCCGCTGTTTTTCTGTTGTTTAATGCTTTAAAGGCTCAAGCCCTTTCGCCGGTGGATTCTGATTAGTTGTCATTGTTTTTAGCTTTCATCAGCTGGGAAAAAAAGCTGTTCCTCCTTGTCAACATTGTAATAGCATGTGGTGTGGACTTCCCTGTTATCATAGAATTAGAACAATTATTAATGCTTTGTACTTTTAAACTTTATTAAAACTTAACAGTTATCATTAAGCTCAATAAAGTTCAATGAGTATCAGTATATATATATATATATATATATATATATATATATATATATATATATATATATATATATATATATTAACAATAAATAGAGCTAAAACATATATTAATTCTGAATTGGAAAAAAAAATCCCCATTCTTTAACCAAAAACACAAATCATTTAAGTTTATTATGGGTGATCAGTGATTATCAGTGATTTGAATTTGTAATAATTTGACATTGTAAGCTCTTGCTGTGTAATATTTTAAGTTGCTCAAATTAAATGGCCTAACTTAGTTTTTTACGTAATGTCAGCGTTTTATTTATTGCATGCTTTCCACAAATAAATTTGCTATGCAAATTATATATAGTTGCACTCATTTAAAGTAAACACCTAAATCAGAACACTAATACTGTACAAACAAAACATAGGATAAACATAATTTGTTTAGATTTTTATATAATCTTTTTTTTTATTTGTGGGTACAGAAGACATTTTTTGTAGAAAAATGTAAAAACTGATTTGTGAATGAAAATGAGTGTCGTTTTTGTAAGTATACCTCTATTTAGGTTAAGTTTCTAAATAACTGAATCCTGATGTTCCCTATAGAGAACAATATAATAAAACTAAATGCATTTTTGTGTTTTGTATGCTCTAAACTCTGTTATTGGGTTATTCAGTTGACTTCAATTATTTAAAATCAAATTTACAACAAATGGTTTCTGAAATTGTCAAACACTGAACCTGATTATCATATTTGGAATTTCAGGAGATTCAAAAGCAGGTTAATTGTCACAGTTTCAGTTGAGTCTGGTTGGTCTGGGCCTTGTTTCATGTGTCATAATGAAAAATGGTACATATTTACAGAGCAGGAAGGAAACTGAAACTTCCTGGCTGTCACATAGTCAAGACTGCTAAAGTGACACGTAATTTATGAAACCAAAACATATTTTTGTTATAACAGTTTAATAGAGAAGATCATTCATTAAAAAGTTAGCTATAATGTTGTTTTATTTGACCAAAATACTGTAAATGTATGTAATGAGTATCTCTAAAATTATCACATGTCCACTAACATTATTTATTTACACTGCTCTATACATGAGACATGCTTTTGGTATGTTAAAAATAATATATTTTGTTTAGTATTTAAAATGTGCAGTTTGTTTTTGTTTCTTTTTTTTTAATTCCGTATTTCCTCCTGCTTTTGATGATTTTTCAGGTGGTGAAGCTTAAACAGATTGAACACACATTAAACGAGAAGAAAATATTACAAGCAGTGTCCTTTCCTTTCCTGGTGAAGCTGGTGTTCGCTTTTAAGGTACACATTCAATTTCTATTGAAAAGAAATACAAGGTCGGAGGGTGTGGTTCTAGGATGTAGCATCATTGTCAGGATTAAAGCTACTGAAAAAAAACAGCTTCATTACATAAAAACAGGAACTAATTGTATTACATAGCATTAAGATGATTTTATTTTTAATTACTGTTTATGTTTCATTGAATTTTGTATGTTTTTATTTTTTATTTACAAGGTGGTGAGATGTTCTCACATCTGAGACGGGTTGGAAAATTTAGGTAAACAGCTTAAAACTAGCTAATACAGTTTCTTAATTATGTGCCTTTGCCTGTCTTTTTCTCTTATAAATGAAATAAGGATGTTTTTTTCCTCATAGTGAGCAGAATGCACGGTTCTATGCTGCTCAGATTGTTCTGACCTTCGAGTATCTTCATGCTCTAGACCTCATCTACAGAGACCTTAAACCTGAAAACTTGCTCATTGATCATCAGGGATACATCCAGGTGTGCCAGTCACTCATAAGCTCTGAATGTTGGTTGTGTAATTTATATTTTAATGAGCTTTTACAGTAGCCTTTTTATGACTCTTATATGTGAATGTGATTTAGGTAACAGACTTTGGCTTTGCTAAACGAGTCAAAGGAAGAACTTGGACGTTGTGCGGTACACCAGAGTACCTGGCACCAGAGATCATTCTCAGCAAGGTAAGAAAACACGGCAGTAGGCCTTACTCCTCTAGAAGTTCAAGAAATCCTCAATGTTTTCTCTATTTCTTTGTTAGGGCTACAACAAAGCTGTTGACTGGTGGGCATTGGGTGTTCTGATCTATGAAATGGCTGCTGGATATCCACCTTTCTTCGCTGACCAACCTATTCAGATCTATGAGAAGATTGTATCTGGCAAGGTCAGAAGAACTTCAATCATTTATTACAGTACCAGAATTACCAGTAAAATTTCCTCTAGGTGTTGGCCCTACTGTATATACTCTATCTTTATTTCTTTAACCATTATTTTTGATTCTTTCTTTTTACAAATTATTTTGCTCCATCAGTACAATAAAATTAGGTTATCAGAACAGGTCAAATAAGAATTTAATGACATTATGTGTTTTGGGACCTGAATGAAAAAAAATTATATAATTTGCAGAAAATGTATTCACCCTCAGGCCAGTAGCTTTTTCTTCTTTGGAACATATTTTGAGAAATTTTACATTGCATCACTTGCTCACCAATGGTTCGTCGGCAGTGAATGGGTGCCGTCAAAATGAGAGCCCAAACAGCTGACGTCCACACACGACTCCAGTCTATTAATTACTGTAAAATTTTGTTAAGCAGAAAGCTGCATGATTGTTATAAACAAATCCATCAGTTAAATGTTTAAAACTGTTGCTTTGCAGCTATAAAGTCCTCTATCTATAATATTGCTTTTTCAAGTGAAAAATTCATCTCATCTTAATCAGGAGAGAAATATGCACAGCACATCTGTTGCTGTTTACAAGTGAAACAATCCAAAACTGTTGTAACAAATAAGTAATTTGGATGGACTTCTTTTCTGAGGAAGTGTGGTTATGGATTATGGACTTGTATTTTGGGGGTTTTACTCATTTTTCTAATGCAGTGGTTCCCAATCCTGGTCCTGGAGAACCCCCAACACTGCACATTTTAGATTCACACCTGATTCAACTCATCAGCTCATTAGTGAAGACTCCAAAACAGGGGTGTCAAAGCCCTGCATAGTTTAGATTCAACCCTAATTAAACACACCTGATCCAACTAATCAAGTCTACATGGTATGTGTGTT
The DNA here is from genome assembly GCF_018340385.1 of Cyprinus carpio. NCBI lineage: Eukaryota > Metazoa > Chordata > Actinopteri > Cypriniformes > Cyprinidae > Cyprinus > Cyprinus carpio. The sequence goes on along the minus strand of NC_056582.1, from coordinate 4,266,938 downwards.
GAAAAAGGTTGGAACAAAACTGTGCAGGGCTCCGGCCCTCCAGGAATTGAGTTTGGCACCCCTGCTCCTCAAATGTGTAGGTCAGATAAGAGAGACCCCAAAAACGTGCAGTGCTGGGGGTTCTCCAGGACCAGGATTGGGAACCACTGTTCTAATGTATTTTTACATTTAATTTTATTTATTTTGTAAGTACATAATGGAAAATATGATACCAAATATGATTATTTAAAAAATGACGCATTTATATTAAGCAAACTAAATTAGTGAACTAAATAGTTAGTTTAAACATGTTTTAACATTCTTGTGGGCGTACAAGAGTACACGTGTGTGTGTGTGTGTGTGTGTGTGTGTGTGTGTGTGTGTGTGTGTGTGTGTGTGTGTGTGTGTGCGTGTGTGTGCGTGTGTGGGTGGGTGCATGCGTGTGTGTGCATGTGTGTGTGTGTTTTAAGCAAATTGAGAGAAGGTGGAGACTTGATCATGTTTGATGTTTAACTATGTTGAGACTTTGAACCATTTCAGTTACACCAGGTTATTGTGATGAAGAGTGGAGCTTTTGCTTATAGGCAGAGGATGGATATTTATAGAATAAGGAGCTGAATTTGCATTTATTATACTAATGTGTTAATGTTTGTTAACAGTTTGTTAGTAACTTAGTTAGTTGTTAATTAGTATAATCTAATAATTCAGTGATGTAACAAAACAGTTTTGCCACATAATATTACACATAATCACTTTAAGACTACTTAATTTGGTCACTTTAAAATAACTTGATTCAATGATTTGGAAGTCATGTGAACAAATGTGCAACATGTACATGTATAAATAATGTAAATCCAAGACACTTTCTTCAGGGCATGGTCTTCAATTCTCATTTTTACTTTGAATGTAAGGAAAATAAATATTTTTGATGAATATTAAATCAAAATTTAAGGTTTGAAGCAAATCATAAATATAATTTGAGTTTGTTTTTTGTTTAAAACCCATGCTAACAAAAGTAAAAAATTACTGACAGTCAGGGAACAAGAAAAAGAAGACCATTTAGTCTAATAAATGGGAGAGAAAATTAAACTCATCCCATCCCCCAAATGTTCTAGACATTTCCAACATATGAGAATATTTTATTTTGACAGGTACGATACCCTTCACACTTTAGTTCAGACCTGAAGGATCTTCTGCGCAATCTGCTGCAAGTGGACCTCACGAAACGCTTTGGCAATTTGAAAAATGGAGTCAGCGACATAAAAAACCACAGATGGTTCGCCACAACAGACTGGATTGCAATCTTTGAGAAGAAGGTGTGGCCTTTCGTTTTTTACTTTCAATTTCACTTATTTTTACTGGTTCTTAAGAACTGCTCTTTTGTAAGCTGGTTTATTTTTTCAATGATTTTACAGATTGAAGCTCCCATCATTCCAAAGTGCAAAAGACCTGGAGACACGAGTAACTTTGATGAGTACGACGAGGAAGACATCCGGTTTTCTGTCACAGAGAAATGTGCAAAAGAGTTCTTGGAGTTTTAGGGTCTCTGTAAAGGCTTTAGTAACTTTGTCTTGTTATGAACCTTCAAAGTTGAATCCAAGAACATCACAATTCCTTCCACACTGCTTCATTCAAAGAGACTTTGGGAGATTTTGAAATTCACAGGTGCCTTTATCAGTGAAGTTTAGTCTGCATTAAGAAAAGATCACAGTCTTCTGTTTGGAAACATTTATAATTAAATTTGAGATTTTTTACTTGTGTACATCTTTTATATGTTAATTAATTTATAAAAAGAATAAAACCTATTTTTCCTGCGCTGAACTTTTTTTTTTTCTCACTCATGTCTGTTACACATTAAAGAAATGTGCAGCATATTCAGTATTAATACATGAGAAAAGCTCAATTCCACATTATGTTAAAGTGTGTGCGCACAATATCTGTTTGTGGAATATATGCACTAAAGAAGGCTTTTGGTTATACAGAAATATCAAAAGGTAAAGAAAGTATTTAAAAATCATGTAAAATATATCCTTACTCAGTGGTAATACAGATCAGTCATATATGATCCTGATATTTCATCTAATGTCTTGAACTGCACTGAAATTGAAAATATGCTTTTGATTTGTGCAACTTTACAGTCATCTGTCTTTTTATATGGACCATGTGAATACATTTTTTAAGAGAAATGTTACATCTGCTGTATATTGATATCCAATTTTGGGACAAATTATTTTAACATTGAATTAAAGAAAAGTATTTACATTGCTTTATAATGTCCAATGCCTTTTGTCTTTTCTGTTTGTATGTGAGTATTGTGAGTATAATTGTGAAAGATGCTAATATTATAATATTATACAAGTAGAATGTTAATGCTTTTTAGTTGCTGTTGAAAGCCTGTTATAACAAGTAACAATTTATGGCATTTTTATTTATTTATTCATTCATTCATTGTTTATATTTTGCTTATTATTATTATTATTATTATTATTATTATTATTATTATTATTCTTATTATTTTATATATATATATATATATATATATATATATATATATTCTTATATATATATATATTTGTTTATTTTTTTTTTAAGCAAAATATCAGTAGTCTGACATAATTATTTTATTTTTCTACGATAATTGTTTTGGTTTTAAAATAAGGTTTATTATAAATTTACTCACTATATATGGGAAATGTAAATGGGCATTGAAAAAAAAATACTTTTACTCATCTGAAGAAACAGGTCAATACCTTCACAAATCAACAGAAACAAGAAGCAAAAAAGACTTACTGTCCGTTGCAATTAATGTATGTTAATTGCTTGTTAAGATGCTGATTTACCTATATTCTTTCTTTATTTTTCTTTAAGTAATTAAAATTGCATTTAATTGCTATTCATTGTTGAAGAGCCTGCAACAAGATTGTGAACAACTACATTTCCCATCGCTCGAGACTACATTACCCATGAAGCCCCGCGCCTGCATTTGTCGGATTGTGCTTGGTAATATTGTTCCAATGATCGAGAATCAATAACATTCAAACCATCTACATAAAACATCTGTTAAATTGGTAAGATTAAAGCTTTTCATCCAAGTAATTGGAAGTTTTCGTTTTGTTTTCTTAGAAAGACGGCAAATGTCATAAATGTTGAGTTAATGGAAGCTAGCTAGCTAATGAGTTAATCATCTGCTCTATTAATCATCACACTGTCGAAATTCATCATGAAGACACTTGTAAAATATTAAATAGATATTTCGATGATCCAATACTTCTGTTTAACCTGTCATAATTCAGCTTCAGTGATGCAGTTACAGATACACTCGGTCTTGCTATAAATATATTTCATACGGCATTTTTCATTTATTAAAAATCAAGGATACTTCATTTATAACAAATTATTAAATACTTTATTTACAATTAAAAAACTATTTTCTGGTTTAAAAATGATGGCTGTCATTTTATTCATCGTGTTTCTCTTCATAAACACTGAACCTCTGAAACTAGCACAGATGTGAAGGGAAATGCTTTTTTAATTTATTTTTTAATTTAATTATTATTGTGATATTTGCTCAAGCATTTTTTAAAGTTAAAAGCTGTTTATTTCAAAATAGCGATGATAGTCCTTTTATAATAATGACAGAAATATTAATATATTTTATTTGTTATGTAATGCTTTATTTTTGACAGATAACCTTAAGAGTTTACAATGTATTTCACAGTTTTGCATGTTTAACATGTCTCTCTTATCTTACTCACTGCATAAATGCTTGATCATCTTCTTTATTGCTCTGATCTTTTATTATTTTGCAGAATCGATTCTCTAAGTACACCACGATTTATTCAGAAACTTGTGTACATTTCTGGAAGATGGGGCGGCTTTGCACAGCAGGAGACTGATGAGGAGGGAATGAGCAGGACACGAGGAGACAACTCACATCTAATGGAATAGAGCAGTCTCACCTCTCTGACAACCAGGTGAGCAATAGATCAGAGCTTATCAGATTAATAAGAGTATTATTGTTCACATGAAAGCAGAGCTTCTGTCATGCACCTCAAGAAATTATTTAGAATTTGTTAAACATGAAACTGTTTATTGAATTTTGATAATGCATCTCCCATACTGTAGTATTTCTTAAAATCTACAGCTGATGATAGGCTAAAATTTAATGTATTAAACTTTGTTTTATTATTATTATTTTATCCAGCAGTCATGGAAACCAAGGAAAATGGTTCAGTGGACACCAAAAGGTAGGTGTATATACAGTAATGTTGGGTTCAAGTTGAGTCCAAGTCTTTAACAATTAAATTTGAGTGAGAAACGTTTAGTAATGTCTTGTCATCTTAATTTTATGTTGTTACTGTACTTTTCAATCTTTCGTGTTACACATTAAGTGATTTTGACTGTACTCATCAAAACTAGTAGACCCATTTCATCACAAGGCCAGAAATAGCATTTTCATCACTGGCTCTGATTCAGAAAAGTAGAGCTTACCTTCTCAATCCATTTATTTAGCCATCCTCGAAATTGCTGTTGCTTTCCCCTGTAGAAATGAAAACAATGAGGAATTTAAGGATTTTTCATTTTGTCTTCCCAATCAATGGACAATTTATAGAAATAATTAATTTTCTGTCTTCAGTTTGTGTAAAACAATTCTCGCGGGGAAAAAACAAAAAATAACATTTAAATAAATATGCTCCACAAGAGCCATGGCAACCAGACTGAAAATAATTGTTTGTATGGCAACTGTTGTCAAAGGAATCAGCACTGATTTTATATTCACACAGTGTCATTTGTTAAAGTTCTGAATATTATTACAACACTTTTTTTTTTTTTCCTGAACAAGATCTTTTGTGCAAATTTCATAAGCAATTCCAGCACACACCCTCTCTCCAAAACTCTGCCCACCAAATACATTTCAGCCAACCCAATATCAGCATATATAAATGTATTAAACGCAGAGAACAGTGTCTAATTGGCTAAAAAAAAAAAAATAAAATAACCTTTTTCTTTTGTTCTGTTACAGAGACAGTGTGCTTTCTCAGAACACCTATTATACAGTAGATTTAAGGGTTAGTTCACCTGAAAGTGAAAATTACTCGCCTTCATGTCGATTCAAACTGCTTGATTCATATGGATTTATTTTATGATCTCTCTTTTGAAGATTGTATAGACATACAGTATTTGGTTAAATCATGCTAATGCATCAGTGAAATCTTTTTCTCTCCCTTACAGTTCTGTGGGGAACGGGCAGCTTTCTGATCCAGCCCACTGGGCCGTAGCGGATGTGGTCAATTATTTTAAAGCTACGGGATTTGAAGAGCAAGCTAACGCTTTCCAGGATCAGGTAGGGATTTGTTGACATGTTCCTAAATCTTATTTGCTGCACCTTTTTTTTTCTTTCATTACCAACCAGGTTCATAAGGTATAGTATTCAGAAAATGTTCATGTGTGTGTGTGTGTATATATATATATATATATATATATATATATATATATATATATATATATATATATATATATATATATATTTATATATTTATTTATTAAAAAAAAAATTTACTTATCAAATAATAAAATATTTTTGAGCCACTTTGGAGGAAACATCTGCTAAATGAAGAAATGTTGAAAACAGAAAAGCAGTAGACATTTTACAAAACATCTTTGACTGAACAAAATAAGACATTATTTTTCTAACCATTAGAAATGCAGTGACATTTTATCCTTGCATTTCTCCCAAGTGTTTCTTGAGCCCCCACTTCTCAACAGAATGAATGTACAGTAATATGGCCATGTTTGAGACAATTCATTATTAGTTGAGCTGATCTTTATTATGTATGATATGCTTTAGATCTGGAATATAAAACTCAATTTTCCTGAATTTATTCTGGCGGGCATTTTTTTTAACATAACTCAATGCTCAGTTTCTAATCTCTCAGTCAGCCGTATATTAAAAAAAAAAAATGATTGGAATTTGATAGTAATTGTGCAGCAAGACAATGATGTTATGAATAAATAATATCATTTTATTATTTATCTCCTGTGTTTTTTTTGCTAAACTTTCCCCGGCAGGAAATCGATGGCAAATCCCTTTTATTAATGACTCGAAATGACGTTCTGACCGGACTGTCAATAAAACTGGGTCCTGCACTGAAGATCTATGAGTATCACGTCAAGCCTCTCCAAACCCAGCACTTAAAAAGTAACGTCTCATAGCTGCTGCAGCCACATGGATGCATGGAAGACAATCACAGCAGGGTAACTGCAGGCAGAACTTATACATTTTATGCATCTTTATAAATAAACATGGTGAATTTATTGCTTTTAAGGTCTCATTCTGCTGTACAGGCGTATTTACTGTTTTTAGTTTACCTACGTTTAACATGTTCATTCAGATTTTACCTTCACTTTGTGTATTTGTACATAAATCATTATTGCTTTTAAGATTATATGCTTGGTTTAATAATGTGATCTGTGATGTAAAATGAAAAATGGCTTGAACTAAAATTGAAACACTATTCTTGAAGATGTTTCTGTGTAACGCATGAAGTATGTTTGAGCAGAAGTGAGATGGAGGTTGCCACCACAGTTTTGATTTTTATTGGTTTGTTGGTGGGTTTTTTTCTGTTTTTTAATAGATAAAAAGTTTGTTGAGATAAAGTAACAGCACAAATATCCAAATGTCTGAAAATGATGTATTTGCTGTGGTTTACAGCTATAAAGGCTCAACGCATTAAGGGTTTGTTTGCAGGAATCCTGTCAGAATGACAGTGCTTTGTGCTGCTATAAATTCAGTTTATTTATTTCATTCTGTAACTAATAATGTGATTCCTGATGAATTGGTGAACCAACGCAACACTGTAAATCTACAGCGGTTTGTGATACAGGGTGCTTGAAACTAAAGGGAGTGTAGACTGCAATAAATGGTGCTTTTTTCAGACTGCTGAAAAAATCCACTTCCCGGTCCTCATTACAGTGCTGTGTGACTTCCTTCCTTTTGTGCATATGTGTATTTGAATAATATCAAATAATATATCAGTTTTCCACTTGAAAACAAAATCCTAAAACAGTTAAGTCCCAGAAACGTTGCATGTATGTTTATCTAGTTTCCTTCCTTTCTTTCTTTTTTTCTTTTTTTTCTAAACTTAATTCCTTATTATAGTGAGGTGATGATGAAGCTAATTGTTCTTTAATGTTCATGATGATTTTAATTGTTGTGGTTACTCCAAAACCACTGCTGTAAACACCTTTCAACTCAAACAAAAACTGAAATTTTAACAAATATGACAATTTTGGTTGTAAAATTTAGGAAAACAATGTTAAAATTCTAAAAACCCAAATATTAAACCTAATATAAATGGATTTAAACAAAGACGTTATAAAGACAAACACGTACACATTGTTGGAATATATTTATTAATATATTTATCCATGATGTGAATGTTTTCATTTCAACACATTTTTATATTGTTTGTTTATTGTACTTGTGTGATCACACAAAAAAATAAGTTTGTTGAATGTTTAGACAGATAGTCATGCTAGTGTCTAACTTGAGATTTCTTTTATAGGGTTTATTTGCATGAGATGTCTAGTTTGTGAATGTTGTCTTTCTTTACATTTTGGCTCGTGGTTTTCTGCGTATAGTGCCTGTGATGTTTCCTGATGGATTATCAAGGGGAAGATAAACCTGAAACAAAAGCACAGCAACAAAATGTGACATGGTTTTTCAAATATAAATACAAACAACAAAACATCATTACTTTATCATCGCTAAGTTGGGATAACAAAACATCCTCCTCCTGCTCTTGTGTGTGTGTGGTTTGTAGAAGTTTGGCAATAAAGTAATTTTAAGAGTAGCAGTCTCAAAATTCCTGTTTTTTCACAGAGCCTGAAAACTCTAGACTTTGTCCTGTGTCAATACAGAAGTATATTCAGACTGATCTGAACTGATAATCTCTGACTGACTTTTATTTTCAACATTTTCCAATGGATTTCTGCCACCCACCTCATCCTTGTTTGAGAGTCCAATTTTTGTCATGTCAATGATGAAATAATGCTGATTTGGCATAATTATCTCAATTTCTTCAACCTGCAGGATTCAAGTAATGAAAAGACTTATGTCATTTTCTTTTTACAATAGCTTTTAAGTACATTTACTTTTAAATGAGTAACATAATAAAGCAATAAACCACTTAGTTAAGACTAATAACTCCAAGTATGAGCAATAGTAATGCTTACCTTAGCAAACACTTCTAACAAAAGTCACACAAAACTGAAATCAGTTTGATTCACCTGTGGAATTCTGTCAAGTACCAGAACTTGTGTATCATACAGAGTTTTCTGAACAGACGGAGAGTATTCTCCACGATCGTAGGGTCCCGCAAACTTCTGAATGATGGTGTCCTTAACAGTTTTCCTACAAGGAAATTATCACCACAGTTAGGTGTAATATGTAATACAATGCAACATGTAATACAACATACAGTATAAAGGATATCATGTGCTATGAAATGTCTAAATGGTTTTTTTTTTTTTTTCATTTTATTATGACATGCCTAAACGTTTTGCACTTACCATGCAGCATCAAATGCCACATTCACATGTGTGTTGTAGCGCCATCTTGCATAAACAGAAGTGCAGAAGAATCTGTCCTTTGCATCTGTCAGAGTGGTGAAACGGTCTCGCAGGAAGCCTTCAAATCCAGACTGAGTAGTCTTCAGTACCTTCATATCTCTTATGCCACTGTGAACCACTGGAGTCACTGAGAAAGATATATATATTTGTTGAAATAAAGCAAGAATATACTTTCCCCTTAATACTTTCAGACCACCATCACTAGTTCAGAATCTCATTTTTACTCACTACTCAAATGTTGTTCAACTTCACAGAAGTGCCAGGCCTCAGGACAATGGATGAAAGCATGTGTGTGCTCAACTCCATTCTGCTAAACACATGTTAAGATTATTTTGGGCATTAAAAACATGTTAATCTGCTATACTGTATATGATGCTAGCCAACAAGTGTTACAGGGGCCACAAAATTTATTTAATAATGTATTTAATAAAAATTATACAATTTAAACATTTATCAAACAAAATGGCATCTGCAAATAATTCAATGCTAGCTTGTTTGTTTGTTTGTTTTTCAGTGATCTTGAAATGACAGGTGTCACAGTGATTTTGAGTGGCTGAATGAAGTCAGATCCATTTAGGTCTAAGTTGGCTAGTCCTGGTACCAGAGTTACTACAGGTGTAGTTCATCACATTAACTCTGGATTTGTTTTACAAACAACCAGTAAATGTCCAAAGTCATATCAGCTAACCCCTGGGGTGCCTCAGGGTTCAGTCATTGGTCCCTTACTTTTCTTGATGTAGACCACTTCACTCAGCCCAATAATACAAGTAAACAGCTTTTCCCACCACTACTACACAGATGATACACAGCTGTCATTCCAACCTGACAGCCTCACTATCTCAGATTGTATTTCTGCTTGCGATTCAGGCATTTTGGCCAGAGTGAAGGGATGTCACCTTCAGCTTAACTTTGCAAACACAGAACTCCTGTTGAGCCCAGCTAGACAATTATTTTTAGAGGCACTTTCATAATAATAATAATAATAAGCTTTTCTGAACTTCTCTGGCTTTGGTTCTCTTGCAGTACCTTGAGTACTGTTGGCTTTTGTAAAATAAATTAATTGTGATGTTCCTCATTCCTTAGTAGTTTTCATAAGCATTTGCTGAATGACTAAATATAAATACAAATGTCTACATACTTTTTGGGAGTCACAGTATATAGTTTTCTTTAGCGGTAACACAACACCTTTTCCAGTCTTTTCCAGGGAACTTCATCAATGCTGACCCTCACTCTTGTGACATGATTGAACGCTGTGAGGAAATGTTCACAGATATCCAGTGCAAAGCCCTCAATGGTCTTAATCTGCAAGACAAAAAATATTCTGTGCTTTGAAATAAGTCATACAGACATGGCTTGAAATAACAAAACAAAATTGTTTAATTGCAAAATGACTTAAGTTGATTTGATAACTAGTTCATAGAATACTTTGTACACTAGTCATTGGTGTTGATTATATGATTATCTGGTTGGCATTCACTTGAAAAAAGTATGTAGCTGTTTCAGAACTGTGGCAGTTATATTATTTATTTGTCTTCTAGGCTTTTTTTGTCGCATGAAGTTCCTTTTTATGTAACAAAAAATATTTTTACAGTTTGTTTTGTGTTTGGGGAAGAAAATTATGAATTTAGCTAAAACAAGTATTGCAGGGGCTAAACTAAATGAATAAAAGGACCTACTCCTTTTAGTTTGGCGAGAGCCTGGACAGTGTTTTTGATGGTGTCAGTGGGGATGATCTCAGAGTTGTCTCCTGTCAAGTAGTCTTTGCGTGTCTTCAGGGTTAACTGAACATCTGCGATCAGCTCAGTAATATGGTGATGAATCCCTTCACGGCGGATGTGAAGAACTTTAACCATATTCTTCCCATAGCCTGTTCTCACAAACTCCACATTCTACATGAGACATGTTGTTCAATACTGCAGTTAAAATGAATTTTTTAAAGAGGCTTGCATGACACATGCCAGTATACACTATACAGTATGAATGAAAAGTTAATTTCTTTACCTGATTTGAGAGAGTGGCCATGACTGTAACTGCTGACTGCACCAGTAGTTGGAGGAGGTTTTAGAGGGAGCAAAGGGTTTTGCTTAGTAGGTGGTGTCACGTACCAGTTTTGATGTTTTGGGTCCAAATGATCAATGATCTGCCCCACCTCCATAATCCATGCAGAGGTTTTGATTTGCTGAAAGCCCTCCAAAACAAGCCACCTCTCCTTTTATCCTCTGACCTGTTCCATTTACACAGTGACCACAGTCACGTCCTTCACCACGGCATCCATGACCCAACATTTCATCTGGCCCACTGGCCTCCCTTCATCACCCCTCAACTGTACATCAACCAAAGTTCAACAGATTTTTTTTTTTTTTCAACGAACAAGAGAAAATCAGGCCTGAGCTGGTAATATCTATGTCAACAGAGTGTTTTAGGAACTGGAAATCTCCATTTGGCTGTTAATTTCAAAGTCATCAGTGGGTGTTGCTTCGATGTTCCAGGGATTGGTTGTTCTTTAAATTAACTGATTTCTATACAGTGTTAATTAACATTAAATGACAAACAAGAACAATCTAGATCAACAGATTATCTTGCTTAATTTAATTTTTATAACCTTCCCACAAGCTTGATTTCTACATGTTTAGGAAAACAATCATGATTGGATACGTTGGCTGGGAGAAAGATGGAGGAGCAGAGAGTATCATATATAAACCAAGAGCGCCTGCATATGTTGTGTTGTCTTGTGCCAACAACCTAAATAAATTTTACTCTACACCTCCACTGCCAAGATAAAAGGAACCTGATTATGTTTATGACAGAGGTGTTATATGTCTGCCAAGAAAAGGTTTTAATATCAGTTTAGGTGTCTTGCACTGTCATTCATTCACAGAGCAAACATTCAACAATATGTAAAACTATTGCAATTTATGCAGTTAATTTGCTGTGAAATCATCACTGATTAATCTAAAGTAAACTTAGAATAACGTTTATTTTAAGATGAATACTTACTGAACTAAAGCAACTTAGTTTACTTATCAATATATTTTTTAATAGGAAAATCAAGGTAAATTGTATCAAATTTGATACTTTTGAGAAACATTTGTTCATCTCAAAATTATCATTGTGTTCTTCTGCATTATATGTTTTGACCACCACAAAAACTACTTTGATCATAAAACCAAGCATTTAAATATAATCTTAGACATATTATTGGGAGATATAGAGTGACAATATGTTTATATTAATATGCTTTTTATAGTAAGCAGTCTGCTGTACTGTTATAAAAATCTTAATTTACATTACAAACTATCAGAATTTCTTCTTTGGCCATATAAATAGCAGCAACTGCACCAATAAACAAAAATTCCTCCTCGAGTGTGAGCTTATTCCATTAAAAAAATTACATACAGTATATGAAAATTCTTTAAGACTATTATTTCATGTTAGACTTTACAGAGTTTATTTATAAATAATAAACTTATATAATATAATTAATGCACAAAATAATACATTATAATATGGTGTTACAGCCCTACCCATCTACTGTTAAAGTAGTGGGGTACAGTAGGTTGTAAAAACATCACTTTTTAATTATCTGTTAAGTTGTTAAATTTAAAATCTGTTAAATTTATGGTAAAACAAAACAAAACAAAACACACAAGAGCTGTGGTTTCCAGATCTTTACCGTAAAAACACTGTAGCAACATTTTAGGGTTTTACAGATTGAACATAAATTTACAGTAAAAAAAAAAAAAACTAAACTTTATATTTCTTTATATTTCATTAACTGATATTAGCATACTTTATTTTCAGACTTTAATTTACAGATTTTAGTGGGGGGAAAAAATCTTTTTTTCTAATTCTAGATTTCTAAACAAACCAGATTTTCATTTCCCCAGTCTCCCCAGTCCCTGCTATATTCAGACATCTTCTCTGTCACTGTAGACTACAGCTGCATGATGTCGGTCATAAGACAAACTTCCTCTTTCTTACATACATTAGAGCAGCTATTTTTATTTCACGCCATCTCTCTCTTTCTCTCTCTCTCTCTCTCTCTCTCTCTCTCTCTCTCTCTCTCTCTCTCTCTCTCTCTCTCTCCCTCTCTCTCTGTATTTTCATTTAAACAGGGAATTCAGATATTTTATTCACTTTGAATCACAAACTGAAATGTTAATGTTGTTTCGACTGTGTGTGTGTATCTTGTTTTTTATCAGTTTCTCAGAAGCAGCGATATCCTGTTTAAACGAGGATGGTCAGCCAGTTGACTGGTAGGTTAAAATCTTTGCTTTCAGGTTTAGGATTAGTTTATGTTTGACAGCTGTTGTTAACATTGATCTTATAGCTACTATGCACTATGAACTGTGATGTGCATCGTATTATTCATTGTTTTATAGCATTGTAACTCTCATATATTCTTTTAAAAGGTTCATTATTTACAAGCTTCCCATTTACAAGATGGAAGTTAAAGGAAGTGGAGTGGATTACATGTATCTGGATCCGTCCATCATGGATTTTCAGATGAGTAAACATACAGTCAACAGCAGTAAAGGAGCTTTAGGCAGAACATTGACACAGCTTTACTCCAGATATACAGTAAGATGCTCTTAAAATACTAATATATATTGCTATATTACTGTATTCTCAACTATTCTTCCATCGTCTATTGTTCAGGATGTAACAATGTTTAGGACTGTTAAAAAAAAGTTCATTAAGACACTTCAAATCTTTCAGTTTTCACTGCTGTTTTACTGTATGTGCATTCATAACACTATAAAGTCACTGGATGTAGATGACTGCACTTTCACTTTTCAGTCCACCAGCTCAGTCTATATGCTTTACAATGATGCTCCACCAGAATTGAAGTACACAAGCAAGTATGGACATACAAAAGGTACATGTATCTGTTAATGTGACAGTGTATATACAACGTATTCAACAATATCATTCAAAAAGTTTGGGGTTGGTAAGATTTTGAAATGCTTTTAAAACGTCTTATTTTTAAACGACAGTAATATTGTGAAATTTTATTACCATTTAAAATAAAATCTATTTTTATTTTAATTCTGAATCATTACTCCAGTGTTCAGTGTCACATGGTCCTTTGGAAATTATTCTAATATGCTCATATGGTGCTGTATTAGTATTTGTATAATGTATTTACAAATTCCAACAGCAGTTGTATATTTTGAATGTTCATCACTTAATATTGTCCTGTCTCTTTTAGTAATCAAAGTTATGGCACACAGGCAATGCCTATTAAGTTTCGGACAGTTTTTGTCTCTCTTTCTTTCTGTTACTTTTCAGACCCCTAACTTGTAATGAATAGGCCTATTCTTACTCTTCAAATCAAAACCAGTGTTCGAGCACGTTTCGAGCAAGATGAAACTCACAAATATGTATCCAACTGCATGTGGATTCATGAGTAACTGTATTATTGTGTATGATTTCTGCAGGAGTGTTGATGTTTGACCAGTCTCAGGGATTTTGGCTCACACACAGTGTTCCACATTTCCCTCCATTTCCAAAGAGAAATTACAGTTTCCCATCTACAGCAAAATACTACGGCCAGACGCTGCACTGTATTACATACAGCTATACACAGTTCCCTCAAATATGTGAGCACATGTAATTCTTATTGTATAGGGTATGTCTGATTAAAGCATGGTATAATGTATTGCTCACTGCCTGAAATAAGTATTCCTCTCTTTTAACAGCATGGCAGCTAGCATATCTTAATCCACGTATGTATAACTGCTCTGTCCCTATGGCATTTCGCCCGGATGTTGCAGTCATGGCACAAATTTGTGATGGTAAGACACCGGCCGTTAAAAACAGGAGGAGTCTGCAGAAGCTGAAATCAGTTCGAGGACAAACTTTTTTCAGTTTTGCCAAATCACACAACTATGTGGATGGTGAGAGCTCTCAAGTTTTTAAAAAACTCTTTATATTCAGACTGCTGCATGGTCCTACATAGCAGTTTACTGACATTGCATTATGCCAAAGTACAACACCATGCTTAAGCAACTATTTACATTGATTATGTAACCACCATGCAACCGTGCAAGACTCAAGTTCAGCCCCTGCATGTTTTCTAGAGATTTATTTATTTTACATATCTTTGTATGGCCACTGTATAACCTGAACTATCCTTTAAAAAACACACCACAGTATAGACAGTATATTATTACAATGTTACATAATATATTATTTTATTATTCCTCACTATTCACATCATGGTATACTTATTAATTTAACAGAAGTATTTGCACGTTGCAAGATATTTGCGTGTAAAAAAAAAGCTGTTAAATATAAATTATGTAAAGCTAACCACAGTAAACATATTTACAGTATTCCTAACTAAGCATGTTACAAGTTAAAAAGGAATGAAATATTTGGGTCTAATAGACACTGTAAACATATCCAGCAAAACTAAATTTTATGTAACTTAACTAAAACTAAATCTTAAAAAAACAACAAAAAGATGAATACAATTTTCTAAAAGCTAGTGATCTAAAACTGGCGGTCTTGTAATTAATGAAAAATCATTCTGTCATAATTGAATCCTTATCACCCCCACTCCCCCAACCCCCATGTTTATTCATGCAAAAGCAATAAATGAGGACTAAGAGTGTTTTTTTTTTTATCTCTCACTCACACAAACAAGCGTTTAAATCTTAATCATTTTGTTATGTTTTTTTTTTTTTTTTCAAAGCTGTATCTGCTTCAGAAAACTTGGGAAGTAGCCAAGAAGTAGTATGGACTGCTTACAGAATACAATTATGGCATCCTTTTCGGTCCTTATTCATTGTAATTGCAATAGATAATAGACAGTCTTCAAATTTTGTGCTTTTTGTGTTCCACAAATGTTAAAAGTGATTAAATAATGACAGGATTTTTGGTTAAACAGTTTCAGGTAAACTATTCCTAATAATACAGAGTAATAAGATAATAAGAGTCTAATTCCATGAATGTTCTCTACAGATATTTACACCGGTTGGGTGGCTCAAGCACTGGGGACGGATCTTCTAGTGGAATCATGGCTGCACCAGGCACATCGGCTCCCCTCTAACTGCTCACTTCCCCGGCATGTGATGAACATTGACAGAGTTTGTCTCCCAGGACCTCAGATGTTCAAAAGCTATGAGGATCATTCTAAGTGGTGTGTGTCTTACGGATTCAAAGACCAATGGACATGTCTGGGGGACTTGAACAGAGACAGTGGCCAGGCTGGCAGAGGTGGTGGGTTGATATGTTCTCAAAATTCAGTCATTTATAAAGCTTTCCGTCAGGCCATGGCCGGGTATAAACACTGCTGAAAAATAGCTTCAGTAAACTGAACTAACTCCGGACTTTGGAGCATGCATATGACGGGGGTTTTTAACCCCTGGTTATACCAGTTTTAGCATGAACCCAGATGTAATTATAAAAGTTGATACACTTAACAGAAAAAAAACAGAATGGTAAATTTAACTAGGTTGGTGATTGCGGTGGTCATCCATACAACAGTGTTGTATGGAAGAAGAACAGTTATAAAAAAAAAAAAAAAACTTTAAACCAAGTTTTAACATTATTTTATTTTGTTTCGAAGCTTTGAGACATATGGCAATTCCAAACCTGTATATATTTTATGAAACACAAAAGACAATACTTTGAATAATGTTGGTAACCAAACCATTTTGATGACAGTTGATTTTGATTTCCATAGGCTAGACTGTAAAAAAAAAAAAAAAAAATTAAGTTGCAAATAAAACAGATTACTGGAGAATGTTTTACAATACAATATTTTCACCATCACTTTTTATATATATATATATATATATATATATATATATATATATATATATATATATATATATATGTATATATATATATATACAGTACAGGTCAAAAAGTTTGGAAACATTACTATTTTTAATGTTTTTGAAAGAATTTTCTTCTTCTCATCAAGCCTGCAATTTATTTGATCAAAAATACAGAAAAAAACAGCAACTTAAAATAATAGTTTTCTATTTGAATATACTTTAAAAAAAATAAATTATTCCTGTGATGCAAAGCTGAATTTTCAGCATCATTACTCCTGCCTTCAGTGTCACATGTAACATCCAGTCTATCACATGATCATTTAGAAATCATTCTAGTATTCTGATTTATTATGAGTGTTGAAAACAGTTCTGCTGTCTAATATATTTGATGAATAAAAGGTTAAAAAGAACTGCATTTATTCAAAATAATAAAAAAATCTAATAATATATATTCTAATAATATATTTTCTTTACTATCAGTTTTTATCAATTTAACACATCCATGCTGAATAAAAGTATTGATTTTATTTAAAAAAAAGAAAGAAAAAAAATTACTGACCCCAAATTACTGACCAGTAGTGTATATTGTTATTACAAAATATTTATATTTTAAAAACATAGCTTTTTTTTATTATAATTATTATTTTTTTTACTTTTTATTCATCAAAGTATCCTAAAAAAGTATCACATGTTCTGAAAAAATATTAAGCAGCAGAACTTTTTCCAACTTTGATAATGAATCATCATATTAGAATGATTTCTAAAGGATCGTGTGATAATGATCCTAAAAATTCAGCTTTGCATCACAGAAATAAATGATAATTTAAAGTATAATAAATTTAAAAACAATTATTCTAAATTGTAATAATATATCACAATATTACTTTTTTTTCTGTATTTTTGATCAAATAAATGCAGGCTTGATGAGCAGAAGAAACTTCTTTCAAAAACATTAAAAATAGTAATGTTTCCAAACTTTTGGTCTGTACTGTACACATACATACATATATACGTATATATATTTATATATATATATATATATATATATATATATATATATATTATTATTATTATTATTATTATTATTATTATTATTATTACTAGTATTATTATTGGTTTAAACAAAATTCGTATTTTGACACCTGACTCTCCGCTAGAGGACGCTAAACATAACACTAACTCGCAAGAACTTCCAGTTCAACCGGAAGTAGTTTCTCACACACGTGAATTTAGACAGAAGCAGCAGAGGATGGATTCTACCAAGGTAACAACTTCAGAAAGTGTTTCCAAGAAAAAAGGGAAAACGAAGAAACTAAAGCAAAAGATAAAACCCGACGAAGCTCCGGTGCAGGAGATGGAACAGGCGGAGATTGAAGTAACAGAGAATAAATCCGAGTCGGGAGCTTGTTTTCCTCCCACATTCAGCGTGTCTGAGATCAAAAACAAGCAGCGCAGACATGCGATGTTCCTGAAACTCAAGGAGGAGAAAAGAAAGGTGACATCTCACTAACTAACACATACACACTTATAACAGCCCTCACGAACGCACAATTTGGCAGTTTCCAAACCTAGCGAGCTGCCAGGACAGGCATCAGTATAAGACAGGACGTGTCAATGATGATTAAACAGCCAAACGCGCATTTGATGCCCCAAAAATTTGTTCACTTAGAGGAATGATTTAAAACACCTCTTTTAGGAATGTACCGTGGCTCGCTAAGGGTTGAGACACAGCCTTTTATCATCAAAGGCGCAACTCTGTAACATATGTTTTCCAAATTGTTAAAGTTGTCGTTTATGTCTTTCAGCAAAAGTTGGAACTGAAAAAGAAAAAGAAAAAAGAGAGAAAAGCTCTTGGAGATCAGGTATGTCTGGTGGACTGTTTCACAGAATCTATAATCAGACTAGCTCTCATAAGTCTTGATTCTCAGTAAACTGCATTCAAGGGATAGTTCACCCAAAATGAAAATGTCGTCATTTACTCAACTTTCCAAACCTGGAAATTTCCAAACACATGGAAGAAAAATGACAAATGTCTTTTAAACAAAAAAAGCATGTTGCATTAACTGAAAAAAAAAAAATAATGCATTGCATTAACAGTGTTTGCATTTTAATGCCTTGTATTTTTAGGGGCTGAAATTCAACATAGTTGTTTATTTGAGCTGTGAATATTTCAATTCAAGATATTTCACACATTTTCATGATAAAAAAAAAATCAATAATTCATATTTCCCTTCCAGAGTTCACTTCCGAAATATTCAATCTGTTTAAAAATATTATGTATCATATTCAACAGGCAATTTTCAGTCCGTTTTATTTCACTTTACAAATGTGCTTCCACAACTTCAGTGGTTCATATTCAGTATTGCACATCCGGGAACTGCAGGAATAGCAGTAGAGTAACAGGTAGAGCAAGCCATGCATTCACAAAAACTGATCTGCAGAAATGGAGCAAGAGGTAAGTGAACTTCTGATTATCAGGGCCAGCATGTATCTGCAGAAAAGCAGATTAAGACTCAGAAGCTGTGTTTATGTTTAGCCTATGTAAGCAGCTTTCTCTACCGCAAAGGAGATTATAATGCTATTTTACCTGACGCTGATATACAGAACTAATATTACATCTGTATTGTTTTCGGGTGCTTAGTTCCTTTAACTTAATATCATGGCTTGTGATGGACTGAAAATTGCCTGTGGAATCGTATTTTTAAACCGATTGAATATTTCGGAAATGAATTCTAGAAGGTGAATATGAATTATTGAATTTTTATTATGAAAATGTGTGTGAAATGTTTTGAATTGAAACATTAACAGCTTAAATAAATGACGATGTTAAATTTCAGCCCCTAAAAATGCAAGCCCTGAAAATACAAGGCATTAAAATGCAAGCACTGTTAATGCAATGCATTATTTTATTTATTTTTTATTTTTGTATTTTTTTCAGTTAGTGCAGTTGAGTTCAACATGTTTGTTTTTGTTTTGTTTTTTTGTCTTTATTTTCCTTCCATAAAAACCTGTCTAAGTTTCTTTCTTCTGCCAAAGATATTTTAAATAATATGAACAGTTTCTGGCCCTTGTTAACTTCCATAGTACTTTGTTCCACACTATGAAAGTCAATAAGGGAATAGCAACTGTTTGGTAATTCACTTTCTTTAAAATATCTTTTGTGTTCAGCAGAAGAAAGAAACTCATACGGGTGATAATGAAGGTGAGTAAGCGATGACAGAATTCACTTTATGTGATAAGTAAATCTATATCACAATTTCTGTCCAAAAACAATTTCTTTGCAGTTAGGGATGGGCAATTAAAGTAAAATATTGTATTATAATTATATTATGAAAGTGATTTCAAAAAGTAATGTTTTTTTGTTTTGTTTTTTTAACCGCAAACATGGTAAAAATATATCTATTACATCCTCTTGACATTATTTTTTTTATTTTTCTTAATGCATGCAGTGAGGCTTTTCTATGTTTAGAAGAATGTTTTCTTTTCCTCTGAGGCCTCTCCATGGTCTATATATGATAACGTGGCATCTATATGCAATGGTGCCTCCAGAAAATATTTAATGGGCCAAAGGGGCAGTAAATATCCTTGGATGAAACACAAGAAAAAAGCTGGTAATGTCCATTTGTTGTTGGTACTTGGATGTAATTCATAAAAAAAAAATTCAGTTGATGTAATTTGTGAGGGTGATATAGTCAACTTAAATGACTTTATTGACTTGCACACAACCAGTACATTTAGATGTTACCACATAAAGCGCAATATTTAGGTTTTATTAAAATAAATAATTTTTAAAAAATTATGTAGCATGCGCTATAATAAAGCATTCACTGTTTCTGGATATTGCAATTCATGTGTGCGGAGATTTAAAGATTTGGGGTTGTCCTGGGGTCACTAGCTCTGAAATGAAAAGGAAACTAAAACATGCTTTACTATGCTGTATATGTGCTTCAGTTTTGTCATTTTCTAGTTCAAAGTGATTCTCTCGTGATCATTCAGTATGATTAAATTGCTCGCAGGAAAGTGGAGTTTGAGAAGGAAAGTCTAAATAAATGAGTACTGAATGATTGCTGTTGAATTTTGGTGTAAACATTTTTAAGTCCAGGTTTGATGTTATGTGCAGAACTGTATTATTCAAATATAAACAGTTAACACGCTCTTGGCAGATGTGGGGGCCTTGGCTATATGTAATAACTTGTATGTAATTATATTATATAACCTATATTAGTCAGTGCTTCCTGAAATAAATAACATTGTTATATTAACAACCAAACAGTAATAATTCTGATGAAACTGTAAACACACAACTGGCTCAATGTCTAGGACATCACTGAAAATAATAATTAAAAAAAAAGAAAACTGCAGTTCAGTGACTGAGTCAGATGTTGCTTCAGTAAGCACTCTAAAGGTTTCATTCAGTATTCATCAGACTGATTTGAACAGTAACTTGTGAGTTTTGAGTGATTTATTAAATGGAGCGGTTCATTCTTGCTATACATGGTCTTTTTGTCTTGTCACATTCAGTTCAGACTATGGACTCATTCACAGCTTGGGTTAAAAGAGTAATGCTGTGCAGATCAATACAATACTCACATTTTCACCAGTGTATCATTTTAATTGCCCACCTCAATTGCATCGAATTTGCAGTTAATTTGTGGCAAATTAAAAAGTTTTTTCCAAGTCATTATCAGAAATTTGTCAGTCTCTTTTAATTTGGTTACCTTGTTTTCTTTATTGGTGTTTCCATACATTTTCTCTTTTACAGGCTCCACCAAAAGAAGTTCCCAAGACAATAGAAAACCAGAGAATATATGATGAAACCACAGTCAACCCAGAGGATGAGGAGGTGATGTGTGATTATGAACCCTATTCCACCTGCTGACTGCTTCAGTAGACCTCATTTACAATTTTGAACCTAACCTGGAACTAATTTGTTTGAAATCCAGGTGGCTTTTGATGAAGGAACCGACGAGTTCTCTGCTTACTTTAATCGGCTCACAAATCCCAAAGTTCTCATCACCACTTCGGACAGGCCCAGAGGAGTGAGTTCAGTTTTCAGTTTACTCTTCTGTTTTCTGATTCATTCTCGTTATAAACAAGCATTTTAAAATATGTATGTCTTTCAAATATTTAGTTTTTATGGGTTCATGTCTGCCTGTTTTCAGAGGACCGTGAGGTTTTGTGAGCAGCTGGCAACAATGATCCCACATGCGCATGTGTACTACAGAAGAGGTCTGGCGTTGAAGAGAGTCATTCCTCAGTGTATATCTAGAGGTTTCACTTATCTGATGGTGATCAATGAGGACAGAAAAGTGCCAAGTATCCTTTGCTGAGGCATCAGTGTATATAATCACGTTTTTAGATCTGTGAGATTTTGTTGTTTCGTCGTCTTAATGAGATCATGAGAAGCAGCCACTGAATGCTACATGAAGGATTTTCCCTCACTTAAAGCATCACAGATGGTTTGGTTCTCTGTCACCTTCCTGACGGGCCAACTGCACATTTCAAAGTCAGTAGTGTTCGCCTTCGCAAGGAAATGAAGGTTAGTGAATTATTGATTTGTTTTTGTTTTTTGTGTGTGTGTGGTTTTTTTTTTTAAGTCACTGAATTATCATTTAATTAAATTTGTCATGCAGTAAATTTTGATGACTCATGTTGTTTGATACAACATGATCATTTTGACTAATTATATTAATAGAGTTCGGCAGGGATGACATTTCTGTAGTTCAAACCAGAAGTTAGCATCACCCTGCTTATCATAAAAAATGACAAATAAACACAAATTTTAT
Source organism: Cyprinus carpio (assembly GCF_018340385.1). NCBI lineage: Eukaryota > Metazoa > Chordata > Actinopteri > Cypriniformes > Cyprinidae > Cyprinus > Cyprinus carpio. The sequence goes on along the minus strand of NC_056582.1, from coordinate 4,244,752 downwards.
GAGTTTTGAAGCCCCAATGTAGTCGGCAGAAGTTAGGAAATAAAGAATCATGGTCACTTGACTTTCTACGTCACGACCCTTTATATGCTTCAGACAACATTTTTATCATCTTTCAGTTGCAAAGTTTTAATAGAATGGTTTCAAGAATGCAAATATAAATGCAATAGGGCTGTAAATCAGACTAGTAGTAGTTTTTGTGCTCAGCATGATGATATTTAAAGTCTCCCAGCAGCCTCTAATACTATTAAGCCATTTATTAGCAACTGCCTTTTTCAAGATGTGTAAAAGCTAAATAAATAAGAGGGCATTGCTGTTGCATTTCATGTCGTAGAATAAGAAGGAAAAATATCGTGAGCTTGTGTTAACCACAGAACTTACTTGTGACCCTGGACCACAAAACCAGTCTTAAGTCTTTTGTGTGTATTTTTAGCAGTTGGGGTATATTTTTAGCATTGTATGGGTAAAAATTTTTGTTTTTTATTTTTTGCAATTTTTCTTTAGTGTATTAAGTAATTATGATGTTAAGTGAAGATATTTTGTAAATTTCCTACCATAAATTCATCAAAACTTAATTCTTGATTAGTAATATGCATTGCTAAGAATTCATTTGGACAACTTCAAAGGCGATTTTCTCAATATTTAGATTTTCAAATAGTTGTATCTCAGCCAAATATTGTCATATCCTAATAAACCATACATCAATGGAAAGCTTATAAAGCTTATATAAATCTCTATTTTGAAAAATTGACACTTAAGACTGGTTTTGTGGTCCAGGGTCACATTTCAGATATTTCACCAAAACCCGTTAAAAATAAATAAATACTTTGGGATGATGGAAACCATCATCATTTCACCAAGTATGAAAATGCTTTACCCAAATTCCTGTTTTTCCTCACTAGAGAAGAGGTAAGGACCCAACGGAACACGTCCCAGAAGTCATCCTTAATAACTTCACTACTAGACTCGGTCACTCCATCGGCCGGATGTTTGCTGCTCTGTTTCCTCATGATCCACAGTTTGTGGGCCGTCAGGTTGCCACATTTCACAATCAGAGAGACTTCATTTTTTTCAGGTTTCACAGGTAAATATTCTCTCATTTGAAAGGGCTGTGTAATTGTGAAAGCTTAGATGCATGCAAGATTTGTTAGTGTAGTCTTTGTCACAAGGAGAGATAAATTTATGATACCTGTTGTGATCAAATTTGTTTTCATCTACAAATCACTGTAGATTCTAAGAACAGTTGTATGTATGTATTGTAGTAAAAATAGATACATGGTCAGAATATCAAATAGGGTCCAAAAGTCTGACACTGCTATCAGAGTCCTTATATTTTGCATTGTTACATTTTAACTGGATAAAAATTATATACAGATTAGGAACTTCTATTTCTACATGACTGAATAAACTCATGTATATCTTACAGGTACATCTTCAAAAATGAAAAGAAAGTGGGCATACAGGAACTAGGACCTCGCTTCACTCTTAAACTTCGCTCTTTACAGAAAGGAACCTTTGACTCAAAGTTTGGGGAATATGAGTGGGTTCACAAGGTGCGTTCTAAATCTAAAATCAAACTTATGAGCAAAACTGCTTGTTTAAATGTGCTGTTATTTGTCAGTTATTTATATTATGTGTCCGTCATACATGATTATCTGCTCATTTAAATGTTTCAGCGCCATGAGATGGACTCCAGCAGAAGAAAATTCCATCTTTGAGGGACAGAATGGAAACACAGGACAACCGTGTTGACTTTTCATGAATATCTAAAAATCTTTTGTTATGGAACGAAAGAGTTGTAGAAATGCAAGCTTTGTCTTTACTGTATTATATTTTCTTCATAAGAATATTATAACCAGCCTGAACACACAGAGACTTGATGTGTCTCAAAGCATGAAAAATAAATCAAGTAAATGTATCATAATGACATTTTTCCCATATTTGATTGAAGACATGGGTGGAAGTGGCAAATTTGTGATGAGTGTTTATGTGAAATTTCAGATTAAAACGACTGATGTCTTGTTTTTGCAATACTGAAGACATACACAAAATACTTTCAGACATGCGAAAAACAAACCCTTGGAAAGACTTAAAACTAAATTTGTCATTGTAGATTTCTGAACTTTTAATAAAAATGTTTTCTAGCAGTCTTCTCTGATTCAGTTGTAGCATTTTAAAAAGTTATTGTTTGTACTGAGAACTTTTTTAAATCATCCTATATATTGGTGGAGGTTATTATGATTATTATTTTTTGAAGATGTTCTTAGTATTGTTGTGATGTTGTGGTGGTTTTTTTTTTATGTACATTTAAAAATCACCAGTGTGTGTTTTGTTTTTTTTAATGCCACAGAAGTTTTATTCCTCTGCTAAATGCATATTTGTGTATTATTTATTCATTCAATTATTTGGGTAAAATATTTAGATGGCTTATGAAACTTTTTTTTATTATATATAATGTAAATTAAAATATTAAAATCAAGAATCTATAAAAACAACAACAAACATTCTCTATGCAATATTAAAAATTCTCTATGCAAACATTAAAAATATTAGATCTAACAACACAAAATGCAATTAAGAAAAAAAACTATTGAAATGTTCTGGGAAAGTGTGTTATGTGAATTAACAAGATAATTATATCAGATAATTGAGATAATGTTATATACAGTGGGCCAGAAGTGTTATATATTTTATTTATTTATTTTGCCCAGTTTATAAATCAGACCAGTCAAACAATACACCATCCAAGTACTGGGAGTCACTCATCGCCACCTACTGGTGTAACAGTCTGGACAAGAGTAAATCAGTCAGAAGTGTCGTATCATATATAAAACAGTTTTAATATAGAATGTTTAAAGTTGCTGTGAATATTATTATTAGTGTTATTTATTTTATTTATTTATTTTTGGATGGCTGGATGGATATACGGTGGGCTATAACAGTAGGCTACGCATGTTCATATGTATGGTGGCGTTCAGACAATGTCCTGTTCACTGAAGCTCGGGGGGTTTTATGAGCGTCCCGTTCACCCTGGTACTGTTTGATTACTCAAGATACTGTTACTTAGCGCTTCACACTCCCACGCGCGCACTGAAATCATCATAAGGTTAATGTGACCATGAGCGGGTTTACTGGCAAGCGGAGTGAAATTACAGAGGTATGTTTAATAAATAACATTTTTAATTGTTTAAATGAATAAATAACCATGCAGTTTCAAAAACTTTTATGTCTTCTTTTGATTTGTTATTTTATTTTTATTTCTTTTAATGAACGTGTGGAGCTGCATGTGTTTTATGTACCCGATGATCAGTTTGATCGGAGGTTGAATAAAGTATCATCTGAAGCTGTGGACACTTTCATCTCAGCTGGATTTATCAGGTCAGTTGCTGACTTCGTCTGCTGGGAGACTGGAGCTACTTGTCACGGTTTACACTTGTGGATATTCTTGAAAGTTAATTGGTGTGTTGACCACAAATAAACTCCATATTAAACCATGAGCAAACCTACATTGATCTTGTCCATGAACACAGTTCATTATCTTGGTTAAAATCTACCATCATCATAGCTGATTCTTGTCTAGAATCTGGACTGTATGCCCGTGTGGTTTTATTTATCTAACAGATATTATATGATGATATTGACTTTTTAATTACATAATTCACATAAATGAATTAAATAGAATTTGCATAACAATGGCCTAAATTAACTTGGTGTTTGAAAGTAAAAAAAAAAAAATACTGCTAGCATTTGTGTAATGTAAAGAGATAATAATTCTACCTCCATAGCCTTACTCAGTTTATTCATATGTGACTCTGTCTGATCTCAGTGCTGTTTGTTTCAGAGTTGATTCAGATGTGAATCTGTCTGATCTCAGATCTGATCTTGGAACATTTCTTGGGCTGGACAGGATCGCAGATAGATACGTTTTCTTAAAATGTGTTGGCAGAAGTTTGGCACTGGTGAGTAGCTATCATTGCAGAATAATATACAAGTTGGTAACCTTAGTGTACAACCAAAGGCTGGAGTTTGTTTATTTATTTATTTATTGCATTACACCAAATCAAGCACCTAGTGTCACGATGATGATGATGAGTATGATGATTAAAAGTTTGATTAGACACAGGACATAAATACAATGATTCATTTTCAGTAAAGACAATCTACAACTGCAAAATGTGAGACACAATTATGTAGACAAATGTGTGATGCATAATTACCATTGAGTATCATGGAAAAATAAAGTAAAATAATTACCACTTTTTTCATTTGATCTCAGGTTAAAGTCAGACAAGAGGGAGAACTGACAGTAAAATCCTTCACTCCACCATTTGTAAGTGCTTGTGAAATAAAGGCGATCTAAGTTTATTTTTATTTGCTGTAGTCAGCTGATTTATGCTTCTTTATGCTAATGATTTATTCTTTATGCCTTGTTTCCTTGACCCCATTAGGCTCCTTTTCCTGAGCTCTACATTTTACTCATGGGAGAGAATGACAGTTGGCTTTGCTCTAGCTCTCTGACCCCTGATACTTTAATTAGCAACACTGACCATCACAGTCATGATTTGCCCAGACCAACATGTGTGCCTGGCAACATAAAAGAGCCCATTAAATTCCCCTCAATCAATAAAGGACCTCAGCAGTCTGTCCTAATGCAGGATGCAGAGGAGGATGAGAGAGATGAAGACACAGGATCCACTGACACTCCTCATCTAACACTCAGTTCGCAAGATCAGATTGGGCCCGTACACAAACAGTCCGGTATGAAATGCTAAGAACATAAGCACAGATGCACTCAACTACACCTGGGGCCAGTTGCACCAGCTGTGTGCAAGTTACAACTTAGATTTTATGTAAAAGGGCACTAAATTACACCGTATGTACTGCTAATGATTTTTGCGTTGCACCATTAAATTTAGTTGAAACATAATTCTGCATACAAGCTAAATATTTATGGAAGCTTTAAAATAGGAGTAATGGTTAGAATAGAATAATTGATTGGTTGATTGCATCAGTTATCTCATTTTATCTCATAAACTTCCATCTTTTAGACATTTATGATAAAGTTGGCATTTACACTTGTTTACATTTTAAGAGAGAGGACATTATGTGAATAAATTACTTTGTTAGTGGCTCTTCAAAATAAACCCGGCCTAAACAGTGCGCCTCTGTGTGCATACAGTAGGTACGTGTTGTGCATGTCAAATAATATTATAATGAATAAATGTAATTTCTTATATTTTTCTTTTACATTAGTATATATTTATAGATCCTTATTACTTTCAAATCCAGTTACTGAATGTTATTTACATATAAAAATACCTACTGTAATTCATGATTAATTAATATCATATTACAATGGGAACGCATTTACCGTTTAGGCAAAATAAGTTACAGTCAAGTATAAACTAAAATTCAACACAACTTCGGCTCACACATTTAAAGGCTGCATTGGAACATTGAAGGTAAATGCCATATGACTGCATATTACTTCACGGAGAACTCATGAACCACTAGCTACATTCTGCCTTAAGAACAAATGGTGCAATTAAATAAAGGTAAGGTATAAACTAACTAGTAGTTACTAAGTCTCTAGTAAGCTGGTTTTCAAACCTTTCTTGGACCCTCCCCAGTCTTCTTTGTTTAACCCAGCTGAATTAACTGGTGTGACCAGTAAGTGAGACATCCAAAAGAAAAGAAAAAACGATGTGTATATATGAAATATTTAAGGGATACAGTGCAGTTAGTCTGTTAATCTTATTGTAATGTTCATTAATGTCAAATGCAAGATACCTGACAAAATATTATATGTAATATACAAATGTTGCATTTTTCATTTTTGTTCAATGCAGGCAGACATCTTGCTAAACAAGGAAGCTTTTCTCAAGAAATGAATACAACTGCAAAAAAGAAACATTGTTTTAAAAGGAAAAACAGAAACTCTGGAGCTACGGAGTCATTTGAGGATTCTCATGGACTGGCAAGGTAACCTGATTCTTTTTGCTTTTGCAATTCTGGAAAGACTGTTAATTGTTAACTATTTATTGGTATTACATTTTTATCTGTATTAGATCTGTAATGGAATATTTAATTAAATTTAATGACCTATATTATACATTTAGGAAATTCAACAGTTCTCTGACTCTGAAATCAAGTGAAGCGAAAACAGATGATATGGTAAGAGATAAACTTTTTAGTCTCAAATTACATCTGATACATCCAGTGAATCTTTAATAAGCCATTCTGGTTTTGTACAGAATGCAGTGTTGTTTAAGTCTCAACATTTCACCCAGACCCACATTCCTGTGGAGCGTTTCTGAAGGTTTAGTAAAGATTTTCCAGACAAAACAGGAAGTAATGTACCTGTAAATGGCTCATCCTCAAAAAGACAACATGAGGTTTATTGGCCAAGTAAAATTCCTCTTGCAGCTGGAGGTTGAAGAGTGTTCTGGACATTGTTGTAATAAGCTTTCAGTAAAGATTTTATGTGTTTTCACAGGTTAGTATGTGTAGACCAACCTCTCCACTCCCAGCAGAGAGAAGTTCTCCACTGTCTGTCTATTCCCTTGAACTTTATACACAGCAAACAACCACTAGTAAGGCGGTTACCTACTAACAAATGCTGTTGTCATTCTTGTTCTTGAATACCATACTCAACATTTCATGCTTTCAGAAAATGAACTGATAGAGGAAATCAAGCGACTCAAAGGGCAAAGGAAGAAGCTTGAACAAACAAGGCAAGAGCTTTTGAAAAAGGGCAGAGAGCTTTTAGCTCTCAACAGACATCGCAGGAACCAAGGTATTAAGTCCTCTACAATTAAACATGTACACAATAAGTATGCTCTGTCCAGGTTTGCTTCCAGCATCAGTTTATGGACAGACGGCTAATATTCTCTAGGAGAATCTCTGTAACAGAGCTGTACAGCTCTTTTAATCAGGACAAGACATTCTGATTCTAATGAATCCAACCTGATTTCATGAGAGTACAACTATTTTATATCCAATTTCATAGAAATTTGTGTGTGTGTGTGTGTGTGTGTGTGTGTGTGTGTATATTTACACTCTTCTATATCCATTATGGGAGTGGGGGAAATAATGCATTTATATGTGATGTGAATAATCTTAGTTTCATTGTCATGATCATCACTAGCTGTCTTTTTTTCCTCTGTACAGATTTAGTCATTTTATGGGATTATTGCAAGTCAAAATATTCATGCAAGGAATACAATCTATAGCAAAATGTTTGTCTCATTCCAACTAAAACTTTGATTCTGAGAGTTGGAGAGTCTACTGTTGAATTTTAATGCTTTAAGCTCTTCATATGGGTTATTTTAGGATTTCAGGCTCTCTTTAATCTGTCAGATTTTTTTGTGATTATGAAAAGGGTATTAGGTTATGTTTTTTTTTTTTTTTTCTTTTCCTTTTTTGTTTGCCTCTGAAGCACGTGACCGGTGGAAGAGGCAATATTTTGATACTAAGAAGGCAACAACACTTCTGGAGGACACACTGAAGAGTGTACGACTGGAACTTCACACCTTCTACAGTAAAATGCTACAACAAATCCAAGCCCGGGATGGTGCAAAACGACGAACGCAAGCAAAGAAACATGCAAGCACAAAGTTAAAGGTAGTTTAAATTATGATTCTTTACTAATTTTTCAGTAAAATAATGTCCTAATAATGCTTTATTTATAGAACTCCTCAGCAGGGAAGTAACTTTCCATTTCTTTCTTTCTAAATATAATATTTTGATACATTAAAACAAAAACATTGTGCTTTTCCACTTACAGAATGAGTTGATAATCCAGATTATGACAGAGAGCAGTGAAATTGATAATCTGAGGAAAAATGTGGATGATGCTAAAATGAAACTGGCCACAGAGATCAAGGTACTGAACAGACATGCACTGGTTAGTTCTGCTGGTTAGTTTCAGCACTTGTGATGTTTTTTTCTTTCTTTCTTTTGTCTAGTTGAGAAAGCAAGCTGCTACAGAACTGCAGGCCCTGAAAGCAGAACTGATGCAAAAGAGAGCTCAGTTATAAAGAAACACAGAATACTGTACATGTCTGTGTGTTTAGCATTAGGTTTCTTAGAAATGAGATTTCTTTGTGGACAAAAGTTGTGATTCAGCTGATGAAATGACAAATGGTACAAGGGTTTGAAAGCAGTGTTTACACATTTTGGAGAAACCAACCCATGGGTGGTGGATTTATAGTTGATTGCATGTTTAGATGGGTTATGTGAGTATTTTAATGCCTACAAAATGGTTAACTTCACTTTTAACATATAACAAAAATCATCATTTTGTATAATTTTTTAAAAATTAAGTCTCACAGAGAAATGAGCTGTATTACCTGATTTTATCAGGGTTTCTGCAGGTTTTATGAAGGTAAATGTAAGACTTTTTAGAGACCTTTTTTATAAACAAGTAAAGAAAATTTAAGGAACAAATTGAAGGGAACTATGCTCTTCTGTATCATCAGTGCCACAAGGATGTGCTGTTTCTATGTGTATTTAGCTTTGATTTGAAAGAAAACAGCGCATCCTTGTGGCGCTGATGATACAGAAGACCATACGCAGAATATGGTGATATGGAGAGACACAGAGGACAAAGGAATTGTTGACAAAGGAATTGTTGAATAAAGTTGTTTTTGTTTTCTTCACTTACAAAAAGTGTTCCCGTTGCTTCATATAACCCAGATTGCACGTCTGATGGCAGATAGAGTATTCTGATGATGACTTTCATACCTCTTATGGACCTTGACACTGTTATTTATTTGGCAGTCTATGGGACAGTCACAGGTCTCCCGGTTTACATCAAAAATATCTTAAATGGTGTCCTGAAGTCGAACATAGCTTTTACGGGTTTGGAAGGACATGGGGGTAAGTGATTAATGACAAAATTTTCATTTTGGGGTGGAGTATCCCATTAAGGTTTAAAAGCAGTTATGCGTCTGGAGGTCCTAAGGAATTTTTATGGCGGTCACAGGACACAACTATAGGAATCAGTCGCTAGATGGGTGAAGGGCAGAAACTGCATGTGGACCAATGGGATGTTAATCTGTCCTTCCCAGGCTTGGTACCAGAGGTCTTCTTCTTGCCCTCTAAGAAGTGTTTGGCCATTGTTCTAGCATCTGATGGTGGACAGTTTATTTGTGTTCGTCCACCAAGATCCAATCAAAATGTAGCAAACCTTTGTCCACTGTTGTGGTCAGAGAGGGGCCCCACCATAAAACTGGGCTCTGGAATGTTTTGTTCACTGCATTAGAGAGCACTCCATCCCAACCACAAGAATATGGAAATAACTTTACCTGTAACACCTAATCAAACTGCAAAAAATTTAAGTTGTTCCTCAGTATTTAGTTTTACAGTGCAACTGTCTAAAGATTCCTAAATCAAGATACAGTGGAGATCAATATTAGAGAACAACCTACAATTTCCTAAATTTCAAGTTCACTACTTAGTCCGATTTGATGTTATCCAAACAGGAGTAGAAGGCAAGTTTTTTTTAAGCATTTTTCATAAATTAATTGTATTCTGAAGAACAGTAAAAAAATAAATAAAAAAAACAGTAAATAAGATATTTGAAAAAGAACTCTGATCAAAATTAGAGAACATTTACAGATACCTCCAAGTTATTGGTATTAATCTGGCACCTGGTTCTAATTTCCTTATTTATATGACAAACTCTATTAAACTGGCAGCATTCCTCTAATTATCACTGAGTTTACAAGATGGCCGTCTGCTCTAATGAGACTGTAACCTTGCAACAGGAGGTTGTCCAGATGAAGGCCAACAAGATGACCCTTTAAGCAGTAGTAAGGGGAGTTGTTGGTTATTAATCTGTGATTTCTAGAATATTGCAGCTTTACAATGACAAATTAATAAAAGTCCCCCCCAAAAGACTAATAAAAGAGAAGACAGGATAAAGTGGAGACTCTCAATGGGGAATCGGTTCAACACTGCAGCTCAAATTGCTCTTCAGTTCAGTGATGAACAGCGTATGGATTTGTCTCGGCACGTTTAAGAGAAGTCAGACTGAAAGCACACTCTGCAGTGATGAAGCCTCTCATCAGCAGAAAGAATCAAAAAACTAACCTTTGCTGAGGAGCATGTTGTGTGGAGAGAGGAGAACTGGTCCAAAGTTCACTTTAGTGATGAGAGCAAGTTTAATTTATTTGGGTCTGATGGGAAAGATTATGTTTGACGTCAAACTGGGGTAAGACTGAACCCCAAGTGCGTAAAGATGTCAGTGAAAGGTGGAGGAGGAAATGTCATGGTTTGATACCTGGGCTGTTTTGTGCAGCAGGAGTTTGGCCTCTTATACAGATACGTAGCAGGGTGAATGCAAATGTTTATCAGAACCTCCTGTGACAACATGCGGTTCCTTCCCTGCATTCATTGCCTAATCACCAGCAGTTTTCATGAAGGACAACGCCCTTGTCAAACTGCAAAATTGTTAAAGCAGTTCCTTGAAGCTGAAAACATTCAAATAATGAAATGGCCAGCCCAGAGTCCAGATCTAAACCCAACTGAAAATCTCTGGAAAACCCTTGGCAACAAAGTTATGGCTAAGAAACCAACTGAACTGTGGAAGAAACTGGAAGAAGAGTGGACCAAGATCACACCAGAGCAGTGTAAGAGACTAGCGATGTCCTGCAGCCGTAGATGTGCAGAAGTCTTTCAAAGCAAGGGCCTGTTCACGTCCTACTAATTTTGACTGCTGTAACCTTCAGACTTTTTTATTGTGAATTTTTTGTGATTGTAGCACAAATCTTTCTTCATGCTACAAACATTGCTGTTATCGAATTTTGCTCACTGTGTTTTCCACAAAATAAAGGGTTTTTGTTGAAGTGCCTTGGTTATTTTGTAAAACACTGTTCTACTAGCATGGTTAAGCCACAAATAAAATTCCTTTAAATTTTGAACAATGACGATTACATTATTTCTCAAAAAAACAAAAAATTATAATAATAATAAAAAAAAATGTTCATAAATATTTCTCTAATTATGATCTCCACTGTAAATTTACTTGAGAAGCAAAAAGACCATGTTTTCTGTGAAACTGATCAAAATGAAGTGAGTTTATGATTAAAACAGAAACAAATATCTGCCAGTGGACTAAATTCAAAGAGAAAACAAGTTTTCATACCTCACTGACAGACATTACAGTAGTTCTTGTTTTAAGCATAAATTAGCTTAATTTCGTTCAGTTCCTCAGAAAACAAGGCTCCAACTATCTTCATTTTGCATCTCAAGTAAATGTATCTTGATTTAAGGATGTCTAGATATCTGAATTGGAAAACAAGACAAAAATATTGAGGAAATATTTGTATTTATTTATTTTTATTTTATTTATTAATTTTTTGCAGTGTACACAGCATTTCATTCCATGCCTTCATAAATTTTAGACTTTCTGCTCTCTGCTCTGATTAGAATGACTAATGACCTTTTAAAACCTGCAGAACCCTGCCTTATGCTGATTTAGAATCATCATGTGCAGTATTGAACAGCAAATTATGGTCATTCAGATGATTACATTTAGTTAATGTGGCAATGTCAATTAATGTCCAATTAAATAAAAGGTTTTAGGCTTGCTGAAAAGGAGTGTGCCATTTATTCAGTTTGTGATAAGATGGCAGCAGACGACTCCCTGTGATCACCGGGTGTAAGGGCGTTCCACATGTCCACCGTCTGTTGCTGGGCGACTGGATCACTACTGTAGTCAAGGATATTTCCGTTCCACATTCCGATTCCTCTCAGACCACGCTGTGCCACATAGGCAGCCTTCAGAGCAATGCTTTCAGGGTCATCATACCACACCTGATGGACCCTGCCTTCTGTGTCCTGTAAATAAAATCTTATTCATTTTAGGGAAAAGATAACATGTCTAACAGTGAAACTGTCCACTTGAAAATGTTGTTTTTGCAAGTGTTTAGTAGGTATTAAACTTTTGATAAGACACATGCAGAACTGATACAGTACTTTGTAATTATAATATGGAGCTCGCTGGTTCTCATCCCACAGTCTTCCTGATATTGAGCTGTTGATCTGTTTCATCATGATGCTGTAGGGAATTTGTTTGCCGGATGCATCGCTACATGGAGCCCCTCTGAATGGCACTTTTGGAATTGTACATATTCCTTCCTGTTGTAATAACAAAGAGAGTGCCAAACAGCATAACAGTTAAAAAAACATAATTTATAATTTATTACTATTGACTACCCAACTCAACCTAATTTACATACCATTAGCTTACTGTTGTACTATAACAACAAACCAGAGATTCAGTGTTAGTACTCTGTGTATTTGTGTTTCGTCAAGGGTCAGATTAGCATCATAGTCCATTACTTTTTTTTCTCCACTTGCAGGTAACTGTTTACTGTATGCTTGTGTGGAAAATTCTGTGCATGATCTATTGAAAGCACAAAATTTAAACTATTGTATTACGATATCTTGGCCAACAGAAAATAGATGACCGGAAATTGCATTAACAGATCTCATAACAAAAACTTTGACATTGAGAAACTGTGAAATTGAAAGGTTTAATCAGATTTAATGCAATATTAAGCACCAGCTTAATGATAATATCTTGCCAGAGAAGCTTGGGTACCCACTCTGATGAGATTCATGTGGGAAATATCCAGAAAGATAAATGAGCACACCTGCAATCTCACTACATTTTAGAGTCAATATTTTATTTCGTTTACAATTGCTTTTCCAAAGTTTGCGTACACGACGATTAACAGTATTTGTATGGTGGATCTGGCCATAATCATAATAATTTGTGCAATACTACAAAATAGTAAGTTGTCTAAGTTAGGTTTAAAAAAAAAAAAAGCCAAACCTAAACCTCACCATTAACAATAAACTATAAATTTCATACATATTTGTATTTTCAAAGTTTTGTACAATCTCAATCTTTATACTTTTCAAACAAAAAGAAAAGAAAGCCTGTGCGGGAGTTAAGGGAAGTATTTAAATTATGTAAAAGATAAAATGGGAAAGGGTTAATTTGCGATAACAACCTGCCGGCTATACGTTGTCCCACTTAGTATACAGCTATTTGCCACATAAATAATTACACACAAAATATTGATTTAAACTGAAATATTTTATTAGCTCACTTATAATAAACTTCTGCTTTTTGAGTACATATATGCAATAGACTAAATAGTGTATCTTTTAATATAACAACTGCAAATTTTATTGATTTGACACATTTATTAGTTTATTGCACTGCATATCAGATTTTCTTCCATATCAGACAGCTCTAGTACTGCATGTCATTCTAAATTAAGTACTGAAAATACTGAAAATAAACGGTTTACCTTTGTGAAATTAAGGCAGCTGTAGTCATAGCCATACCATGGAACACCCATAACAAGTTTCTTTGGCTCTATGTTCATGCTGATGTATTGATCATATGCTGAAAAACATGTCTAAAACTTAGGTGTGCATTATTATACAATGGGTTGTAACATGAAAACAGGCATTATTAATAATGTTGTGGTCTAACCTACTGTTGTTCAATTAACATAATCCAAAGAGTGTGTTTCAAAAGTTATATAAATATGCGGTGGTGACTGCATACAGGGAAGGGATATTTTGGAAATGTCATCTAGGAAGACATGTCAGATTTGACATTTGTGGCAAAGGGCAAACTATCTAGAACACCTGTTTTGAAATAAGTGCTGCTCTCAAGTACAAAAGCAGGGTTCAAAATCAAAAGCTCTTAAGTGCAAAGAAATTTTTTGAATGGCCTACAAGATAATATTGTCAAAAACAGTGAGTTTTTCTTTTATCTTTTCAAGAAATCACTTACCTGTCAATGTCTGATTGAAGGGGGCATTTGCCATGGCAATACAATCACCCCAGATCTGGCTTTGCTCATCATAGGACATAACAAACAAGAGATCACATGAATCTGCAATGGTAAGGTAGTCATAGCAACGCTTATCAATGCATTTGGGTGACCAAGCCACATCAAATGATACCTGCAATTCAAGATAAGAAGACAATACGTCAAGGGCTTTTAAAGTAGCTATATGACACAGTTTCCAGTGATATGCTGTTTTACCTGAGAGCCTGGGATCTCTGTGTGGAAACTTTCAGTGGTTTCCTTGACAAGGGCTGTCAAAGCATAGTATTCAGGGGAACCGGTCTCCACTGCCTGCTCAACGTCTATGTTTATTCCATCCATGAACTGACTCTTTGCCAACTGGACTTTTTCCTGAATCCAAGCTGTCCGATTTACTGGATCCACAATATATGAGAGTGGCACATCTCCTGTGAAAACATTTTATACATCACCATCAAACACAACAGAACAACTGACAAATGACTCTCAATTTGATCACTCATAGTCAATATTACTACTGTTAGTGATTTGAAGAAACCCTAATCTTAAGTTTTAGATTTTACCACATACAGTACAGTATATTGCTAGCTTGTTGAAAATAGGTGGGATAATATTATTATTATTATTATTATTATTATTATTATTACATTGAAGGAGAGACACCCTAGGAACACCCTAAGAAACTAAATAGCAAGGCCCTGGCAATAACCCACAATATTCTAGCATCGTGGTATTGGACACGCATGATGTTGAGAAAATGTAAAAATCTTGTTTGATTTGAAATATAGGCTACATCATGCTTATAAAAGAGTGTAAAGTTTGCTATATGTTCAGTCGAACCTTACCTTTCAGGACCACACGAGCTCCTTTAGAGTGAGCATAACACATGAGCTCAGCATCATATTCTCCAAAAGCTGCAACCGTAGTCACTTTGGTCCAGTCATAAAACTTCCAATCCTTTTTCCCAACATCAAATACAAAAACCTGGAAAAAATTGATTATTTACATGTGTTTACTTTAGCAGTTTTATCTCAGTATAAAAATAATAGTTTTTTAATGTCTGTATTGCAAGATACAATGTGATAGAGAGTATTTTAAATTTAAACCTTACATTTAATGTGGTTGTGGTTATAATCTATTGCCATCAAATCAGTTTATTTATAAAATGCTCACCAATACAGCATGCAACAGTAATTGGTGATGATGAAATTGCGCAAGTTAAAAAAAAATAAATAAATAAAAATAAAATTATGGAAAAGCGAAGTAAAATATAGTTAAAGTATATAGTTTTACCCTGTATGATATTCTTCTAGTTTCTGGTCACCATTGACTTCCATAGTACTTATGGAAGACAATAGCTACCATCAACTATTTGGTTATTCACATTCTTTAAAATATGTTTTGTTTTCAATGATCAGAAGAAAGAGATACATACAGGTTTGGATTAACTTCAGTGTGAGTAAATGATAGAATTTTCATTTTTGGGTGAACTATCAATTATATCAAAAACGTTATTAGCCACATGCATGCAATGGCATTTATTACATGACATGTTCAAGCATAAGGTTTCATAAAAATGGCTAATTAAGTAAACGAGTAAATCATTTGTTTGCATATGCTATTTTGATATTTTCTTATCTAATGTAATACAATTCACAGATTTTAAGTGTGGTTTAAGTGTATGTATTTGACATTATACAGTGCGATCAGCTGATCAGCTGATCACTGGATGGGTCCAGACTCAGAGTGACTGTCACTCACCTCGAACGCCGGCTGGGATCGGACGGGTTGGCAGAGCTCCTCTCGTGCACATGGGCAAGCGTTGGACCACACCTGCGCGGTCAAAGCTAGCACGAAGAGAGATACAGTAATCCACATGTTGATGCTAAACCGGATTATAAATCACTGTAATGTAGAACATTACTTCTGTCTGCAAATCAACAAGACAGAAACAATACTGACATGTGACACCACTGAAATGAAAGGGGTAGACGCGAAATACACATGAAACTGAGTCACAAAGGGGGCGGAGTCAACTGAGTCCGACTGTTTTCATTGGTGACGATGACGTGCTTTCCATTATATGAAACGTTACATGGTAAATAAAGAGATTTTATTAATGCGATTCAAACTTACCAATAATTCCAATGCGTCAATGAAATAACAACATGGTACCACTCATAGGTTTTATATAGATAGATGCATCCCTCAAGGCTGCTTCCTCATGAAATTATTAGCCATCCACATTCAAAATAGTAATTTGAAAGGTATCTCTGTGGCAAATCGATCAATTTTAAAATGTCTAAAGGTCAGATCCATAAAACTTTTATACATAAAAGATTCTACTGATGCTCAAATTTGTGACATCCCAGTCAAATCTGAAGTCAAATACCCAATTGTATGTAAAGATCAGGAAAAAAGAGACCTCTTATTATGCTTTCTATCCGACGAAAATTAAATCCCTGGTAACAGCCAGAGACAGAAGCGTTTTTACAGCGCTGCACATTATAACCATAGACTGGTTATAACCAATCACACACGATTCTGTTGAGCTTATGAATGCAATAACCAATCAGAGGCGCTCAGGGTAGTCATCGCTGTAACGCCGGTGTTTTGTACAGAGCGCTCGCTCGCTGACTTATTCTGCTCTCTCATCAGAAACAACAAAGTGCAGAAGTGCGTTCGAATTTAAGTAAGATATTCATTTCACAGTGTAAACAGCTTTAGTGATTATAATGGGAGATTTTGAGAGCTTGAACTGTCTTGACTGATAACTTAATATTCTTTGATGATTTAATGATGATTAATGTAACTCTGCTTTGCTCTGTAGGCCTACTAACGAAAGTGTTAATAATTCTGTTGCATGTAAGACTTTTTCATGGTGTGATTCTTATAAGCTAACATATGCTTTGGATTAATGTATGTAACCCCCATTATTTTTATTTATTTATTTATTTTTCTTATTCTATCTATCTTTCTATTTGTAGGCTAGGCTATTTGTTATTCTTTTACTGCATAATAATAAAAAAAATCGATAAATAAAGAGACTATTTTGATCCTTTTAAATTATAATTCTAGTTTTAACTTTTTTATATTAGTTTTTTTATTTAAATGCACATCTGTTCTAAGCGGATGAAGTCAAATTATCACATGAAGCCATATAAATAAAGTTATTTATTACGGTGTTTATTCTGTTTGGTTTTAATAATCATGGTACTGTCACATTCACCATTGTTCATCAATTTTTCGCATGTGAAATTAAGTAATTACAATAGGAATCCACGTGTGAGCTGTGCATCATACATTGCTAAAGTATTCACAATAGACAATTAAACTTTTTATATGTGATATTTCACCGAGATTGCAAAATTAAGTGTTATACCAAAATGCGTTTAAGATAGATAGATAGATAGATAGATAGATAGATAGATAGATAGATAGATAGATAGATAGATAGATAGAATTTAGATTTGCTTTTTTGTGTTTTTATGTTATGTAACAGTGTAAATGAATAAGCTGAGGATCATTAAAGTAACCACCTAACCACGTTTTCACATGATTCCTTTAACATTCCAGCCAGCTACAACAACACCTGAAGTGTGAATGGTGCTCATGAGCCACAGTGCGCCCTCTGTTGGAGAAAAATACTTATAGATGTACATGTATCAGCCATTCTACCACTTTCAGTTCATTCAGCACCCTGAACTTCCTCATACATGTGAACAGGGAAGTTAACTATTCTCTGAGGATTAAATGACTTTATTTATAACTTCTTGTGTGACATATATGACAAGATACTGCCTTCCTGTAACGGCCTTCCTATTCATGTAAACATACTGCATTATACTGCAAAAGTACATACTTGTAAAACTTTATATTGTCTTCTGAAGCTGTTAAAATAACACTGAGGGTTGTAAGGAATAGCTCAGCCAAAAATAAAATGCTTTTGTCATTTCACATGACTTTCTTTCGAACATGGAACACAACAGTGATGTGACACAATTCTTTTACAAATCTGGTGATATTGGCATTAGAATTTTCTTCAAAATACATAATCTCCATGTTTTAATGTTTGCTTAACACTCGTTTACATATTTGTTTGTATCTAAATGCATTCCTTTCATTCCTAGATCAAATTTAGATCCCATATTAATAAGATTAATAAGATCACTTATTCATTTATATGTCTCAAAATTAGGAAATCCCAAATTCTCAGATGTCCAAATTTAGCAGCTTAGCAAATAAATAAGTGCATGACCAATCAAATGGATTGAACTACATAAATATAAAACATACTGGATGGCATATGGTTTAACAAGAATCTTTTGAATACTTGAAAGATTTACAAAATAGAGAAATGTTGTAGTCCCACCGCGAAAAAAACAAACAAAAAACAATTAAGTAAATAAATGTAGAAACCTACAGTATGCTGAGTATAACAAACCGTCTTGGAAAAGAAATAATAATTCACCAACAGTAACAGGTGGACACTTGGCAGCTGCCAAATACCCCAAAATACAGCTTCAGGAGACCTTTCTAAGATGAAACTGCACATTATGAGCTTCACAAACCACAGGCTGAAAAACAACCAAATGTAAAGCTGTTTAAATAGTTTGCTCAAAAACTCTCGTTCATATTTTTGAAGCTTGTACTATGTATTCATGAAATACAAAAAAAAATATTCTAAAACAAAATAATTCCATAAACCAAACAAAAATTCCTTATGCATTATGGCCTTGGTAGCAAAGAAAGCTGGTTGGTTATAATTTGGGTTTGGTCTTTGTTTAGTAGGAACTTGACCCAGGTTTGCCACCTTCTGCTTGGTTGTAGGAGCTGGCAGAGCTGCCAGACTGGTCCTGGTGGTCAATGGACTGGTAGGCATCTCTGTTTTGAGTTATCTTTGGAAAACCTGTAATTAAAAGATAAAAAACTGTGAACCTTTGCATACTCAACAGTAATTTCAGTTTGTATTGTTAAAATATATTGTGATTATAAAATACATCATAATTATACATGTTTCAGAAATTGCATTCTAATTGAAAAAGACTCAATAACATTCCCCAGATGCACAAATGGAACATCACAACACAATCTAATGGCAGTTTGCAAATGTTTCACATTTTTGCAATTTGTATGAATTCATATACAATCTCATTCATTCATTTTTGTATGTCCCATTGACGGTTAGGGGTTTAGGGGTGATGTTTAAAGGTGGGGTTAATGGTGGACCTTCATATCTTTATGATTTTTTTTTTCTAAAAATATTACTTTTTAGTATGATTCACTTCATATGAATTCATAAAAATTCATTTTTTCCATGAGATTGGGTTCAACATTCAGGCATGAGTTAATGTGAGTTAAACACTATTGCAAAACAAAAAACTTACAGATTTCATCTAATTCCTGGACATCTGCAGCATATGTCATTTACACAGGTAGCACTGGAGCAATATGCTAGCCTAATCTTCTTTATTCTGCCTGAAGATTCCTTTATGATAGATTAACTGAAGAAATCCCATCGCACCTCAACAGAATACCAGTGATGAGATGGTTTCACTGCATTGTGAGCGATTCAGGCACAGAGGAAAATGTTCTCAATTACATTATATGCCTAATATCTCAGACATGAGAAAGTGCTTTGTAAAAACAAAGCATAATTCAAGAAAAAGGATCAATTTGCTATTGCTTCCATTTATTAAAACAGCTTGAAAAATCCAGGGTCAATAAATAATTTAAAATAACACAATTTTCTTATATTGTGCAATAAAAACCCAGGCAATATTGATTGCTAAGACAGAGTAGTAAATCAGCACTTCTGTGACCATTCAGGCAGAAAATACTACAAACAGCTAGAAGTCTCTGGTTTACATGGTGTGGTTCTTAATAATGTTCTTGTAAGGTTTCAACACAGAGACCCCACACCCAGACTCACAACCAATCCAAAAATTTATTTTCTCTTTAACACTTTATAATAACTTACAACTTAACCTACAAAACTGACAGAGTAATTTAAGTTTCTAAAGGGGCTTTCAAAAAAAAAAGAAAATGCATCAAAACTTGTGTTTGTCGACCCCAGAGGGTTAACAAACAATATTATTATCAACATAAATTAGTTTTAAAAGGTGCACTCTGTTTATTTGTTTTTTTATCCCATTAAAAATGTTTTACATAGTAAAAACATAATAATAATAATAATAGTATTAATAATAATTACTTTTAAGGGCAGATATGTTGATAACATGACCAACCAAATACTACTTCCTTTTGCTTTTGCACTATATATTTCTGTCAATTTCTGAGAGTAAATAAATCAAAGTAAATCCTTATCCCTTTTTTTCAGTATGACGGCACCTTTTACTGTATTTTAAGATCTTTGGTCAAGCGCTAGATTCCTCACACCACAGTATTGTCATACAGAGAAATCCTTGCTTGTTTAATCATACAGTAGTTGTTGTGCTCAGTAGAGACAAATTAACAAACTGTTTTGTGACAGGTTGCTGTAAAATAAAAATAATAATAATTCAAAAAAAGTTACAGAACAATTTAACCACAAAAAATGGAAATATACTAAATATTTTTATCCATCTGTTTTCCACACCACTTGTCCTACTGTATATCGAGTTGCGGGGGTGCATGGACCCTAGTGTCCCAGGCCATAGGCAGGGAAATAACCTGAATGCATGGCCAGGAAATATTTAGTATTATATAAATCCATTATGAAAGGGATAAAGAATGGCTATATGTGCATTAAACGATTTTAAAATTTTGACACAGAGACTTCTAACAGAATTGATGATTCTAATGAAACCTCATGTAAACGCACACACACACAAACACACACACACACACACACACACAGAGTAAACAAATGTAATAAACATCAAGCAAAAGGAAATGCACAAAGAACGAAAAAACATAAGACATTAAAATGCAGGAAATAATATGAAGCACTAAAAAACATAAATACCAAGACATAATGTGAAGAAGATAAGACGATAAAAATAAGTCAACATGAAATACACCACGGCAGCTCAGGGATGACAACTTCCTGTTTTAGAGGAAGCTGAACAGGACTGCAGGAGGAAAAGGAGGGAAGGTTCAGTAGCGACGGCTGAACAGTGTGCTATCAGCACTATCTGTGGTGCAGCGACTGTCCACGGATGTTTCCAGGTCTGAGAGACAGATACAAAAGACAACGAGACAGCAAGCAGGGCAGTGAATGAAGACAGGAAGTCAAGACAGAGCATAAAGGACAGGAACAAACACAAAGATGATAGATGAATAATAAACACACAAAACAGGCCTGAATTTAGTGAAATGTGTCTTGAGTAAAATAACATTACTGGTTACAGTAAAACAATATATGTAATAGGCATGATGATATCTGATGATTTCCTTAACCTTACACAGCCTACTGCATCATATTTTGTATACACCTTTCTAAGGCCGAAAGGTTGAGATAACATGACCAGTCAAATACTGCTTCCTTTATCTCAGTAACACTCTATTATTGGATATTCATATGTGGATTAAAAGAATAATGGCAGACTGCATTTCCCTTTCGAAAGGTCTCTCCCCTGCAGTGACACACTTATGGGAAATCTCCTGTTTACTCATACTGAAGCCTGATTTTTCCATGTTAGTGTAGCTGCACAAAACAATGCCGCCAACAGGGGAGGAGCCAACCTGTATATCCCTGCGTTCCATTCAAAAGGGATCATCCATATGCCCTAATCCCTTCAAAGGGTTTACCCTCCGGAATGAGAGCTTCGAAGGGATGAAGGGTGTAGGGGTCAAAAAACATTATTTGGAATGCACTTCGTCACCTTAAGGAGATGATCAAGGAGGCACCTTTGTAACACATTTTGTATGCTGGTTGAATTTTTTTGTTAAATATAATCTATATTTGTGTATGTAATGAAATGTAATATGTATTTGTAATGTATATTGTGTCTATGTATTTGAAACATTGTAATGGACTAATAAAGGTAGCTGATATTTTTTTTGTAGTACAATGTCGTTTTTGACCATAATAAAGTACCAAATCTAACTTGTATAAATATTACAGTAGTATAGAAAAATACTATACATACATTTATCGGTGAAGTCAATCTCTGTCACGCCAAACATCTTCCCTGTGCAAAGGATCATTGGGGCCCAAAGTGTCCATCAGTTATACCCTTCGAAATCCTTCATTCCAAAGGGCCCTTTGAAGTGGCCTAACTTCTCCGTACCATGGACGAGTCCAGCCAGAGTTCTGATAGTTTTAGAGAGCTACGCACAGTGACTGACCTGGCTCTACACACTACTAAGGCCACTGTGCAGGCGATCGCCAAGGTCATGGCCAATTTGGTGGTGCTGGATGTCTAGAAGATGTCTTTATGCCCTTTAATGGTCAGTCTTCTCTGCCTGGTGAGCAGCATGGAATGAGGACTCATCCTCTTGTGATGTGTCTCACATGTTAACCTTTCTACAAGTGCTGCTGGATAAGGGGTGCACCCCTTCCATGCTCAAAGTGTATGTGACAGCCACCACGGCGAATCATTCAAACCGTGGCTGCCCAATCAGTCAGGAGAAATGACTTAGTCTTTAAGTTTCTGAGGGGAGCTTAGAGAACATATCCACATCGTCCTCATACTGTGTCAACTTGGGACTTGTCTATAGTCCTCAGGGCCCTGCGGGACCCTTGCTTTGAGCCGCTCCAGTTGGCTGACTTGCGGCCCCTGTCACTTAAGACCGCCCTCCTTTTGGGTGTAGCATCGGTCAAGCAAGTGGGTGACTTGCAAGCAATGTCAGTCAGTGTTTCCTGTCTTGAGTTTGGGACTAATGACTGTAGAGTCGTCCTCAAACTGAGAAACAGCTATGTGCAGAAAGTGCTCTCCACTCCGTTAAGAGCACAAGTCATCACCCTTCTGGCTCCCCAAATCAGGTGGTAAGCAGGGTCCCAATCCACTCTGCCCAGTTCGGGCTTTTAGAGTGTATGTTGAGCGCTCTGGCCTGTTTAGACACTCAGAGCAGCTCTTTGTGTGCTTCGGTGGCTGCTCTAAAGGGCTGCCGGTTGTGAAGCAGAGACAGGATAGTGGATGCTATAGCCATGGCTTATGCTTCAGCGGGCTTGCAGTGCCCTATGGATGTGAAGGCCCACTCCACCAGAGGAAAGGCCTCCTCCTGGGCTTGGTCCAGCAGAATTCCTATTGGTGATATTTGTGCAGCCACCGGCTGGTTGTCACCGTCTACCTTTACCAGGTTTTAGAACTTGGACATCCCTGCTCCACAGGCACTTGTTTTTTCTGTTTATTTTTATCTTATTCTAACTTCAGTGGGTAGTTTTGTGTTATTTATTGTTAATAATAAATTTCTTGGGTTTCATTATTGGCTCATGCTTACAGGAGACCTCAGTAAGAGTGCTCCAGGGCTGGGCTCGCAAAGCGGCTTTGTTCTGCACTTGCTAATAGCACAGAGCTATTGGACGCATTTCCCATAAGCATGTCAACGCAATGGGAGAGATCTTTCAAAATGGAACGCTTTGGTTACTAACATAGACTCGGTTCGCTGACATAAGGGAATGAACGTTGCATAGGCTGCCATGCTATAAGGCTGCATTCGAATCGATGACTGTCACTTCAGTCGAAAGATTCTGATGAAATGGCACTCAAAGCCAACATATATACAGGTTGGCTCCTCCGCTTTTGGAGGGTTAAAGCACCATTGGTTCATGCAGCTACACAAACGTGAACAAATCAGGCTTCAATATCAGATTAAACAGGAGTATTTTAGCCTTTTTTTCTGACTATTATTTCATATGTCAGACTTTACAGGGTTAATAAAAGACCTAGAGAAATAATCCTAACACTATATAAATGGATTAAGATCTCAACAAAACAGTTAAAATACAGAGAATAAAGAATTAACAGAATCAGTCGAAACTGGCCTGATCCCCTTGGGCCCAAGCCCTGTTTTTCAGACTGCAGAGATCAGGCAAGATGTCTGTCTCTTGTCTTTTCTGTGGGTCGCTCTGTCAGGCATCTGCCTTGTGACCAGCCCTAAAACTCAATTACCCGCTCCTCTTTTTACTCATTTTGCTTGCCATTTTGAGTGAAATACTCTGCTTGTGCTCCACAGTCAGTGGCCTAGGAACTTTAATGCCTAAAATAGTCTCAATAATGCTTTAAACAAACCAAAGAAAACAATGCTGGCATTTTAACCTCACAGAAAGACTTTCACGTGCATCAGACACCACTCTGAACCAAAATTAATCAAACATCCATTATTCTTTCTCTCCCAGGCCTTCGGCCACCCACTTACCGAAGTTGACATTGTATTCGCCACCCCGCTCACGGTACATCTGGTAGACAAAGACACAGGAAACAGGTTTGAGCAGCAGGCTCAGGATGGCCATGCCCCCACAAAAGCGGAAGAAGTCCGGTGTTTTCTCAAACCGTGATTCAGCATCCGCATAGTACAGCCCAAAATGAACAATGTCAGTCAGGATGGTCACTGCCAACCCAATCAAGAACTGAATGAAGGAAAGTAGAGATCAAATATTAGTATAACAAATAGACTATGTACAAACACATAAGAAGGTAAAAAATAATCTCATCATGCTCATGGGCCATCTGAATGGCTGGCTTTAGACAACTTCCGGGAGGAGGACACACATTTTTTTGTATCAGGAAGAACACTAATTCAAATTAATTACAAATATAATCAAATTTTATGCATTACACATTACACATAATCTATTTCAGATAAACTCACCCCTAAATGGCAAAACCAAAATAACTGTAATTTCTTGCTTTACACGTCAGTCAGATGCTCTTTTCCTGTCTAAGAAGGTGGTTTATACCAACAGTTAACTGTAATTTGGACCAGACCTTATAATCAAAATCTGACTATGCAAGACTCAAGCTGCAGATTTTCCATCTGTCATCAATATTGAATATTTATCTTTAAGCCACATGACCTAAAAATTTTCTTGGATGAAAAAAGTCACACCTACCATTAATACAGCATCTATGGAGTCTCTTTGTGCAATGGCCCACACTCCCACTGCAAGAACACTCAAGTTCCCCAACACATAAGAAGTAGGAAGCCAGGGAATCGAACATGCCCTGCATACAAACATAAATGTAAATAAATGTAAAATAAGTGTAAAACCTTTTAAGACTAATATTTTAATTAGGGCTGTCAATACAAAGCAGTTTGCTAAATCAAATGAATAAATAAAGTGATATATATATATATATATAATATATATATATATATATATATATATATATATATATATATATATCTATATATATATATATCAATGTCTTCTGATCCATACGTAAATGTTATAATAAGCAATTTTTCTACTGTCGGAGCATTCACGCTTCAAGTACCACCTAAATGCAAAGCATATTTCCGTGAACTGTGCAATCAGCATAGCTCCAGCAGCTACTACAGAAAATGTACAACACTAACTGAGAGAAGAGATCAATTAAAATGTATTTATTTATACAATACAATATGAACATGGTTTCAAATGTTATACACATACATTTAGAGGCTTGGATTTTCTATTCTGAAGAAGAAATATATTTCCATTTCTGCTGAACTAAGAACTGGATAATAACGTTCTTCTAATGGGGAAATTCCTCAGGTTAGTGTGGGAAAACAGAAACGAGAAAGGCAAAATGACCATAACTCTCACCAGAGTGTCAGTAACCAGTGAGCCAACACGATGGCCTGCAGAGAAAACACACACACAGACACACACATACACAAATACACACACACACACACACACACACACACACACACACACACACACAGTGCAGCTCATGAGTAAATGTTCAGATCTGCTCCCTAGACATAGGCCATGGCTCAAACCCAGTAAGTATTTAGTCATGGGCCTTTTTGGGCTTACATGCTGAAAAATGTTGCTTCAACTATAATCTGGGCATCTCTAAAATTCACAGTGCTCAGAACAAATACAAATACCTTTAATAAATGCAATGGGTTTCTAAAATGATGACCATATGAACCCATACAAAAGAACGATTCTGTCCAAAATGAAGAAAATTAATGTATTTAAAGCACTACTATATCCATTCAGAATCTTACTGGTTTCTGGTTATAATAATAAGGCAATAATAAAGCACAACTTAGTAAATAATGTAACAAAACTGACAAAAGGTTGTTTTAATGGATAATAGATAATAGGTAATAAGCAATAGATAATTAAGTTACTGATAAATTATCTAACAAATTTAATGTTTCCTGTATCATAAAGTGTAGAAATATTATAAATAAAACAACAATGACCTTTTCTTTTGCTCTTTAAGGTTTTGATGGATCATTTAGCAATGGATGTCTTTTTATATCAATGTACTCACTGTACAACACACATATTGAATGAAATATAATGAGACATGAATACATTACCTTGAGATTTATGGCTGGTATTTCCATAGTTTCACTGCACCTTTATGATTTAGTGTCCCTCTGTAGTTTTCAGTATTTCACAAAGGAAGCCTCAAACACTTTCATCGTAACTGTGTGTAACAGAAGTTTGCCCAGCTCTCTGAAGTGACTGCAAACATAAACCATGTGACACCAGCCTGACCAGAGCCATGTGACTACACCTCCCACAACTTATTACTCCATCTGAACATATGACAGCATAATAGTTTTCTAGATTCTCCCCTGGTACATATTTACAATAACATATTGTTTTCTGAAAGATATAGGAGAGATCAAGGCTTCAAATCAAATTTGGAAGTGTAACTAACTAATGTCTCAATACAGTAAATGGTTATACCGTTCCCAACCATCCATAGTTTTTTTTTTTTTTTTTTTTTTTTTTACTTCTCCTTTATGTCTTCTGTCATTATGCATGTTGTTTGGCTCTGGAAAAATATCAAAGCATCTAAACAGAGTTTAGACAGGTTATTCTTCAGCTTCCATCATTTTGTGGCTCATGTTATCTTAATATGCAGTCCTTTAAAGACTTGTCATAGCAGAAACAACCTAAATAAATTGCACATACGTCTTGGCTCATTAACAACTAAATAAAATATAGTCTGTGACCATAAATGATTTGTTAAATGCCCCTACACACACACACACTTATGATCATGAAATTACTAAATACAACAAAGCTGAATTTGATAGATCATGCTGCTGGTGTAATTAGCCAGCTGTGGGCCATGATTTTAATAACACCTGAGACAGTTCATTGGAAGCATATGACACTATCTAAGTCTGACAAATAGCTCAGATTTGCTGAATTAGTCTAGAGGAACCAAAACCTACTTTGAAAGGTTTTCACATTTCATATGGGAAATTAGTTACTTTGTTGTTTGAGAGTCTGGCAGAAAGGTTCATCTTCCTGTTTGACCTCTGATAAGTATTAGGCTTGTCTTCACAAATTACAGTATTATGATGCATTATGCATATAAGATGTAGTTTGTGTGTGTGTGTGTGCTTAAGCCAGTTTCACTATTAAGCCACAGTCACACTAGACTGAGCGTGCACAATTTCTATGGATACTGGATGGTTTGTAGTTCATCAAAATGTAAAAATATGCTGCAAACCTGCAGATTTAAAGGTTTTGCCCTTTTATTTCTGCCTAGAGGTCACACGTGATAAATCAGTCTTCTGCTGCTCAGATATCTTCACTTGATGCAAATTTCAGGTCAGAGTTCAACAAATGTATACTTCAGAATGCACCAAAATTCACATGAACTTCCATTAACATGCATTTCTTATCTCCATTTCCTATTCAGTGTAGAAATAGAAGAGACAACGGATGAAAAGTGTAGTGTGTCTGCACCTTTACTCTTGTTCATTTTTAGGGTTTGAACAAACTCCTAATTTTAATTAATTTGAGCACTTGTACACCACTAATTCCAACATCTTGGTGCTACTGTATGGCCATGAAGGATACCTCAAAGCATGGCTTATTGAGGAAAAAAGTGCTATTCATTTTCACTCACTTAGCAATGTCCTGGCAACCATGAAGAACACTGTAAAATCATGGCATATAGGCATACACCACTCAAATTTTCTACAGAATATATTGAAACACATACAGTCTGCACATGTCTGTACTGATACACATGATATTTAAAAAAAAAAAAAAAAACAGGAAGAATCTTCCTGGTGTGTTACAAAACGCACTGCTACCACGTTCATTTCAACATTTCAACAGCAGTGCATAAGGAAAGATCTTTCTCTGTCCCTCACTCTTATCCCATGCTTTATTGACTGTTTTATAGTGAATGCAGCTCCTGGGATGACAGTGTTGTGCAGTGGGTGTCCAATCGGGATGTGTGAATGTGATATATCATTTCTGTGGCCTCACTCCAAGACCAGCAAAGCCCAGCATGAGACTGCATCAAAAATACATCAGCTCGATCTGCTTAAAAGCACAAGAATGTGATGTTTATTTTTTCAAGGCTGAATTACAGTTGGTATAGGAGGAAGGTAACGTCTTTTGATTTTATTTTTGTAGCCACTAAATTTAAACAGTTCTGTACGCAGTAGATAATTCTTTTTACATCAAATTAAAGTCATGTGGTGTGCTAAACCTTCAGAAAACAATGAACACACATATATCTCACATATTAAATCATAGAGAGGACCCTGCAGACCCTTATGTCCATAATTTGAGACTTTTATGACAAGCAGTTAGTTCAGGTTGTAAAATGTCAATGGTGCAACTCCTCAAAAAAAAAAAAATTAATTAATTAATTATTTAATTAATTAAACAAATCAAACCTTTTTACCTTTTCCTATTTAAATTGGATATCCTAACTTTCGCCAGTAGGAAAAATGGAATCAGTTTCCATTTTAATCTTTGCATATTTCCAATGGGAAAGGGGCATTGATTACACCTGATGGCTCAATCATTGAGGTGTGCTCTTGTGGAGGCCTATGTCCATGTTCAAAGTTACGAGTGCAGGAAGCGTAAAGCTTACTGTTCTGGTGTTAGGCTTGCATTGTGCAGGTGGAGTCACCTGTGGGCCCTGTTGTTCAAAATGAGAGACCCTCATTTAAAAGTTGCTGAGGGCCCAGTGGTTATCTCATACTGTATAGATAAATGGCCTGGAGGCTTCAATGGTAAGCTCAGATTGTATGCACCTAAGACCCAAGTGTTAAGTTTCATTTTGCAGTCTGGAGTCATGCAGTCTGAGGCTTTAAAAGGCCCTGTGTGGCATTAACCCACTATCCTGGTTCATTGATTAGCGCTAATGTGCAAAAATTATTTGGACTCTGTCACAAATATTGATATGGGGTGATAAATTGCAGGTGAAAAACAAGAAACAATGATACTCAGGAAGCAAGTGTGACACAGAATACACAAAGAGAATGGGAAGATAAATAAACAGCAAGTAAGGCAGAAGGACACAAAGACTGAGAAAGCAAGGTCACCTGCTCTGCAGAGAGCCTTCCATTCCCCGAACAGAGACAATGCCACGGACTATTAGTCAGTTTAGAGGACACATCCATGCATTATAGAGCTCTCTGAGGAAGTTTTTCAGAGGCATCATACACTGCCTGAGGTTCTAGATTCAATGGCAAGTCCAGGCTTTACCACCACTGTTCATCTTTTTGTGTCTCTGTGCTAATAAAATTCTCATAGTACCTACAGATAATGAATTTTCAAATTAATATCAAAATTCATGTAGTTTAGATAAATCATGCAATAAAGTTTAAACTTGTGGTGTGCAAACCATTCTGAATATTGCAGCACAATTCTTAAAAAAAAAAAAAAAAAAAAAAAAAAATTGAAACAATCAAAAGTAATAATTACATATCTTCTCTTGCCTGTTTAGATTATGTTTCATTATGATGTTTCATTATAATCTCACCTAAATCTAGACGACACAATATGGCTGACTTAAGAGCACAATAATTATTTTTATTTTGTTTATTTATTTTTTATTTTTTTGCTTAACCAGTTAATCACAAACCCCACGCCACAGCTAATCTTATTGTTCAACTGTTGCATTTAACAATGTGAATGACAATAAAACCAGTAGAATCGGCTGTGAGACTGGATTGCTGCTTTTGTTGGTTTGGGGAAAATATCACATCTTTACTAAGCACAGTATGCTTTCATGTACACTACACATATTAGCTAGTAAGTAGCAAATCATCAAAGTACCCCATGCATTTAGATCATGAACCTTCAGTAGCAGTGCATGGAAACATGAAGTGTACTACTGCAAAGAAGAGAAAAAACTGTTAGGATCCAAGTGTCCTTAGTTAAGTTTATTTCTGGTATACCAGTTAAAAATAATCAACAATTTATTGAGTGTGAGAAATTTCAAGTTGAAAACAGGTGACAGAAAAGACTTTACAAAGACTAAAGCATTTCAGCTCCACTAACATAAAAGTCTAATAAACAATTAAATCAAGACATTGATGGGATGCAGATGTTTGTCAGATCATAAAGAAGCTCAGAAGTTTAAACTGACAATTCATCCATCTCTCCCTCAATCTCCTCTGTCTACCTCTATCCCTCTAACCCATATAGGTAACAATCACTCATTCACCCATACATCTTTCTGTCAGAACGCACAGTCATTAAAGAAGAGCACACTGATACATCTCTCAATAAAAGAAGTTGTTTGGTACTTGAATAAATAAAGCATATATTACAAATAAACCAAACAAATCAATATCTATAATACAGGAGTAGCAATAGTTACTGACAGTAGTACAACAATAATCAGTAGAAAAGCCTTCCATTCAGACACAAATGATTCTGTACAAACTTATAAGTAAGTTTTGACAAACAGCAGGGTTGGGCAAAATTCATAATTTAAGGAGCTGCTTCCTTTAAATTCCGTAAGTGTGGATTCTCATATTCAGTTGGCCACAGTCAGAATGTTGAATTGGAATTTGAATAACAGAAAGAGGAATTGACCGAATTGTAATTCAAAGTAGAAATTAAAGTTTTATGACATAGCATAAATAATTGCATCATCAATTTAATCACTATTGTTGTATAACTGTGCTTATTAAATCCCTGATACGCGCAAATCATTTTTCTTTGAACAGACCTATTTCTATAAACTAAATACATTTTCACTTCCAACCAAGGTTCATTGAAAATGAATACATGCCTGTGAAAATTAAATAACATCCTGTACCACTTTCACTTAAACCTACCCTTAAACCTAACCAACAGTGTTAACCAAAGCAAATGTGAGATAAAAATGCATTAGCTAAGGAAACAATGGGACTTTCTACAAGTTTGATCTCTTTTATCATGACTTGTGTTTCATGAAACTCATAGCCGAGCGTTTTGCATCGCAAAGTGCAGTGCTGTACCGGGTGAGAGACTGAGCAAGTTTACTATGTTAGAAAAGCCATACATATGGAGCTGGTTATGTGATGCCAGTGTCAAAATGTATTTATTTACAAATCATGTGCTATGGTAAAAACATTTTGAGGTTATGCTATAATATTGTGCAAGGAACCATGGAAGAATTATTGTTTATTAATAGATAATCTGTCCCCATAATCATCATTTGTTTGAAAAGTTAAATGTTGTTGCCATTTTACTGCCTCTAGTATATTTTCAGGTTTTAATTATGCCTACCTGCATCACAAATAAAATCGGCAAATTTTTTTCAATTAATTTTGTTAAAAAAAATAAAATAAATACTGACCAAATTTGAATCTATCAATTACATAATATATTGAGCTATATATCTATCCACAAAAGTGTACTACTAGTAAAAGTATGTTAGAAAATTCAGTGGTCCATTAGTTGGCTTTGATTAATTCCGTGGTCCAAAAACACAATTTGATTATATTTAATGAAATTACAAATCACAGACAAATTTTAATAGGTGGCATTTCAAAATGTTATTATTAATATCATCTAGTGTTTCTATGTTGAGTGTGTGATAATGTTTATGGTTAATTCAAACTGAAAAATACAATTCTACTTCCTGTTTCAAATTAATTCTGTATCCTGATTGCTACCTCAATTCAAATCCAAGAATTTAAAAGCCATTCTATATTTAATTTTGACTCGTGCTCCCTCTTACAGGCAGATGAACAGTGTATGTACATTTATACTGTGGGCTGAGGACGTTTAACTTTGACCCACATTCTTCAAAGCTCAGTCCATCATCAGTCATGGGGTATCTCTCTATATGTCAGATGGCTCTCTATATGTCAGATGGTGATGAAGGCTCCTTGGTTGCTGTTGGCTGATTCTGGCTCCACACAGCGGCCCCGTCTTCGGGTCACCCTCCGCTTGCGGTGAAACTTGGCATAACAACGCAGACCTAAAGAATTTTACATTTTCTCAGGTTAGTGCCTTGATGCAATGTAAAAGACTTTATAGTTCTAAAAATAAACTTCATTTTCTTTAAGTAAAATTCAGTATTGTATTTCTTTCTTTTGATTTATCAGTGAAATACTGTAAGACCCAGACATGTTCCTGAGTTTTATGAGATTCCTTTCTATATTTTGTTTATTGCTCTAGAATGTTATTTTTCCTTCTAAGGAAACAAAAAAAAAAAAAAAACATACTCACCCTCTTCACACATGCAGTCATCATAACACTTGTTGTTTAGGCCACGATTGTGAGGTTTGCACTCATGTTCTCTCAGGTCACAACAGGAACCTAATCGTAGCACAGGATGAACCACAAATGTAAACACTGGCAAGAATTTTATAATATTTCTTGCTAATAAATATCATATTAAAGAAACAGTTCACTGTAAAAAATAAAAAAATAAAAAAATTTAAAAAATCATTTCATCATCATTTACTCATCCTCACATCATTGCAAACCAATATAACTTTTTTCTACTGTGAAACACAGAAGGTATATTTTGGAAGAAAGAAAGAAAGAAAGAAACTAATTCCTGGCCACTCTTTTCTATTGAAGGCCTATACTGTATTTTAGTCTTTTAATTCATCAATTTGCCATTTCCTGAAACCATTGTTCGAACATACGTTTGCAAGCATCACTGAAAAGTTATGTGGTTGAAAACTAGTGGATAGAAGCATATGACACTTGGCATGTGGAATTAAAAATTACATGCTGGAGATATTATATATTTCATATGCAGTTGAAATACAAACTTAGAAATGTTGTTTATTATTTGTCACAGCAGGTTAGGACAAAAGATATACTGTATATGGAAGAGATTTTAGAAGAGAACTTTTGTTTCTTTTCGCTTTATTACATTGTGTCAGGTTATTGCCCTGATGTAATGTAAAAACTCCTAATAGTAGTTTATTGGTTTAAAAAGTTTATTGGAATCAGCTGGATAATTTATTCAACGACACATTATAACTTAGGCAGAGAGTTGTCACTGTACCCCAATCTGCTTTGTGAATTAACTATTCTGACTGAAAAGATTATAGACTCAAAGGTTTATCTCATTTGCTCATAAATGTGCCCAGAAGACACTTGAAAAATACCATCAGTGTTCCATGGAAAAAAGAAAATCATACAGGTTTGAATGAATGGTAAATAATGATAGATTTTTAATGTGGTGAATGGGTGAACTATTCCTTTGATAATTGTAATATAAAAACAATTACAGCATTGCACTGACCAGGGAGGCAGTCGAGATGATGGTCACATGGGTCAATGACATCAGCATCAAGTGTTGCGTTCCCATTACTCTTGTTTTTGCCACGGCGTTTATCTTTATTGGGGAAATAGACAGACACAGGCCTCCAATGAAATCCTTTATTCAGAAATCAGCTGTGAGTTTGCTAATTATTTAAGCTTAGTAAAAACTGTTTTTGATTAGACTTGAGAATGCCCTTTCATACCTTTTCTTTTGTTGGATGGCCAAGCGTCTACAGGCTTCATATCCTCATAATCAGTCCAGTCAAAGAGTGCCATGTCCAGAGTCGGCATCACCTCCCCTTGAGTCTTCCCTCGACCCAGCTTCTGAATGAGATGGATTTAAAACATGGTTTTAGAAAGGTTTATTCTGGGTGATCAACTTGACGTCACCTTTAAGCAAGCTGCTAATTTAAAACCTGTGATATAACAACTTTGCACTGATTTATATTATAGGATAGCTGAGAAAAACTGTGAAGTACTTACACTAAAATAACAAAGAAATGCTTGAAGATACTAAATAGTATTCAAAATGCTAAATTCAGTGAAGTGACATATTATGCTAGTCCTGGCTCACATGGTCAGAGGAAGCATCACATAAGCCAAGTTTAGTGACAGCACCACCTACTGGTCATCTTACATTTACATTTATGCATTTAGCAGATGTTTTTTTATGAATTTAGTTGATGTGCATTCAGGCTATACATTTTTTTTACCAGTATGTGTGTACCCGGGGAATTGAACCCACAACCTTTTGTGCTGCTAACGCAAAGCTCTACCACTGAGCCACAGGAACACTTGTCTTCTGGACAAAATAATTTTCTTCATAATTCAATAAAAGCAACGTCCAGTTATGCCGTCACAAACTATTGTTTTTCACCTTCTGCAAATCTTTGGAAGCTTTAGAGGTGGAGAAAGTTATTATATTTTGATTTTGAAGATTTAAAGATTTTTTTATATATTTGATTTCTTTTTGAAATAATGTATACTGATTAATATTGCATAATAAAACCAAGGGCATTTATAATCATAAATAGGCTCAATGTTGATATCAATTAACAATGAACTGCCTGGCCTCACATTTATTCCAATTTAAAGTGTATTAAAAACATAAACGGCTGGATGACCAGTCATTTTATTAGTCATCCGACCAAAATGCTACTCCACCCTTTACAATTAAAGATCTAGGTGTTACATTAGAGAGTAAAGTTGTTGGGGTTTTTATTATAATTTATTACGATTTTTTTGACAATCATATTTTCCATGTCACCAAAACACCCTTCTTCCACCTTTGAAACAATGCCAAGTTATGGAACATGTTATCTCTTTCTGATAAAGAAAAGCTACTTCAAGCATTAATGCCCTCAAGACTAGATTATTGTAGTGCACTGCAAAGTGTCTGCCTTGCTTCCGTAAACAAGCTATAGTTGATTCAAAATGCAGCTCCTAGTGTTCTTGCCAAGTCAAGAAAATATTATCTTATCACACCAATTTTATCGTCTCTAGACTGGCTACCTTTCAAATTCTGCTTTAATTTAAAAATATTGCTACTTATAGAGCACTAAACTGCTGAGCTCCTTTGTATTTAACCAATCTTGTATCTCATTACAATCCATCATAAGGTCACAGAACTCTAGGATATCAAAGTCTGATATAGAAGCATTTTTACCTTTGGCTCCTAAACTCTGGAACAGCCTTCCTAATAATGGCCGGCACTCAGACACACTCTCTCAGTTTCAATGTAGATTAAAGACATCTCTTTAGCCAAGCTGAAGTGTTTCTGTCTGAAATAGTGAATTGTGTTCAGTCCACTTAGGGTCAGTTTTAACATACTTTTAGAACTTTAGCAAAATACAATGGTTTCAGAGATTAAAGCAAATGTAAGGGATGTAATGAAATGTTCCCTGTTTATTAGATTCCAAAGACACAGTAACACTGAAACTGTACTGTACTGTGAAAAGCACTAAACCAAAAAAAACAAAAAACAAAACAAAAATATTATTCTCCCTCATGTCATTCCAAAATTTGGCCTGTCATTTTTTTTAATGGATCACAAATGAAAAATTATGAAGAATTAGGAAGAACAATTACTCACAATTAGGTACAAAAATAGAGATATGAGTTGTGGTTTTACACCCTTCAGTGCTGAAACAGCAGAGGTTAGCAATCTTCAGATATCACTTTGCAAATACTAACTCTTGGAAAGAACATCTAGTACTAAGAAAGGCAAATTCGGAGAACATCCTTTACACACACACACACACACACACACATATATATCAGGTGTTCAACATCTTACTAAAAGATCCTTTTACCATAACAAAATGTACCCTTCATATGTCAGACCAAAGAAAAAACTGCATCTATGGAATAAAAATATAGATGAAATACATACAAAGAGGAAAATAAATGTGTAATACTGAATATAAGTAACATAAGACAGTAGTATGAATATAATGAAGAGTAACAATAAAAATAATAAAAAAAGAATAACTCATAATTAGGGCTGCATGATTAATCGCATGTGATTTACTGACTATACTGGCTTTACTGACGAGACACACGACAATCGCATGCAATTAATCATGCAGCCCTACTCATAATGAATAATAATGTATAAATAATGAACATGAATATGAAAAGAAAAAAATAACAATATTGGAAATTTGCATACACCACAATATACATAACTGCAAATCCCAATTCTAAAATTCTCTGAAATTCCCTTGAAATTTCCATGTCCACTGAAACCCTAAAAAGAGCTGTATGAACATTCAAAATGTACCCTTTTGTGTTCTAAAACATAGTAGAATACCTAGGGCTAGATTTACTAAACAAGGCAACTTAGCGTGAGACTGCAATCCCATGAAAGCACTGATGGGAGTGGAAAGTTCTGCCAAAAAAAAATAATAAAAGAAAAACCTTAAATTGACTACTGTTAGTAGCTGTTAGTAAATCTGGCTCTTAGATGTGTATACACTGAAGCCTGCACTCTAAAGCTTCTGGCATCACATGCTGATATGTGTATGAGCTCCTGTAAAGTTTTTGCCAGCGACTGGAGCAACAGCAGCACTGACACAGTACAAGTGAACATCATTAAGGATGGTGCTCTTCTGGGAGTTGAATGACTGGAGAGGACAGAGAGAATCTAACCAGAGTAATAACTGACTTCTGCTGCTCAGTGCCTCAGCAATACAAGGAAAAACACTGTGTGAAATCAAAATACCACATTCTTTCAGTTTCGCTCTTGAAATTTTATTTCATGATAAAAATATACCTTATAATTAAACTATATGGAGTACAGTAGTATAGATAAATGGATAGATATATAGATTGTCTCTAAAGACTACAGGTGATCTATTAGAGGAATGGCAGTTAGATTAAGTGCAAACTGAAGATCTGTCTTTGTATTTCTTTATCTAAGGCTGTTAGTGATCGAAGCCTAATTAGAACTGTCTACAGTACTTTAAGTCATTGAACTGCAATCCACAGCATTTTAGTAGCAGCTGGGGGTTCGTGTGATACAGTTTCAATTTTGTGTAGCCATAATGCTCTGTGTAGCCATACAACTTACATATGATTGTGTACCATTTGACATTATAGTGCTTGCAGTGCAATACTGTTTTGAAATTCTTTAGCATTTCTTCTTTTTCTTACATCATTTCCTGCAATTAATTCAGCCTGGACCACTTGAACAAAATTGACTTATAAAGTTGGGATCAGGTAAATAAATAAACTGTTTTGCCCACCAACCTCATTTGCTGGTAAATGGCCAATTTTACAAGCAATTTGTAACCCAAGTGAGCCTTAATGTTAAAAACAAATATAAGGCCACCCTTGTTGGGATCTTTTAGAACAATGTGCAGAGCAGCAGGTGCTACACACAATCAGAACCACCACAAGGTTTGACAGACTTAACTGTGTTTTGCTCTTATATTGTTATTTTTTTTCTGGTATTAATAAAAATAAACAATAGTATCTCTCCCACCTCTTCACTTCTCTGTCAAATTTTGCAGTTTGAATTGAAAATACTGAATTGAAAATATAGTCATATACTGTATAGTCAAAATATAGTCATTCACAACTGAATGTGACAATACAAGGATTTTTTATATTTTCAACATATTAGGCACACAAAAATGCAAAAATGCTGACTTTAGCTGAAAGAAAAATACTCTTTGTTATTGTTAAAGTTTATTGTTAAAAAATAAAGATTGCATGGGTGAATATTTTTAAATTAAATTCTTATTCTTTTACTATTCTTCTTTCTTTTTCGTTATTTCCCAAAAATCCATGTATTATTTAATTTAAATAAAAAGACCATTACATTGTGGTGTGGTAAGGTAAGGTAAAGTAAAATACAATAAAATACAACAAAATAAAATAAAACACAATAAAAAAAATTACATTAAATAAATTGATACCTCAAGATTTAATCTACTTAAGATTAAAATTTAGAAATCACCTATTGACTTTAAGTCAGAATTTTCACCAGTAACAGTCTATGCTCATCTCTCTGCGTCTCATTCTGGCAGCTAACTTTGCTTTCTGGATTATTTTAGCAAAAACACTATTCTTTTGCTGCTTTGTAAGCGTTTGTATGTCCTTAAGGAAATGCAAATGTAGTTTTTATTAATATCAGTATCCGGGCCTAGTGATGTCCCTCAAGAGAATCTGAATATATACAGGGAGTGGTAAAAAGAGTTCCAGGGAGGAGAATGGAGCAGAACAGATGGCTGTGAAAAAGAGGAGCAGGAGGATGGGCGAGCGACATCTCACCCCTCACTCGCTCTTGTGACAGCTCCCCTCCTCCACCTCCTCCCTGGTGCAAAGCGAGCTTGGTAATTTTACTCGTGTATGATCTAGCCCCGGGCGGCACTCAGTAATAAGCACGGCACAGAAGCACAGGTAAATAAATCTGTGTGATGAAGCGCTGCACACCACAAGGTTGACAAGTACCACCACTACTGGCTCCAAACAGCATTTCAGTATCTATATCTGCCACAGTGTGTGGTTCCAATGAAGATGTTCATTTTGGGATCTAACAACAAAATGACAGAGTGGAAAAAGACTCAAGGCACTTTAACACAGGCTGAAAGCAGCAAAACGTCCCAAGAGTAATGGCAATAAGTATTTCTAACAATAAAACCAGGATGCTGGTGAACTGTTTAACAAAAAAAAAAAAAAAAAAAAAAAAAAATACTATATATATATATATATATATATATATATATATATATATATATATATATATATATACATATATATATATATATACATATATATATATATATATATATATATATATATATATATATATATATATATATATATATATATAAAGAATCAAGGCAAACTGCTCTGCACTTATTTTCCCCCCAAACAATACAAAAATGCTTCAGGACATATTGAGCACAGTCCTCTGTGTAAATGAGAGAATAACAGCATCTTAGGAAACTAAACACTTTGGACAACACAACAGACCTTCATACTCAAGGACGCTTCTGCTTGCCAGGGTACCTGGGGTTTGGTGGAGGCTGGGGACAGTGTTGGGGGATGCTCGTTGATTGCCGTGGTTACCAAAATGGGGAAGAGAGAGGAGGGAGCTTCAGTGAGTGGGGCATTGTCGTGATTGGGCGGGGAGGTGTAAAAACCATCCTCAAATGCATTCATATCCTTCAACAAGGAGCCTAATTCTGGTTCAGGGTCATAGAGATCCCCTAGGAGAAAAAAGAGAGAGAAACTATGGTCGGTCTTTAATAAAATTAGTATTCGTAGTACATGTTGACAATATTGCTAATTTTGGGGTGAAGTTTACTAATCTATATTAGCAGAGTGACAAATCCAAACTTTTCCTGCTCACTGGCAGATATTATTTCAAATGTATCCAGCTAAGCACACATTCAGCTTCAAGCCACATTCAAATAACGTACACTACTTGGTCCACTACTGGAAATCAGTCTAATGTGATTAATGTGATTAATGATTAATAGAAAGTTAAAAAAAAAAACAGCATTTATTTGAAACAGAAATCTAACATTGTAACATAATAAAAGTTTGATAGTGTCATCACAGCTTTCTCAAAAATATTAAGCACTACAACTGTTTTCAACATTGATATTATTAGGGTTACTAGAAACTGCACCAGCTCCAATTGTGGTCCAGCCCAACATGTGAAGACTTCAGATGAGGTCAGCTATGGAGACTGAAGAGACTATTATCAATATGTCAGAATCATAATGATCATAATGATCTATATTCTCACATCCCAGACTTTAAGCTTAACATTGATAAATTAACGCTTCTCATAGCTATGTGAAAATAAGTGTATAATTGGAATAGTTCATTGTTGGAGCTGAGCTAAACAAGAGAAAGAGAGATGCAGAGCATGTGCAGAGCAGGGTGACGCAAGGAACAGTATTAAGAACCGCTGCTTTAGAACACTGATTTTGAAACTTGTGAATCCATTAGAATTGTTAGAAGACAGAATCGCAATTCATATGAGAAGAGATTTTTACGTGCACCTCTAGTTTTCTCTTCCTC
Organism: Cyprinus carpio; assembly: GCF_018340385.1. Lineage (NCBI taxonomy): Eukaryota > Metazoa > Chordata > Actinopteri > Cypriniformes > Cyprinidae > Cyprinus > Cyprinus carpio. Next base: position 4,204,757 of record NC_056582.1, on the reverse strand, counting down.
TTCTCTAAAGCAGCGCAGCATGGCCTCGCCCCCTTTGCTGCCTTTTCCCGAGGGTGGGGTTTATCTGGGTTGAAACATCATGAACCTGGGAAGTAACTTGTTGTAGTCCCTACCAGGCGTATTTGTAGGCATTAAACTGTCTGAATTTTAGAAGATGATATCTTCATTTGCACTGAACTTTCAGATTTGTAACTTTGCAGATATTGTTTATGCACAAACAGCAACATTACACACTAACTAACGTTAAAAAAGTGAAATCGCAATCAACCACCCCTTTAAACAGAGAAAAGCATTTTACATTTAAGTAACTTCTAGTGTATTCTTTACCTTGGACCTTATTCTTGAAACACAAAATGACAAATAAAAAAATATTATATATAATATATATATTATTATATATATTATATATAACTTAAGATATGTTATCTTTAATAAAAATAATAATAATAAATAATATATATATTTTCTTTGTCCTTTTGGCATAGATGTTTCAGCAACAGAAATATGGGGGATAATTTCTTATGAAATAAAATGCTTATCATATTGCACATGACTCATATTTACAAAGTAGAAAATTAAGCAAATCTCAATTACCTTTAGCTCGACCTTTGTCTCTTTTGCCTCCCTGTTTTCTGTGATCAGCCTGATGACCGTGGCCATGTCTCCTGCCTTTACGATTGAACTCTCCCTCCGGTGGATGATTTCCCCGCCGCATATGAGCAGGACCCCTGACCTCCTCATGAACCTCCGTCCTCATACTCTCCCCAGGCCCTATCTCCAGCCTTACAGGGCTTAGACCCTCCAGACTTGTCCCATCATCCTCCGGTTGATCCAGTGGCCTTTGAGAGTGAAGCACAACACTATCCTTTTCTTTACGTGACCAGTGTCTCCATCGTTGGCTGCCGCCCAGTAGTCCTATTTCATGGTCTTGCTTGGAGTCAGAGGTGGAAGACAGAGCCAGACTCCGTTTGGCATTTTCAGATTGCATCTCAGAGCTGTACGAGGTGTGGGTCAGTGTGATGAGGAGCAGAGCTAACAGACAACAAAAGCTGGGAGCCGCCATCTTCAAACACAGTGCAACCTGTTGTTTAGGGCAAGATCAGGTCAGACTTTTGCACTTTGAATACATGTAAGTGCACACACCTTAATTATTATTTTGAGAAATACTTATTAAATATCCTTTTTTTTTTTTTTTTTTTTTTTTTTTTTTTTTTTACATATATCATGAATAGTTCATTCCTAAATATCATCAACAACATATGCCATTTTAGGTTACACTTTATATTAAGGTCCAATTCTCACTCTAAACTATCAGTTAACTATGACTTTTGCCTTAATAAATTAATTACTGCTTATTAATGGTAAGTAAGGTAGTTGTTAAGTTTAAGTTCATGGCCATACAAAATATATGTTTAAACTACTAATAAGCAGCCAATATGCTAGTAATATGCATGCTAATAAGCAATTAGTTAATCGTGAGAATTGGTACCTAAACTAAAGTGTGATTTTTACAACAAGAATTAAGGTAAGTGTGGTTCCTCTATGATATGATTTCCTTTTTTTGTTGTTGTTGGTTGAACCGTTTGTTTCTTGGACCACATTCATCATTTGGCAATATCACATGGCAATATTATCAATTTTTACATTTTTTAAATATTAAGGATGTTAAGACTACCCCCCACCCCCCAAAAAAATGCATGCTCAGCATGTAAAAAGCATTTTCAGTGTATGTATGAATTACATTTGTAATATTATATTTGTAATGTTATGTTATATTTGTAATATGACTAACCATCACTGACACACTGGCAGATAGACAGACCATTTATAACACCCAGTTTGCATCTCATTGTTTGGCCATGTATTCAAGAATCCAGCCATATAAATTTGGATGTTATACCTAATATACCTTGATAATAATGTTTATCATAACTTAAATTAATCAAAACTGAAAAAAAAAAAAACGTCAAACTTTCAAGGATTTTCAAGGAAACTTTTGAATTTTAAATCAGGACTTCTCAAGCCAGACCATAATGTTACACCCACAAATATACTTTCATATTTAAATAATAGCTTTGCTTTGCTTTGACATGAAATAAACAAGAGCTCAAAGGCAACCTTAATGTGTTGAGAAAACTTGCCAGACTAAATATCAGGTTTGGATTCCCATAGGCTAAGAATAAGAGGATCCAAAGGAAGAATCTTTCCTCAGGTGACATATCAAAGTCAAGCTTATGAGGAGGCTCTCACCATGGATCTCACCATGCAAATCAGTGACATGGGTCTTACTTTGATCATCCAAGGTCTGCTCTCATCCTCAGATGCCCCCCTCAGTAAAACTGGCACCTTTGTCCCTGAGAGCTGCTCACGTTACATTTAAGACTGACACCAATGGTACTGATACAAGCATGCTAACTTTACATCTAACATGTCTTTCTGATGATTTGTCATGTTTATAATGATGAAGTAAGGCTATTCTTGATGGCTTCCAGTCATTATATTTGAAAGAATGTCACCAGTAATTACTTGTGGGATGCATTTGTATGCATTTTGTATATTATAGATAAGGAATTGCAATGAAACTAGAAAATAATAATTTAGCCAGTTTATGAATTGTGAGGCTTGTGTGACCAAACCACATTTTCGCTAGTGATAACCATGCTCAAAGAGTAGGTCATGGTGCTAGAAATGCCAGTGTCATGGGTTTGATTCCTAGGGGATGCATAAACTGATAAAATGCATACCTGTAAATGTTATCAGCAAGTGAGAAAGAGTACAAGAAATGTAAATCTGCCCAACAAGTCCATTTTATTCCAAATGAAAATCACTTAATGCTAAAGATTCCTTGTAGGTAGTAAGACTGCTTGGGCCAATTTAATTAATGCATCAGATGTACAATTTAACCTGAAGCTCTTATTCAGAAAGGCACAGATATTAACTTCAAAATTAAAGATGAATTTTCAATTAATTACTTTCAATTTAAGATAAGTTCACATCCAGTTTTATCTTATGTTTATTGTTTACATTTCACAGAATGGAACATCTTTTTCGTTTTTAACATACGTTTTATTCTGGATCATGTCTGTCTTCTGAATTGCAGAGCTTTGCCAAAAGCTCTCTTCCGGGATCAGAATAAGGCTTTGTGTTTTATGGACCAAAAATATGTGGGGTGGTGGTTGTGGCTTCTGTGTGTGGTAGGATTTGTCACAGCCTGTTTAATAGCTGTTGCAGTAACATTTTACTTTTACACTCAGAAAGTAAAATTATTATTATTAGTAGTAGTAATAGTAGTAGTAGCATTACTTGTAGCAGTAGAAGTAGTAGTAGTAGTAGTAGTACCTCAGTCATCAGACTGCTTAATCTCAACATTCTGGATATGACTTGACTGGATATGTGAGTGTGCGTCACATTAATCATATTTCACAAAAGTTTCTTTATATGCAAAATGTATTCAATGCAAAATTAATTAGTACACCTATAATTCATTTGGACTGGATGAATAAATGATCATCCAAATTCCATACAGTACATCTTTAAAAATCTCTAAATTCTTATTGCCGCCTTTAGGATGCAAGTAAAATTATCAGAAGAGAACATTACTCTTCATTGCCTTTGCAACTCGAGAGCACATTAAGATAGCAAAACTTAAATTGCAGCTCAATCTCTCACCATTATTGCCTTATAATTAGTATCTCAGTGCTGTGATTTAGGTAATGAATCAAGCTCAGTGAAATTAAGCAGAATTTAATGAGAAGGGTTTGGTACATCTGCGTGGTAATGAGGAGCCTTTGATATGCCATGGTTTATATTATACATTTTTCCCTTTTGCAATCAGATTCAAAAATGTCTTGCATGCACACACAGCAAGGTTTAGGACAACTTTCTACCATCAATCTTTGCTACGTACTCTCATCCAGAGATATGGCAGTGTACACATAGGTTTTAACATTGTGTTAGTGCTACCATTAGCATTAGTATTAATTAGTGCTTGTATTGAGTTATAGCCTACACTTTTATGGGCTTAGGGGTGTGTGCTTACATTGTGTTGGTGTCAGCATTAGCTTATTTAGGTTTCTCTGAGACTTTCTTTAATGTGGGTGGGGGTAGTTCATCAACCTGGCAACCCGCTCAGGAAGGCATTCTGCTCTGTGAAGACAGCAGCGTATGATAAATCAATGGGGATGGAGTATTGAGCTTGTGTGGGTCAATAGTTGGACCAGCCTTATCAGCCACAGACACACAAATGCACCTCACACCCTGCAGTGATGTTGTGTAGGGTTGCTAACCAGAGGACTTTATTGTGAGCTATTTAAGAACCTGTCCACAAAGACTATGTGAAGGAAATTGCATATGAGACTAGGTAGCCAAAACTCCTGCCAGAAGAAATTTGTATCAAGATTGAAGGCTCTTCATTTGGGAATTCTCACTGGTTGCTTTGGGCTGTGTCAGTCAGTTGTACACAATTGTGAGTTTTCACAACCGGAGAGAATTTAAATCGACCACTGAGCTTTAGTCTCCACACAATTGCTGGTCTCTATTCAGTATGAGCACTCCCCTGTAGACTTTGTTAGAATGACAAGTGTGTTTGTTATTAGCTCATTAGTCTCTCATCCACCACACACACACACACACACAAAAAAACAGCAACAGTAAAGATACCCCCCCCCCTCCCCCCAAAATAAAAAACTGTGTAAAAATTAAACAAACATGCAAAAATGTCTGGAAGCTGCTCAGATTCCTGAAGAGTCTCTATAAATTAAGGCTCTGGCTGTTTTGATTCATGCTGATCCCATACAAAAACTGCCTACTGTCATGTGACAAACAGGTGGAGCTTTGAGGGAGCTGAATGATGGGATGAAATTGAGTCTTGAGATGTGGGAGCTGTGCACCCTGCTGGGCTTGGTAGGACCTCACCCACAAAGACCACACACCATTTAAATAGGACCCATGGATAACATATACAACATCTGGCATGAGATGGCAAAGGCCCAGGGTTCAGTCATGAGGTGAGATGCTGACCATGAGATGACAAGAAAGAGAGGGAGATTTATAAAGATGCTGGGCTATGCAAAATCAATAAAACAGCCAATGACTAAAATGCTGCCTATTTGTTCTGTATACGATGACTGTTTATTAAAATGTGGTTTCTAGATTTTGAAAAGGCCTTGATCAAAACAAGAGAGTAAATATACTTTTTTTTATATATAAATCTGGAATGCAAATTTTTACTTTGACAGTAAGAAAAAGCTGAGTACTAATTCTCACATTTTCAGGAGAATGCTGTATATTTTACCCAGAAAATGTGAGTGGTGATTACCACTGTGTTCCTGGAGATTACAAGTGTGTTACTATCCTAAGGTGTTCAGAGTGGTTTATACAGTACCATGCTACTATGGTTAGGTGTAATGAGTGTGTGAGAATTGGTCTCTATACTAAAGTGTTACCATCCTACCCCACATCTAAACTTAACAACTACCTTACTAACTATGAATAAGCAGCAAATTAGGAGTTTGGTCAGGAAAAAAACTTAGTTAATAGTGAATATGTGTTCCCTATTCTACAGTGTTACCAAATATATATACTGATTGTGTATCCTAGTGAATCAAACTGAGAGACAATTTTGAAGGCTCAGGAAACAATTGCAGGTGTTTTGAGTTGATAAGCTGATTGGCATGTCACCATATTCTAATTTGTTGAGATTGTGAATTGGTGGGTTTATGTTAAATGTGAGCCAAAATCATCACAATTAAAAGAACCAAAGACTTAAACTTCTTCAGTCTGTGTGCATTGAATTTATTTATTACACGAGTTTCACAATTTGAGTTGAATTACTGAAATAAATGAACTTTTCCACAAACATTCTAATTTATTGAGATGCACCTGTATATATCAAATTGATGCTTGTGGCAAGCAAAAACTGTAAAAAGGTCCCTCACACATGATTATATTTTATATTTATTTATTTATTCTTCTTATTTTTGTCATCAGTTATGTGCTATACTTTATGTTACATTTTATGTATTTTATTTAGTTTGTTTATTGCATTATTTAAGTGTTGTGTGTGTGGTGTTTGTCTTTCTTTGTATGACCCTGTGCAACATCCATAGAGATGTACTGGCCTTGTTTTATGGGCAGGCCACTAACAATGAATTCTGATTTATTCATGTGATCTTTTATTTTTTGTTATGGTGGTTATCAGCACATTTTGGTATTTCAAGTAAATTGGTATATTAAAATGACAAAACTTGTAAGATAAATAAAATAAGTTACTTAATAAATAATTGTTTAGCTTAATAAAAAGCTGTAAAATACACAGGCACCAATATACCATCCTTTATTACATGAAATATTGTCGCCATATTTTTTAATAGAATTTCTGGAAACCATAGCTGCTAGTTTGCTACCATAAATTTAACAGGATATATTAACAGGGTTTGATATATCATGTCCAGTTGAGCAGTTATCACTTAGTAGTTACAAGAGCATAAATGTTAACAGTTAATTGTTAAATGTTCATATCACCCTAAGTATGAAAAATAATAATAGTGATGTGTGAGTTGATGAAAAGCTAATAATTCTTTAAATCATAAAAATGTAAAGTTAAAATAAATAATTGTAAAATTAAATCAATATAAAACACTTGAAATCATGTAATTATTTATGTGCATGTCATGTGACTGACATTAAAAAATCTTGAACATGTGACTATGTAATTAGCTTATTAAAATGTTATCTTAAAATCTCAGTGTATACTTCAAGTCAATATTTTAGTTCAAAAGTGTTCGGCTGACAAAAAAGTTTGGGAATCCCTGCCTGTGAATCAAGAACACATTTAATAGTCAAACTATACAATATTGTAACTTTGACATGTTATCAGCATGTTAAAATTCACCAAGCTTAAGTACTGAATATATTTTTAAAATGCACAGAAAGAATTTTCAATTTCTTTGATAATTTCTTTAAATTTCCAGTCCATCCAACATGAATAATCAATTATACATCCTGGAAACACATTCCAGTAACCAACAGATAGTCCTGTGTAGTATCACAAAAAAACAAATCACAAACACATGCTTCAGAGTCAGTGCATATGAGATACAAGACATATAAGTATAGCCATAAAACAAACAAAGATCTCAGTGGATTCATGTGGTAGTACTTCTGCTGTTTGTAGAGTAACAGCAGGCAAGTTATGATCATATAGGATATTCAACAAAGGGTCACAACATGGAGCCCAGCATGGTGCTTGGAAACTCAGCAAAAGACAACGAGAGCCAGACCCAGATAAAAAAAATGAAAAAATATCCCAGAAAGAAAACAGCTAGGCGGTGAGTATGTGTGAGCACAACATGGTGTTCAGAAACTTCAGATCCTACTACTGTGTGAATAACTGATAAAAGCCTCCACGAGTGACATGCATGATATTGTGAAAAAGTTTGAAAGGAATGTGGAGCTCACTAATGAACTCACTGACATCTCAAGAGGAGGGAGAGCTTCCACTGTGAGGTCTTCAACATCTCCTCCTGCTGAGATCTGGGGCTTCATAAGCCATCTGTTGCACCCCTGCTACCTCCAGAAAGCCGAAGAACAAAAAAAACCTTTTCATCAGGATGAAAGGTTGAAGCCTTTTCTCTTTCTCAACTGGAAGATCTAAGAAGGTTATATCTTTGTGTGAGTTTTCTGATGCTGAATGAGGTGGAAACAGACCACATATGGGACACAGTGAACATTTCCTCAGTCAATACCAGCTAACTCTAATTAGTTTCTATTCCAGGTATTATATGTAGGTCTACCTTAGTTGTAGGATCAGGTCAAGTTTGGTATGTAGAAGCAATTGGCTGCACTCCACTCCCCACAGCAGATTCACACCCACCAAATCTACCAGACCGTGAAGACAGTCTTAGCCATCAAGAAAGGGTGGCACTATTGTGAACCCTCAAAGATATTTTGCTACAGCGCTGTTGCTTACAGCCTACAAAAGGCAGCATCCTCACTGAATTTCTTACAAACAGCGCTCCCCAGGCAAAGAACATGGGACACTTGACTTACATTTGATTTCATGTTAGCATGTTGCTTCTGTTTTACACAGTTCAGCACTTCATGCAAAGTGATACAGACACAAAAGCAAAGTTAACGTAAAATTTATTTTAAGAAAGTTGATGCTGAAGTTTGGCTTTCTGTCTAATTTGAGCGCATTTGTTAATTTAATTATTTGTTGTTTTCTCTTTAATTACAATACATTTTAAGTTCTGGAATATTTGAAGAACTTTTGAATTTGAAAACACAAGTGGAATTTTTTTTAATTTTATTATTGAGTTATTAAATAGGTTTGATTGGCTTTTAAGGTCATTAGTTGTTCATTCTATGACCCTGATTTAAAGATGACCTTTATCTGCCTATACATGACAGCATTTAAATCATTAGATTTGTAAATGTATCCATCATCATTCATATTTAACAGTCTAACTACTGTGGTTTTGTATTGAGATATTGATTTAGTATAATACTGAGGTACCAGGGACTGATATTGCACAAAAAACAAAATTCTGGTATCAAGCCAACCATAAACCTTTGACTAAATGTGGAAAGTCTACAACGACACCAATAATATTACTGTAATACAAATATCATAAGTACAATTTCATACTCCACTCAGGTAAAGAATATTGCTTTGTCACAATTTATTTTTAATGGAAGTCAGATATTGCACTGCTGGTGTGTTGGTCCATATAAGCACATTATATGTGACTAAGATCAATCAAAGGGAAAAAACAAATGCTTAGCTTAGCAAATTGCATCGTTCCAATCTTGCACTGAGAATCTGAGATAAGGTTGGCTGAAACATTAAGATTTCACAGGCAGCCTCCTATTAAATTACAAAAATCAAACAAAAGAATGCTTCAAAAGAGGGAAATAAACCCACACAAATGAGAGCACCCATCTCTTGACAAATAGTTTTTTCAGCAATTTCACACCTCACATTGTTCGTTTTGGCAGCTCTAAAAGTGTCAAGGACACAAAACACATAGCAACAGGCTAAGTGTTAAAACTGCCATAAGGAGGATCCATCTGGTGCCAAGAGCTGAGGAAAAGATAGAGAGAGATCCTGTCTCCAATGTGACTGCTTACAACACATGTGGTGCTCCATCAAATATCACTGTTTCGCAGTATCACAACTGGCTCCCTGCAATGTGTCTCCTTATCTTCTAGCTGAGCATCCTGGCAGAATGCTCCTCATTCTCACAGCAGGGAAATCTCCTTCATCCTGTCCCAAAAACAGTCAGACGCAAAAGCACACACACTCCTGAGTGGGAGTCTTTATAGGCATGTTGTGAGGTGTGAAGACAACAAAAAGAATGGAACATGGAGAACCACGCCATATGACATCAACCGTAAAACTAGTCCGCATGGAAATGTTTCTGTTGAGTAAAAGCAGTTTCCATAGAAGACAAGCGGGAGACAAAGACAGTGTCTCATTTGCTAAGCAATAGACCAGCTGTCTCCAGTGTTCCACAAAGACTGATTCCCAGTTGGCCAGCAGGGGATTGAGGCTGGAGAACAAATCATGATGGTCTACCTTTGGAGTGTCTCTTAACAATCACCCTCTAGCAAGAATCAGCAGAAGGTCATTCAGACCTGGCTATTAATAGCTTCTTTGACATTCATTCAGCATTGTCTTGATACCACTGTATGGCATGATCAATAATTTATCATCTTTAAAAACATCATTCTTTAGGAGTGTGACTTTGTAATTACAACACACATTTGGAAAACACAATTACCAAGCAATAATTTAGGTTTACAATAATGTAAAAAAAAAACATTTAAGTAAAAAAAAGGTACAGAATGATGGAAACGAATGACCAAAAAGACATGGATATCACACTTCTCAACACCATTTATAAGCTGTGCAGCTGTGTTAGTATGACAACAGAGCCTACATGAGACTCAAGCATTTATTAGGGCCAGAAAAAAAAAATGCATCTAAAACAATCTTCTAAAGTCACAGAATCACAGTTTTGCAGAACTTTAAAAAACTTTTTTTTTGCTACATTTACAGTAGAGAACTGCAGTCTGCAATTATAAAATTTAAGGTACAAAGTGATGATGGTATAAGTATTACTGGATGGCATTTTTGTTCCTGTATATGTTGCAGTACATGTACTGTATATGTCATTAAATTTACTCATATAGCTAGTGTTAATTATACCTATATTTGAGTAATTAAAATCTGTTTATTACCATAAAATGGACTGATAATAACACAATAGAAGACCAAATGATGACTTACAGTTCCTAAAAATTAATCATTCCAGCAACTGTGGCCAATAAAGACAAATATATAAATTATTAAATGAATAACTGCAACAATATTTGACTGTAAAAGTATACATTTTGCCTTATTTTTGACATTACAGTAAAATGATGTATTGTCTTATCAAATATGGTTATTTATACCCATACTCTATGTGACAAAGCAATTTACTTTTAAGTATTAACATATTTCTACTATATCATTTTACATTCTTTTCAATTAAAAAAAAAATTCACATGGATTGACCAAGTTGATGTATAATTACGTGTGCAGAAAGAGAAAGAGCCTTATTTGGAGTCTAACTAAAATTCATAATTGCATGGTTTCAAACTCAGCTGCCCACTCAATTCAAGACAAGACAATTGTGAGCATAAAGATACGATCAAGCTTGTGCACACGCAGGTGCGCGCGCGAACAGACGCACTCTCCTACATTTTCTATTCCTCCTCTTTATAAAATATCATGAACATTTTACGAAAAATGAAACTGCTTATAAATCATTTAAGCACATTAAGAAGATATGGCGACTGCTTACGGGGTGTATCCTGCATAGACAAACGGCAAAATGCATATCTTAATGGTCAAGTTTTAAAAGAAAACTGTTATCCATACAGTTTTTAAGAGACTAACATAATTTGAGATTTGAAAATAATATAAATGAAAAACATACTTAGCAGATAATAAGGATAGGAAAGGAATAAGAGGCAAAAGTTATCTTACTGAAACCCCCAAGCGAAACAATAATAGCCCTATAAAAAAGATTTGTAATATGTTTCCGTCAAAATATTTGCGCAAACAAACACGATACAACACAATCTTTAAAGCATGAGAATGAGTAAAAGAGCAGCACTCTCACCGTGTATTATTCCGTTGAGAAGGAGCCGAATGAAGAAGCGGATTACAGATAAACTGTCTCGCGCTCAGAAAGTCGAGCGCGCTCCCCGAATGCGCGCCGCTGTTAAGTCTGATGTCAGTGATGATGGATTGGGAAAAAAATCAACGAACAAGCTTGCCACACAATTATCCCACAAGAAAGAATGAACATGCATTCCTACACATCTGCTCAGAAGGAAAGCTTAAAAGGGGACAAGCAACAGCCCTCACAAACAGGGAAGTTTTGATTTAATTATATCTTTGTAAACTAAACTAATTAATCCAGTGAAAGGTAATACATTTACTAACATAATGCAATTGTTGCTTGCAATTGCAAAATAATAATAATAATAATAATTGCACGGCTAATTGTTTTTTTTTTTTTTTTTCACTTTCCTTGTTAAAACAATTGTAATGTATATTAAATAATATTTAAAATGTAATACCTTGCAGAAGTCAGAGGAATACAAGGTGGAGTTTCCATCTAGCAAGTCATACTAAATCATCTAAACTAGTGTTATATCTCTATAAGTGGACATAACAGGATTGTATTGGTGGAAACCTGTTACTTTAAAACATAAATAATCAAGCTAATAATTATCTAAACAGCCAAAAAAATAATAATAATAATAATAATAATAATAATGTGTTGAAATGTTTAAACACAAAGGGTCTGAAGAGACCCCTCTGCCTGCGGCTTCACATTATCAGCAGATTTCAAAAATACAATGTGCAGTAAACATACTAAACAAAAACTTCTCAAAAGACTGCAATGAGAATATGCTGTTCCCCCAGTTTAAATAATAATAATAATAATAATAATAATAATAATAATAAATGATGACACTTGTACATTCTAGAAATGTTCTTATTCAGGTCTTACCGAGTTAAAATAAATATTACTTGGCTCGTCATGTGATTCATGAGGCTGTCCAGGTCAAGAGGTTAAGCTTTTGCTGGTTGGCTTGGTCCATCAAGCCACTGTTGGTAGATGTTGTAATTAGTCAAGTCAAGTCAAGTCACCTTTATTTATATAGTGCTTTTAACAATACAGATTGTGTCAAAGCAACTGTACACCATTTTTGTGTCCAAATTACACCATTGGGACACAAAAAAGCAACTTTATTTACTGGCAGCCATCAAAACATATATATATATCTTCTTTTTTGATAAATGTTTTGCTAGTAACATATAATTTCAGATATATTGCATGATAGCATAGATTAACTTTTCCCTCCAATCACCTGTTGTGAATGACAGATAAAATCCTTACTAGATTTTTTCCTCACAGAATATATGTGGCATTTAGAAATACCTCAAATTATGTTGATTAAATTTCTTGTTTAATGTTTATTATAAAAAGCTGTGACTGAACTGTGCTTAAAAAAAAAGTCATTGGTCATTTTGTAAAAGTAATACAAATGCAGAAATGAAAGACACCTGAACACAGTGTAAAATATATTTGACAGAATTATATATGATTGTCAAGTGAGCATATTTTTTTTTAAATCCCGAGAATGCATTAAGATATGCAAATAAACAGTACATTCGATGTACAAGTTTACGTTATATTTACAACTGATTTTACAAAGTTTCACAAAGTGAATGCATTAGTGAAGTAAGCTTGGCCGAATAAATGAGTACTGTACAATCAGCTTTAGTCTGAAAGAGATCATTGTTTTCTCAACGTCTATGAATAAGCACATTTCAAAGCTACCACCCAAATGAATGACTTCCTGAAATTGAATATTCTATCTAGACCATCAGTCCAAAACCTTTAGTCAGAATGATGTTGTACATACTGCGCTTAAAATACTGAAAATACGTAATATCCCATCAATCTGTATGGACATTTTGTTTTTCTGGATCACACACATGAACACACAAGATACATGGTGAGAACCAACCAATCCATCAGAATGAAAAAAGCAATCAGCGTGCTTATTACTCCATAACAGAGCCCTGAAATACTGTGCTTTAACGCTTACTACCCACAAACTAACTTTTGTACATTTTACATCTTATTCACATAAACACGCACACAAATTGTCGATCTCTATCTCTCTCTCTCAATCAGAAAGAGCTGTGACAGTGAGGCAATGCTGTGCTGTAGAACCCTGAAATGGATTTTAGATTACAAAGATTTCCACAGATGGTAAAAAGTGAGAGCTGCATCAGACAAACGCATTACATTATAATGGTGCAATATCTGAAGCAGGCATTGCAGACTCTGTTCCCTCTCATTTTTTTCTACTGAGCACCTGACAAATAATAACAACAATAAAAACAGTGTCTGTCACAATACATCTGCCTTCATCGAGAAAGGTAAATGTTTTGGACTAATTATAATACAATACTGACATCTAGTGTTAATGGATGCATAATCCATAACAAAAACTGCCTGTTGTCTCTTTATATTTGAGTATGTCCAAATAGCTACACCACTTTTTTTAAATCACATCCAAATATTGGCCACACAAAACAAAACAAAACAAAAAAAGAACAACAAACTCAAGAACCCATATATTGTTACTCAGTTATTCCAAAGGCCAAGCATTCTATTTTGTTTCTTATTCACTTCTGTTGGGACACCACTGCTAATGTATTAGAAGAACACAAAATCAAGTCACTGTGAAATGTTGTCATGGGAACAGAGGTGCTAGTCATTAAAAGACAATGCCAGCTGTATGAGATATGATTCAGTATGGCAGAAACAAATGCAGTGAGTGAAATTAGAACCATACCAGCTTCATTTGAAAGCAGATTGTTCATCAAAAAAAAATGAAAATACACATATATGCTCATTTAAAAATACTTCTAAATGAGTCTGCAATGAAAAACAAATCTGCTATGCTTTCAGTGTTTCAAAAGACAGACCCACATTTAATAAACAGAGGTTTATACACCTAAATATACTGTTAAATCCAGCAGGGGAAAAGTGTAAGACCTCATTACTAGGGCTAATTTAATTTGAAAACTGTTTATAAATGTTATATTTGTCATTCCAATCCACCCTGAATTCAACAATCTATCCAACAGCAACCGAATCTGGTCTGAGAACAATAAAATTCAATCTCATCAAAAGAAAAAGCCCCTACAGCTGTCATCCAATTGTTATGAGGGAGGTTACAGCAGACGTGCACATTCAATTTCAGAGCAGGCACACACGACTGCCCCCTTATTATTGATTTTGATTAAAAAAAAGAAAAAAGAAAAAAGAAAGAAAATAAAGCAAAAGAAAACCCCAAATACAATCATTATGTCAATCTCAAGAAGAAGCACAGAGTGAAAGAGTGCTTTTTCCTTTCAGTGCTAGCAATTTTACCCCTAAAAGCCTCTTAATTTCCCTAATGTTGCCCTTGGGCTTTGGAAGGGACCTCGTATTTGAAGACTACACTGAAGATCTTGCCTCCAAGACGGTCGGCCAGCCAGGAGTTCTTTATGACAGCTAGTTTAAGGCTCTCGCAGCTGAGCATGGCGTAGTAGTTTGTGTGGATGGCCCGACCCATTCCTTCAATGATCACCAGATCTGTGCCACGCTCTCTGACGACTGTGGCCAGGACTTTGTCCAGGCGACTGAAGAATGAAGAACAAAGGGAGAAACCATGGTTTTAAGCAGAGGGACCTCACATAGCATTAGCTTTCTGTTTCACTCAAACAATTGAAAATACCAATATGGCGGGAAAACATTATACCTCAGGTCCAAACAAGGAGAACTAGAACCATTCTGCACCAAAGCAAGTCTGTCCTCTTTGAGTGCAGCACTGAAAAAGGGAAAATGGAAATATGATCTGCTGTTACCGTTACTTCAGTATGATGTAAAAAAATAAGGTGTATTCGTTCATAATATTTATTTTTCAAAGAAACCCCTTTAATAAGCTTTAACCCTTTAAAACCTACTGTATCATATTTGATACACAAAATTCTAAGGCTCTTAATTATTAACATAACAGATCAAACTTTGCTGCAAAGGCCTTCTACCCTGTTGCATATTGTTGTTCAGTTTGATCCTCTGATTTAAAAAAAAAAAAAGTTACGTTTTTTTGTTTTTTGTTGTTGTTTTACTTCCTTGAGTATGAGCTCCATATTTTCCTAAATCATACTATATGAGCCATAAAAGCCTGATGTACCAGCATGATATTCAACAAAAAACACATTATATATATATATATATATATATATAAAATTTTTTAATTTTTTTTGTCTAAAGGCTCAACTGACTTTATATGTCAGGCTTTACAGGGTTTAGCCATATACTGCAGTACACTGTACAATTACTGATAAAAATGTTAAAAAATATTAACATTTATTGAAATTGAAAACAGTTACGAATAGTTCTGTTGTCACTGTCAAAGATCATTTCAATACAACATCACATAATTTGTATTTCATTCTTTCTACTAATGTGCAAAAATGCTTCCGTGTCATGTGACATTATCTATACTCATTTACATTCTACATAGGTGAGAGACTATACACTTTTATAACACCCCTGGTAAAGAGGGTGCGTACTCACTGAATGACAGGGTCCATGGCAGCTATTCTCTCCGTTAGGATCTGCAGCTCACTGTTAGTGACATCATTGAGGGCAGGGCCTGAGTTACTGGCAAGAACAACCTAAAAGGCAACATAATTGCATATGTAACTAAAACTTTAAGAACACACTGAAAAGTCTCAATAATTTGATTTGTAATAATTGTGTATTGTTGTTGACTTACCTCTGTGCCTCTGATGAGAAGTTCTCTAATGAAAGGGAAAACCCCGAGAATAATGTCTATTCCACTATTATCTACGAAAAATAATGCACATTTATGAGGGGGACCCTGTAAAAGAAAGCCAGCAGGTACACCTTCAATCAAGACCAGGAAGACTTCATAGATTGTTTAACATGCTTTCAGACAAAATATTGAATTCATAGTATGCACAATATCTTGAAACAGATGCAAAATATATGGTTTTTGTAATGTTTAAAAACCAGCCAGGGTAGACATTAGACAAAACATGCACATTAAAAAAGTTACAAACTCCACTATCAAATTTCAAGCCAGTTGGTGTCACTCCGTCCTAACCAGTTTTCAACAAGCAATTTGTTTTGTTTACATTAGTAAATAAATATACTGCACAGCAATACAGTCAGTAAGAACATAACAGTCATAAGAAAAAAGAAAAAAAATATTCGACCCACACAACTGGCATGTTTACTAATAACGTAGAATTCACACATTTATGTGCTCCTAAAAGGATCTTGGACAAAAAAGTTTATTCACATGAATTTGCTCTGACCATCATTTTAATGTTGATGGTAAATTACAAGCATAATGATATATTGGTTTTACTGATTAACTTTTAGTTAATCAGTAAAATCAATGCTGATATCTGATTTGTTTTTAATTCCTCCATAATTTCTCTATTATCTACAAAGAAATTTTTTTTTTTTAAATTTAATTATTTTTAAAAATTAAATATTTTTAATCCCTTTCTCTCACTCTACTTTTCTTATACATCAAACATGAAATAAAATCTGTGTCAGCAGTATATATATTTTTTATTATTTAGATGTTTTATATTATAATCACAAAACATTATCAAGGTGTCATTATTGTTATTATCAAGTAATTATTATTTATTTTGTAATAACTTTCAGAATTTTATATGAAGTGAAACGGTTTAATTCATAATATTACTTAAAAGTAACTATTGATCAGTTAATCAGTTACCAGTTACTGTTTTCTATCCTAAGCTACTTGTATCAGTAAAAACCATTATTGGTCAACCTATAATGCAGATTATCTTAAAAACTACTTTTAATTTACAAAAAAATTACATTTAGAATAACTTTTGGTTTGATTTTAGATTAATCTTAATTTCTGTGCCGATTTTATAGTACACTACTATTACTGTGTGTGAATGAGACCCAATGATGTTTGTGTTTTTACAGACAAAAATGCTTATTAACCCTAAAAGGGGTGACGTATCCTGTATCCTGGGGGATACAAACATTTGAGAGGCTGTGGGGAGAGGCAGTGGAAGTGCAGGTCTTATTTATTGATTTCATGTTGAAAGGGTGTTTGTTGTGAATATTTAGATCTGGGGCTCGTTTCAACAAGAGCTGAAACTTGAACTCTGAGTTTACTTACCCTGAGACTGGAAACTCTGAGTTTTCAGGTTCAGAACAGCTGAATTTAGTTTAGTGAGTGCACCACGCTATGAAAAGCCATGATCAATGGAGCTCCTAAATTATGATTCACCATAAAAAAATGTCTGCATATTTCCAAGTCAACATGTAACTTTAATTCTTATTCACTATTCTAATATCAAAGGTAAAGGTATCAAGGTAGAAAGGTAAATTTTTGTTATTGTATTAATTTTTATGGTATCCCACAGGCAAAAAATATATATTTTTAAAAAAGAACAAAAAAACAAAAAAAGCAGCTAAACATTAAGTATAAAAACTTCAGGTTCAATCAGGTTTAAGCATAAAAGGTTCATTAGTGTAGGCAACATGACTTTACAAACATTTGACATATTAAATATACAGTAAATATCATTCAGTGTCTATTTCAATGTCCAGCACCTTTTTCCACATAGTCTAATGATCTTTTCACATAATTAAATGTTCTCTAATCCGAACTATATAAGTGTTAACTTATTATATGTTAATGTTGAAATTTTATGAATTAAATTTTTACATTTTGCATAATCTGCATGTAAATTTTTTTTTTATAAAAATATATTTTTACATATAGACTCTACGGTCTAAAGCAGGGGTCGGCAACCTTTTCGCCATGACATGTTAAATTTTTCTGGTTAACCACTGTGCTAACACCAAACCCAACCAACCCCCCCCCCCCCCAATTGCATTCTGTACATACACATTTTTAAATTATACGATTAAAAACAATAGGCCTATTTGATTTGTTCATAAACTGTTTTTTTTTTTTTTTTTTGTACTTACAGTGTGACCATACTGAACACCACTGTATTTGTGTGTGTGTGCGTGTGTTTGACAAGGCCAATGCATTAAAACCGTTCAGTTTAATCACCGTTCTACACCGTTCTACATTAATGCGCTGCTTTAACTGATGCGCACGCACACTTATGCATTAGTAGAGTCAAAAATTTGATTTGGGATGTTTTAATTGATGTATTCTGGGGCTGATAAACTTGTAAGCGATTCGATGCGACTTTTATTAATCGATACTGAATCGCTACATTATATTTCTCAGCAACAAGGGGGTTAAAATCGCTGTTTTTTAAGTAACTAAACTCAGATTCATTGTTTGTAGAGAGTTACACAGACAATTTACACATCTCTCTCTCTCTCTCTCTCTCTCTCTCTCTCTCTCTCTCTCTCTCTCTCTCTCTCTCTCTCTCAAAGTGGCCATATTTGAGAAAAAAATCAAGTAGTTTGCATCACTGGATACAGCTGTTGGTCATTTAACATTTCTATCATAAAACGTATAGTTAAAAGACTTATATTAAATGATTTGCAGCTTCATCTTACCTCGCTCTCTTTAGCGTTAAACTGACGCTTCGTGCACTGCTTCTGTGAACAGTAAACCCCCCCTACTTTGATTTGTTTGGCAATCTCAGTTGACAAGCGCTGTTGGACCGCAGAGGCTTTGATCTGAAGTGCCTAGTATATGCAGGGGTCGCGCCCACATCCGTAGACCGCAAGTTAATTCTCACACTTTAATAGTTTTTTTATAGCTTCTAACAGGCTGTGTGACTATGAGAAGTTATTACCTCAAAATGTACGTCACTATGCAGTTTTCCCTATTACTCGCATGCCAGCGATTATCCCTCTGTGTGCCACTGTAGGTTGCCGATCCCCTGGCCTATAGACTATAGTCTCTATAGACTATCAATCATTTAATCATTTAGTTAGCAGTATTTAATATAGTCTTAGGTCAACAATACACGTGTTTTTTTTTCAGGCATGTTTATATACACACGTATACTTATGTATGTGTGTCTATGATATAAGATACTCAACAAAAATGTGTTTTTGTTTAATATTGTATTTTATACATCAGATTGTTATGGCTCATATGCACAATTCAATGATTATTGCAAAATACACAACTAAACCTTCCTGAAAAGCCTGTTGTTTCATATTCGACAAAAAAAACAAAAACAATTATCATAAAAAAAAAAGATAAATGCATAATTAAGAAAACCCAAGCTGGTTCAGCCCAGTACATGTTTTTCTTGAATTATTACTAACGATATAAAAGTTTTTCTTATATTCATTATGAAATCATGAAAGATTTCACAGCAAAAATACTTCACTTGATAAAAAAGCCCTTTCAATCAGAGGGCAGAGGCACAAAGTAGATTGTTTACAACAGGTGTATCAGAAAAGTTTTGTTTATGTTAATAATTTATAGACCCTAGAAATTTACGTATCAAATAGGATAAAGTAGGTTTGAAATTAGTAGGTAGATTGTAATTATTAACAATATTACAACAAATGTTTACTGTAAGTTACGAGAGAATAAAATGTTTTGAAAATATAGCTACGTGCATTGTCAAGCAAGCATTGTTTTAAATTTATACCCCCAAAGGGGTGATGTATCCAAATATTAAAAACAAAAATAAAAGTAAAGTTTAAAAAAAATTCAAAGATTTGTATTATTTGTGTCCTAATAAGATACAAAACAGCAATACATTAATTTGCTAATGTCTCTATGGTCTTGCCCTTTTTAGGGTTAAAATTGAAGAGATATTATCATATCACACCTGGTTAGGACAGAGTTTACTATAAAGTTCAATACAGCATTTGAGAGGCCTGTTAAAGACATTGTCGATTTAAGATCTGACCTTCAGTCTCTCAATCCACTGGTTGTAGGCATCCACAAGCCATGGCCTCTCTGGGAATAAGAAATGTATATAGATGAGATATAGATAGAACAAATAATATATTATTATTATATAATTTTTAATAGTTTAAAATAAGTTTTCACACCTTGTAATTGCTGTTTTGCTTGTTCAAACCCAAACTCTGGATCTGATTCAAGCACACTAAAGAACAATTACAGGTAAGAATATAGCCGATGTGTGTGAAAATAAATAAATAAATAATAAAATCTCCCTGCACATTCGTCAGTACACTCACTCTGACACGGCTTTGGCTCCCCAGTCGAAAACATTGCCAGCCAGGAGGCCTTTGACCAAATTGAACTGTCTCTGTTCCCAGCTCAGTTCCTCTACCGACTTCACCACCTTCAGATAGTATTTCAGGGCCATGTCATTCTCCTTCTGCTTAATCTGCAGGCAAACAGAGAATCAGACTGAGAACTGATGAACTCGATCAGCCACTTGCATGGTTTATCCACTGAAAAACAGACACACACACATGCATATAGATAGAGACTGAAACAATCTAATTAAAGAAAAAACATGTTTACAAGATTTTAAATATGAGATTGTGGGGAACTGATGTATTTTGAAGCACCACAGGCAAGGTGAAGGACGATTCAAGATTCAATGTAAACCTTAGAGTAGGGATCAGGAAAGTTGAACTCGTTTAAACAGTGTTCTCTTGTGTCTAAAAGACTTCTGACGGTCAGGGATCCATAAGCACTAGAGATGAGAGGAGAGGCAAGCTACATTAGAAGTGAGAAACACTCATCCAGCAACACTCAAGCACACACACACACACACACACACACACTAGACTTTAACTCATAAAACATCCTAATATCTACTAAGATCTTGATGAATAGTAAACGACAGATATATCAGTCCAAGCTGAAGAATGAACCCTTAATGAGCTGTGGCAGAGGCTGAAGGTTCATGGTTGCTCTTACAAAGGTTGATGCCGAAGAGTCTGGAGTTTATGACGGTATTTCTGACGAAACTTCTCTGCTCTTTCCACAGCCTCTGGCTGGTCTTTCTGGCTTGCTATGGCTCGCTTCACCACCTGTTAAAATACAAAATGAGCTCATGAACATTCACGATTTCCTTATTTTTTTCTTTGTTTTGTTGTGGAAATCTAGTGTACAGCAAACCTGACACTTCTAACCTTATCCTCTAACTACACAACACCAAAACACGTGCTAGCCTGCCGCAAATGATTAATGTCATGATTGTTATCATCTGTTTGCAGTAGTTTATATCCAGCTGGTCACATTAATGCATTTGTTAGCCAGTGAAGTTGCAGATTTAAAGCTGTGACGTGAGAAAGCAAACTGATGTGTTCACGCAGCCGACAGAAATCCTGCCGTGGCACAGAGCGCCATTCACACAGTTTTTCATTAAATTACATTATATTTGTCCAAAATAGTTGTTAATGTACATAATGACTTCACCCTAGGCTGTAAAATTGTGTATTGTGCATTTTTCAGTGAAATGTTTGTCTTTCTGTAGTTCTAATAAAGTCTGTATGCTTCACTTAGAGAGCTTTATGTAGCTCACGCTTTTTCTTTACGCTTTGCTTTGTTTTTGTTTTTTTTAAACACCGAACTTGAATTGAACTTGAAGTGGTGACAGCAGCGGCAATCCATTTGTCACTCAAGTGGCTAAACCCTTAATTATACAAAACTTTAAGGCTTAATATAATTTAAATGGATGGGGAAAAAAAATTCTGCTGTAAAGTCGGCCATCTTATAAACACAGGGAAGTCGTGGCCTAATGGTTAGAGAGTCGGACTCCCAATCGAAGGGTTGTGAGTTCGAGTCTCGGGCTGGCAGGAATTGTGGGTGGGGGGAGTGCATGTACAGTTCTCTTTCCACCTTCAATACCATGACTTAGGTGCCCTTGAGCAAGGCATCGAACCCCCAACTGCTCCCCGGGCGCCGCAGCATAAAATGGCTGCCCACTGCTCCGGGTGTGTGTTCACAGTGTGTGTGTGTGTTCACTGCTCTGTGTGTGTGCACTACGGATGGGTTAAATGCAGAGCACGAATTCTGAGTATGGGTCACCATACTTGGCTGAATGTCACGTCACTTTCACTTTCACTTTTTTGTATTGTTTATGGGTTGAGTGCGGATTATGGGATTGACTCCCTTTTGGAGCCAGTCTCTAGCGGCCAGTCGATGAATTGCAGTTTAAGTCACTTACGTGTTGGTTTCAAGAGAGAGACCACAAAGGTTGCAACTAGATGATACATGATACCTGTAATATTTTTTTTTTTTTTTGGCCCATATTTTGATTAGATAATCATCACGTGTTCTAGAATAGAAGCAATTAAAGTGTGAGAGTATGCACTATATATTCATATGTACATAATGTCAATGCTTTGGCCTTTCTGTAAAATATTTAAAGATCTAACTAGTTAGAGCGTGTTAATTTCAACATCTCCTAATACATTTTACAATTCTGAAGTAGATTTTCAGGGCTCCAGACTGCAACTAAAATAGTCGCATCTGCGACCAAAAATGTTGATTTGGGAGTTAAGTTTATGCTGAGGTTGCCACTGGTGACTAGAGAAATTTACATTTGAAAATTTTACATGTAATGTCTTTTTTCTGATTGTTTTGTGATCACATCTTTTGTTATGTTGACGCTATAAACTGAGACGATGCACATCAAAGTTTTAATGCAAAAAAGACTTTCAAACAGTCCTCATCTCTACCAAAAAGCAGCATTGAAAGCACACCTGCTGAAAGCAGTTCCATTTCTGGTGGCATGAGAGAGCAGAGATGCGCAAAGTAAAAGTGCAGAAAAGCTGTGTCTATTTAGTGCGTAACTTAAACTACAACAGTTTAAGCTGTCAGTTTAACAATACATTGTTAACAATTCGTTTATAATCAGTACTATGGCTTCTTACTCTAGTTCTGTTGCCATGACAAAAATTTAGTCATCATATTACATTGAAGTTACATAACAGTCACATATCATGGTTAGGTGGGTAGGTATTGAGCTTATATAATGACCAATTCTGTGAAAGAACTAATCAATTTTACAAAGTTTGCCAGGTTAGTGACCTCAAAACATCTACATATCAACATATACCCAACCAGAAAGTGATTTCTGTCCTGTTTCTACTTTTGAACTAACGGAAATTCAAGTCAGAAAGGCCCAGTGGGTGGTTGTTGGTCAGAACAAGCAGCAAAGTTGACCAGCCTTTATGCTGAGTTGTGAGACTTACATATTTATTTTATAACAAGTTATCATAGCAAATTAATAATCAAAGTTTCAAAAAGAAAGACAAAAAAACTGAGCCTGGAGGCCTTACCCCATCCAATGCCTCCTCAAAGCAGTAGAGCCAGTACTCCGAGCCAATGCATCCTCAGTCAGGTCCACCGTGTCTGGAATATAAGAGGTTGCGTCCTGCAGCAGGGGGAGGTTGACTAGCTGCCTCTCCAGACGGTCCATCTCCAACATGTCAAACTGGAGGGAATGAATAAAGAGTAAGTACCCAACAATGCATTGAATTTCAATTTGTGCATTCATCTGCACAGGAAAGGCTATAATTCCTCAGCAGATATTTGTTGACACTAAGAAGAGGTTCAAAAAATAAATCAGGCAAACACATCTAACTTAAGGGTTCACTGATGATATAAATATTGATTTTTTCATTTAGAATGCTGAAGTGATAACAAATTTTTGTAGGCCAACCCAGAAGTTATTATAACCCTGGTTCCCTTGACAAAAACAAAACACATTTACATTTATTCACTTAGCAGACGCTTTTATACAAAATGATAATTAAATGAGAAATTAAACAAGCGATTCATTGTAAAGAGGCAATAAACACAAGAAGTGCTAGTAATACAAATCTGATGTTGTTCAGAAAATTATAAGATAGAACAGGGAGGAATTAAGGAAAAGTGTAAGCTTTTTTTTTTTTTTTTTTTGCAGGATGCAGTAAGGTGCTCACAGAAGAGATGAGTTTTCGGCTGTGGGTGTTCCAGATGAGGATTGGGAAGATCATTCCACCAGCAAGAAACCGTGAACAAAAATGTTCTGAAAAGTGATTTTGTGATTTCTCACTGTGATGGTACCATGAGGCATTCCTCATTTACAGATCTCAGGCTTCTGGAGGGGATGTAGCCTCATAGAGTGGATGGAGATAGGAGGCTGCGGGACCCTTGGCTGTTCTGTATGCAAGCATCAATGTCTTGAACTTGATGCGAGCTGCATCCAGTAACCAGTGCAAAGAGATAAAGAGAAGTGTGAGACTCTTGGGCTCGCTTAAACCCATGCTACTGCATTCTGAATCATCTGTAGTGGTTTGTCTGTACATGTTGGAAGCCCAGCCAGAAGAGCATTACAATAGTCCAGCCTATAAATGGCAAGAGCCTAGATGAGAAGTTGTGCAGCATGCTCCTTTGAGAAGGGCCTGATCTTCCTGATGTTGTCCAATGCAAACCTGCACGATTGTGCTGTCTTTGCAATGTGGTCTTTGAAGGTCAGATGGTCATCAGAGATTACCCCAAGACTTCTGACTGAACTTGATGGGATTATTTTTGATGAACCTACCTTAGCTGGATGGTGAAATTAAGCTGTACAATCAGAGTGGCAGGGATAACATGAAGCGCTGTCTTTGTCAGGTTGAGCTGGAAGTGATGTTCTTTCATCCAAGATGTCTACTAGGCAGTCTGAGATCTGTACAGCTACCGTTGAACCATCTGGTTGAAGTGAAAAATAGAGCATAGCAATAGTACGAGAAACCATGTGCCTGTATGATGGATCCCAGTGCTGCAGTGTATAGGCAGAAGAGGAGGGGCCCGAGAACTGACCCATGAGGATCCCCTGTGACCAGCTGATGTGCTTTGAATACTGCAGGCAATCCTGAAAGACCTACCTGAGGGACAGGATTTACCTGTGAAAAACAGTGAAGTAGAGTTTCTATGATGCCCAGTGATGAGAGGGTGGAATGAGGGGACTTATGATTGACAGTTTGAAATGTGGCAGATAGATAAAGCAGAATGAGAACTGATCATTTGAAATCAGCTTTCGCAATCGACAGCAAGGCAGTCTCAGTTGAATGGCTGCTTTTAAAACCTGATTGGTTCTTATCCAGCTGGTTATTCTTTGAAAGGAAAGATGATAGCTGGTTGAAAATATATAGTTGCCTGTATGGAGAGATGTGTTGACGTGTGCAAATGCTGGTAAAAGTGTAGGAGAAATGACTTATATATGATGTGAGGGTACAGGGCCTAGAGGGCAGGTGGTAGGATGAATGGGCAGGAGAAGGCTGTGGATGTAGCTGGTCTGAGTTCTTGTGTGTGTGGAGCTGAAAACTAACTACTGATGGTTAAAGATTTATATGTGAAGAAATTAGCAAAATCTTCAGCTGTTTAGAGTTGGCAGGAGGGGGCGGAGTGGGGCAGAAGCGCTGTTAATCTTGTGGAAATAAAAGGTTTTGGCAGTGTGGACCATGACAGAAAAATATGAAAGCAGAGACTGATACATACTCAGGTCAGCTGGATCTTTTGATTTGCTTCATTTTCTCTCTGCAGCCCTGAGTTTGGACCAGTGTTCACAGAGAACATTGGATGACCAGGGGTTAGACGGGTTAGTACACACTGGCCTGCAGGAGAGAGGACAGATATTGTCTAGACAGGAAGTTAAAGTGAAGATAAAGTGTCTGTACCACTTTTCACATCAAGTGGTGAGAATTGAGTGGGAGAGGGAAGCAAGGATTAGCGTAGGTTTTGTCTAAATGAAACTGGCAGGCGGTTGGTGGCACACAAGAAGTAAGATGAAATTAAAAGTAATAAAGACAAGATCAAACCTGTTCAAAGGTTTCACCAAAATGTTTTCTGTGATACAGCTTGATCTGTAAATGAGTTTGAGCTGGTTGCCTGATTTTTGAATTCCTGTGGTGGACAGCATAGACTCAGATCATGGGGTTCGCAGGTTGGGCTTGAAGAAAAGTTTGAGAAGGGTTTCGGAAGCTTCCGCTGTGAGCTCAGGGACTTGATGGGATTCAGATACTTTTTCTCTTGGGTCATCTGATTCCGTGGATAGTGATACATTGGGCTCATCTGGTGAAAGTTAGGACGTGGATGTGGTTGGCGATGGAGATGGAGATGAAATTGTGAGCACTGAATCTTTCCAACCTAGCTCCAGTCCCGCATACGGGGAAATGTTAAGAGGTATTGGCATGCACTACTAAGATTTTTGTTTAAGTCTGGTCATGTGAAAGGCAGACGCCTGTACACAATGGCTGTGTTACAAGCTTTCCTAGCAGACTTGCCTAGAGATCTAGATCAGTGGTTTCCAAAGTGGGGGTCGCGACCCACCCATGATGATTTCCAGAAGAAAAAAAAAAATTAACGATTAGAAATAGCACATTTTATCCATAATGGTAAAAATACTAAAAATAGTAGTTAAATTAAAAATAAAAGCCATCCAAATAAAAAAAAGCCTTTCAATTTTTCTCAACCGTGACTCCTGAGGTGATTACGACAGAGTAACGACATATTAGCAACAGCATCATTTGCAGCAGGTCAATTTACACCATGTTAAATATTATGACGTGCACGTAGGTCATTTTTGGGCTTTAAGCTTAGTATATTAACCAATTTTTTTCAATATGAAACGTTGGTCAATATCGACCAAAGACAATGCTGGGAGGCCAGCAGAGAAGCCAGTGGAGGAGAGTGGAGAAGCACCACCTTTAGAAAAGCCATCGAACTCAGGTATGGAAAGAGCCTGGCATGTGCTTAAAAAGGACATCCATCAGCCTTTCTCCAAGTGTCGAAAGTATAGAGATGAATTTATTCAGTATGGATTCACATGCGTCATCGTCAACAAAGTACAACATCCCCAATGTGTAGTGTGTACTGAAGTGTTTGCACATGAAAGCCTAAAGCCTGTAAAAAATGATACGGCACTTGAAAATCAAGCACCCCTCTCTTGCTGCTAAACCAGTAGATTTTTTCCAATGAAAGGAGCGAGAGTTGCAAGGCCAAAAGGAAGTCCTGACTAAACAGACAACAATCCCTGCCAAAGATCTACAGGTGTCATATGAGGTGTCATATTTAATTGCACAGGCAAAAAAGCCACACATGATCAGGGAAACCCTTATCAAACCCAGAGCTATAGCTATAAGTCGGGCTATGCCTGGGGATAAACTGGCCCGTGACCTAGAAGCAGTGCTTCTGTCTAACGGGACTACTGCCCGACACATCTCCGACATGGCCCAGGACATAAAGTGTCAGCTGGTGGACAGAGTGAAGAAAGGGAAATATGCTTTACAGTTAGATGAATCCACAGATGTATTAAACTCTCCCCAGCTGCTTTTATTTTAGTTCAGTGGCGCTGTTGACATATGACGCTGACGTGTTTTGCTGACGTGTTTTCTTTGTTATTGGGCGCGCCAGAAAACACGTCAGCAGTGTCATACTTCAACAGTCAAAGCAGTCGCACTCAAAACAGACCCAGAAGAGAAGACAATGATGAATAAAGTCGTCATTTTTGTTATTTTTGGACCAAAATGTATGCTCTCGGACTAAATCTAAAATATCTTAAACTGTGTTCCGAAGATGAACGGAGGTCTTACGGGTTTGGAACGACATGAGGGTGAGTCCTTAATGACATAATTTTAATATTTGGGTGAACTAACCCTTTAAAGTTCTCCATAATTAAGGGTGTGGCCACTTGAGTGACAGGTGGATTGCCGTTGCTGACACTGCCGTTGAGCTAGGTGGGCATGCCTTCAGCAACCAGCTCCGGCCTTTTTGCCCATTTACGATTATCCAGGAGTGACGCGCTGTGACTTGCTGCCAAGATGGTGACAGCCTGCTCCACCCACTTTGAGCCACAAAAATGCTCTTCAGAAAACTACGGGTGATGTCCATGTTTTTATACAGTCTATGGCCACGGCATGGCTGAGTGGGCATTCCTTTTCCCATAGTGTCCACTAGAGGATGCAGTATGAGTTCCCTAGAAGAGAAATGTCTCAGGTTACACATGTAACCACGGTACCCTGAGAAGGAATGAGACACTGCATCTCCTCACCATGCCTAGGGCTTACCTATTTTCACGTCACTTTCAGACAACCAAATTAGTGACGTGTTAAGTAGGCACCCACTTATACTTCCGGGTGCCCACCTGTGATGTAACAGGCTACATGGACCAATTGGATTGGAGTTATTTCCCATGCTGGCGGCAGTTCCCATAGTGTCCACTAGAGGACACTCGTTCCCTCTCGGGAAACCATGGTTACATGATGTTTCAAGATGGTGCCGCCGCATTCGGACGCTGTCCTGCTCACTCCGCTTAGACTGTGTTTTTGTTTAATTTTTTACTTACAATTACTCTCACCTTTTGCACGCATAACATTGGTACTGTTCACACATGACAGCAGAACACTTTTAATCATCAGAAACCAGTTTTCGCTCCTGTTTTATGACATTTTACCCAACAATCCAAGTTGGCTACCTGAGATTCTCCACACGAAGGATGAGAACAATGACTATGAGAGGGCTCCTCCGAGGCTACGAAACCGAAAACACAGAGGGAAATGCGCTGGGGTTCACAATAGATTGAGGACCAGAGCGCACAGTCCACCTTTACCCAGTATCCTGCTAGCCAACGTCCAGTCGTTTGAGAACAAGATGGATGATCTCAGAACCAAGATAAGATTCTATCAGGACATAAGGGACTGCATCATAATCTGCTTATCAGAAACATGGCTGACCCCCTCGGTACTGGACGAAGCTGTAACATCGTCTGATTGCTTCTCTGTTCTTCGAATGGACAGGACTGCCGAGGCTGGCAAAACCAGAGGTGGCAGGCTTTGTTTCATGGTCAACAACAAATGGTGTGACCCCAGGAACATTACCACTCAGTCGCGTAGTGTTGTCAAAAGACCTGGTTCTTCGGTACCAAGTTGGTATTAAAAAAACTAAAATGTTACAGTACCAGTTTTTTTTAAGTACCGGTGGTACCGAGTACCTGGTCAACCCAGTTATTGGTGTGCTATCCAAAAGGTGCGCAGATGCACTGTCTTCATAAAAGCACTGAGATGAGGCGACCTCAAAAGGAGGAAACACACCAAAGCGACTGTCTTCAGAAAATTATGGATATCATCTTGCCTGTAATGCCTGAGCAGCATTTGTGAGTGCAGGCTTAGTGCTTATTTGATTACAGCCGTTACTGGGGAAACCTCTCTCTATTGCGTGCTCTACAAGCACCTCCTGCTGGCAGAGAATGAATTTGCATATGCTGCTGTGGGAAACACCACTTCTGTATTAAATACTATGAAATATTTAAATTTGAATGTCGGATTGAAATGAACGCTGTTATTAGAGTAGTTAATCGTTAGCATAAGTGCGGCTAACGATAATATAATGAGCATTAGAATTAAGTTTCTTTATTAACTATTTAATGCTCCTATAACTTATATTAGGGTAAAAAACTGGATGTCATGATGATATTTACTATTTTTACACACCAGAGTCTTTTTAATGAATTGTGAATCTAAAATATACGTGTTAGAGAATGTACAAATTAACATTGTTTGTGTCATATCAGTAAAAAAAAGCAGTTCTGGGCTTTTTTTTAAGCTAACTTAGTTATTATTCTTGGCTTTAAAATTCAAAATCCCTTTAAAAATATGTACACAGTTTGGATTAAATGACAGTATAGTCAAACGTTTTAATTGCCATGTTTTTGTGTTTTGCTTTGGTACCGAAATTGGTACAGAGAACCGTGGATTTCACTGGTATTGGTTCCGCGACAACACTACTGTCATGTTCCTGTTCGCCTCATCTGGAGCATCTAACGATCATGTGCCGCCCGTTCTATTTGCCTCGTGATCTTACAGCGGTCATCGCCACGGCTGTTTACATTCTACCTCAAGCAGACACGGAGATGGCCCTGTCTAAACTCCATGATGTGCTTAGTGTCTGCTTAAACAACCACCCAGACGCTGCCATCATTGTAAGTGGGGACTTTAATAAAGCCAGTCTTAGACATGTAATGGCAAACTTTTACCAGCACATTTCCTGTCCAACCAGAGGGAGGAATACATTGGATCACTGCTATTCTCAATTCAGGAATGGCTATAAAGCTAGCTCACTACTGGGTTTTGGAAAATCTGACCATACCACCATCTTCCTCATACCGGAATACAAACAAAAGCTTGTGCAGGCAGCTCCAGAGAGGCGGGTGGTGAAACGCTGGTCCACCCAATCAGAAGCAGCGTTACAGGACACACTCGATGACGTGGACTGGGACATGTTTAGGTCTAGTTCCAATGACGTCAGTAAGCTTGTGGATGTAGCTGTCAGCTTTGTCAGCATGCTGGTTGAGGAGTTAACACAAACCATAACAATTAAAACTTTCTCGAACCAGAAGCCATGGTCGGGAGACATGAGCGGATACAAAACTGCATGTTACACTCTCTGACGCGCTGTGAGAACCGCTAAACAACAGTACAGAGAACGAGTGGAGTCTCATTTCCAACTAGCTTCCAACGTTTCGAAGCAAACCGCTCCGGCGATATCAACAGTCTGCCGATGTGCACAGAGGAAAAGAACAGCTGCGTCAGTGATGCGTGCGCAATCACTGTATCGGAGGATGAGGTTCATCGAGCTCTGAAGCGTGTGAACATCAGAAAATGCAGCTGGCCCAGACGGAATTTTGGGTCCTGCATTGAGATCATGAGCCGATCAACTGGCTGGATTGTTTACATCTATCTTTAACGAGTCTCTTGCACAGTCATTTGTCCCTACATGCTTTAAAAAATGTATCATCGTTCCTGTACCAAAAAACAACAATCCATCTTGCCTAAATGACCATCGACCAGTGGCACTCACATCACCAATTATGAAGGTTTTTGAGAGGCTTATCAAGAACACCATCTGCTCCTCTATCCCTAACAACATTGACCCACTCCACTTCGCCTATCCCCCCTAATAGGTCTACTGAGGATGCTATCTCCCATCTCCTGCATGCCACTCTCACCCACACCAACAGCAATAAAGGGAATTATGTGAAGCTGCTGTTTATAGATTATAGCTCAGCCTTCAACACTAGTCCCCCATAATCTGGTCTCCAAGCTCAGAAACCTTGGACTGAATGCCCCACTCTGTGACTGGGTTCTTGATTTTCTATCATGCAGACCTCAGGTAGTGAGGGTGGGTCAGACCACCTCCAACATCATCACCCCGAGTACAGGAGCCCCACAAAGATGTGTTTTGAGCCCGCTGCTCAACTCCCTGTACACATATGACTGTGTGTCCTCTCACACCTCCACTTTTGTCATCAAGTTTGCGGATGATACAGTGGTCATGGGCCTCATCTCCAACAATGAGGCTGCCTACACTGATGAGGAAGAAAGTCTGACATCATGATGCCAAACAAACTGTCTCTTTCTGAATGTCAGCAAAACCAAGGAGCTGGTTGTGGACTTCAGGAGGAGGCAGCAGCGGATCTACACCCCACTCATCATTAACGGGACCTCAGTGGAGAAAGTGAGCAGCTTCAAATACCTTGGTGTACACATTTCCGAGGACCTGACCTGGACTAATCACACTATCAGACTACTAAACATGGACATTAACCACACTGCACTTTAGAGACTCTGGTAGCGTAGGGTTACCCAATAACTCTGTCCACACTGCACTTTTTTGAGATAAGATAGTTTTGCAACTCATCCTCACTGCACATTGTTTACATCTCTGCACATCATCTGTGTAGCAGTTTTTGTGTAGCATCTCTACACATCATCTGTGTAGTAGTTTAATATATTGTGTATATTTAATTTTCTTATTTTTCTTCTTATTATTTTTTCATATATTTCATTATTTGTATTTAATTTTTCTCTTATTTTTTTGCAGTCTAAAAAGAGTATGCCAGACCTACATTTCACTGCTTGTTGTATGTCATATAACTTGAACGTGACAAATAAAATCTTGAATCTACATGCATAACCACAGACATTTATGAATCTTAAACATTTTGTCCATAATGGTAATCTTCACAAATGAACTTCTGAATGCCTAATTACAATCACCATTTGAGTTAGAAGGGTCTGGAAAAGCGTGATTATAAACACAATGAGGCATAGAAAATTGACTAATAAATTCACGAGTTTTCCTGTTGGTTGTATTGACAAGTAAGTCACAGACAACCTGTTTCAACCCAAAAGGTTTATCATTCATAGTGGGTAATTCTGATGTATATTATGCCATTGAAAAAAAAAATTATATATATATATATATATATATATATATATATACTATAATATATATATATATATTATATATATATATATATATATATATATATATATACATACTGAGATTGTTTTAACCACAGATCTTATTTCAAGCATTTAATCAAAAATGCATTCATAAAACATGTTGACCTTGGGACCATGGAACCAGAAGTCCTAATATGCTGACTCATGCATGGGTTTTGGCCTACGAAAACACGTCATCTCTGCAGCTATAGCCCTAAAGGGCCATTCACACAGATGCAACAGTATCCACCTGCAGAAAAACAGTGCTGCTGATTGGAAAAGAAGGCAGTGTCTTGAGACACATCTTTAAGAGCTGAACTTCTTTTAACTTGACACACCGTCTTTATGTGGCACTCATGTGAAAAAACAATGACAAGAGTGTTATAGTTAAAAATGTCTGTTTAGCGCATGTTTGAATTGGAAAACAAGTAAACAGTGGAACGTTTTCGATCTAAACGGCCCCTATAGTGCAATCAAAATGGCACCTTTATGACAAATTTTCACATTTCTCTCAACAGCAACTGTCAAACGCACCAGACAGTGAGTACTCATCTACAACTAGATAATTTGCACCTTTTACACTCATGATAAATAAGTGCATCACACTGAATAATATCCATGGCAACACCACATATATTCATAATGGTAAAAAAACTAAACCTTCAGAAAACGCTACTAGTGATGTCTTTTTCTTTTTCTTTTTTTTTGAAAGGAAAGAGCAAGCAGAGAAAAGCACAAGAAAAGCCTGGATAGAAATGTACTTACTGGAAACTGAAGGGAAAATATTAGGGAATAGATAGAGAAGATGGATGAATGGATGAACAAATGGACAGATGGAGAAGTGGAAAAGAAAAGAAAAAAGAAAAGAGATGAAATAAGAACATTATGAGAAGATAAAATAGGTCATGAAAGATAAGTAGCATGCATCTCAATTGGCCATATCCATAAATATAGTGCATTTAAAATTCAACTCCAACTACAATCTACTTTGTCTTTCAAAAAAAGTTGAAACACTGCAATAGCAAATTTACTCTAAGCCTCTTCTTTGTGCAATTTACCGTTCCACTACGAGCCCGTTGAATAGGATTCAACTCTGGAGATACACTCATGAGACCAGAGCTGCCAGCATAGTTCTCTCCCCAGCTGTACTGGTTAGGATCTAACACAAAGAAACAAGTAGGTAAAACAAACCACACGCACTGCAGCAAATATCAAACTGTTTGATTGTGTACACAGCAATAGCTTACTGTCTTCTTCTGCCCCCTTCAAAAAGGCCCCGATAGCACCAAGATATCCTTCATGTCTTAGAAATAAAGCCTGAACCTCCCCCTACAAATAAACACAATTCTTTATCCAAAATGCTCACATAACACAGCAATATAAGTTTTTTTTATCCTGAGATTAAAAATATTTTACAGAATTTGACAACATTAATCGTTTTATCAAACACTCATGTAATCATTATTGATACAGTATTACACAAACTATGATTATGAAAAAAAGGTTGGAGACCTTAGTGAAGAAATTGATGCTATAGGTGATGGTGTGCATGGTAACGGGATGTCCTCGAATGAAAAATCCTCCAAAATAGACTCTGGTAAGGTTATGCAGTTTGGCGTAGAGGCAGGCAAGCTGTCCAATGTCATTGCTTATCATGTGCAGTAGGCTCTTTGCCATGTCTTCTTTGGAGAACTCTAAGCAATATGCAACAAAATAACCCAAGTAAGTGAAATCTGCCATGTAAACTATTCAATCGAATTCATGGTGCAAAATGGTGCAAGTGTTACTATAGACCATAAAAAGTGTTAAAAACTCTCTGTTTCACTTTCCTCATGTATGCCTTTGCGAAACCAAAGACCTTTGGCTTCATTTTACATTAATAACACTGCAAACTAGTTGAAGGGTCAAATGACTCTTCCTGGGTGAAGAAAACAGGCCATATAACAAACTGGCTTGTTTAAAATCAAACCACTTTATATTTTTTCTTCCGCTTTACCTTTGTCTGTGGTGGCTGATTTCCCAAAGCTACTTGCAATGAGGTCGCCAGTTAAACCCAGGGACCCGTAAGCACCTCCATAGATGTCTTTCACGAGCATATCCACATTTGTGTGTTGTCCTTTGGATGCTAACTGCAAAAGTTCATCAAACCTCTAAGACAGAGAATGGGTAGGGATAATAAAAACAAATAATAAATGAGTAAAACATTTTAAGAAAAAACAGAAATTTAGAAATTCCAAGTAATACTTCACAAAACAAACCACCTTGGTTTTTGTAAGTAAAGCTCCAAGACCCCAAAAAGTCCCACCACCTATAGAACTGCCTCCAATACGCTCAAATTTGTCCTCTGCTTCAACTCAAAAAAAGGATATGGGTGCTCCCTTTAGAAAGTCAGCAAACTCAGGATTTTTGTTTTGTTTTGTGTGTATAATGTCACTATGCCATGTAGATCCAGTGCAGTACAACTATACCTTTACTATTGAGACTCCAGAGCCAATATTTATAAGCAGGTAGGGGAAGATGTCTGGATGTGTATGCTGGAACCGAAATTCAGAATCAGCATGTTTGGCATACACAAAAGCCTCATGGGGGATATTCTTCAGAACGAAGTTGCATCCTTTGATCAGACAAGTCATTTCATCCTCTTTGTCCACTCTAACAGAACACAAAAATACATAGATTTAATCACATTACAACAATCTAAAACAAATCCTTGAACTCCAAGCATATCTGTATCATTCTCAGTAAGCTTTAAAATTTCACTTACTTTAGCTTTAACTTTTTCTCTATCAGGTCCTTGAACTTGTGTGCCCCTCCACCAGTTGCTTTGATGACTTTGGTTTCTGTGTTGACCAGGTGGTCCTTAATGAAATCTAGGCAGGTTTCAATGTAAGCATTCTCAAACTTGATAAAGTGAAGACGGGCAGTGATCTCTTCCTGTACAGATATCTCATAAAGGGGGTCACCATCTGTTTCCTAGAAACACGTAAAATGAAAAATTATACAATTAAATAATTACAAAACGAATGTTTTAATGATTATTAATGCAAAGAATCTTAATAAAAAGTTCTGCATATGTATATTTAAACAAGAATGTTAACTGTAAGAGAGTTTTGATCATTTTTATATACACAGTAATTTCCAAAACATGCTTCAGATGAGAGCAATTACAAAGCAAACTCCACTCTAATAACAAAATATAGACATTCATTTAACATCCATGAAACCTTTTATTATTTAATAAAATGTATTATTTATGAACTCTTCACTGTTCTTTGGGAAACCAAATGACCATGAATTCATTGACTGCTGTGCAGTCAAAAGGGACTGCAATACATCCTGCACCAACTTGAAAGACTGGGACCATATGCCATACACCTCTATAACAATAAATGACCACTATGCTCTTTTATTTTTTAATGTGAGATATTCTGTTAAGAAATGCATAATACAAATGTACATAATGTACATACTTGCATGATGCATTTCCTGTATTTGGCCAAAGTGTTCAAGTGGGTGTGAAGACCGCAAGTGTGTGTAGGACTTGTTATTAACCAATGGGACACACTTATAATATATTTTACAATATAGTTTTGTAATTATGCAAGCAAAGTTTTCACAGAGCTTTATTTACACATTTTGTACATGTAATAAATTGCACTTTAAAATAAACATCTAAATTTCTGTTCAATAGTCCCTTTGAATGACCCAGTTTAATTGTGGTCTTCTAGTCAAGTGATAAAAAGCAGTTGCAAATATTTTACATAATACACATAAACATCTTTATGGTAATAAAATGTGCAACACTTTACAATTTACATAAATTATATGTGATATCTAATTAAATTAATTACACTGCAAAGTTTTCCTTTGCATTTCACGATTTTGGGGCTTGTGAGCTCCTGAACATGAGGAATGACACGATAAAACTCTGAAGAGGTATTAGAGATTTTGTGTGCATTAAGGGCACTGAGCTTTGCCATTTTTTAGACCAGGACAGTCTACGCTTACTTTCAGTAAGTCGTGTGTACGCCCTCTCAAGTGGTCAAGACTGCAAGTGTAAATATTGGGACAGGCACAGAAACTCCCTTTGGGGTGGACTCTGTGCTTTTTAACTTTGCAGATCTTTTTCATGCAAAAACAGCAACATTATCTGCACTAAAGGAAGTTGAAAATGTGTATAAAAAAAAAAACAATATATATATATATATATATATATATATATATATATATATATATATATATATATATATATATATATATAATAAAAGCATAATAGGACCCCTTTAAAGGGTTAGTTCACCCAAATATGAAAATTCTGTCATTAATTACTCACCCTCATGTCAAACCCGTAACTGAAATATTCCCAAGTCCAGAAACGTAGCAAGGAGATCTGTGAATTCTCGTAGCTTCGTATAATTGCAGATGAACCATTGATGTGACATGGATTAATTCACAGATCTCCTTGCTACGTTTCTGGACTTGGGAATATTTCAGTTGCACTGCTGTCTATGAAGGGTCAGACAGCTCCAGATTCCATCAAAAAAAATCTTAATTTGTGTACCGAAGATGAACGAAGGTCTTACGTGTTTGAAATGACACGAGGGTGAGTAATTATGACAGAATTTTCATATTTGGGTAAACTAACCCTTTAAATCTAACAAGAAGTAATATTTGTTTTGTTTTACTTTTTGTACAGTAGATGATTTTCTCATCAGATTTTCTGACACTGCCTCCCTTGTCTCCAAAAAAGGCCCCTAATGTTATGTGTAAAGGGAAAAGAAAAAAAAACTTACCTGCAAGCTTACCTTCGCTGAATGATCAAACGACCTGACTTTGGCAACTTTATGCTGAACAGTGGAATAATACGCCAGTTTTGTCAAAGAGCCACCTGTCAGGTAAGATTAGGCAAATTATTTATTTATTCTAAGATGATATACAATTAACCTTCTCTTATACGATTATTATTCTGTTATTAACATATTACATCAGGTTGTTTAGGTCCATTAAAATATGACATGTTTCCACTTGAAGCCCAGTAGTACAAATAAACCTGTCCTCGTTCCGCTCTATTTGTAAAATGAACATTATTTGAACATATAGCCTCAAAGTCTTCAAAAATAATAATGTTAGTGTTGTTGTTCCTAGCATGCATTGAACAGTCAGATTAGCAGCACGCGCTAACAGGTTTTACGCAGCCCTGCCCAACAAACTCTGACACGTCCAAACTCCACAAGTGACTGTAATGCGATCGAGAAAAGAACAAGGGTGCAAGTTGGCATCTGATAATACCTATATCTATAGCGAACCTCTTGGCGTTCTCTAAATTGCGGAAAATTTCATCTGGGGGGAGTGTAATGCTCTTATCCATGCTGTGGGAGCCTGTGTCCGCCCCGCCACACAGCGCCATCTTACTTCGATTGTTTTGCAAACTGCTACGAAACGTGAAAGACGCATCAAAGCTCAGAGTGGAGAAATTTTACAGTAAAAGTCTCATTCCTACGCAGAATAGAATAGAATAGAATAGAATAGAATAGAATAGAATAGAATAGAATAGAATAGAATAGTTTTTTTAAACGACATATTTGATTTTCAGTCGGAAACAACTGGCGTCTTATTAAATGCACATAAAAACTAAATTAAAAATTGTGTGTATGCTTATATCGGCTATTATTGGATATTTAATTGTACATGGTCAATTCCTTTGTTTGTAAATTTAGAAAACACTTTAAAAACATTGATAATTTAATAACACTTTACATGTAACCTTTGTACTTTAATATATTATATTCTCATGCCAAAAATAACTTGAATCATTTAAAATAATTTATTTTAGCTTGTAGTGTTTTTTTCGCTTGTTTGTTTGTTTGTTTATTTTTTTCAAATATTCAGACAAATTAGTAAATCATTTAATTAGTAAATTATTTTTATGTGGGCTATTTATTGGCTTTATCAACCATGACATAAAAATTAATTATCAGCTTATGGATATTGGATAGAATTGTAAAAAATAAATAAATAAATAAAAAGTGCATTAATTGTTTTGCAAAAATCGTATTATTAAGCTATGATAAATATTACATCTTGTGATTTGCTTTTTTTTTCTGTCATGACCTGTGTGTGCTGTGCATGACTGCTACTGCTATATAACGGTATTGATGCTTTAGCAATGTGGGACTTCTTGAATTATTTGTGTTGCTTTATAATGGATGTGATTGATAATATTGTGTGTGTATGTGAAATTTTCTGTGAATATATGTTTTGTCAATATTCTACTCAACCAAACTGCAGTTTGACTGATCTCATACTTAGTACATAACATTTGCTCAAAATACTATAAATGTGTAAAATGATGCTGTAGTTGTTATTTACAGTATTGGGGTCTTCGACAGGGGTTTGTGTGGCGTGCATCTGCAAATTATTATTTAGCCTTTCTCTTAGATGATAATAGTTTACTGTAAATAAAAATAATAAATAAATAAAACTCTGCAATATTTAGACCAATTGATGTTACTTTAATGTCATTCAAGTTTTTAAGTGATTGAAAAACCTTTGGTAAAACAACATTCCTTAGTAACCGTGTAAACGTGCTGTTATATACTAAAAAGGCAAATCACATTGCATATGATTTTTTATGGCATATGGACTTTGTCATCAGGTTGCTGTTAATTAGGGGACCATATCTTTGTTCCCTGGGGCCTATGTTCCCAGTGTTCTCTGTTCCCTGCCAGTGTTCTTCTTCTTCTTCTGCGGTTGTGTGTTTGTGTGTGTGGGGGGGGGGGGGGGGGGGGTGGGGGGGGGGGGGCTGTTGTTGGCATACATAAAGTGGATTACCGCCACTAACTGGTAAGTAGTTATTTTTTGTAAACAAACTCTGATGCTTTCAAATATTGTAGTAGTAATAATAATAATAACAATAAAACATTTATCTTTTGAATTACGTTATCAATGTTTGTTGACTCACAATTAATTTTATTTTTCTTACTGTAAGTTTAGAAATCAAATTCTTCCTTTCATTATTATATTTGGGACAGATCATCATCACAAGTTATACTGTCCCTTTGTCTATTTCCCTATGTCATGTTTCACTATTCTGCACAGTGTAGGCTACTATTAAGAGATGTATGTTTGAATCTAAATTTTGAGTTTATGGTTTCTTCTATTTCTAATCCTGCATTTCTTTGAATGTCATAAAACCATCTACCTGTTCTATCCTCCTTCCATTGTTTTTACCCTTTATTTGTCGTTTAACTATACTCTTTGTTTCAGCCTTTCTATGTAAATGTAATATTTATATCTCTTTTTTGTATATATTTTTCTTTGCACTCCTCATTTCCTTTTATTCCCACATGAGCTGCTAATCATAAAAATGTAAAATGTTTTTTTTTTAGCATCCTTTCAGTATGTTCCTCTACTTTCAGTATGTTCCCAAGGTTAATCCCATGTCCTTATGATAGCATAACCCTAACCCTGGGAACACTGAAGTGAAGTGAAGTGAAGTGAAGTGAAGTGAAGTGAAGTGAAGTGACATACAGCCAAGTATGGTGATCCATACTCGGAATTCGTGCACACACACACAGCAGTGAACACACACACACACACAAACACACACACACACACACACACACACAAACACAAACACGAACACAAACACAAACACACACACACACACACACACACACTCAAACAGAACACACACACAGACACACAGACACACACACACACACACACACACACACACACAGACACAGACACACACACACACTCCCGGAGCACTGGGCAGCCATTTATGCTGCAGTGCCAGGGGAGTAGTTGGGGGTTCAGTGCCTTGCTCAAGGGTATTGAGGGTGAAGAGAGCGCTGTACATTCACTCCCCCCACCTACAATTCCTGCTGGCCCGAGACTCAAACCTGCAACCTTTGGATTGAGAGTCCGACTCTCTTACCATGAGGCCATGACTTCCCCCATGTGTTCCAAGCATGTGTTCATAATTGCCATATAAATATAGGGAACATAAGACCATGGGAAGGTCCCTTTGTCATGTCTTCATCATGCGCCATATAAATGTGGGTAACATGGGAACATAGAAATTACCTTGTCTATAAATTTCTGAAAAGTGTCTAATTGTCTTAACTGTGCCTTGTCAGTGGAGAAAAGTTATTATTTTGATTAAAGGTCTGTTTTCAATTACATAAAACAAAAACAAAAAAACATAATTCATACAAAATGATTTGTGTCATGTTTGTGTTAGTGCGGAAGAATAATTTAAAATATTTTTATTTAATTTAAAAAAATTTTTGGGTGGGGGGTCGGCATCTAGTGCATTGAATTCAGGACCCAATAGTTGCATATTTCTGGTGTATATTTAGATTAAGATTAAGGTTAGGGTTAAGAACAGGGTTTGATCAGAGTTTAACCTTATTACACAAGTAAATCTTCTCATCGCGACCTTTGTTTTGTCGGGTGGCGGCCCATGATTCAGGCCGACACCGGAAGCTGTCATGAGACTCTGCGCTAAAATCGCGGTGCTAGCATGCGCTTGGAGCGCTGAGAACTGAGGCCAGTGAGGCAGTGAGTGACAGGTACGTTACGTGAGCGGCTCGTGAGGTCGCATTGAGGGCAGCACGGCCGTGTTTTTTTTTTTATCCCAAAGCTCGTTTCACGAGTGTCAGCCGTAGGTGCTGTTTCGTGGAATGACCCAGTCTGCTGAGGAGAAAAGAGATTGAGGTTGACTGCAGCTGAACACGCTAAAGTTGGTCGGGATTTTCCGGCGGGTGTGTGAAGGTAGGCGGCTAAACGAGCGCGCTAACAGTCACTATTGATAAGGACCGTTAATTCACTTCAGAAATTCACTAAGAGATGTGTTGTGTGATGTGGGTCGTTTTGTTCACTTGTAGTCCATAACTATGCCAATAGTGTTTTGCCCCTTAAACAAATATAAAGTGATAGTAAGTAGTTTTATCTGGCTCCAGCAGTCTTAGCATGTTAGCACAAATCTCACGGACTGAATCTAACCACATCAGAAACTGACCAAAATAAGCGCTTACTGTCGTTATAACACACTTTATAAACATCTTATATGTAACTTCTGTCTCACCTTGAAATAAATGTGTGCATTACTAGTCTAAATCGAAAGTGTGTGGTTAAAGTTAACATTATTGCCTAAACTAAACAATCCAGTCAGCGTATAAGCATGTAATTTATCCACATTATCAATCAAAACAGCCCTCTCTTACAAGGTTCAGTAGTTGTGCATCTTCATGTATTACACTCTAATGTTCCCTGTATCTGATGAGGAATCAAATGCGAGCTGATTATTATCGCCACATTGATAATAACTTGATTCTGTCTCAAAGTTGAGTTTAGAATCCCTAGATGACTAGCACGGATCAACTGGTTTTGCTGAATAGACGTAAATTGGCATTGGGTTTTTTTTTTCAGACACCAATGTTTAGCAAAGCAGTTTTCTGTTCTCTTTGCTGGTTTTACTGTGAAATGTTGTCTGAGTGAGGCTTCCTTATTCTTTTCCGCGGATTGAATCATTATTATGTTTTTTTAATACTTCAGATAATGAGATGAATGGATATAAGTAAGCTCATATGAGTCAGGTTTCTTATGTTAAGTGGAAATTGCATATAACTTTTTCACTGTTGGGTCTGTTAACTGTGAACATGTGCTCTTTTTCCCATTGTATGTCTGTTGTAGAGAATATATTGATGATATTTTTAGTGCAACAATAGTTATTTTTAGTGTAGGTGTCTTATTATTATGACCCTCTGACACTAGCATTTTCTATTCTATTTCTGTTTTATCTACTTTTTTTATTTTTATTAATTACATTTTTACATTGAGCAATATGTTTGCAGGAAATCCAGCAGCAAAACACATATGTTGTTGTGTATTAACAAACATATTACAGAGCTATAGTAATTAGATGGATAAAAATTAACACCAGAAATGTAGTCTGTACTTATTAATATAATATATATATATAATATAATATAATTATTTTCCACAAGTGGACTTTGTAATGGTTGCATGCAGTTTCTGTTAAGAAATGATGTGATATTAATGTGAAGGGTTCATTAAGTAAGTTAGATTTCTTGTGAACACTTTCTATCTTGGCACATAATTGTGTACATTTGTAGTAGGGCTGCACGATTAATCGCATGCATTTGTCATGCGTGTCTCATCAGTAAAGCCGGTTCCGTGATTAGCGGTAAATGTCTGTCACCTGTTTTCAAACGGGAGCGGCAGTTAATACACAGAGCCGTATTTCACTGACAAGCTAAGCAATATTATGTTCATAATTGAGATTAATCGCATTCGATTATGAACACGATATTGCGTAGCTTGTCAGTGAACTACGGCTCTGTGTATGAGACTCCCGGTGCATTTGAAAACAGGTGACGGATATTTACCGCTAATCACGGAACCAGCTTTACTGATGAGACACGCATGACAAATGCATGCGATTAATCGTGCAGCCCTAATTTGTAGGTGCTATTCCAATAAGACTCAGCAGCCGGTGCATTGGTTCATTAGTGTAAAATGATAGATTAAAAAAACAATAAAAATGTATATATCACTTTAAAAAAATATTAGTACAGACCAGTTATATTTACATTTACATTTATGCATTTAGCAGACGCTTTTATCCAAAGCGACTTGCAGTGCATTCAGGCTAACATTTTTTTACCTAACAAGTTATCATTTGATCTGTTTTGATGCTTCCATCTGTTGTCTAATCATAAGCTCTTTTGACTTCCACGTGATCCATTTCAGTTGCTTTCAGACTAGGATAAGACTCATTTAATTATTTTTGTCTGCTGTATGTATTAATTTATAAGAATATTACAGAAGCCCTGCTGTAATCTTTCATCTGGTAGTTTGTCATATTCACATGAGACCAGCATATTTCTCACGTCTTCAACCTGAAAAACGGAAGTCCAACCACATTTCCAGATATGATGTTGTCTAAGTTATGAGAAGAATAGAATGGGGAAATGCACGTTAAACGGTTTCGCAGACTGACTCATCATTTTTCAACAGGATGTACATAGGTTAAACTTGAAGCAGTATTGTCCAGAGGTGGCAGTAGGTTTATGAATGTCTCTTAATGAGATTTGTGACTTTATAATTAGGTTTCATCTTCACTCCAAAAAACAAAGGATGTGGTCTTTGTCTGTTGCTGATGAGCAGGATAATTTGACAAGAACATGAACCAGGTTGGTTTCTTGTTTTTCTTGTACTTTCTTTGATTAATGTTTGAGTTTACAGGGAATTATCAGTTTTCACTGATAATTTCAATTATCAGATCACCTTGCATGGTGCTTACTATCATTCCTTTAGTTTAAGTTTTGATAGTTAGTGCAATTAAGAAAAGCCATTGTCACATTCATAGATGAGGTTGACTTTTTCAGTCCAACACTAGATTTAGTTTCTTTGTGGTGTCACACTGAAGCTGTTTTCTTAGTAGGGCTGGGCGATT
Source organism: Cyprinus carpio (assembly GCF_018340385.1). Classification (NCBI taxonomy): domain Eukaryota; kingdom Metazoa; phylum Chordata; class Actinopteri; order Cypriniformes; family Cyprinidae; genus Cyprinus; species Cyprinus carpio. The sequence goes on along the minus strand of NC_056582.1, from coordinate 4,160,933 downwards.
CGGGGGAAAAAATCTCTATATTTTTTGGCCGATTTGCGATATACGGTATATATGTCAGTATCTTCATTTTTGTATTTGGATTAAAAAAATCTGTATTTAATATATATATATTTTACATACTGCCCAATACTGTCCAACAAAACAATACATTAGGGATGTAAAGATTCACTCAACTCACGATTCGATTCATGATTTTTATTTTTAAACAAAATGATATTTAAGACAAAATATGAATTTGTGTCCTTTTATTATTGCTTGGACAAAATGCTGCACATTTCTTTGTGAAATTATAATATAACTATAATATACTAATATAGCACTTGCATATTATTGCTCTTTTGTTGGTTTTGATTGCTTCTATTGTCCTCATTTGTACATAGCTTTGGATAAAAGCGTCTGCTAAATGACAAAATTTAAATAGAATGTAAATGAAAACAAGCCCCAAATCAAATAAATAACACAAATAAAATAAATCTCTTCATATGAACAGAATAAGACTTTCTGTGCTCTTTCCATTTAAAATTAGAGGCAACCACTGCATTTTAATCATGATCCAAACAAAGATGCTGCATACATGCAACGTGAGCAGTTTTTAATTTAAATTAGATTGTGTAATTTAAAAATTTGGAAGTAAAAACAGGATGGTTTGACTTCAGTTTTGTGAAACTATACATAAAAATATCTGCATGAAACAGCAGAAGAGCTGAACGAGACACAGATTCACTTTCTGCCAGTAGGTGGCACTTAAAGCTTTTCCTTGGTTTCTGCTGAAAACAAAGCAGCGCTGCACTTGAAGTTTAATGAAGTTTAATATGCATTATACAGAGGCAAGATGAAAAGAAAAAATACAATCTAAATACAATCTACATCTAAATGAATCGCGATTTGTTTAGCATCTCAACCGATGTGAATCATCACATATTTAAATCGATTTTCAACCAGCTCGCAGTTAATCGTTACATCCCTACAATACATATTAAAGGCTATGAAAACAAATAAAGTTAATGTAACCATGTAAGCCTTTATATTATGTGCAAAAAATGGATAAAATCACATTTCATTCTAACATTATAACGTTAGAAGTTAAATTCATTAAACTAAAATTTTAAATAAATGAGAACAAAAGCACAGAGTTGTTTTAGGCTTTTTTGATTACCCCATTACAATCAGCTTACAGTCAGTGCTATCATAAAAAATAGACTTAATTGTAGGTTTAAAATTCTACGTTACATTTATTGTCCAACTACAAATATTTCAGCAAAATTAATGTTATAGTCATTTAGTAGAATTTTTGCACTCCTATTTAATTTAGCTCTGTCTGTTTGGCGCGCATGCGCGTGGCGGCGCTCGTTCACTGAAGTGAAGTTTAACGGAGAATCCCAAAGCAGAAGGCTCATGCACTTCTGGCAGAAAAATTGAAATATTTTCATGACTTTCTGACATTTACAGATGGAGAATATAGCTGTGAAATGTAAGTTATGCATTCGGGAAGACAGCACATCTCAAACACATTAAACACCGGGAGTAGTGTCTCTGACAGCGGCACATGCAGCCATTCTGTCAGAGCATATGACGGGCTGAGGCACTTAAACTATATGCGAAATGAAACTATAAACTATGTGTTACCAGTTTTTAAAGGCCTTAATATGAAGCTTGTCACATGTTTAGACCAAATTGGTTTGTTTATTTTATCCTGTATTATGCATTCTCTGCTATATTTTCAGATGCGCTTGTATCAAACTACTGTATATATCGATATAAACGGTATTGCCTCATATCGAATTGTATATTAAGAAAATATCGATATATCATACAAACTTGATATACCGCCATGCCCTAGTTCTTAGTCACCTTTAGATTATTCAGTTGACTAAATTAATGAAAATGTGTTTTAAGGTGATCAGTGGGATGAAAAGTCTTGTAAGTTGACAGTTGATGTTTCAGGGCTTGAAGCTGTTTGGACCTTAAGAATTTGGTAAAATGCTGAATCTGTTAAGAGCAACAAATTAATAGTCCAATTAGAATTTGATAGACTGACAAACTGAATACCACTATGAGGCTATATAACACGTTTTGTCTGTTTGTCTGCCTTAACTGTGACTAAACAGGCTGTGAACGGCAACATCCAGTTGAGAAATTGTGGTTAAGTGGTATCCGTTGTGATACATTCTTTCTGTTCAAACTTCGTGCTTTTTCTTTTCATTTATGTTTGATAACACAATGTTTGCACTCAACATGTTTTGCCAGGGTTCCGTTCTAAACAAGGTGTAATTGCTTGTCTGGTTAGCATGATCTCTTTCAGTAAATGCCATAACTTAAAAAAAAATGCAATAAAGTATTTATGATATAGTGTTTTTGTGATATTTTGTGGAGAAAAATGTGTGAGTTTTTTTGTATGAGCTGCTCTATGATGGTATATAATTTAATGATGGCAAATGAGACATTGATAAAAAAAAAAAAAAAAAAAAAAATGTGCAGCTTGTTTCAAGTGAGTTCTGCCTTTTTTCTTGGTTGCTTGGTACACTGGAACATATTTATTTTATTTATTTATCAGGGCTCGACAATAAGGACTGCCCGATGGCCCCGGGGCCAGTATGAAAGACACTCTTGACAGTTGACAGATTTGACACTGGCCCGATCAGGAAAGTTGATAATTTTTCATAATTTTTAAGCCTTGCATATTTAAACCAGGGTTGGGTGATGTCTATCAAATAAGCATCGGACAACGTCTACAGTAAACACTACAAGGTTAGCCGAATTACAGTACATGAAAGTTCACTTAACACATAAAGAGTAAGGAGAGATGACTGAGGATGATGGCAAATTATTTGCAGATCCTGAGAACCAATGACAAACATCTAATCTTGTAAAATGTGTGGTAAATACTGCCGATCATAGTATAGAGTCCATGTGATCGCGAATCTCGAAAGTGAAAGTAAAATGAGAGCGTGCATTCGAAAGCGGTTTCCATGGCAGCTCCCTGATGCACGCCGTTTATATACAGTAGCCTATAATTACCCAACAATATAATTGGGGGAAAAAGTATTGAAATATTTTTTAAATCCTCCCATCTTGTCGACTATTTATTCCCTTTAGGATTTCTGTAGTATACTTCATTTCCTTGGACTGGGATGTGGAGGATTGCGGGAGAGGGGGTGGGGGGAAGGAATCATGATGTCAGCTTAACATCGTGATGTCTATCGGCCCAACCCTAATTCAAACATTCAAGGGATTTTAAACTCAGTACTCGCGCGCTGTTTACAGTCCACACAGCACGCAAACAGAGAGCTGGGTCTCTGACAGCGCGCAAACAGCTGAACTGAGTTCCCTTTTCGTGTTTTCTTTTGCTCGAACGGACAAATACACCTTGCGAATTTGACCATTCAAGTGATGTGAAACCATTCAAGCGAAGGAAGACAAGAAATTACTCAAAGTACTTGCACGTCGTTTATAATGCAAACAGCATGCACACAGAGAGCCGCATCTCTGACAATGCACAAACACTGAATATAGTTCCTTTTCATGCCTCCTTGCATTTGAACGGACAAATAAAATTGTATAAATAACCATCTGCTGATTATCCTCCAAAACTGTTGGTTATGTCTTAAACAGTTGAGAAAGAAATCAGATGTGTAAGTTTATATTGGATCCATGCTTTGTGTCTTAAAGTGACACAGACTAATTTACCAGCTGCAGTTCTTAATGCTCTTGACTGAATAACCTTTGCAGAGAATTAATCTATAGGGTAAATGATCCTATTAAGCTCACCAAAATCTACATCGAGACATTTTTAGTGCACAAGATATTGGTTTCAGTACAAAAAGTTATGTTAAAATAAGATTCATCTCTCACACAAAAAATATTTAATTTCATTTTATATGACAAAATCATTTTAATTCAGATACACATCATTAAATTCAAAATGTCCGGCTGTGCTTAATGGGTACATGTTTGTACCCTTTAAGCACACCCTGTTCCCATTAAGCTCACATCATGTTTTATTAAAAAATCTTGTTTATTTTAAACAACCTTTTAAAAGAATAATTAAAGGTACAAAGTCAATCACCAAAAAACAGAACACTAAAATCAAGCAACAAGTCATTCAATCTGATCAGTTAAATATTCATAATGAAGTGTCATTTAAGCACATTGCAACATCTAGACTAGTCCATGTTCAGCTAAGTAACACATTCAAAAATCAAATAAAACAAACATTTAATTCACGGGGATGAACACCGAAACTAGCCTCGTTATGAAGCCTCTTATTAAATGTATGTCAACTTATCTATAGTCTCTTAAGGCTGAAAAACACTACACAATTTTTGCGTTCAATGCGGAAGAGCTTAAAGCACACTGAGCTTCACCAATTTTTTATAAATTTCATGTAATATTTATTAATTTGACAAGATTTTGCAAAATAAATAATCTAGGTCATGTATTAAATTCATGAATATTTTATGATAAATTATTTTTGTCATTTTTTATGGAGTTCTACTTTTTCTTATTGATGTCACACTGAAGCTGTGCAATTTTTCATGGTAGTGTACCCTTTAAGCTTACCTTAAAATAATATGAAATCTTTAAAAATTAAAGCAGTATTTAACCACAGACCAGCAATAAACTGTCAATTTAGAATATTATGGATTTAAAAGTACTAGCCAGTAATGCCTGTGAAGTTATTTTTTAGTGTAGCACACAATCTTATACGGCTAGTCAGCTAACTGTGTTCTGCAGCATCTGCGCTGTGTTGCTAAAACTATCTTTTGGATCTAACTGTAATTATTTCCCACATTCAAGTTCCAGGTTATAATATGCAAAAGTCTAAACATTAATCTCTTAATTTTACAATAAGTAGTGAAACTTACCCAAAATAAAGGCTTAAATATATAAAAAAGAACATTTAAAGGGCTCCTCTTTTGGTGAAAGACAGCTTTCAAAATGGCCACCAGACAGTGTGAACACATGGAGACTCATATCTCAGTGTGCAATGATCTGATTGACTTGAAATTAGAGGAGGTATGTATTATCAAACACATTAAGTATGATAATACATAATTTTTTCTTTTTGTAATCTGAGCTCAAATTTACCGTTTACCGTATTTCACTTATACAGTGAATACTATGCAATGTTATTTTTCAGTTGATTATTCAATTTCTGTACCTAAACACCTACAAACCTGAAAAACTTAAAGGCTTAGTTCACCCAAAAATTTTAATTAGGCTGCGTTTTACTCACCTCTGAGGCATCCTAGGTAGGGATGTGCGCAACGACAAATTTGACTGTCATTTAAACAGAAGTTTTGAATCCGACTAGTCTAAAAGCAAGAAACCCCCAAAAGATGGTAAGAAAAAAAAACGTTGTGCGTGCATATAATTGCCTACATTTGAAATACTTAATCTATGAATCACTCTGACAAATCCCTCAATGAATTCCGCTTAAAATAGGTCACACTTATGCAGTACTCTTTCTATCCTCATGTTATCATCATTTAATTTTAGGCAGTCGTTTAAAAAAAAATAGAAGAGCACACACTCAACGTCAGCCAATGCTTATTTATTCAAATCAGCTGGGGAAATGCAGAACCATGAAAAATCAATCAATAGCCTGACAGAATTCTTCCTCTTCATATAACGTTAGTCAACATATTAAAACACAAGACAAAAACAATAGGGAATTTTATCAAGGAGTATCATTAAAACCGCTTTTAAAAACATACTTCGTCATGTAGGCTGTATCATCTAAAAACAAAACGAACAAAAGAAAAACAGGACCTGAGGCGATTAGGGTTTCCATCCAAAGTTGCGAATTTAACTTGCGCGCATAATTGAAATATCACATAAAACATTTGTGAACAAGCGCTGTTTCCATCCAAAGCATCAAAGAGAACAAAATCTTGGCTTCCTGTTAAACTGGCACTAGGTATCAGTAAGAAAACTAGGAGAACTGAATATAATATTTTTCATAGGTTTATATGATAAATTACTTGCGCCTCAGAGCGAGCAGACGAAACACAATAAATGATGTCATTGCTTTCGGAGGTGGATGCATGCTGCTGTTTGAGAACGCAGTCGTGTAAGACATTATACAGCAATACTAAGATGACAGACTTTGCTCAGGCCTTTCAGAACGACCATAACGACATTTCAGATGCTGTGAAACGTGATCATGCAGTCCGCTGCTTGTCAAGTTATCCCGCCTGATAGCGCAAAGTCAAATTATTTTTTTTATATGCGCTTAGAGGAATTAATTCGCAAAATGCATTTGCATCTCCCATTATTCGCATTAATCCTTTTTCGCACTAGTCAAAAACCACCTCAAGCGAGCATAAAACCTTTTTGCGAATTAAGGAATTTTTATTCAAAATTTGGCGTTTCCATCACTTGTTTCTCATTAGATACTTCAAAATGCGCATTAAAACAGGGTGATGGAAACATATTGCACTTGAAAAAACACGCTCTGCAGGAACTGAAGTCACACACGCAGAGATAACGAAAATAAGCCAACAGAATTTCGGAAAGCACCTGGACATCACACAGCACCACCGAAGCGGGTCTTCGAGGAATAGACGGTGCTGACGGGATCGCAGTGGTGCTGGGCTGTACATATACTCCAGAATGTTATGAAGAGTGATCAGATGAATTGCATAGTCCTTCTTTGCCATGAAAATTAACTTTATCCCAAAAAAACCTTTCCACTGCATTTCATTGCTGTCATTAAATGACCTGCTGAGATTTCACTTCCAAGAAAGTCCAGCAAGCGCCAGGATCGTATCCTAAAGAGGATTCAGCTGCGGGATCGGAGTGCCACCAGTGCAGAGCTTGCTCAGGAATGGCAGCAGGCAGGTGTGAGCGCATCTGCACGCACAGTGAGGCGAAGACTTTTGGAAGATGGCCTGGTGTCAAGAAGGGCAGCAAAGAAGCCACTTCTCTCCCAAAAAAAACAACAGGGACAGATTGATCTTCTGCAGAAAGTATAGTGAATGGACTGCTGAGGACTGGGGCGAAGTCATATTCTCCGATGAAGCCCCTTTCCGATTGTTTGGGGCATCCGGAAAAAGGTTTGTCCGGAGAAGAAAAGGTGAGCGCTACCATCAGTCCTGTGTCATGCCAACAGTAAAGCACTCAGAATTCTGCCCAAAAACACAGCCATGAATTAAGAATGGTACCATAACACCAACCAAAAGCAACTTCTTCCAACAACCCAACAACAGTTTGGTGAAGAACAATGCATTTTCCAGCACGATGGAGCACCGTGCCATAAGGCGAAAGTTATAACTAAGTGGCTCGGGGACCAGAATGTTGAAATTTTGGGTCCATGGCCTGGAAAACTCCCCAGATCTTAATCCCATTGAGAACTTGTGGTCAATCCTCAAGAGGCGGGTGGACAAACAAAAACCCACTAATTCTGACAAACTCCAAGAATTAATTATGAAAGAATGGGTTGCTATCAGTCAGGATTTGGCCCAGAAGTTGATTGAGAGCATGCCCAGTCGAATTGCAGAGGTCCTGAAAAAGAAGGGCCAACACTGCAAATACTGACTCTTTGCATAAATGTCATGTAATTGTCGATAAAAGCCTTTGAAACGTATGAAGTGCTTGTAATTATAATTTCAGTACATCTCACAGAAACAACTGAAACAAAGATCTAAAAGCAGTTTAGCAGCAAACTTTTTGAAAACTAATATTTATGTAATTCTCAAAACTTTTGGCCACGACTGTAGAGATTGGCATTAGCTGGCTTTGGCTAGTCTCTAAGCTAACGCCTAGGTGCCTGTAATGAATATGATTATGCATCGCTACAGTAGAGTTATTGTAAGCCAATCTGACATTACAGAGTTTCCTTCTAATTCCTTCTAATTCAAAATAATCACACACCTTGATCGTCTTTTGCGTGGTCACTTTTGAGCTCGCCACAACTGACACAAAGAAAACTTATGTGAGGCATGAGGTAAAAATGTAGTTTATGTCCCGAAACACTTTAAAAAATAATGTATTTTTCAAATGTTTTATATCAACTTATTTAAAATGTTTTGTGTAACAATGGGAATTTGATAGTAACAAAAAATGATGGTAATTTGAATGATGATCATGTTTTTTTTTTTTTTTTTTTTTCATGGAGTATTTGGAGCCAAACATAAAGAGAAAGCACACAGGAGTGTTTACATGAGAGTTTACAGGAGATGACAAGGGCCATAAATCAATTTTATTAGCCTTCTCTAAAAGCACACATGACATGGCCTTAGAAAATATTTCATAAAATTCACAGTTTTACAGATTATATTATGAAATTTTAAATGAAGCATTTGTAGACTTGTGGCTTTAGCTGTATTGTGTTTCTAAAGTCATATCCTACATCAACATTTTTTTAATACATTTAAAAAAGTTTTTAATTTTTATTTTTGTTTTTATGTTGGAGCTTATATATCTTTATTATAATAACAGTCTGAGTAATTCTGATTCTTGTGTTTTTGTTGTGACTCGAGGGTTTCACAGTAATGGACATGAAATGTCGATGTATATGTAAAGCAAGTGGAAAATGAAAGAACTTGAAAAGAAATTGAAAGAATGGAAAGGAGGACTAAGATTCTCCAACGAGCAGCTGGCAGTGCTACATTTGCTACAAGTGCCTGCACTTCAGCGTCCGTCCGTCCGTCATCGCTGTTCATCATACTTTAGAAATTTTGACACAATGTTTACAGTATGTGTACACAACTTTTTAAATCATGGTGCGTGAGGGCGTTTTCGTATGCGTTTGGCCAATCAATGTATACTTGCGTCACGGGTAGTGCCAGTTGTGCTGGTTAGACCCTGCTCCGGAGTAGGAGCTAATTTGGTTCTTGAAAAATGCAGTCAGGTACTAAAATCATACCAAGTTCCGGCGGGGCGAAAACGCCGAAAAGTGGGTAGGTCCACAATTAGTTCTGGAACTATGAAAAGGTTCCTGTGGTGCGAAAGGCCCTAAATTCTTGTTAAATAAGTTGGTTAAGCAAACTGACTTTCTGTCAGATGTTTGAGCTGGGCAAAGTATTGCAGGTTTCATCCAGCACACCACCGCTCCATGGCCCTCAGCCTCTCTTTGGACCTTTAAATGCCATCTTAGTTGAAGTATTATCCTTTGACTTCAAAAGACTTTCATCAGAGCAGCTGTTATGGTCCACAGATTGTTCAGACTGCCTTTAATGACTATTAGGGAGGTTTAGCTGTGTTCATGCTGTGTGGAGGAAACAGCCTATCCACTCCATCCTTACATGGAAGAATATGTAAATTCAGTAATGCTGCCATACTTGAGTGGGCAAGGAATATATGTTTTGTTGTTGTTTGAATGCGTCTATTTGTGTCCTAGGGAAACAAATGGAGTAAAAGGAGAATGAAAGTGTTTCACTGGTTGTTGAGGACTGACATGCATAAATTTGCTTGTTTCTGAACATAATTTGAATTATTTGGAGTTGCAGCTGTTTTTTTAATAAGCCAAGAGGTGTTTTGTTTGTGTGCAATATTTATTTATTTTTTTTCCAGACATTATGAGCGAATGGAAGTCATTTGCTTCTGACATGTTCCTAATCACATCTGAGTTTTAGTTCTACATTACCTCTGGTCAGTTTCCCTCTCGGTGGCCCCAGCTTGGCATTGCATCACCTTTTCTACACTGCCGTTACCATTAAAGGATGAAAATTCTTCTCTTTGCATGGTGACCAATCCTGCAAAAGCAGAAATGGACCAAAGCTTTTGAGCAACAGCACCTATGAACCTCTCCAGTAACACTGGATGAGATTAGTGTTCCTTGAGTGAACACAGCCTGGCCACTGTTTGGATTCGGCCCAAACACAGAGGTGTAAATTCAGAAGACCTGTGTTTGGCTGCATGTGTGTTTACTATATGAAAACCAGTAGAATGGTTTGCATGTGACCCCTTTTTACACAAAAGGGATTGTCCTGTATGTATTATTCATTCAGAACAGATCCCACATGGTTGTAGCAGCATTTGGAGAAGAGGTTAAGTTGCTGATTCCAAGGTCGGGTGGAATAAATGGTTTTCGCTGATCAATGTGCATGTCATGCTTTGTAAATAAAGCTCTTCAGACCACAACTCTGGTTTATTTGCTTTAAATGCCAGTGGTGGTTAACTATTATCTTGGTTAACTTTTCCTACACAGTAACATAAATGCATATTCTGTCCTGTTATATAATGGACTTGGGTTTTTATGTCATAAAGCAAATTTCTTTCCTCCACCATCCTCTTTCCTTTTGTAGATTAATTTGAAGCATCCAGATCAGTGTGGGCCTGCTGACATGGGTTAAATCTTTGTAGGCCCAGAGGCTCTGCAGGCCTCAGTCCTGGCTCTAGACTGCACACTTCCATCCAGAGCCCACAGCTGCTTTGTGTTTAAGAGGTCATGCTTGCAATATCCCCCCACCTGTGCTACGATCCAGGACTCTCTCTACCCCCCACACACAAACGAACACACATCAATATGTTGAGACCTACTCATTCTCTTGTCTTATCTTGTTTTTAGAGCACTGAGGAGTCTGGTGAAGAGACCCTGCCATGCGTGAATACAAGCTTGTGGTGTTGGGCTCTGGCGGTGTGGGCAAATCAGCCCTGGTAAGTACAGTATACCATGTCATCTTCACCAAACCAAACCAGCTGGACTCCAGTGCTCAGCCAAGCAATGATGTGACGCACAGTAATGATCAGTAGATGATCAGTAGACCATGGCTTTGGTTTTCATTGATTGTCATTTGGTTCTGTAGCTGTAAAATCACAATACCGGCTCAACATCGTGATGTCTGTCAGCCATCGGCAATGGACAATGAATGCGTCTATTGGCCCAACCTTTCTTGTATCTGTTAACATTAGTTAATGTACCATGAACTAACATGAGCATTTTTATTGACTAATATTAATAAATACTTAAAAAAATATATTGTTCATTGTTAGATTATGTCAAAGTAAGATATTTAAAGTGTACCGAAAGTATACTTGCAATAGCTCCACTTTAGCACAATCAGATATACTTCAGTATAACTTTGGACTTCAGTTGGACTTCAGCACTAATAACAGACAATTAAAGTGCACAAAATTAGTTGTTCCAGTTTAGCAGACTTCAAGTATACCAGTTTAATGTACTTAAAATACAGTTGCAGGTTATTTTTATTAAAGGGGACATAACACACACAGTTTCAGCTAGTCTCATCTTACTCTTGAGTAGCTATATAGTAGGGCTGCAACAAACAATTATTTTGATAACCGATTGATCTAACGATTATTGGAATGATTAATCGACTAATCGATTATTTAGCTGATTAATCAGTAGACATTTTTTGATTATTTATCTTTTGCAATTAGTTAAAATATTGAGTTATACATATTCTAACAAATAAATTATGGGAATCACTTCAGCTTTTGAAAGTCATATTATTTAATTACAATTATACAATTAATTTATACAAATAAATATTTTGGCACACAAAATGAGATGGCAGAGAAACTCTTATTCACCATTTAATAAGCTATATGAGAAAGTAGCTGAATGACATCATTCTGCCTAAAATCTCTTTTTGTAAGCCATATGGATAAGAAACAAAGTAAAGGTAGACATTTTATTTTTGGATAAACAATTTTATTAACTACAATCTCTTAAAATACCTTATAGGGTTATGATGATCAAAACAGTCCTGAGCTAGATCAAGCTTTGATCTCTGAAAACCAAACTATCACTTTAATTAAACGTTTTTCCCCCCACTAATAAAAAGATTTTATCATTAGCTAGCTCCACACTGGAAAGCTGCGTTATGACAGAATATCAAGTTGTAATTCTAACTGAAAGCGACGCCGACTCTGTTTTTTTTTTTATGTTTAATACTGTAAAGCTGCTTGATTTAAGGCTATCTATTGCATAAAGTACTAAATAAATCAGGGCTCTAGAGTGCGACCAATTTCTCAATGGTGTGACTAAAAAAAATCAGAGGTCGCACCAGTGCGACCAGCTGTTCGAGGTGGCAAAAAGTTTCCTGGAAACAACACAAGACCATGCTACCGCGACTGTCAAGAGTGGCTCGACGTGTTTAGTGTCCCGCAGCAGCAGTGCAGCTGAACAGTTCTACTGAAAAAAATACAAGTGATCACGCTGGCGTCTCCATGTACGCAGCGTCTCGGCACAAACTATTGGATATAGCGCACATTTATCTGGGTCTAACGTTTAAACATTGTTATATGCTTGAACTGTTTTATATCTATACATTTTATTTTAGGCAGGTCGTGATGATTTGAGAAGGCTAAATTGATCAAACATAGGCTCACTGTCTAACGCTGGCCGCTTGGTCATTACTTTAAAAAAAAAAAAAAAACTAAAACTTATATTTAATAAACAAAAAATGCTCCAAACGTTTTTCTAAATTAACTTAATAAAAAAATTAAATGAAATATAATACCTTTGCTATTACATACAAAACTGAACTATTTTAATAGCTGAGACCATAGTATAAGCTGTTTAGGGACTGTTTAGCTGTTCAAATCAGACACTAGAGCATCCCTTTTCAGACACAGTGGAAGATCTGATAAGAATCAGTGTAGAGTGGCCAAGTCTGGAAGATTGTGATGCTAGAGAGAGTGTGGCCAGCTGGTTTAGCCAAGGCCAAAGATCAAGAAGGCCAAACTACAGGAGTTGGCCATCCGAGGGGCATGTGACTGCAATGGAGGATAGTCCATAAGACATTGAGCCATGAGATTTTCAGTTTGAAGCCCTTAAAACAATTAATTTCGATTTTCTTTTTATTTAATTTATCTTGAGATGTTTTAAGTTAAAATTTCAGCTCAGGGAAGCACTTTAAGCACCAACACTTTTTCAGTAAGTTACTTTAGTTAATCATTTACAAGTCAATATTGCCTATATCAAAAATTTGGGTGCACCTAACTTTTGTGCTGCTGCAACCAGTGCAAAAAGTTAGTCTAGAGCCCTGTAAATAGTGACATGACTGGACTTTACTGGAGTACTGAACTGCAGAGCTTGTGCAAACATCCACATCGCTGTAATCAGATGAGTTTTAAAATCTTACAAATTTTTGCTCACTGTATTTTTGATTTTACAGTGGGGTAATTTTGTTGCAGTAGCACGAGATAGCTTGATTTCAACATTTTAATTAAATAAAAAATGACAAGTAAGCAATCTGTAATAAAGTAAGAACAAATAAAGAAATTACTAATGATAGCACAAATAAAAAAATAAAGATAGGCCTAAAAAGGAAATAAATAGCTTTTTAGTTTTTCAGGTAGGTCTAACAGTAGGGCTATTAAGAGATTTAGTTTTTTTTTTTTTTTTTTGCCAATTATCCAAATAATGTTTAGTCCTAGAAAGCTTTTATTATCAGGACACGTGAGCATAACATAGCGGTTAGCAGATCAAAGAATGAGAGGGCAGCGTTTCCAGAGTTGCCCATATACCACACCTTGTTACAGCAAAGTAGGGCTATTGTAGGGCCCTATGAAATCTTTTTTTTTTTTTCTTCTTTTTTTAAATGCCGTTTTATTTTTTTCCAAATTCCTTTATTTCCTTTTGAATTTTTCTGGATTCAGGTTTTATTTTTTTATTTTTTTTTTTTCTTCAGTTTTAATATTTCTTGACTCGTTTTTAGTAGTTAAATTATTTTTTATTAATCAAAAAGCATGTCAAATTAATTAAAATCATGAAACATACATTTTCACATCAGTTTATTAAAAGTTTTTAAAAAATTACGTTTAGGGCTCTATGGAATGTTATATTTTTCTCATCATATTTTTTATTGTTACCAAATTCTGTTTTTTAGCATGTCTAATTATTTAAATGTATAAAACAACTTAACTTATTCTTTTTTTTTTTCTTAAAGTAGCCTTATGAAGTTTTTTCCCCTCAGAAATTCTGTTGTGTATTTACATTTTTCTGGTTATCAAATGAAATATGACAAATTTGTGACATTCCGCTTTAAACTGTGAATGTATTCACTGCATTTTTGTGATGCACTCCTGTTCAAGACAAGAAGGTAGAAAGAGTGTTTGCTTTCTATATTTTATGAAAGCACAATGTTTTGTTTATATTATGAGTGCACATAAATAATAGTAGACCCTTTATAGTTATGAACGATATATTACTCTTATGAGCAAAAATGATGTATCTACTGAAAAAAAATGTAAGTGATCATGCTGGCACCTCCATGTCCTTAAAGCGCACTTCAGCTTCCACTCTCCGCACAAACTATTGGATATAGCGCACATTTACCTAGGTTTAACATTTAAACATTGTTTTATGCTTGCACTTGAAATCGAAATTTCTATAACTAGAGGAATAATAAAGAAAACATTACTTGAATCATGTTGTACTTACATTTTCAAGTTGACTTAGTTAAAAATCGTAAAAATCGAGAATTGTTCAAATGTTCTGAATTTTTTTTTTTTGCCATATCGCCCAGCTCTACCCCACATCCAAAAACACACTTCGTTGGAGACTTCTCGAGCAAGTCCTGTGCAGTGCTGATGACTTCTACTCGAGCAAGTCCTGTGCAGTGCTAACGATGACTTCCTTGACCCGAATGAAGCACGTTGATGGACGTGCTCTTGCTCTCGCTCTGTTTGCTTTGTGCGCGCTCTTCAGGAGAAGTGTCCATACAAGGAATTCCGTCTTTCATGATGTCATGCTCAATTTTTTTTTTTTTTTTTTCGAAACTTATATGAATCTGAAAGGAGTGTATATGGCACAGAAATACTCCATCATATGTCCAAATTGTTTTTTGAAATTTTGGCCATGTTTAGCATGACAATCCAACTTTTAACAGTGTAAATAACTCAGAATGCATGAAATAGCATTAGGACATAAATATTTAAATGTATTTGAAGTATACTTAGCACAAAAGATAAATGTATTTCATATACACTGTAAATTATACAGTCTTTTTCCACTTCCAAAAACTACCTTAAAATTACATGTAATGTCCAATACAGTTTTTCACTGTATATAGTAGGGGAATTTACCATTAACCATTTAACAGGTTTTTACTGAAGCATTTTTACAGTCTTCTATCGTTAAAGTCATTTTTTACAGCATGGTACATAAAAAATATTTTAAGCGTCCTTTATTCTGTCCCTTATTTTCCTATAAAGAATCACAGTTGTCCCTTATTTTCATTTTCTGAAGTTGGCAACCCTAATGCAAAAGTTAATATCAGATCATTTTAGAATACAGTATAGGATGTACTGAATATTTTTCAGTTTTATGCAAAACCAAAATACGACAAATAGAATATCAGATCTCTGTCATAAGGCCAAAAATAAATGCAATTGCATAGTTGTGTTTGACACATGAAAACTGTAACAATGTATCTTACAAGGTAACATGATGTAACCTTGCTCTCACTTGAAATGTGTCTTCACATTAAGTCCTTGAATTTGAAGGTATTGGAACTGGAAAGTCCTTGAAAGGTCCTTGAATTTGAAGTTAACCAAGGTGTGGGAACCCTGTTTCAAATATCAGCATCATTTGGCAAAATTTGCATAGTGCGCCTTTAAAAGATCTGGCATCTGTCAAACCATCTCAGATGTATGAAGCAAGGTATGAAGAACGGACCCCTGGACATACAGATCTTCTATTGGTCAAACATCTTCATGTGATATAAACTTTAGAACACATGAAAATAAAGATTTTTTTCATATTAACTTGCGTTTCTGGTGTCCCACATTTGCATATGTATAAATGGAAGTCAGAGGGACAGAAAGTGTACTGTGACCACCCATTCAATCCTTTACTGCTTTAAGAATATATGGCAGATTTTTTGTTAGTTTTTTCTGAATTTTGACATTGATATTTTTACAGGTGTGCGTGAAACATTCTCTGGCTCTAATTTAATATCTGTGTCTCTTGCAGACAGTCCAGTTTGTCCAGGGAATTTTTGTGGAGAAATATGACCCCACAATAGAAGACTCCTATAGGAAGGTAGCAATTCTATGCTCAGTAGCTTTTCCTGTATTTTGTTCAATATCCCAGTGGACGATGGAAGCTTTGTTGTTTAATTTTTTTCTCCTCTTATCCTCATGCAGCAAGTTGAAGTGGACGGCCAGCAGTGCATGTTGGAGATCCTGGACACAGCAGGAACAGTAAGTCCTTTTGGCCTCCCTGTTTCCACACTTCAGCCTGCAACAGCAGGCAATGTACAGTTACCACATTAGTGGACAAAAAAAGATTTCAAACTCTGTAACCGATTTGGATAGACCCAAAAAACTTCTTATCTAAACCTGATTTGCATAAATTAACTTTTAAAAAAACAACTTGAAATGAGACAGGCCCAATCAAATTAGGCCTGATCTGTTGGCAATTTTCTTAAAAATCAACTGGTTCCTAATGCAAAAGGTGGCGACATCTGCACAGCTTGCAGCCCTGAATGCCAGTGGTGGGTGGTGACAGCTGTGTATGATACAAACCTACCTTATTTGTTGATTAAATCTGTTCTCTGATCCTTCTTCATAAAGTTTATGTTAGCTATATATTTTTAACCCATGTTGCCAGATAATGTCGACTTCATTTTTGTATGTGCAAAATGTGGGTTTTCTGTGAAATTTCACAAATTGATTTGTTTGAGGGGGAAAAAATAAATATACAGTTATGCTTTTAATGTTTGTTAATTTGATTTAGTTGATTAATTTTGGAATCATCAACAAAATATTTTTTTTTTGTTATCTGGCAGTAGATTTCTGCGAGCAACTCCACGTATATAAACTACAAGGTGCTTAAAGTGCTTGAAGTACTTGAATTTGACTTCTTGAAATTTAAGTCCTTGAAAATGCTTAAAAACAGCCATATTTTTGAGAAGGTACTTGGATGTTTAAAGGGCAGTATATATGAAATAAGTGTTATTTTTTTCCCTCGATAATTTTTTTATTTTTTTTTCGCAAAATAAATACAGAAAATATTTACGCTTTGATTTGAAAGAAAATAGCGCATCCCTGCAGCGCGGCTGACACAGAAGAGCATACACAGTTTGCGTTCAGCAGGTGTTTTCCAAAATGGTTTTCTAGTGACTCTTGTTCCAACTAATGGATTTGATGGCCTGGAATCAATTTATAAAAATTCAGTTCAGATCCACAGCTATCATAGCACATACTAAATGTAACTAATTTAGCATGTATAATGATAATATTTTTAATATATTTTTTTTATAAATACATTTTAGTCTTGTCTTATTTCGTCAATTAAATTGAATGTGAATATAGTCATAGTTATCGTTTATTGACCTTATTATTAAGAAAATAATTTATAGACTTATTATTTAATAGACTTTAAAAAAAAACTAACACTAGCTTTCTAATCTTTTTATATTCTGTCTGTTTTCTTTTCATTTATTATACAATTAACAAAAGTAAAAAGACCTCTAACACTAGCTTGCTCTATTCTTTTTCTATTCTATCTGTTTTATTTTTATTTATTATATTATTTAAAAAACCCTTCCTATGTGTACTGCGTTAAGTTAACTGAGACTTGTTATAGCACTTGTATATCATTGCTCTTTTGTTGATTTTGATTGCTTCTATTGTCCTCATTTGTAAGTTGCTTTGGATAAAAGCGTCTACTAAATGTAAATATAAATGTATTATCATCTCATCTTTTTCTCATCTTAGTCATGGGAAAAAAGCTAGTCAAGGACATTTTCCAGCATAGTCTTATTTAACGAAATGAACACTCAAACCTCTAATGGCAACCGCATCGTCAGCTTGAGATCAGTATATGAGATCGGCTAATCAGTCAGAGCACCCTTAGTCTTTGCATTGCCTTAATTCTGATCCCAACATTAGGAAAGAGTGGATGAACTTTATTTTTAATGAAGTTCCAGACCGTGTCAGTAAGAACTTGGTCCTTTGTTCACATAATTTTACCTCAGATGTTTTTGCAAACAAAGCACGATTCAACGCAGGATTTTCAGAAAGATTTAAACTTGCGACTATATTGGATCCGACAATAATGTCACACAACACAAGTGTGAGTAACTGTTTTTATTACATGGTCACTCACTATTGCTTTGTCTGTTATTTATATTTGTTATTTATTTATATATATTTATATTATTATTTATGCGTTTCTAACCTAAATCATAGCATTTGTGACGGATGTAGGCTGTCAAACATTCACTGTTAGCCAATCATACCAGAAGTCATTTACTTCTAAGTCTACGATCCACCCCGCCTATTCAAACAGGACAGAAAATAGCCTATTACTTCTAAATTATATTTTCTGATGTAAAAATCCTGATATCTTGTAAGTGGACCTCAGAGAACAGTACAAAATATTTTAAAAAGGCCCCTTTCACAAAACTGAGATGTTTCTGTCCCCCCACTGAAAGTCAGTTCATCCAAAACTTTGACACTTCAGAGTTCTTTTTTTTTTTTTTTGTCAAAGTTTACAAAGTAGATGTGCTTTTTTCATTGTGTATTCCACCCCCCCTCTCTCTTTCAGGAGCAGTTCACAGCTATGAGGGACCTGTACATGAAGAACGGTCAGGGCTTTGCTCTTGTGTACTCAATCACAGCACAGTCCACGTTTAACGACCTGCAGGACTTAAGAGAGCAGATTCTACGAGTAAAGGACACAGAGGATGTAAGTGTGAGAGAAAATATTCCTGTTGAGTGGACGTTGATGTATGGATGCATGCATAGAAAAGCACTTCAGAGACTTGATTTATAAAATCCCTGCCTTACTAAAACCATGTTTTTGTTTTTTGTTAGTTACACAGTTTAAAGTACCATTATCACTTTCTCTCTTTTTCTGTCAGTAACATTTAGACAATCAAAAATGTTTCACCTTTTCACATATTTTTTGTATAATGGCTTGCTGATTATTTGTATTGAACAAGTTAGACAATTTAGTGTGCAATTTAGTCTAATGACATGTTACTTTATATTGCCAGCAATATTGTGAATATTCTATATATTTCCCAACCCTAAGCAAAGCAAGAGTACTGATGAAATGAATCTGTCATCCCATGGGTTTACACACCATCTCTGCAGCAGCCCACCTTCAACCCAAGTCTTCTGGCTTGCATCTGTTCTATATCAGTCATGGGATGCCCTTTTTTGGATGTGTGGAAAGAACACTGTGTGTGTGTGTGTGTGTGTGTGTGTGTGTGTGTGTGTGTGTGTTTAGTGTGAAATACTGGCCCGGGGGATCACAGCCATGAGCGGTTAACATTTCTGGAATGTGTTTTGATTAGCCTAACACTGTGTGTGTCTCTTTCTGTCTCTCTCGTCGTGCTGCTTCTGTGGTTTGGACCGCACTGTAAGTCCCGGTCCCCAGCAAATGTTTAGATCTATTGAGGCTGGAAGGTATGAATGTGCCACTTATGGTGGTACATCAATTGTATGAGTTTAAAGCCAGCTGTTCTCACTAATAGAGTATGAGTGAACTCTTTGGGTTCTGGTTTCTGATCTCGCGTAAGAATAATAGTTAATGATTCCGTAATTACTTTTGAAGAAGCTGTGGATTGGTTTGGTATTGCTTTTATAATATCACTCTCTAGTGGTTCTGTCCTTTTCTCTAGTCTGATTTGGTACCATTTAGTTTCAGCTTAAAACATAGCATTCCTAGTTCTGAGAGGCTTGTGCTGAAATATCTGCGCTGACCACTACCTCTTCCTGGTTTGTTTAGATTTTAAACCTTTTCCATCTGGCCAGTCCAAACATGGCAGGCCTCTGGTGCTTGAAGAGTAGTGTAGTGAGAGAGGCGCTCTATGTGCTCTCCACTGTTTAAGGCCACTGAAGGAAATGGGGAATACTGGCAGCATCCTGCATCTTTCTAGGTGGATTTAAGTCAATCACCTCTGCATTCACGCACCATTTTACACACTGTAGACACACATACACATTACAGCAGACTGTTGTTGTCCATAGGGTTGGGCCAATAGACGATGCCGTCATTGTGATGTTACCCTAGTTGTCCATGTGTACTGTCTTTGTTTAGTTTAATGGTTACTTGTTTATAATAAACAATGTGTCTGGTAAAAGCAGAAAGTAACTTGTTTATAGCTTATAGACTTGACTACAACAGTTAACCAACTTATATTATCAGACAGCTCGGTTCTTACCATAAAAGGTGCATACTGAGATTTTAGTAATGGCTGGTATGATGGTGCTCATTTCATGTCTGACATGTGGTTTGGTGACATCTTCTGGTTTAAAACTGAGAATAACTTTTGGCGTCTTTCATCTTCACTGTTCTAATTAACCGACTGAAAATGTCACAAAACTGCAATGCCTTCATAAATGTTGCATAACCATTTAGTTTCCATAGTGAAATGGTAGATCCACATAATTACCTTTGTGTAACGATTTCTTTTTCTCCTCCTCTTTGACTATAGGTGCCAATGATCCTGGTGGGAAATAAATGTGATCTGGAGGACGAGAGGGTGGTGGGGAAAGAACAGGGGCAAAATCTGGCCCGGCAGTGGAACAACTGTGCCTTTCTAGAGTCCTCCGCCAAATCGAAAATCAACGTCCTTGATGTGAGCATTTAACATTTACTCACTTGACACTTCCCTCATTCGGAACATATTCCAGTAGTTTCACAGACCTGCCAACCTGTATGCATTTTGCGAAGCGGGTACGCATTTTGTGATTTGAAACTGGCCTACCACAACAGCACATCATGTTTGAAAAAATCACCTGAGTTCTGCAAGTAGTACGCCTATAGTATATAAAAAATGAGCTGCTTTTATCCGCCATGTAAATCAGTAATTTTACACATGATAAAAACGTGCACTTAATTTGCTTGGAAAATACTTGTGTATACGGCAGTCATAAAAAAAAAAAATACAGTAGCCCAGCCTAATAAAAATTTGTCTATATTTAAAGTATTGCTCTTACCAGACCTGTATGTTTTGTATCACTAGTGCAGTGTCTGTTCTCTAAGTATATAAGCCCCGCTCACGTGAGGCGCGCGCTTCTGTAATTAATTAAAAGTTTATACATTCTGAATGTATCGCATGTCCATATTGCACCAAAATGCAACACTGCACCCCCTTGGGTCCACAGCAACACACCCGCCATGCATGGCCGGCCCAGGCTCTGTTGGTGCCCTAGGCGAGATTTTAGTCCCCCACCCACTAAAAAATTTCTAAAAATGCTGATTTTTCTTTACTAGTGAAGTGACATACAGCCAAGTATGGTGACCCATACTCAGAATTCGTGCTCTGCATTTAACCCATCCAAAGTGCACACACACAGCAGTGTGTGAACACACCCCCGGAGCAGTGGGCAGCCATTTATGCTGCGGCACCCGGGGAGCAGTTGGGGGTTCAGTGCTTTGCTCAAGGGCACCTCAGTCGTGGTATTGCCGGCCCGAGACTCGAACCCATGACCTTAGGTTTAGGAGTCAAACTCTCTAACCATTAGGCCACGACTTTACTATACTGTAACATTACATAAATACTAATAAGTATTAACATAAGTAAGTAGTAAATAAATTGTGATAATTAAATGGAGCTGTTGAAGTGACTTATAGGTATTTTATGAGTGAATCTGTTAAAAGAGCCTATTGAAGAGGCCAGACTTGAGCTACTCTCACAATTATCCTACAGTGACAAGTACTTATTACAACAAAGGGAAATATGAGAAATATGAAATGCCTAAAATAGTCTAACAGACAACAAAGGCCACAAAATAAAGGCTACATTTTGTAATGTATTTGTACATGTTAGCCAGCTAGCTAGCTAGTTTGTCTAATTAGCATACCCATACATTTAAATTTTGTGCATACGTACAGTGGAAAATGAAATATTTAAACTTAATTATTTCATTTTATGAAGCCTAGATTATAGTCCTAGTCATGGTCTTTTTCAAAAGACATTTAGGCACTTTTTTTGTTATTTAAAAGCAAGTAGTAGGCTATGTAACATATTAAAACAACATTACAGAAAATTTAATTCATTTTAAAGAAAATATAGTAAAAATAAATAAGCAGTTAACTCAAGCAAAAGCATTCCACGGTGTCAGTGTTGTCAGTTAAAATATTCTAAAAAGTCTATTTCAAAATACCACATAAACATCACGGGCAAATACACAGCCGTTAACTTGTGATTTTTATCTTTATATTGATATTTTTTCTTTTGGATGAATGGTTCACAACATAATAAAAATGCAAACAGACATAAGTTTGTGACAAAGCGACCGTTGAAACTCATTTGAAATTTGTGTCAGTACGTCTTAAATAGCGTAAACAGCATAATAGGTTCTTTTGTATTTTGTCGCGCTGCACCGCTTTACGTCCGGTGTAGACACGGTGTTAGAGAGAAGAATATGTTTCCTCCGAAGCTTTGAATATTCGGTGTTGATTACTACCGAAGCTTCGAAGCTCAAAAAATGGTATTTGGACCAGCCCTAGAAACACCTCCCTGCATATAACATGCATTTGAAAACAGCAACACATGCCAAACATTTTACTTCCAATCACTTGCAATGATAAGCATTCCTAAACCTGCTGTCCAACAATAGAGAGCATTATAACTAGTGATGGGCATTTCAAGCAAACATAATATTTGAAAATCACTGGGTATTATTTGATTATTATTCGAAAATCACACCCTTCCCATGCATGCACAAATACCCATAAACAGAGAGAGGGAGAGAGACGGAATTCACGCTTACAATCTGTATAATAAACTGTTTAATTCAGAAGAAAGGCTACCTTAACTCAAGCCATATAATGATTGTAATGTGCTGAAACATATTAATATAATAAAAATAACCGAATGACGGCACTTAATAACAATTATCCGTTGATTAGCATAAATCCAACTGCTCATAAAGCTAGGACATTTCCATTTCAAAAAATGGAATCAGTGAAGGGAATAGATACGAGATGGGAGAAAAATATACTTCAGTATCTTCAGTCGCAGTTGTATCGTTGGGTAATTATACGGTATATAAACTGCGGGCATCAGGGAGGTGCTATGTGGGGCATTGAAATCGCTTATGAACGCGTGCTTATTTTTTACTTTCACTTTTCACTTTTGGCTTGAATGGCTTGAATCATTCAAAATGTTTCTGTCTTTTAATTCAGTTACACCTATAGATGGATGCCTTTGTCCATATTAGGGTTTTCCTATTACTTCTGTGATGCATATGTGGAGTTTCTGCCTGGGCGCTCTCCGGCTTCCAGTATGAATGAAACCGACATCAAGTGTGTTTATAACGCTCAATAATGGCCAATCCATAAAAATAATACTTCTTTCAAAAGAAATTTGAAGTAGACTTATGATAATCCATGTTGTACAGATGTGTACTGGAGTTTTAATTAAAGTGTACTAGAGGTTTTTTAAATAGCATTTTAAATCGCAAAAAATACTCTGATCAGAACCGAACCGAAAACCATAGTTGAAGTTGTGTGTGAACGAGTACAGACCTTCTAACCTTTGGAAAATATTTAACATTTAAAGCTTGCATTTTGTACATTGTGCATTTACAATTTTGACATTAGCCATCAAGGAGCTTCAGGTAATAATGTCTTGTGATCTAGATAATAATCTAGGAATAAATGACCCCCAAATGTTCCATCCCGTCACACTGATGGTACGCCAAAAAATTTTTTTAAAGTTTGCAGGTCTGGTTTCATGTTTATATTGAGTACTTTAAGATTTTTTTTCTTTGCACATTGCAGATCTTCTATGACTTGGTCAGACAAATTAACAGGAAAACACCAGTGGAAAAGAAGAAAGCGAAAAAGAAATCCAATTGTATCCTCCTGTAGAGTCAGCAGCAGCTCAGAGCCAGGTCTGTCACCATGTCACAGTTACATCATCCAGTAATCATTTATTCCTTATTTATTCAAAGCTTCTCCCATCTACATTATTTATCTTAGACTGATATATTGATCACACCAAATAATGTCCCAGTATTCAGAAACAGAGACTGTAAGGTGGGGCTGCATGATATAAAAAAAATGTGATGTATAATATTCAATATGTGATACATAATATTCAATATGTGATACAAGTAAAAATCAGTTATAATTAAAACATTTAAAACTTGAAAATGATATAGCCAAGATACTACTGCTCCATACCAGATTTTTACAGCCAAAAACGTTCAACGATAGTGATCGGCTGATACTTTTTTTTTTTTTTTTTTTTTAATAGCCAATTATTCAAAATGATAATGATATCTGCCGATAACAATAGTTTGATACTATACTGGGAACCCTCTCAGTTGGTACATGACTGTTATATTAAAGGTTAAGAATAATAACAGAGCTATTATATTCAACTGCTATTAATTTTCAGATATAATAATTACACTTAATTTACACATAATTCCATGCCAGATTTATTCAAACATACATATGTAATTAAATGTAAATGAGCTCCTCTTTAGTGTTTTTTGTAGCTAATTAATGAGCTGTGAACATTGGATAACTTTGCTGAGGTAAATGCAACATTAAGTGACATTATTCACAAGCAGTTTTTTTGGCGTCTTTCCATGGTTTAAAACCAAATAAGTGATTACTGTCGGTAAGTTGTACTGTATCTTTTAACATACCTTTTGATGTTCATTCATGTTTATTTGCGCTATAACTTGTATTGCAGTAGAAGAGACTCGCTCTATCGCTTGAACTGAAGCTGCTACACAGTGATCCATCACGGCACATTTAAAAGTATCTAAACAACATGGACAGAATTTAAAAAATCGAGACTGTTTCTTATCACAAGTAACAAAGGACAAAGCTTGATTTCAGCAAATCAATTTGAGTGAATGCACACAACCTGATTAATATTCATAAATCCAGCAGCTCATTAATCCCTAGTGTGTTTCATATTGTTCTTATTAGTAGGATTCGCATCATCTTATCAGTATTTCTGTTAGTTTTTTCCCAATTGTTTTTACAGAAACACTGAATGACCATAAAAGTACCACCACCAATCCTAAATTCAGTTAAAATGATTAATATGCATACATGGTTATCAAGTTTTAATTCTAATACTCGATTATCATATTATAATGCCTGACTGACTGACGTTCAGAGTGTACTTTCAGATATTAAAAAAAACTGTGCCATTTTAAAACCATTTATAGACCTATATATATATTAGTCTGCCAAGTAAACTAAGAAGATTCAATTGCCAAGGTGTCTGTAGAGGGTTGTTATAATTATATTGAATTATTTGGTTTAAAGTAATTACATTCTCTGTCTTTTTATTTTGTTATATGTTGTTGCTCATTTTATTCTGAGGATATCGGCTTTGAGGCAGTGATTTATGTGGAAGAGCTTCTATTTCTAATCTGTCAAAGTGTTTTTTTTGTTGTTGTTTTTTTGATAAATGTTATATTATACTCTACCTCAGGGTTCGGCAACCTTTTCGACATGACAAGCCATTTTTAATTTTTCTGGTTAACCACTGATGGTTTTGAAAAAAAAAACAAAAAAACAAGCCTATTTGATTTTCTTCCAAAAAGTTTCAGAAGATTTTTTCATAAATTATTTTTTTAACTTTTCAAAAGTTTCTTGAATAACAGATATACAGTGTGACCATGCTGAACATCACTGTATGTGTGTGTGACAAGGTCAATGCATTAAAACCGTTTAATCACTGTTCTACATTAATGCGCTGCTTTAACTGATACAGGCACGCATGCACGCACACACACACACACCACTGGCACACAGATCTGAGATCGCGCTGTGCAAAAAGTAACATTCAAGCTCATAAACTTGTTGTCAGCACTGTCACGCAACTTTTATTAATCGACACTGAATCGCTACATTATATTTCTCAACAAGGAGGGGGGTAAAATCGCTGTTTTTAAGTAACTAAATTCAGCTTCATTGTTTGTAGAGAGAGATAACGCAGGCAATTTATACATCTCTCTCTCTCTCTCTCTCTCTCTCTCTCTCTCTCTCTCTCTCTCTCTCTCTCTCTCTCTCAAAATGGCCATATTTGAGAAAAAAAAATTCTAGTAGTTTCCATCGCTGGATATAGCTGTCGGTCATTTAACATTTCTATCATAAATGTATCATTAAAAGTTGACTAATATTAAATGATTTGCAGCTTCATCTTACCTTGCCCTCTTTAACGTTAAACTTAAGCTTCGCGTTCTGCTTCTGTCACCAGGAACCCCGCCTACTTTGATTTGATTAGCCATCACAGTCATTTTGACATTGACGAGTGCTGTCAGACCGCTGAGGCTTTGATCTGAAGTGCCAGTATGTGCAGGCTGTGTGACTATGAGAAGTTATTATCTCAAAATGTACGTCAGTATGCAGTTTTCTCTATTGCTCGCATGCCAGCGATTATCCCTCTGCGTGCCACTGTTGGCGACTGTAGGTTGCCGACCCCTGCTCTACCTTTTAACTACCTTTTAACTACCTTTTAAAGCTATTATTATTTTACTTGCTGCTGATTGGGATTGAAGCCGGTCATAGCAGATGAGACTCGCTGGGACAATTCCCTGGTATCACACGCTAAATGTGTCATTTGATACTTGCATGCTCAAGATGGCAGTCCACACAGTAAATGTAAACCGTAATCAGGCAAAAGTTTGCTTTAGGAATGAATAAAGTGGCATTGACGAGTTTAAAGATTTTACAAAAATTTTGCAAAATGTATGTAAATGGAAAGTCAAAGTGTGATCTATGATTATTTGTCTTTATGAAGCATAGACTTTATTAAATCCACAAACTATTAAACCATTATTCTTAAATTATTAAAATCGAGTTATCACAAGCCCTTGCAATATGCACGTTGTTGATATTTTGGTAATTTCATTGATATTGTGCAGCCCTACTGTAAGACCACACACACAACAACAGCATATTAACTATGATGCTCTGAAGGTTACAAAATTCAGCACTGCAAAGTGGGTGCAGGTAGAGTTTCAGTGCAGTGCCCTTTTAGCTGCATGAACTCAGCTTAAGAGGCATTATTTGAGTGCATTATTTGCAGTATAGGCTTTTAATAATAAACATTCCAATAAAGTATTGTATTGTACAGCAATGTAAGTCTGAGGATGTGAAGCCATGTATTTGTGGAATTTCTATAAAAATCTTCAGTAAGTAACTTTTCCACTAGAGGGCAGCATTTGCTCAGTCTATAGCAGTTAGAATGACTTTTGTGTTGTGCTGTGTCCTTGTTTTGTACTTGTGGTAAATGTGGTTCTATATGAGTTTTTGTTTGTTTGTTTGTTTTTATTGATTTTTTTTCTCTTCTCTCTGCAGAATGCTGTAATGAAGAACTGTTAGCTTGTTTGGATCATGCCAGCATTCCCATCCTCAGTGAGTGATTCAATGGAACAGCTGACTTACTGACTCAAAGCAGCACCGGACATAGCAAACGAGAACGACTCTTTTATTTCCCCTTTATTTTGGCAGTAAAATTTGAGGAAAAACTCAATTTCCCAGAAGCAATTTCAGTAGAACTGAGAACATCTCAACATCTCCTGGACCTTCCGGACTTTTTACATCACTGACCATGGCTGATGAAGAAATTAAACCTCATATAAACATAGTGAAAATTTACCTTTTTTTCAGTTACTTTACCAAATGAATCTTAGGGTTATAATGTCCCAGGATTCTTTCTTTATCTTTCATTTCCTTTTATGTTGAAAATCTGGTGGCAATATTTAAAATCCTTCAACTTCCTCTAAAAACCCATGGATATATCAGTTCCGAAACTTCAAGACCTGCACTGTCAAGAAGGAGAAAATCACTGAAATTTCACCACAACTGCATTTTTAAAACTTTTCCCCATAAACTCTTGAACTCTGTGCTTTTCAATGGCCTCATCACCTGTTGAAGAAGCTGGACGAGAAATCAGAGTTAGCAGTATTCATTTGCACAATACCACATTTTCAAAGACATGAAGGATGACCGCATTTAATATCCAGTTATCAGCAGTCAGCATGAGCATCTTTAAGTGTAGATGTTGTAAATGATGTCAAGTTTAGTTGTTTTCTCTCTTAAGTTGTACTTCCATTCTTGATACAGTGTGTAAATGTCTATAAATGACATATGTATGTAAATGTTTTGCTGACAACTATGGACTCGTTCATCAGAAAGTACTGCCCATATTACCAATGTGACATTATTTTGTATTCAGTCACTTGGTTTTCCTAGCTCATATATCATATTCTAATGCCATTCTGTTTCATGAAGATTGTTCCATAAATAAACAGGCCTTTTATAGTGTAAAAAGTGGGGGAATTATCGATTTCTATGTCTATCGAGACTGAAATATATTGTACTAAACCAACTATTTTCTCTTGTGTTTTTCTGTCAAAAGATGATCTGGCTTTTAAGATTATTAAATTTTAGTACATTTTTCATTATTTCTGCCAGTTTGTATTTTATCGGCTTATCTTTAATGTCTCTCCTGTATGTTTTTAATAAGCTCATTTCTCAGAAGGAATTTTTATGGAATTTATTTTTTCTTTCTGACCAAATATATTGAGACCCTCCAGGGAATTAATTTTACTTGTTGGTACATTCTAATGTTTAACCTTCTGCTTTTTCATCATGTGAAACCCAATTAGAGACAAACAATATGTGACAGCAAGTCAGTAATTTTACTTTCATGGCAAAAATAGAGCAGCTTAACCTCGGGGCTTGAACTGCTACTTTAGGACAATGATAAATGGGGAAAAAACTTAGCAATACTACATATGACATCAAAGAGTTAAGAACTGGAATTTTATGTGCACTTTTTATAAGCAAATAGGACTGAATATTGCCCCAAAAAAATAATAAGGGAACACGAAATCATCACAGTGTAACATCAAGTCAGATCAACTTTAGGGATATTAGTCTGTCCAGTTTGGAAGCAGAAGTGATTGTGAATCAGTTTCACCTGCTTTAGTGCAAATGAAAATGACAACAGGTGAGGCTGGAGAGGCAACAGCAAGACAAACCCCAAAAGTGTATAGTTGTGCAGGTGGTGGCCACAGACAATTGCTCTCTTACTGTTCCTGACTGATTTGTCTCTAGTTTTGAGTTTTGTTTGGGTCAAAACTTAGAAACGTACTCCATGAGGGCCTGACATCCTGTAGTGCAGGGATCACCAACTGGCGGACTCTGGACCGTCTTTTGACATAATAAAATAAATAAATGCCAAATGCCCAAAGAGCCGTTTGGGTCATAGTACGGCGCCACGGGTTCCTACAGTTAACTGTTGCTATGGTCAGACGTACGGTCATGTGCGCAGAAAAGAGAGCAGAGAGATGAAACTTTCATTGAGTGAAAAACAATGGCATTCTCAAAAAAGGTCCTTAAAAGTATTAACTTTAGTTGTATCAAATTAAAGGCCATAAAATGTCTTAAATGGTACAAAAATTATGGTTTCAGGAGGTCTTAAATTTGGGGAGGTAAGACAAGAATTGCGACATGGTTTAATGTGACGATTAAACTTCAAAAGGGTGTCATTTCATTGAATAAATATAAGAGCTGCACGTTTCAAAGTCAGCTGCTGTGCTGATTTGTGTACAGCCAGGGAAAGCCGCTTTATTTCTGCCGCTCCTGCTGGCAGAGAATAAATGTGCATTTTTAATAAGCCCTATTGCTGTTTTTGTTCAGACCAATGTGAAAATCAACCCATGTTTTAATGCAAAAAACACGCAAATGTGAAATGAAAGTTGTAAATGTGAAATGGTGGATCGACAGGAAGATAATGCATTATAAAAATGTAAAAAATCAAGACGTTAAGTATATTTGTATTTTTTTATATTTGTAATATATATATATATATATATATATATATATATATATATATATATATATATATATATATATATATATATATATATTTCATCCAAAGCAGCCAAGTAGCACCACAGATTGTCCAGGAGCTCAATGATGCAATGGTGGCAACATACACTTTCAGGGTGGAGGAGAACAGCCTCCACTCCAACCTCGCCTACAGAAAGGAAAGCACTAATCTGTCATCTCCAGGGTCTTCTTGGCAAAAAGAACAGCACTCAGCAAACAGATTCTACTTTAGGGCATAAGCCTGCCTAGTAGAGGGGGTTCTAGCCTGAGTGATAGAATCTATTACTGCCTGTGGTAAGCCACTTAAGTCTGACGTGTCTCATCCAGGAGCTGCACATGGAGATTCCAGAGATCTGGACAAGTGCCAAATGGTACCCTCATCCCTGAGAAAGGAAGTCTGCCAGGTAGGGGCTGTCATGAAGACCATCAGGTCTGAGAACCAGGTCCGGGTGGGCCAGTAGGGTGCAACCAACCAAACCTGATCAAAGTCCTCCTTGATCTTGCACAGAATCTGTGCAAGGAGGCTCGCTGGGAGAAATGCATACTTGCACAGACCTCTGGGCCAGCTGTGTGCCAGTGCATACATGCCAAGGAGGACCTCGGTCATGGAATAAAACAGCTGTCAATGGAAGGGTTGGCAGGAGGTGTGTGACGAAGCAGTGCATCCTGCAACTGCAACCTCTTGGCCTGTGGCCAAAGAAGGCGTCAAAACTGAGCATGAGAAAGCATAACATTGCTCACTATCAGACCCTGACGTATCTGATACGGGTATTGAGAAAACTGCTCTTTTTGTGATGTTTTGCTACTGCTGGCCATTGACCAGATAAGCCCCTGGCCCTCTTTCGGGGGAGGGAATGGCGAAGTCACTACCCTCTGGGGCAGTTCCCTCTGTCCCTGGGTCACCCATCTCGAGGACACTTTGTGGTCTTAGAAGACTTAGCAGTGCCCTGAGAATCAGGCTGTGTCACCATCCATGCAGGGGGATGCCCTTGGCAACGAGCAGGTGTAGAACCCAACTTGGAGGCTTGGTGGCAGCTGAATCATGCCGAGGCAAGATGTGCTTTTTGACCTCTTGTCTGATTCTGGACTGCCAAGAACTGCTGGGCAGAGTCCTCTACAGTGTTGCCGAAGAAGCCAGTCTGGGAGTTAGGAGCATCAAGAAAGCAAACTTTGTCTGCATCTCGCATCTCAGCCAGAGATGGTGTTCCTGGACTACAAGCATAGACATCACCTGCCCGAGGGACCGCACCAAGATCACCATATTTGATATAAACACAGTAATTCAAAAGTTTAATGTTTTTGTTCAATTAGGTTGCTTTCTTTAAACAAAAATAATAAAACAACAAAAACAATCAGAGCGCCTTGTTATCACTAGTTTTATTTTGATTTCCCGAGTCCACTATTAGCTTATAGCCCATTAGCATCGCCAGCGTGGTTGCCGCTAAACCTGCGTGCATTGCTAATACTCTATTTACACACATTACCATTGCTTTACTCACTGTTACTTGCTTTAATTGCGGATGTATGTCTACCTTAGAGTGCAGGTGACAACACGTTCGAGCTGCATTTGGTGCGGAGAACCAGACTCAGGACCTGGAGGAGAAGCAGGCCCAGCTGAAAGAGTGGAGAGCCGTGATGGAAACCAGGCTGACGCTCACAAGTCTGGGGTAAGTATACAGCGCGCTGCTAACAGTCCCACCACCTCTACTCTACATGTGTTTCTCTGCACAGGCCCGGTGCACCCAGGACGCGATCTTCCCAGATGTCCTTCACTCCGGGGCAGGGACACCATGGACCCTGGGTACACCCGCAGCGGAGGACGTGAGCCAGGCCCCGGACGGCAACCTCTTCCACTCCGGTCTTCGAGATCTCCACACAGAACCGCTTCGCTCCCCTCCGTGAGACGGAACGTGACGCTGTGATCATCGGAGACTCCATCGTCCGACACATCCATGCTACGTTAGCCGAAGGTAATTTGCACACTCACTGTTTCCCGGATGCTCGTGTTCTCGATGTTTCTGTGCAGATACCCGCGATCCTGAAGGCCATCGAGAGCCCCAGAGCGGTAGTGCTTCATTCCGGGGTTAACGACACCACGCAGCGGCAGACGGAGATACTGAAGAGGGACTTCAGGAGCCTGATCGATCATATCATACCCGCGGTGATGATCATAGTGTCAGGACCACTTCCCACGTATCGTCAAGGACACGAAAGGTTCAGTAGACTTTTTGCTTTAAATGAATGGTTATTGTCCTGGTGTAAAGAACAGAAAATGCTCTTTGTTAATAATTGGAACCTTTTCTGGGAGCATCCTAGGCTTTTTCATGCTGATGGCCCGCACCCCAGCAGAGTCGGGGCAGAACTCCTCTCAGACAACATCTCCAGGACTCTACACTCCATATGACTAGTAAGCCAATTCTCAAATAACTGCTAATGGCTTTTGTTCTACCCGCTTAAATGTTAGAAGTACTTGCGCTGTCCAGTCTATTAAGACTGTGTCTGTTCCCCGAATAGTGAGGTCAAAATATAAATTTAATGTAGGATCTAGAAAATATCTTATCGTGATTAAACCAGAAAAATGTAAAATAAATGAACAAAAACAATTTTTAAAGCTTGGGCTCATAAACATTAGATCAGTCACACCCAAAGCAGTTATTGTAAATGAAATGATCACAGATAATAGTTTTGATGTACTCTGCTTGACTGAAACCTGGCTAATACCAAATGATTATATTGGTCTAAATGAGTCTACTCCACCAAACTACTGTTATAAGCATGGTCCCCGTCAGACTGGTCGTGGAGGAGGTGTTGCAACAATATATAGTGATATTTTCAGTGTTACCAAGAAAACAGGACACAGGTTTAAATTATTCAAAATACTTCTGCTTAATGTTACACTGTCAGATATGCAAAAGAAATCTATCGTATCTCTTGTTCTGGCTACTGTGTATAGACCACCAGGGCCGTATACAGAATTCCTAAAAGAATTTGGAGATTTCCTCTCAGACCTGTTGGTTAACGTTGATAAAGCGCTAATTTTCGGAGATTTTAACATTCACGCTGATAATACAAATGATGCATTAGGACTTGCGTTTACTGACTTAATAAACTGTTTTAGAGTAAAGCAAAATGTCACCGGGCCCACTCATCATTGTAATCATACGCCAGATTTAATTATATCGCATGGAATCGATCTTACTGATATAGATATCGTACCTCAAAGTGATGATGTTACTTACCATTTCCTTGTATTGTGCATTCTGCGTATTAATGATATTAACTATATGGCTCCGCGTTATAGTCCGGGCAGAACTATTGTTTCAGCCACAAAAGACAGATTTGCAAATAACCTGCCTGATTTATCTCAACTGCTCTGTGTACCCATAAATACACATGAACTAGACAAAATGACTGGCAACATGGGCACTATCTTCTCTAATACATTAGAAGCTGTTGACCGCATCAAATTGAAAAAGGTTAGAGAAAAACGTACTGTGCCATGGTACAACAGTAATACCCACTCTCTCAAGAAAGAAACTCGTAGTCTTGAGTGCAAATGGAGAAAAACTAACTTAAAGCTATAGACAGGCTCTAAAAACTGCCAGGGCCGAGCATATCCACAAACTCATAGAAAATAACCAAAACAATCCAAGGTTTTTATTTAGCACAGTGGCTAGATTAACAAATAACCAGACGCCACCCAATCTAAATATTCCCTCACAGTTAAATAGTAATGACTTTATGAATTTCTTCACTGATAAAATAGATAACATCAGAAATACAATAACAAATGTAAATTTTACAGCGTCTAATACTCCAGTTTTATCCATCGCACCCAAAGATAAACTGCAGTGCTTTACAACTATAGGACAAGAAGAGCTTAATAAACTTATCACTGCATCTAAACCAACAACATGTTTATTAGCTCTTGTACCCACTAAATTACTGAAAGAGTTGTTACGTGTAGCAGAAGAACCGCTTCTCAATATTATTAACTCGTCGTCATCTTTAGGTCACGTCCCAAAACCATTCAAGCTGGTGGTTTCTTAGTAAGAAACCACAACAAGACCCTAGTGAATTGGCAAATTACAGACCCATTTCAAATCTTCCATTTATGTCTAAAATTTTAGAAAAAGTTGTGTCTGCTCAATTGTGCTCCTTCCTGCAAAAAAAATTATCTCTATGAAGAATTTCAAGGGTTTCAGGCCGCATCATAGCACAGAAACTGCACTTGTTAAAATTACAAATGACTTGGTTCTTGCGTCAGACCAAGGCTGCATCTCATTGCTAGTTTTACTTGATCTTAGTGCTGCGTTTGACACCATAGATCACGACATACTCATAGATCGATTACAAACCTATACAGGTATTCAAGGGCAGGCTTTAAGGTGGTTTATCCTACCTGTCCGATCGCTACCACTTTGTTTATTTAAATGGGGAGTCATCTCATTTATCACCAGTAAAATATAGAGTGCCACAAGGATCTGTCCTAGGTCCTCTGCTATTTTCAATATACATGTTGCCCCTTGGTAATATTATTAGAAAATACGGGATTAGTTTCCATTGTTATGCTAATGATACTCAACTTTATATCTCAACAAGACCAGATGAAACTTCTAAATTATCTAAGCTAACAGAGTGTGTTAAAAATGTAAAAGATTGGATGACCAATAATTTTCTCATTTTTTAAATGCAGCAGCTAGAGTCCTTACCACGTCAAGAAAATATGATCATATTACACCAAACTTACAGTCTTTGCACTGGCTACCTATTAAGTTCCGTATCAGTTACAAAATATTATTCCTTATAAGGCCCTTAATGGTTTAGCTCCTGCGTACCTAACTAGTCTTCTACCACGCTACAATCCATCACGCTCCCTAAGGTCACAAAACACTGGACTTTTGGTAATACCTAGGATAGCAAAGTCCACTAAAGGAGGTAGAGCTTTTTCACATTTGGCTCCCAAACTCTGGAAAAGCCTTCCTGATAATGTTCAGGGTTCAGAAACACTTTCTCTGTTTAAATTTAGATTAAAAACACATCTCTTTGGCCAAGCATTCAAATAATGCATCTCATAATTTTGAACTGCAGTTATATCTGATCAAATGTGCATTATTATTCTTTAACTTGGGTTAAACTCATTCATTTTACTCTGTTGGAACAGCAGCTATGCTAATTATGTCTCTATTTGTTTCTCTGTTTTGCCACAGGATTTACATCCCGTGGTAACTAGGATTTACACAAGTTCAAGTCTGGATCCAGAACACCTGAGATGCCAACCCCTCAAAGGACCTCAGATCAGAATCAGAATCAGAAAGAGCTTTATTGACAAGTATGCTTACGCATACAAGGAATTTGTTTTAGTGACATAAGCTTCCAGTACACAGAGACAACAACAACAAAAAACAAAAAAAAACAATTGCAAATAAATAAATTGTATGAACAGTTGTGCTATAGATGACATTGGAATAGAATAGAGTAAGATGCAGAGATGTACTTGGATGGAGGGGTAACAAATAAATATAAGAATATTGCACATTTTTTGCATAAGTGGGGAACATTTTAACTGTTCATGAGGTAGATTGCCTGGGGGAAGAAACTGTTCTTGTGGCTGACTATCCTGGCATTTGTGGCTCTGAAGCGCAGGCCAGATGTCAAAAGTTCAAAAAGGGGGTAACTTGGATAAGAGGGATCCAGAGTGATTTTCTGAGCTCTTTTCCTCATTCTGGATGTATACAGTTCTTGAAGGGTGGGCAGGGGAGCACCAATAATTCTTTCAGCAGTCCGAACCGTTCTCTGTAGTTCGAAATCCGCGCTTCCTGAGTCTAACGAGCGCACCAGCTTGCTTTTCCCGTTTGCGCTTTTTGAAGCGTTTGATCATTGCCGCTGCTCCACCGACAACAACGTTTAGTAAAACGTCCGAATAATTGAAATCTGGTAAAAGATTGTGTGGTGTGTTCTGCCGAATGTTCAGCAGTTCATCCCTGGTGAACCTGATCGTGTTTGACAAACAAAAAACAGGAAAAAACGAACAAAAACAGTGCAAACACTGGAGAGCCAAGCACTGAAGCAGCCGTCTACGGTGCCAGATGATGCTAACCCTGAAACAACATACAGAACTACCACATTTTGCTATAAGTTTGATTGTATTATTGCTGTTAATAGTGTTAATCATCTGTTTGTTTAAGTCTTTAATTCATTTTTCAGAACATTTCTGCTGTATGCACATAAACTAACAGTCATCACTGATAAGCTACTACTAAATATTGTAGAAACTTAATTTTCTGTAAAGTTGCTTTGCAATGATTTGTATCGTAAATAGCGCTATACAAATAAACTTGAATTGAATTGAATTAAAACACTGAAATATTGTAAAATTTTATTTTAAATAACTTTTATATTTTAATATATTTAAAAATTGTATTTATGATGGCACCACATTCCAAGCTCCATAATTCCAGTCTTCAGTCATGATCCTTCCGAAAATGTTCATTCGATTGCTGTTCAAGGAATGTTTCTTGTTGTTATCAATGTTTAATGAAAGTGCAAACTGTGATACAGTTTCTGCTTTAAGGATTCACATATGAGCACAGGGTTTGAAGAACAGCATTTATTTGAAAAAAATATTTTATACTTTTATAAATGTCTTTTCAATCTATTTAATTCATCCTTGTGGAATAAAAGTATTTTATTATAGTTTGTATAATATAGTATTTCTTTTTTTAAATAAAAACCATAGTGATTCCAGATTTTAATGCTACTGCATATATGCATTTTCAGTTGTGACCAAGCAACCTATGCAAATACTTTTTGGGGCCTTAAAGTAAATGTATTTGTCGCCACCTAAAGACGTAGTAAACTTAATTCTGAAAAGGGTCCGTGAACAAATCTCGTTGGTGAACGAAATGGAAAGATCAGATCAAAAGCCTTACTGACTAGTTATTACAAATTGTCACTTTCATGTGGCGTGATCCTTTACTTGATTGGCTGAAATGAGAAACGAGGACTGGAAACGGCCAATCACAAACAGACACAAAGCATAACACACACCTTCCGCCTTTTACCGCGCAGGGGCATTTTTGTTTCTCACACAAAACAGTACAATCGTGATCCTTTCTAAAAGGATTTAATTACAATGTACACTGTTATAAAAACTAGTTTGGAAGTCCACGTATTACCGTTTCTCCCGTGTTTCATTCATTTTTACATGACTTGGCTCACACCACGTTTAGTCTGTAGGGGTAATTTGTCCCTCAATGTAATGTCCATTTCATACATTTTACATATTTGTGAATGTTTTGTTTAACACATACATGTTTTATATTTTACATACAATATGTATCATTGGGGTATTCATTTTTAATGTATGATGTCTATTATTAGATCAAATAAACGCACATGTCACCCTACAATGGTTAAAGAAGTTTCATCCGCATAACCCGGAAGTTCTCTGAGCTTTTGGTGACGGTGCATTAGGCGACATGGCTCATCTTTGTAAGTGGCATTTCTGCAAGTTTTATGCTTTTGTTTGAGATTTTTGCTCATTGAATCGTTTTAAGAGTAAACAGTGATGCGTTGCCGACATGTTTAGGCTGGTTTTGTGAATGCAGTTTGTCACATTTTATCCGAACAGTTGTCCTTGCAGGCACCTTTCAGCATCCAGGCAATCAGTGACGTTACCTGCAGTTATTCTGATATTAGTTACTATGATATTAGAAGATTTCAAAAGTGTTGTGCTTAGTATTTATCCAGTGTCAGGTGAACATTTACAGTGCAATTTATAGTTTCGTTAAGTCATATTATATTAGCAGTATGTTATAGCTTCTGTATTCGATAGCAGTTGCAATGAACATGAAAATTATGGATTTTACATCTTATATATAAGGCCCTAAAGTTTCCTTTTTTCCCTTTCTCTCTCACTTCTGTTGTGAAGTTATTTAAGGATTAATAAGGACACTTCAAGGTTCCAACTGGGAATTTGTAATATTGTGATTTTAGGCCTGGACAAGTCATGGACATTTCTGTAGTGAATGTAATTTTTTCAAGTTAAGCTCAGCTGTAAAATATTTAATCAGCTAGAAATTGCTCTTTGTAAGAGCAGGGTCTATAGAATGATTATTAAAAACATCCAATTTTCAGTATTTCCAATTGATTTCAAACATCCCAGCTTTTTCCACACCCTGATGCTCATGCTTTCCTTGGAGTCAAATGCATCCCTTAAGTGTAATTACCTTAAGATATTTATGTGTCGTCATATGAACTGTATTCTTTGTGCATGTACCCATTTGAAGGTTTGTTTAGCCTGCTGGTCCTGTCCCTGGTTCTTGAGACCCAGGCCCTGACCCCAACCCATCATCTGACCACCACTGATGTGGCCAGACTTCAGGCTCTATTAAGCCAACCCTTCACTGACCTCAAGTCTGCTTATTACTCTGTTGTTGGACTTAGCAAGTTGGGAATCTCTGTTGCGGATGCAGCTGTAAGAAAAAAAATATATTTCGTAATGGTGAAAGACATGAATTTTAATAAAAATAATATTAGTGAGTCATTATTATTGTGTCTAATTTTATATTATTTGTCTACCTCAGGAGACATGCCGGTTTATCAAGTCAAACCTGGATCCCTCTAGTGTGGAGTCACTCTTTTTTGCCGCAGAAGCCAGTCAGGCTCTGCCTGGATGTGAGGTAAAATACATCTTCACTCTCTTTTTTGTCTTGATCACTGGTTGCATGTCAATCAGTGCCCTAACCACTGAACTAGGAGTCAGCCAATTTAAGGGCTACCTCAATTGCAAATCCTTTCACTAGAATGCCAGGTTCCTTTACTAATGTCCCAGTTTGTGTTTACAGTATGCTGATTCTTGAGCTAGGGAGCTGATAGAGATGCACTGACTGTTCATCACATGATTCATCTAAGTTGAATTGCTGTCATTTGATGTAGGGTTCTTTTTCTACCTTATTGTTTTGAAGCATTTGGAGCAGATTAAAAAAAAAATTGTTGGTGTCAAATAATTTTTTTTTCATGCCTCCATATCCATAATTACTACAAAATTAACATTGAGTCAGGATACAGGCTGGATCCAACTATGGTAACCTCAGGATAAGGATGAGACAGACATACTTATATTAATGTAGATGCCATTCTTCTTTAGATGTAACAAGTGCACTGGGTGTTATGAGAAGTGGTCCCCATTCTGGTTTCCCTAATTAATGCAGCCTAACAGTCCTTTGATGTATTTAAATTATAGAAGTGTGTTGTGTGTATTCTAGCTTGAGATGACTCTTAAGCCGACAGTGTGCCTGCCTCCTAAACAGTGTTATGTAGACTGTTTCAAAGTTTGGGCTCTAAAAATTTGCGACAGCAAGAAACGTGAAAGACTATAATGTGATAGGAACTCACTCAAGTACTGAGAAGCTAAACTATTCAGGGATTTATATGTAATCAGCAAAATTTTTAAATGTATACAAAGCTTAATAGGGAGCCAATGCAGTGTTGACAGATGCAGATACTTGATAATACTATGTATATAGAAACGAAGTCTAAAAAGAAAACTCTCCATTGCCAGTGCTTTATATATAGTATAATATATTAAACGCAAAGCTCAACATTGCTTGCTTGCTTTATTTTCGTGTGACACACAAGCATGTTCAAGCTTCCCCAAGAACCAGTGAGGTTTTTTCTGGTGTCAGACAAGTATAGGTGAGCCTCTGTGTTTACTATCTTTAATGTGCTCTATTTAAGAGCATTGTTGATATATGAATATAAGCCTAAATTAAATATGTTTATCATATTATATGAAGTGATTTTGTATCTTCAGAAGACTAATTAAAACGCTTTATTCATGTGGATTAGTTTTGCGATTTCTTTTTGTACTTTTTTACTACATGGAAGTTTTGGTTGTTTGGACTTTCAATGGATGAACTAAAAGGATAAGAAAATATAAAAAATATCTTTGTTGTTATTCTGAAACTGAATGAAAGTCTTAAGGGTTTGGAATGACATGAAGTTGAGTAAATTGTAACAGATCTTTCATTTTAGGGTGAACTAACCCTTAAAGTTCAAAGACATGTTTAGACATGGTTTGGTGGACTTGGCTAGTTTAAGCTAGTCTCTTTGGCCAAGCTGATGTTTAGCTGGGCGGCCAAAAGTCACTTTGAAATAATGTGTCACATTGCGCAGAGTAATTTTCACTAACAAATCCAAAAATTGTTGTTGTATTTTGATCCTGACAGATTCCTGTGTCAAATGACACTCGTGATTTGCTTTTGGCCACCGTAAGTGAGGACTCCACTGCCTCTCAGATCCATCAGTCTGTGAGTGCTCTCAGCTCTCTTGGCTTACCTCTGGCCTCACAGGAAGTGGTCAGTGCCCTGAAAGCTCGCATCTCCAAAGAGGATAATGTCTTGACGTGAGTACATTTCCTTACATTGTTTTGACTTTAGGCTTGCTTTGTGGTCTCTTTTTATTAGTTTATTTGTGAGACCTAACTCTGATTTTCTCTTCTCCTGACAGAATAATTTTGGCACTGCAGACTGCGTCTCGTCTCTCTCAGCAAGCTGAACTTGGAGAGATCCTGGAGGAGATTGAGGTGAGAGTTTAGTACGTCACTTCAGATTTATTAGCCACAGAACAGTCAACTGTAAGCCTGGACCAGACTACTGAAATTATAAAAATAATAATATTGTATTTTTTTTTCCTTTTTGAGTTCTGTAAAGCTCAGTAAACCGATTAACATTTTCTATAAAATGACTCTTTTCTATTTAAATGCACATTTCTTTTAGAAATTGTTAGATTTATATACTTGAAACTCCACCAAAAAATAAGTAGGTCTATCTTTAATCAATCATTTAACCTTCACTGAAGGTTAACTCATCCTCATTCTCATCACATATGGCAAAGCTAACTCTGCACTCTTCCTATTGGTCTTTCTGTAAATTATTGCTGTATTCATTTTCTGAAAAGAAGAAATTTTATTTATACAAAAATACAACTATACTAAAATAAACACTTCAATTAAATAAATAACAGCAATCTTATAATTGATGCTACTATCTATAAAAATATATTACTGCAATTCCACTGTGGTAGAGCATTGCCATATGGAAACATTGATATTTTCTCAATTTACATTAAAACTGTGTTAGACAAAGTTAAATTGTTAATAAAAATATCTAATTTACTTAACAAAGATGCTTCAAAAAATCCCTCTTGAGAAGAGAAGTTATTTCTTACCATATGGCAACTCCGTACCATAAAGGGTTAAAGGGATACTCCACCTCAAAATGAAAATGTTGTCATTAATCACTTACCCCCATGTTGTTCCAAACCCGTAAAAGCTTTGTTCGTCTTCAGAACACAATTTAAGATATTTTGGATGTAAACCGGGAGGCTTGTGACTGTCCCATAGACTGCTTAATAAATAAGTGAAAGTGAAAGTGAAAGTGACGTGACATTCAGCCAAGTATGGTGACCCATACTCAGAATTAGTGCTCTGCATTTAACCCATCCGAAGTGCACACACACAGAGCAGTGAACACACACACACACACTGTGAACACACACCCGGAGCAGTGGGCAGCCATTTTTATGCTGCGGCGCCCGGGGAGCAGTTGGGGGTTCGATGCCTTGCTCAAGGGCACCTAAGTCATGGTATTGAAGGTGGAGAGAGAACTGTACATGCACTCCCCCCACCCACAATTCCTGCCGGCCCGAGACTCGAACTCACAACCCTTCGATTGGGAGTCCGACTCTCTAACCATTAGGCCACGACTTCCCCAATAGAAATAACAGTGTCAAGGTCCCGGAAAGTATGAAAGACATTGTCAGAATACTCCATTTATCATCAGTGGTTCAACCGTAACGTTATGAAGCGACGAGAATACTGTTTGTAAGTGAAGAAAACAAAAATAACGACTTTATTCGAAGAAGAAGAGCATACGCTGATATGAATAGACACAGAAGAGACTGTTGACAAATGAATTGTTGAATAAAGTCATTATTTTTGTTTTCTTCGCTTACAAAAAGAATTATTGTCTCTTCATAACGTTACAGTTGAATCACTGATGGCAGAAGGACTATTCTGGCGATGTCTTTCATACTTTTCTGGACCTTGACAGTGTAACTTACTTGGCAGTCTATGGGACAGGTAGTGGTCGACCAATATTGGTTTTTTAACAGCCGATGCCGATATCTTGGAAAGCAGGGTGGCCGATATAAAGCCGATATAATTTTATTTAATGTCACTGAAAAAAATAATACAAAGTTTTTTAAAGGTAAGTGGTTGCAAACCATTTATTTAAGCTACATTTAATAAAAAGTTAGTCAACTAAATTTGTTTATTGAAACGTAGCTAAAATAAATCTATTGCAACCACTTATCTTAAAATTTTTTGTAAATTCAATGAATCATTTTTATTCATTGTATTTAAGAAATTTGAAATAATTTGAAATGGGTAAAAAAAATAAATGTGTAAAATAAACATGCTTATACTTTAAGTGACAAAGTTTTTTTTACAAAAAAACAAATATTTAACAAAAATATAAATAAAAAGGAAGTAAACACTGTAACCAACAAGGCACTCAGTATTCTGTGAAGTTGTGTGTATTGGGAATCACATTTTTTTTCAAATAAACCCAAGGTAACACTCATTTTACATACAGCACACAGTGAAAATGACATGAATATGACATTGAGCAAAAGCATGAAGCACAGCATAATTTGAAATCACGAGTTTAAAGTTTGTCGATCGCGCATGTCAGTGAAGCTGAACTCTCCTTCTGTCAGCATTCAATTCACATGGACCGACCGTCACACAGAGAACACACGATCGTGCAAGACACACATCCACACTTCATAAGATCTCACAGCTGGATTCGACTAAGTTTGCAAGGTTTTTGAAATTAGATATTCATTAGTCATTCAAAGATTTGTTTAAATGATGTAAAAGCGTATTTGCTGAATGCTGACGGCAAACGAGAAATATTATAATGTTAGCCTTTCTAATATTAACAATATAAAAGCAATTGTTATAATACTTTTTTGCATACATTTTAATTCCTTTAACCATTCTATCTGATTATTAGACAGACGTCTAATCGTATTAGACAGAACTGTTAACGACGACAGCGAACAAGAGGGAGAACGTGAGCACTGTGTGTTCAGGCGCTGCGTTCTCAGCGCCGTCAAAATAAAAGTCTGTCGGGCCGTCAAAATAAAATCGGCATCAGCCAAACAGAAAAACTTATCGGCCGATGCCCATATTTGAAAAATGCCAAATATCGGCCAATATATCAGCCTTGACGATATATCGGTCGACCACTAGTCACAGGCCTCCCGGTTTTCATCCGAAATATCTTAAATTGTGTTCCGAAGATGAACAAAGCTTTTACAGGGTTGGAACGACATGGGGGTAAGTGATTAATGACAAAATTTCATTTTGGGGTGGAGTATCCCTTTAACTGAGGGGGCGGGGCTATGCAAGTAATGGCAAAAATGACAATTATACTATTGTAAAGTGACGTGACATACAGCCAAGTATGGTGACCCATACTCTGAATTCGTGCTCTGCATTTAACCCATCCAAAGCGCACACACAAAGCAGTGAACACACACACCCGGAGCAGTGGGCAGCCCGGAGCAGTGGGTGCCCAGGGAGCAGTTGGGGGCTCAGTGCCTTGCTCAAGGTTACCTCAGTCGTGGTATTGCCGAGACTCGAACCCACAACCTTAGGGTTAGGAGTTAAACTCTCTAACCATTAGGCCATGACTTCCCCCTAATAAAATAATAAACATACCACTGTTTTATTAAAATAATACTGCTAGTTATTATTAGCAATGCATCATCCATAAATTAAAAACAAAAAGAAACTTGATAGTTCAAAATAATTCAGTCATGGTTAATAATATGCTTCATTATTCATTTGCAAAAATTATGTGCAAAATACGAAGAAAAAAAAAACTTAATGGTCCTATAATAAGTAACATAAGTGTTGTTATTAACAGTCAACTAAGGACAAATCTATTTTGCACTGTGCTTCAAACTTTTCTGATTGGTCACATTTGCTGTGTACCAGAAAAC
The DNA here is from genome assembly GCF_018340385.1 of Cyprinus carpio. Classification (NCBI taxonomy): domain Eukaryota; kingdom Metazoa; phylum Chordata; class Actinopteri; order Cypriniformes; family Cyprinidae; genus Cyprinus; species Cyprinus carpio. The sequence continues at coordinate 4,117,102 of NC_056582.1, read as the reverse complement.
ATTATTATAATATTTTTTTTGGTATTCTAGTGTGATTTGTATATTTTTCTTCATTGTAGGATCTCGCTGCCCGTTTAGATGATCTGGGTGGAGTGTATCTTCAGTTTGAGGAGGGGTTAGAGGCCACAGCACTGTTTGTTTCTGCTGCTTATGCCTTGTCTGATCATGTGGACATGGAGCCCCCCCTGAAAGAGGTTCATAGTTTAGCCAACTCAAAATAAACATATAACTATGTAAGACAAATACTTTCTGTAAGTGTTTGAAGTGCTGTCTCAAGATAAATGGCTCCTCCACTTGTCCATCACAGGATCAGGTAATCCAGCTCGTGAACTCCATCTTCAGTAAGAAGTCTTGGGACTCTCTCTCAGAGGCATTCAGTGTGGCTAGCGCAGCTGAATCGCTTTCCAACAATCGCTTCCATGTGCCCGTCATTGTCAGTGCCCAGGGCCCTGCTGCCATATCCCACAGCCAGCCCTTCCTCCGGGTAGGCCTCAGTTTTGAGTGTGTTCTCTCTCTCTCCCTCTCTCTCTCTCTCTCTCTCTCTCTCTCTCTCTCTCTCTCTCTCTCTCCTCTCTCTCTCTCTCTCTCTCTCTCTCTCTCTCTCTCTCTCTCTCTCTCCCTCTCTCTCTTTCCTCCCTTCCTCTCTCTCTCTCTCTCTCTCACTCTATATATATATATATATATATATATATATGTGTGTGTGTGTGTGTGTGTTTGTTTGTTTCATTGTTTTTTTTTTTTTTTGTTTTTTTTTACACTGCTGAAATAATCTGTAATATATGTGTTTGATACTGCAGCTTCAGGTGACGAATGTCCTTTGCAAGCCCCTCAGTTCAGCAAGTGTGCTGGTGGAGTCAGCCACTGCTACTTCCTCAAAATCTGCCATCCTAAGCCAGGCACCATTCACCCTCAGAGAGTATGTGCATTGCAGATGACAACTTTAAAATAATGGATAATGCCATACAAATTTGGAAACTGCAGAAAACATTAACATGCTACTAAACATACTTCACTTAAAAAGTTAAGGGTTACTTTGCCCAAAAACTAGAGGTCGACCAATAGTGGATTTTGCCGATACCGATAGTTAGGATGGACCACACTGGCTGATACCGATTAATTAACCGATAGTTTTTAAAATGGATACTGAACAAAAACTAAAATAGTGCTGTATTTAAAAAAACAGTTCTGAACCATACTAGTAATAGTAATAATAGTAGTAGTAGTAGTAATAGTAAATGTTGAAATTACCACACTCTAACAAGGAACAACACTTACACAGCTTTCATTAATCTTAATGTTACAAATGGACTCTTATTTGAAAGTGTTACCATTTCATTTCAGCAGTCATGCTTAAAGATGCAAATCTTTAAATATATACACAAAGGCCATAGCATTACAATTACACCAGCACAATGTATATTCACACACTTTAACTGCTTCTATTCTTGAACACTTAATGATTATCTAATCAAAATAAAAGAGAAGCGTTGAGTCTGAGAACTCAGCGGTATCACACACACTCCGGACACGTCACGTTCAGCTCGAGCAATGGTCTAAAGCAGTTTATTTATTAAAAACAGACACAAGTTTACTTCAAGAATGAACAATGAGGCATAGATAAGTTTGAAGTTCAGTGTTTAAAAAACAGAGCAAACGGAAAGAGCAATCTATATTACAGCTCTATAAATGAAGCATACAGACTTTATTAGAGCCACAGAAAGACAAACGTTTCGATGAAAATGCTCAATATATAATTCATTATGTACATTAACAACGATTCGGAGCGAATATAATGTAATTTAATGGAAAACTATGTGAATGGCGCTCTGTGGCACGGCAGGCTTTTCTGTCAGCTGCATTTAAATCCGGGTCTGAAGTTTCTCGCTCTGTTCAGCCTGCAGCATCACATGTCTAAACAAATAGCATGTGCTGTCAGTGATTTCAACTACTAGAGACAACTCTCGCACTTTATATTGAAAACAGACCCTTCTTAGTCGCTCCAGCAAAGGAGGCATGGATTTTTGCCGATAACCGATTGTTCCAGCAATCAACTCTCGGTGCCGATTAATCAGCAAAACCGATACATCGGTCGACCTCTACCAAAAACACACTCATTCTCATGCCTTTCCAAACCCATCAGATTTTTATTCATCCTCGGAACACAAATAAACACTTATTTTTGACCATCCATTGAATACGCAATCAGTTTTCAAGCTTCAAAATGTACATAATTACATTGAAAAAGTAATCCATATGAATCAATTGGTTTAGTCTAATTCTTCTGAAAAAAGACACAATCCCTTTATATGACGAAATTGTTTTAGTTTAAGTTAAGCTTTTATTCATATATACACATTAATCATCACACATAGATAGAGCACATTAAATATGTTAAACAACAGTTCAAACATGCATGTTTGACCAGCAAGAACTAATAAGTTAAATCAATCATGTACGTATGGGCTTTGAGTTTATTTATAATACATTTAAACTTTCCCTTTATTTAGTGTGCACAGTGCTTGAATATTTTATTATTGAATATTTTACTTTTAAAAGATTTCCAAACTCTGGATAATTAGTGTAATATGCCTGATGACAATGATCATTTAATTTGGAAATATTTCCTGTGTTTAAAAGACTGTCCTTTGTATCACAGTGGGGTTTTTGAGCTGAATTTCATGGCCAGCCAACCAGCAAGTGGCTACTATCAGTTCTCGGTTGCCATTGCTGGTGACAGCCGATTTGTTGCCAACCATGTTGAGGTACTTAACTTAATCTTTGAAATGTGCTAGGAAAATCAAAAGTTTAGTTATTTGTATGTGTTTATCTTATGTGTCGTGCCTTGTCATGACCTCAATGAGCTGACCTCAGCGTTTAACTCTTAATTGTTAATGAACTGTGATTCATTTCCTCATTCACGTTTAATTGGTCTAGAGTGTGTTCATTCACATTGTAGCTATGTAAAGAATAATTGCTCTGACTGTTCATTGTACAATTATAAGGTCAAGAGCATGTCACATTTGCTGTGGAGATTTTCTGAAGTCATTGGCCTCTTTTACTGAACAAAGTAAAAAAAAAAAAATGCACAATTATTGTAATTGCTGTAGGTTTTTTCTTTCTTGCAGCATATTCACACAAGTGTCCATTTTAATGGATTGAAATAATTTCTTATTGTAATGTGTCATTTTAAAGGCTTAGATTGAAACTTGTTCGATTTACTTTCTCAGCTCAAGGTAAAGGTCTCTACCCGAGTTTCCATCAACAACATGGATTTGTCTGTCGTGGACAAGGACCAGAGCATTGGCCCCAAAACTACCAGGTAAGATTAGCTTTTATCAAGCTCTATTTTATTAATTTTCATTTTATTATACAATTGAGCCAGCATATGTTTGATATCTGTTTTTCAGAGTGGAATATCCAGCTAAAGCCAAAGCATCTTTTATGGCAGACAGCCATCAAATCTTTGCCATGACGTTCCAGTTAGTTGATGAGACCACAGGAGTGGAACTCACTCCCCACCAGGTGATTATTCCATCCAAAATGGTTTTCTTTTATGCATAAAGCATGACAAGTGAATAAATTCTGCCTTCATTGTATAGTCGTATGTTTGTGCCTTCATTAGAGAGATGAGCCTTTTTGTGAGATTTTGATCCTTAAAACCTCAGATAGGGACGTGTGATTGTTTAAACCAATGTCATCAAAATCTCACTCCAAGCAAATGCACTGTTCAAAAACATTTGAATGAACTGATTCAAGTCATTGCTTTCAGACCTTTGTGAGGTTACACAACCAGAAGACAGGTCAGGAGGTCGTGTTTGTGGCTGAACCCGACAGTAAGAATTTGTATAAGTTTGAGCTGGACACAACTGAGAGAAAAACAGAGTTTGACTCCATCTCTGGCACCTATGCTCTTTACCTGATGGTGGGAGACGCTACGCTGGAGAACCCCATTTTGTGGAATGTGGTAAGGCAGTTATTTTCATTAGAGAATTCTGGGATCTTGAAATAGACTTTTGTAAGTGCTGTTGTTTTTGTCTTTTTTCTGACGTGTTTGTTAATGTTATATTGTCATTATCCTTACAAAAAGACATGGATTTAGTCTTTATTTATACTTAATTTTTCTCAAAGGCTGACGTTGTGCTGAAGTTCTTAGATGAAGAGGCACCTTCAACAATTCAGGCTAAAACTTTGTACACACCCAAACCAGAAATCCAGGTAAGTGCTCCAGTGGTACACAAGGACAACAGGATATTTATATGTGTGTGTGTGTTTATGTGTGTATGTATATAGGTATATGTATATATGTATATGTATGTATGTGTGTGTGTATATAATGTGTGTAAGTTATGCTGTTTCCTTTCTTTAATTGATTGTTTGGTTGAAATGATGGTTCCTTGTTCATAAATATCAAGATGTATATAAGATGAAGGCTAAAAATATCAATATCACAACATGCCCAGTCCTATCTGTAACATTTTTTTTTTTTTGTAATTTTGTCTCTACAGCATCTATTCAGAGAGCCAGAGAAGAAGCCACCCACAGTTGTGTCCAACGCATTTACTGCCCTGGTCCTCTCTCCGTTTCTGCTCCTGCTCATACTGGTAATGTTCTTCTGACCCGTTATTATGGGTTCACGTAATAACTGATATGCTATTAAATGAAACTATGTAAAGTAATGTTGTGATTTGTCACATTAGTAAAAAAAAAAAAAGGATACATATTTGGTCTGTCATTCTGTCATTTACTCTGTCTGTCTCATGTTTCTTCCTCTTGCCTATACAGTGGTTTAAACTTGGAGCCAATATCTCAAACTTTACACTGTCACCCAGCACTGTTCTCTTCCACATAGGCCACGCAGGTAAGTCGTCTGACTTTTATTACACAACATTCAGTACTTGGCATGATCAATAGAGTTAATAGAGTGCAACAATAGGGTTCAGAAAGTATGAATCTCATTTGTTTCATAGAGAAATAGATTTTTTTTCCAGCACAGTACAAAAAGTATGTCCTCAGAATGAAACAGGCTGTGCATCATGAACAGACCTGCATCTAATTGAACTTCTGAAATATGACATGCTTCTGAGAGAAAATAGAAAAATCATAGGTTTTGTTTTTTTTCTTCACTTGCAGCTATGTTGGGTCTAATGTATGTGTACTGGACTCACTTGAACATGTTCCAGACTCTGAAGTATTTGGCTATCATAGGCAGCTTCACATTCCTGGCTGGGAACCGCATGCTAGCACAAAAAGCTGTGAAAAGGTACAGTAACTGTTTTAAACTGGTATTGCCTCCATTGTCCTTTGCCAGCACCTGAATGGAGAGCATATTTAGACTGTCCGAATCATTCACTTTCCTTTATAAAGTGCACTATGTGCCTTTTATTCACCATATAGAAAACTGAACAAGTGACCGTTTTCTAGTGATGCAACGATACCATTTTTTTTTTTCCAGAAAATTCGGTGTATCGGCCAATTCCGATCCGATCTGATACCAGCGCAGTTTTTTTTTTTTTTAATCAGTGTAGAATTTTTATACTTCTGTGTGTTGACCTGATCGTCACTCTTTTGTGTGCTAAACACAATCTACTAAATATAGACAACTTCATTTTTATGAAAAATAACAAATGGGAAACATATAATAATCTATGACAAAAATACTATTATAAACTAGGTTAGTGGATAATTTAGCAGCAAAGTTATTGTAGAAAAATCACGAGTTCACAATTTTATAAAATCTAAACATTTAGTGAAATAACATTATTTAGTGGGGAACAAATAAAAGTGAATAAGTGTAGGACTAAATCTGGTAAAATGTTATACATTGCTCTTTGTATTGTTGTAAAATACATTAATGAAAACAAGTAAATGTATTTATATATAAATATTAACTATAAAATTATAAGACATTTCTTTTAAATGTATAGCACAGTAATGAAGACACCAACATATGTAAGATTGAGGATAGATAGTCCTCTATCTATCATATGTTGCTGCCATTACTGTGCTATACATTAGATTATTAATAGCCTTATAGGACAGAACAAGAAACGCTATAAATAATCTTTTATTGCGCAAAAGTATTATATAATACGAAAAGCTCCAATACAGAGCGGCACAAAGTGCTTATGCGCCTCCCGTGCACAGAATGATGCGCATGAAGCAACACAGAGTCACAGCACAGCTCCGCATAGAGAAGTTCAAAGCACAAAGGAAAGAGATATTGATGCGTAGTTTATTAAATCTGTGCGATAGATTATTGAGACTTTTCTTTTAACAGTTTTAAATCTCAGTTATTGTGCGCTCTTGGAGAGAGTTTCATCGCCTTGACTGTCATAACCAAATGCGACACGCAGTTTGAATGCTGAATGAAGGATGACAGACAGCCGCAGTGTAGAGAAAAGTTTACGTGAACTTGAATTTAATGACTTAAATATTCATCTGTACTTCACACTGAACTATGGAACAGCTTCAGAACATTTGGAATTAGACTTTATAGTGGTTTAGTTTGTGTTTTCGTGGGGCTTAACAATAACACAGAATAGTATAAGCACAATGTCGGATTTGGATCGGTACCTCTCTGACTGATACACGATCCGGCATAAAATGGCAGTATCGGAGCTGATACCGATCCTAAGTATCGGATCGATGCATCCATACCAATTTCCACTGCAGTTATAGCACCTTTTTTTTTAATCATGGGTGGGACGCTTCAGATTCTAAAGAGCCTTTGATTGGAGAGGAAATCTAATGAGAAGCTAAAATGCAGAATGATGTTATCAAAATTATCTATCCGTAGTGGCGGTAGAGAGCGAGACTATACATTTTCAATGCATGTAACCTCTAAATGCAAATTTTGCCATTGTTTTTGAGCACACTAGCTAATGTATAACCTTAACACTAGGGCTGTGCAATTAATCGCATTTGATTGTTATGCGCATCTCGTCAGTAAAGCCGGTCCCTTGATTAGTAGTAAATCATCATCACCTGCTTTCAGATTGAGCGGCATTCACTACACATACAGTTCACTAACAAGCAAGGTGATATCATGTTCGAAATCGAATTCGAATCAAAATCTGTGATTATGTACGCGATATTGCCTAACTGTCAGTGAACTACAGCTCTGTGTAGTGAATGCCGCTCAATCTGAAAGCAGGTGATAGTGATTTACTACTAATCACAGGACTGGCTTTAATGACGAGATGTGCATAACAATCAAATGCGATTAATTGCACAGCCCTACTTAACACTAACCTATTCCGACATAAACAGCATTTACTCTCGCGCAGTGAAACTTTCCTGGCTAAAAAGGTGCAATTGTAGGTGCAAGTTTATGTAAAAGTAGCATGTAGTAACATTTTTGATTGAAAGTGCAAATGGACCAGTGTTAGTATCATGAAGCTAGTCTTTAGCAACCTTAAAGGCCAAACTGAATGGTCATTCAAGTCACTGTGATATGTTGCTTAATTTTAGGTTGCCATACATAATTTGATATGTAGCGAATATTTGATGTATCATTCAGTCCTTTTTCTGAAGTGGTAAAAAGGCAGCTTTTAATTGCACTATTTGACAAAATAGGGGCTTGGATTTTATCTCCGTCCCCTTTGTGTCTTCACTCTGAACCTTCTGCTGAACTTGTGGGTGTGTTGCCATCTCTGAGCTCTGTAGTGTGTGCTTGGGTTACTCAAAAGTGGTTTCATCTCTTAATATTCTGTCTTTTGGGACTAGATTAATTTCACAGATTTACATGTACCTCCCTGAGTATGCCCTGCTTTCAGGGATGATTACTCACCTAATTAAACTGTAGGGCCTTCAGAAAGACCTCAGAGAGAACATAAGTGTCCATTCAGTGTTTAGTTTTATCCTGAAATGTATTTGTATTTTTTTTCCTATGCGCAATTCTGTACAGATACATTCCTTTAATGCCTTTTTAGAAGGTTTTGACTTCTGCTTGTCTAGAGTTTCATCTCTTTTCCATTTGTACATACAGCAATCAACAGAAAAGCGACCTAAAATCATTATCAGTTAAGAGTTAGTGATTTCAGCTGGCATGATTTTCAGTTGGTGATGTGACCTATGAGAAAATTATAACTTGCAAATGAGCAACAACTACTAATGTCAGTGAATTGGAGCTCATCCATCCACCATGAGATCTTATTTTTACTGCCATGTCGTCATTTGGCAGATTTTCAAAAGGAATAGCCAGTTACACAGCCCACCAATAATATTTGGGCGTCTAGTTGTAGAAACCCCTACTAGCAATGGCTTTTTGACTGCCAGACCAAGTTGAATGGAGCATAAAGGGGCGTTCACACCAAGCATGATAACTATAATAACTATAATGTTTTAATAATCATTCTTATTCTATAAGAATAGGACAGTACACTCTATAGCTATAACAATAAAGAAGAACAATAGCATTGGAATCTCATTATAGAAAAGTTTTTTTTTTCTTTTTTCTCTTCCAACTGATGAACAATAAATACAATACAATCAGAATTCAACTGACTTTAAAGGGGCAGATGGCATAGATAATCTTCTTGTCCATGTTGTGAATCTATTATTGTTAGTGTTATAATAATCGTTCTTGGTGTGAACATACTTTGTCTCTGTGTTTATGAAAACCTTCTGCGTTTTTCCATTCGTTCTCTTTCTTTACCCTTCCTTTAGGATTGCTGCAGAACAAAGTAGTAGGTTGGCAAAATATAGGAGTCTGCGATAAATGCCTGAATGTTTTGCAAAAAGAAAGGCCAGTCTTCGGGCTAAAGTAAGGCTTGCTGTTGCCACCTGTGTATCCCATAATATGGCATCAACATTTCCATGACAACACCTACTGCATGGCTATGTTGGTGTGTTTGTTGAGTGAAACTCACAACTTCCTTTGAAACATAATGCCATTTTTGACTGTCAAGCCATATTTTTCATGTCATGCTTTTTATTGATCAGTGTGTTGTGATCACTTGTTTTTGTTGGCTTGTGTTTCACTTCATTAGTGTGTGCAGTGACAGACTGCTGAACTACAGTTTAGGCCCTATGTGATAAATTGCTTGATCTGAGATTTTATATTTTTTTGCCCCAAAGTCTTTTTGTCACTGTGATAGTTTCTCAGTTGTGGAGTTTCCTGATTAAAGTTCTGCATGAACAACTACTCTATAAATTCCAAGCAGCAAGTTCACTAAAGTATTATTTCCAGTACAAAAGTGTTTCTGTACAAATAAGGGGCATCATAGGGCTTCACTGTTGGTTCACAAATGGCAGTGCTATTTGCCTAGCACAATTAACATTTGCAGCATTGCCTTCTTGCAAATGTTCTTATCTGGTTTTATGTTACATACAAATATTTCATCATGCAAAAGTAATTACATTTATAATAATGAATTTGCACTAAAATATCACAGTTTGATCGGCTGTGCAGCCTTTAAAATCAACAACCAAAACACAGGTACAACTTTCCTGTTGTTTTTTTTACAAACAAACAAAAAATAGGTAACACTTCAGAATAGGAAACACACATTCACTATTAACTATTAAGCGTTTTCCCTGAACAAACTCTTAATTTGCTGCATATTAATAGTTAGTAAGGTATTTAAGTTTATGTATGGGGTGGATTAAGGGATCTAAATATTTTTTTTTTGGTTAAGGTTTTGATTTGTGATTTATTTGTATTTTTAATAAGAGTTTTTGCTTGTGATAAGCGATGTCATACAGAAAAAATATATACATCTGATAGCACAAACTACCAGTGAACAATTATTTAAATGAAATCCAATCAAATGTGAAGTGCCACAGGTACACAATTTTCCTGTACATGGTAAAGGAACCTACCACTAACCAATTAATAGATGTTTACTGTAGCATTTTTACAGTTAAAATTACACTAATTTCTTAGAGTGGGGATCGTAGTAGTCTGCTGCATCCTTCTTAACCTAGTACTCATAACTGGCCTGCTAAAGAGGAATTGCTCTGTGCAAGCAGTGCCTGGTGTTTGCAATACCTGATTTGCATGTGTTTTCAACTCTTGCTAAAGCACTGCAGACATGATGCATGCTAATAAACAATGCTCAGTGCATGCTATTTATTCTTGGAGATTTCCTTCTATTAAAATTGTTTTGAATACTAAGTGGATTGGTCATGATTGTTGTACAGTATTGGATTTTAAATAATCATTTTAAATCATTTTCTTATTTAATTATTATACATACTTTGCTTGCAGTGCAGCACTGTATTTATGTTTGTAAAACATTCTATTTAGGGTTTGAAAATCTTCCATTATTTTTATTAGAATTTAGTGTTCAGAATATAAGCAGCAGATAATGTCATCTGGCTATTTGTTTACTGTTTTCTTTTCCTGCATCTGATTAACCAACTGCAGTGTGATTGATGACAAAAAAGTTTAATGTGGCATTGCAGAATATGAATATTGCAGCAAGCACTGCTGTTTACTACAGGAAGTACAAATCTGGTTTTAATCAGTACTTGATGTTCTCTCTTTCAGACTTGAAAGAAAATGATGCTGGCAAAATCGTGAAGACCATGGATGTGTCATATTCATGTTTTTTGGTTTCTTTATTTAAGAAATTTGGGAACAGAAGTATTGGTGGTGGTTTAAAAGAAAAACAAAGATGCAGATTCTGAAATTCAGATTGAATTTGACAGTTAAGAAACATGCAGTTTTTTTATGACAACAAATCTCTGTCAGATGAATATGTTGAGGATATATGATGATTGTTTCTTGTACATTGAATTGTGTTTGGTGGTGATGCAAATGAAAGTTGGTGTTTTCTGTTTTCTGTTTTTGTAAGGATGTTCATTTGATTGTTTTTGAATACAAATTTCTGTCCTCAGATTTTTGTAACGAATAGTGAGGCATGTTCCTGTTTGATTTTTGATTTTTTTTTTTTTTTTTTTTATATCGTACCATCAGAGGAAGAGGTTTTATTTGTCATCAAATGAATATAAATCAAATAAAACTGGAATCATTCTTCCAGTTATCACCACACAGATGGCTAACACTGTTTTTTTTTGTGTGTGTGTTTTTTTTTTTATAAATCAATAAAAACACATTTGCTCACTTTGTGTTTTTTTAATGGCTGATACTGGTTTTTAGAGAGCAGGGTGGCTGTAAGGGGATTATGTAAGAACCAGAACATTTTAAATAAATTAAAGCTTTATTCTTTTTAAGCCATTTTGAAGGGCTTAACATGTATGTTGGACACTTGCTGGTTGCTCTTAATTTTTTTTTTTTTAGTGCAGATCAACCATTAAAATATTATCATTTTACTTTGTTCCATGACAGAATTAATTTCAATTTCATATATTTGGTCACCTTACTGGACTAGCACTGGACAAGTATAAGATTGTATCAGCTAGTTAACAAACTGTTAGCAAACATAGAACAAATTATAGAGTAAAGTTTTAAAACTCAACCTAATTGCACATAAAACAATAAAATTGCCCCCTTTTCTCACCTGCTTAAAATGCTGAAATTGTCCCATACAAAGCGTTTTGTCAACAGCAAAAGAGTATTTGATTGGTTCACATTCGCCCTACATAACTGAATCTAGTAGATTTCACATTTAAGGGGATTACATTAATTGAAAGTAAAGAAATCAAGATAGAAGAGATAACAATTTTGTTGTGTAGAGGACAAATAATAGGCTATTAATTGGGTACATTGGATAATTCATGTTTTTCCTGTTTTTTTTTTTTCTCAGAGTGGTTTATATTTGTCAGGAAACCTCATGTATCCTTTTCCATCTTTGTAAAGTCTCACAATCAACTTATTCAGTTCCTCTGGTAATTATTTTCTATTTGGATCCATGATGCAGACATGCAGATAGACACAGGCTATGTCCGAAAGCTTAGGCTGCTGACTTGTTGCCTCACTGCCTTATCAAACCATGACTTTAAAGGCAGCGTTTGCGCAAGAAGGCACCTCATGAAACTGATTTCAGACATGCTTCTCAGGCAGCAGTTTAATGATCTGCAACAAAATAGGGTGAGATTTGGTGATAAGCTTATATTTAATTACTGTAATTCTGATTTCTCACTAGAAGTAACTTGGAAAAATGGAAAAAGTTGGTCAGAAATGAGCTGTTCACCAAACGCAACTTGAAAGATGCCATTTTTAATTTTTAGCTGAACTGTCATGGAAAGGAACACGGGATTGTGGGATGTCGAAGGAATCTAAGGATACAACTATGCTGCCTTCAAAAAACGATCACACGAACACATCTTAGGAGACACGTAGTGAAGCTGACATTGGATTCGGACTTGCCTTGATGCCTTCCTACTGTACGTTGGAATGCATCCTCCGAAGGCAGCATTTTGTAGTTTTTGGGCGCAGCCACAGTCTTTAGATCCAAAATGTAGAAAGTTTTGGTGTTCAATCAGAGTTAATTTTTTCGTTGGTTGCGTGCTATTTTAACACCATTTTCACGGTGTATATGCATTGGTATGATCAATCTGGTTTCAGTGAATTTGTTATTCACTTTGTTATTGTTATTCACTTTCTGCTTTGAAGTTTGTATTTTCTATAGTCTTTCTAAAGTGTTTGAAATTGTTCATGAGAGAAATACTCTACTTGTCGACTTAAAAATAATACAATTAGTGAGAGGTGATAGTTTTACTCAGTATAATTTGGCAAGAGTTCTGATATCAGGTAGGATTTGTCGTCAGTGTTTTTAAGGAGTGGCTTAGGGAATGATCAGTTATACCACTACAACCACATTTACTTGCTAAAGTGTGGATGTCAAATACATTTAAACAATTGTGTATTTTTGGGTAGGGACTCCTGATTTCTGTGGCAGAAATGACCTTCTGAACATTGGCTGTAAAAATACACAGTGGACAGGAAACTGTATGAAGGGTGAACTGAAATTTAATAATCCAGTGTGAAATGTGACAAATGCAAGTATAAAGACTGTTCACAGTTTTAATTTTAATCTATAATCATTGTGTAACTACTGAGAACTTAAGTCTTTGTGGTTCTCTGTAACTTTGTTCCCTCTCAATTACATCCATATCCACATCTTGCTTGAAGGTGTCTCCATATATGCCAGACTGGCGTTTCACAAAGTTTTGAGTTTCTGGTCTGTTGACAGAGAGAGAGAGAGAGAGAGAGAACAAAAAGTGATTGAAATATCATGGGATACACCATTATTATTGAATTTTCATGGGATGAAAGTTTGTTGAATTGTGTAGTTAAAAGGTGGTATTGTAGCGCGCTAGATGAATGAATGAATGAATGACCTAAACTCAGTGTCTGGTGTTTGGGATGAAGTGTCTGCTGGCAACTGCATTGGATCCTCAATAGAGGAGGTCATCAGTATTGCAGCCGCTCTCTGACCGAACCTAACAAACACATCAAGCACTGTGTTAATCACTGTCATATTCATAAGACGTTAACATACCCACAGAATTAGGTAGAACATAGAACAGTAAAAATACAGTGTGCATTGGAGACATTTTCAGACAGAACATTTTCAAATACAAAACAACCACAGAACATTTGAAAAAAGATACAGTGCATTCAATACACATTAAATTGTAGTGAAGCATGTGCACAATGAGGCATATTATCACATTATATGGGTTAAGCCATCTCAATGCAAATCTGTGATTTACTGACACAGACTTGAGAAAAATAACTTGAAAGTATATACTATTTAGTGGGAGGACATCCTCAACATCTTTGTATTTAAATGTACAAATCACAAAACTCATGATGAGATATAGCCTGATTAATTTTTGAATAAAATATTTGAAAAAAAAATCAAAAAATTGTTTGACCGCAAGATATTGCAGTTAATAAATTCTATAAAATCATAGCATTTAAATTATTTGACAGCATGCCCCGCCTGACATTTATAAAAAAAAATTATAAAAAATATGATTATTATTATTATTAAATTATAGTTATTGTTATTGTGTTTGTGTGTGTTAATCATGGTTGGGGTTGTGGTTGTGACTGTTAGTACTAGTCTCAGTATAGTTTTTGTTTTTAAACAAAAACATTGTTATTAGCTTACAAATTTCATGTAGCAAGGGAGAGTATTAAATAAGATGATTACAAAAAGCTGTGGACTCACATCAAGTGTCTGCAGTTCATAATGAGAAACCCTGACCCTAGTTAGCACAACAAAAGCAGTGCTCAGTCTCTATCAATAAGGGTAACGTGTGACAGACTCTGAACGTACGCTCAGAGGCAGCACGCAGACTTTCACTCTTCTCATTGGCAGCTGTTCTTTGTTAGTACCATTCACACCCTACTCTTTGCCCATGTGCTTGTAGAGGTATATAACCATATTAATGTAAAAATGAGTCATACACTGTTAATTGTATCCCAACAAGTGCTGCAAATGTCATGTTCTGAGAAAATCAGAATGCTATGAGAATGGTTTGCTGTTACATAATACTGTTGATGATTTCAAGTAGTTTTTCATTTAAGAGGATTTGTAATTATGAATGACGTAACTGTTTGTAATATGTTATGTTTGCCGCAAAGAACTGCATGATTCAGACATATAACGACACATTTGTGTCAAGGCAAGAAGAGAACTGGCCTCCCGACGGAGCTTGGTTTCCCCCAAGGTTTTTTCTCCATTCTGCACCGATGGAGTTTTGATTCCTTGCCGCTGTCAACACTAAGACAGTGCTACAGGGAAGCTGGAAGGACAGCTGATTGTCCTTGCAGTGGCAAACCGCATGTAACCATGTGTTCCCCAGACTTGTAAAAAAACTTGCACATAACTTGTTGGAAGAGAGCAGTAACATCTCATAGCAGGAACTTAAAAGATATTGATCCACACTTTCTTCAGGTACTCATTATTCCATTTCTGCTCATCACATGTCTGTGATACTAGTTAAGTTGATGTTTCACATGTTGAATATTTTTAGGTTCATACAAATATCTACACGTTAAGAGATTTGTTAGAAATAAAACAGAGGATTTTTTTACGGTTAATTACACCAATTAAAACACCAAACATTATTTGCTGAATTTATATGCATGAAAAAGAAAACAAATCAAATATTATGCATTAAATAAAATAAAATAAAATATGTAATGACAGTTGGTTTTGGTCTGTCTTACCTCAGTGGATAGACTGGGGAACATGTTGCTGAAAGTAACAGGCAGCAGAACAATAGCAGGGCAGTTCTCTGCATCATTCTCACTAAAAACACAGTTCACATAATGTTTCACATCCACTGAATATATATGTATGTATGTATGTATATATATATATATATATATATATATATATATATATATATATATATATATATATATATATATATATATATATATATATATATATATAAAGTTTTATATATATATATATATATATATACAGTACTGTGCAAAATTCTTAGGCACATTAGTATTTTCACCCCAACAAAGGGTTTTAAGCCAGTTATTTCTATCGTTTGCTCAAGTGCGTCAGTAGAAAATATCAGTTTACATTTCCAAACATTAATTTTGCCATTAATTTTAATAATAATCTATTGAGAGTTTTGAATGCACAAGCAGTCTGACAACAGCCCGTGCTCTACATGGAGATCTGATCCAGAACAACTGTAGCAATATCTTCAAGACATTTTAAGAAACCTGCCTCCAAAGCTACAGTATTGTGGTAAGTTTTAGGCACTTGTGTAAATATGCTGTAAAGTAAGGATGCTTTCAAAAATATTGTCATAAATGGATTTTATTTACCAATTAACTTCTATTAACTAAATCAAATCAATATTTGGTGTAACCAACCTTTTTTTTTTTAAAAAAAACAGCTTTTGTCCAGGTACACTTGCACATTGTTTTTCAGGTAGCTTTGCAGGAAGGTTTCTTCAAGCTTCTTCGAGATACAACCACAGTTCTTCTGGATTTAGTTTGTCTCAGTTTCATCTGTTTCTTCATGTAATCACAGACAGATTCGAGATGGTGAGATCAGATCTCCATGTGGAGCACGGCTGTTGTCAGACTGCTTGTGCATTCAAAAATCTCACTAGATTATTATCAAAATTAATGGCAAAATTAATGTTTGGAAATGTAAACTTATATTTTCTACTGACAAATTACAGCAAAAGATAGAAATAACTGTCATAAACACCATTCTTTGGGGTGAAAATACTAATGTGCCTAAGACTTTTGCACAGTAGTGTATATATACTCACTTGGCAGACTCTTGCTTTTCTGTTACTCTATGATTAATTTTTATTTGGTTACTTCAATAAAATCTATTTTTTTTGTAAATGAATACGTTTTTATTAACATATTATTGTAAATGAATTTTACAATTTAGAATAATAATGATAATAATAATTATATTGTTGTTGTTGTTGTTACTAAAACATTCGTATTTCACTCTTGAAAAAAAAATAAAAGTTCCATTCAGAACCAAAAAGTATTTTACAGCGAACATTCCCAGATTTTAGGTTTAAAGAACACAATTGAACGTATAGTCTAACATCAAGAAGCTTTAAGCCTCTAAAGAAATACAGGAAGCCAAAAAAAGTTCTTGATTATAAACCTATACTACAAACAACCATCCAAGTACCTTTATTTTTACTTTCAAATGTAAAATAATTCTTAATTCCTAAATTGAATAGCCTTTTGATAGAATGAGAAAAATTGAAGAGTTTACCTTGTATGATCGGTGATGTTCTCCTCTGACAGTCTAATGAACAAAGACATGAGATGTTGTCGCTCTCATTCAGGGTTTGGTTTCATTCTTCGTGATGCTGAATAAGAGAATTTAAAAAGACTCAAATAGGCATTTTGTACCCCTCTTCTGTATCTTTACCCCTCTTTTGTATCTTTTGTTTTATATACCCAATACCTCACCTCCTTCCCTTCCCCTCCCTTTCTCTATGCCCCCCCAACTCTCTCTCTCTCTCTCTCTCTCTCTCTCTCTGAGAGATGAGATTTATTTTTTTTTTTACTCGACTACATATGTTCCCCCCCCCCCCCCTCCCCCCCCCCCAATTTAAGAATGAATCTTCATGAAACACATTTCCATGCAAGTATATAAATGACCATGTTTGGCTCCAAATAAAAAAGTACTTCATACAGCATCTGCACTACACAACACTGCACTGCACACACTAATAGATTCTAGGGCTGGGTAAAAATTATTGACATCTCGATATTAATCGATTCTCATTTTTACGGAACGATATCGATTCTTAAATCCCAAGAATCGATTAGTCTACACTAGCCTGTTTTCACTTAATGGACGGATAACTGAAGGGCACTTCCATCCAATATATCGCAAAAAGCATTGTGCTTTGGTACTTTTAATATGAAACAAAGTCTTAGATTTCAAATGATCTCTATTGTATTGCAATATTCAAACAATAAATGCCGTTTTGGCGCTGTTTAATGTGGAGTGACAAATCGCTGTAGCGCCTCAGTTCAACAGACGCCGCAGCACTAGGCGCACGTGAGCTAATCCCCTCCACATTAATACCAGTTTCAGCACAAAACAGACATTACTAAACATCCGAAGGTAAGTTAAAGAAAGAATACAACTTTACAATCCGTGTCTCTTGTAATCACCCAATCAGTGTTTCAACTGCGCAAAGACGTCAATATAACGTCTTGTAAACGATGTCAAGTAACGTCACATTAACCTCTGAAAAAAATATTCGGTGACCATAAACATGTAAGTCAGATAGAAAAATAAACTGTAGTGAGGGGCATTTTGCTAAATATATGCACCAAATAACATATTCATTTAAAATTTTACTGTTCTTCAATGTTTAATTTATGTTTGAATAAATCTATGTAGTTTTAATTACAGCCACCATTATGTTTATAGTTTTTTTAAAAAACGAATTGAAATAGTAATATGATTAAGTAACTGTAACTTCATTATTTTAAAACCTTCATTGTGTGTGTGTGTGTGTGTGTGTTTTTTTTTTTTAACAAATCAGTCAATTTTAACCTTCAACATCATAGTAATGTAGTAGCCTACCAACAGACTTTTTTTTCCTTGAGAAAATTTGGCATGTACTGTACCTTATATATATTTAAAAGAATCGATATTGAATCTAATCTAATCGAATTGGTAATTGACTTGAATCGCAAGCTTGTGAATGAGAATTGAATCGAATCCTGAAATTTGTGTCAAAACCCAGCCCTAATAGATTCTAAGTTCTACATTTTTAAATGTATGTTTAAATCAGTTTATTCAGTGGTTCCATCTCAGCAGTTTCTTTTGTCATTTTACAGTCAATAATAATAATAATAATAATAATAATACATTTTATTTATAACGTGATTTATATTCCAACATAATCCCAAAGGGCTACAAAAAAAAAAGAAAAAAAAAAGAAATGTTAAGAAATGTTAAGAATCAATCAAATACTTGTTTTCATACTTGTAGTACAGTATATGGTATTTATTTAGTCTATGAATATCATGTACTGCATGGACTTGTGTGGCTGGTAATATTTTTCTGTTTAGTATCTTTTGTAAGTTAGGTCTTCATCCTGTGGTGATAAAAGTTTCACAAAGATGAAGCACATGCTTCAGGTAAGATACACTTGTCCAGAGAGGGCATCAGTGAACTCACTCAGAGGGCTCAGAGCTTTCAACACAGAATCACGTGTTTCTGTTTCTTGTCATGTTGCCTGGTTTTCTTGCTGCTGTAGTTCATTTGTTTTGATTCCAGTAGACTGAAAAAGAAATGCACTGAGAGACTAAAGGGATAAGTCTTTAAACATTTTCACAGTTGAGAGTGTGTCCCAAACATTGCCAGTAAAGCTATTTAAAATTTTAGGAGCCAACTGGGAAAAGCTTTAACAGCTGGTTGTAAATTTTCAGTTTTCTTTCCAAAGATCTACATTTTCTAAATTTATTTTATTTATTTACTATTCCTTTTGCACTTCAGTTTATGAATTACTATCTTAGTAGCATGTAGTCATCTGAAATGTCATTACTCTGTAGCTGAATAGCTGTATTGACAACTCTGTCTGACAGAATTAAAACTAGTATATGATTATGGCAACGAGTAGTTAGGGTGACATTTTGTCTGACCAATATTGTTTTCATAATCTATAGTATGCAAAAGTTCATTAATAGAAAAGCAGAGATTTATCTGACAGTGTCACATAAGCGCAATCACCTTAAATGAGTTTTACTTGACTTGAGTGACACCATGTGGTGAATTGTGTCAACACCTTATCTTTTGGAAGGGTCTTATGCTTATAACAGTAACCTGGTATTCACTGACTGTGCATTTACAAACATCACAAAAACATAAACACTGTTTTACGCACGCACACACACACACACACACACACACACACACACACACACACACACACACACACACACACATATATATATATATATATATATATATATATATATATATATATATATATATATATATATACATACATACATATACATACATATATATATATATATAGTACAAAAAGATCAAATTGGTCACATAACATAACATTATATATATATATATATATATATATATATATATATATATATATATATATATAATGTTATGTTATGTGACCAATTTGATCTTTTTGGACTCATGGATCAGCGGTATGCCTGGTCCAAGAAAGGCAATGTTTATGAGCAGAAGAAAACCATCTCCATGGTCAAACATGGTGATGGACCAGTCTTATTATGGTGGTGCTTTGCTGTTACAGGAAATGGAAATCAGGAAATAAAAAAATTAACTCTTCTAACCTGTTTTTAAATGCCTGCATCCCATTTCATGGAAATACTTAAAATTAGGGCTGCAACTAACGATTATTTTGATAATCGATTAATCGGTCGATTATTTTTACAATTAATCGATGAATCGGTTTGTGTACTTATATTTTAGTTTTGCCCATTTTTTCCCCAAGTAAATTATTAACAAAGGGTCTTTATCATTCAACATAGACTTTTTAGAGATTTTAACAATTTTGCATTGTCATATCCTCATCAAAACACATACCTGGAGTTGTGTTTTATTATGTTAGTTATCCTTTGTCGAACTCTTCTGCAATCAAAACACTGACCCATACATACTCTAGCAAATTTCACAAGGAGATTTCAAATAATGTTTTCACCATGGCAGTCCTTAGGGCTCCTAAAGTAGTTTAACATCCCGAACAAAGCTTATTAAGGAATCTTTCAGAACATATTTTCACGAAGAATAAGAATAAAACAGAATAAAATTGCAGTAAATTGCATTTTATTATTTTTTTTTTCCTGTAAACACACAGCTTACACCTGGGAAACAGCTTTATAGCTTATGCTGTGAAATTGTAAACAATCCTTCGAATAAAGTGCCAATGGCATGAAACCTGAATGGAACTCACATTTTAAAATCAAATTTAAAGTAAAATCCATCAGAAGGTTGTCCAGAAGAAAAAAAAATGGACACACACAAAAAACCTGCTGTGTGAAAAAGAACAGTGAATACTTAGAAAAAAGTGCATTTCAAATACATTTAAACATTAACCTCTCTCAGTCAGTCATAATTAGGCTGCAAGACTGAATTACGAACTGGTAAACGACAAAGCTTTTAAATGTTAATTGTTTAAAAAGCAATGTTATCAGCTTTTACGACTAAACATTTGCAAACAACATTGTACTGCAGAATCTGCACAAATAAAAGTCTTTGTTCACTGTGATTGTCATCGGATTTAAATATGTAGTGGTCCTTATAACAGTGCAAAATTCAAAAATGTAATAAAGCGATAAAATGTTAACAAAACAGCTTATGCCTGAACTGACAGGAATTCAACTACCTGTGGGAAATGATGCAGAACACTATTCACTCATTATTTGAGAAAAACTTTGCATTGCAGTGCAAAAAGGTCAACATGTCCAAATGTTCAGGGCTTAACAGTTAGGCTTGCTCTCTTTTTAGAGGATATGTTTCCTGCCGCAGTTTACAGGTTACTCTTCTTTTTTGAAGGCTCAAAGTAAAAGTGCTCCCACACTTTGGATGACTTTCGTCCGATTAGTTTTATCTTCCGCTTTTTTCTTTTTCTTTCTCGAGCTTACTCCACTGCCGTCTGCCTCACCCATCCAGGGGGGAAGGAAGTCGACCGGAAGTTGAAGTCGGCCGCGTGCCGCCATCTTGTAGCAGAACTTCACTTGCGTTAGCATCCCATTGACTCCCATTCATTTTGGCGTCACTTTGACAGTGAATAACTTTACATCTGAGGCGTTTTAAAGACTCCATTTGTCCATTATTTATTTCTAAAGATACACGACAATGTATAAAGGGCTCCATTACCTTCTATGTTACATTATGGCCCCGTAGAAACAGTTTTTGTAAAAATAGGCTAACGATTGCGTCATAACCACTCGACTCTCTGTCGCACAGTAGAGAAATTACCGTACACTAGTGATGGGAAGTTCGGCTCTTTTCAGAGAGCCGGTTCTTTTGGCTCAGCTCCCAAAGAAGAGCCGGCTCTTTCGACTCCTGAATGGCTCTTAATTTAGGATTTTTTTGTAGGCCTTTATTTTACCATAACTTTGCAAAAATTAATGGTTTGTGTGTTAAAAAACCCTTTAATGTGCAGTGTTTTTATGAGAATCCTTATAATTGCCTAATTTTGTGCATTTATTTTGTTACAAAACCATTCTTTTGTTTGTTTTGTTTAAGATTTTAATCAAACAGTTTATGGCACAAATTAACAACAAAACAGCAAATAAATCCACAGAACAGAACTAGAACCAAACTCAAGCAAACAGTATTAATGTCCTCAGTCAAGATTGGCATTCAAAAAAAACAGATGCCTCAGCTTTGATGGACTGATCCTATTTCTTCTTTCTGTGATTATCTGCCCTGTTTCACCCCCCTCTCTGTTTTTACATAATGGTATGATCCCATATCCTCACATCTGATTGGCCGCAATGCGATTTCTGACCAATCAAAACAAAGTTCTGCCTTGAGGTAAGCAGCGAAAAGGAAAAAAACTGGGAGCCGGCTCTCACTCGATGCGAGCCGGCTCTTCTGATTCACTACAAAGCATCGGCTCTCAGAGCCGCATCTTTTGCGCATGACACATCACTACCGTACAGACAGGAGGAGAAGCTCGCAGGCAATCGGGGAGACGTCAAGAGATATGGCGTACTGGCGTTACACTTTTAAAATACTATACAAAATAATTAATCAGAATACTTACTCGTGCTCACTCACGCCAAAGAACTCCCCGCTCAAGCTCGCCGTCTCTGCAAGATTAATGATGGCAGTTTGCACGCACAGCTACTAGAAGATTTACATCTGTCAGACAGGTTGCTGACGTCATCAAGCTTAGTTTGAGTCTGCGCGTCAGAAACGGAAGTTCTAAAAATTGCTAAAAATGGGCTTCACTTGTCTCAATTGCGTTCCAGTGGGGTCGCTGTGTCCATTTCTTTTACTGTCTATGCACCCATCACGCTGAATGCTGCAGAGACGCTGTGCGGGAAGCACGTGACATAAAACGAGGCCAGCTATTGGCTAGTCGCTACTTCTCCTGCTGTACTGGCTGAGTAAAACCTCCGGTGGCTCATTACTGCCACACTTTGGTCACCTCAGATTTAAAATATGCACGAAATGAGCCGCTTACGGCAAATAAAAATTATTTAGCAACGAATCGATTACTAAATTAGTTGACAACTATTTTAATAATCGATTTTAATCGAGTAAATCGATTAGTTGTTTCAGCTCTACTTAAAATTCATTCAATATAATAATAGGACACTATTCACCTTTTTCCTGACGTAAAAATGGGCGCTGCCATTTGTAAATTATATGGGTAAAGCTTCCGGTCTCATTTGCGTCCAGCTATTTTTAGCTGTACTAAACAGTTAGTTTTGCTGCTTGATATTGACAATTGATGTGTCCTGTCATATTATTTTACTCTGTTATTTTAATTAAGAACACACTGGTTTGTAGTGCAAACGGTTTTATGGCGGCTAATGAAACAGAAGTCTCACCCATAGACTCACTTCCGTGTTGAGGAAAAAGGTGGATAGGACTGCTGCCAGTCAAATTAGATCAATACGGTCTCCTCTGTATCTCTCCATATCACCGTATGCTGTGTATGCTCTTCTGTGTCATCCGCGCCACAAGGATGCGCTGTTTCTACATGTATTTAGCTTTGATTTGAAATAAAATAGCGCATCCTTATGGCACGGATGACACAGAAGAGCATACATCGTTGACAAAGGAATTATTGAATAAAGTCGTTATTTTTGTTTTCTTCGCTTACAAAAAGTATTCCTGTCACTTCATATAACCCAGATTTATTTGTTGTTTTGGGCTAATGTTTTATCTATCAGCTTAAACTATTTGTTATATTAAAGCATTATTATTATTATTCAAGTATAGCTTCTTAAAAGTTACTGTATAGAAGAAAATGTATGTACAATACATACAAAACATTAAGTACATTTTTTAGTACCAGTGAACACTTTTTTGGAGGGGTGTGGGTGCTTTTCTTTCTTAATCTAATTTTTCCAACATTACACTGATTTTGAAATATGTGTAAAATATTTGTGCCACATGATTTTTAAGAGTGAAATGTCTTTCAGCGTATTTTGAGACATACGGCTGTCAGATGAATGTCAGTGACACTGAAATTGCTTGTTCCATTCTTCAGTAAGCGGGATGTTCACGGACACATGAGCTGCTAGAGGTACTGCAAAATTTACCCAACAAAAAGTAATTATGAAAACATCTGTAAAAACTATGATTACAATTGTGAATTTTTGTAAGGGCTGAGATATGGTCAGAAATTCAGAATAACAAAATTAACTATTAACTATTATGATGGTTCCTCTTTACTTTCTTCGGCCTGAGAGAAAAGTGTTAATGCACATGCACATGGACTCAACAGAAAGGTCAGTGCAGATCTTAGGTTGTCTGGGGAAAAAAATTAAATTGACGTTTTAGCAACATTTTTTATTAGATATAACGAAATGTAAAGCAAAGATATTTATAATATTACAAATCTCCTCCTGTCATTTACACAAAGGAGGCACAATAGCCACATCTGAAGTGCGTGGAAAGTTAAATTGGCCTAATGAAATAATTAAATGAATACATAATTATATAGACATGCGTCAAATTGTCATTAAAGGAATAGTTGTGCATAAACTTAATTGTTGGCAGAAATGCAATTCCTGTTACAGTTCCATCAGCTGGTCATGTCAAGCTCTGATGCATGTGTCCTTCTTTGCATGGCGGAAAGACTAAGACTAAATTACTTGAGCAGGAGAAGTTGGTGGATGTTCTGGCAGGGCCAGACGCATACAGAGATCTGCCCCAGTTACTGTCTCTTGCTTACGGAGGTCAGAGGGCCAGTAATGTGTTGTTATCATTAGAGAAGACTTACGCTGATGTCATCACTTCCCATCAGACTCCAGAGGGACACAGTGCTTGTGTGTGAGTAATGCTCTGGTTTATGCCACATTGGTAAAATATCACATTATTGCTATTGTATTTCACAAAAAGTGCAGTTGCTAAATAATACTGCATATTTGTCTCATTAAAATGTAGAGCAAAGCACTGAGTTTAAGTTGGTATGCTGAATTAAATTAACAACAGTAATCATGAAACAGTGAAACTGAAAAGTAGTAAGTATAAAATGTAAAAAGTGTACATTTTTTATACAGAAAGTATAAAAAAATAACTGGATTCTCTCAATCTACAGCTCTTAATAAAATACCAGTGTTATTCCATAGAATCATACATTTATAGATCATGGTAACCAAAAGGTAAATGTTTCATAACACTATGGTATTTGTTATGAAAAACAGCATTTCACATTTAGTCAGTTGTAGTCATTTTTATTCTGCTAGATCTTTCAGGTAAAACAATCATTTTGTGTCAGTCAGAATTTTTTTTTTTTTTTTTTTTAAAGTTCCTTGTATGTGTATTTACTGCATCCCCACATCAGACATTTGAATAAATGAAATAAAACTCATATAAATAAGTGGAAATGTCACATATTGGGTTGGTATAGCAGGTCCATTATGCAAGGCTGTGATACCATTTGTAGTTACTGTATAGTGCCTTTCACTTGTGGCAGAGAATGGAACAGACCCCATCTTCTATTTTGGAGGAGGTCAGCATGCTCTCAGATCAGGTGAAAGGGTTGAGTTTGCAATATAGTGGCTGGTAATATGGATGTAATAAACCTAAAATAAAAGCCTGTGATCTATGATGGTGAGGTAAAGTGTGTATGTTTGTTTGTGTGTATGGGGTGAAGGAGGTGGGACAGAATGTGAACAGCTATAGGGACTTGTCTGAACAGCACTTTATCTGTTCTGAGGGCAGTAACTCAGCTCAGCCGAGGCTTCAAGACAGTGTACCGCACAAAACAGGGAGGCCTCCGCTTCTCAGACCTTTTGAGTGTCCCAGATTGATCCAGAAATGAGGATACACTTCACCTCACCACATCCTAAAGACTTCCCTGATGAGGTAGGTACTATGAAGTCCCAACATGATGGGGGCATTCTAGTCACAAATGTATTCTGCTTTTCTAGAATAAATTTTGATAGTTCTACCTAGGTGTGATTCCTCACCTCTAATTACACCATGAAAACAATGTTACAACATGAAAGCTATTTACTGTACATTGACTTCTACTATATTATGCATGTCATGACAATTATTACATGGTTTGAATTATAAGGAAAATATGATAAAAAAAAAAAACACTGCTTTATTATTAATTTATCATCATTCTGTTAAAAAAAAAAGATTATTATTATTATTTTTTTTTTTTTAAATAAACCAGGCGTAGTCAGTCATGTTGGTCTTTTTGAGCTACATCAGTTGAAGATGAAGAGTAAATGAATGCCGGTAAACTGAAGCACTTTGCCCAGCAGATTTATAAACTCAGCCAAATACACCCTATTTGAGATTAATCATATATGTGTTACTTAAACATAATATTACGATTTAAATGTGCACAGTAGGAGGCAAATGCATGTTGTACTCTTCCTGCGACGGTGTGCTAAAATACAGGCAACTAAAGCACAACGAATTTACAATTACAATAGTGTTCTTATCATATGTTATGTAAATTTATATATGACAGATTGATGCTGCACATCCTTCACAACTTGCGCTTAACTGTATTTTCATTATTAAAGTGATTTCAGTCATTACTGTGCACTTTCAAAGCCATAGTTTCACCTTAGACCAGTCAGACCTCAAGAGCAGAGGTGTCATGCCCATTTAAACCGAGGGGACACGTGCCGCTCATATTTGACCCAAGTGGATTTTGAATGCAGCATTCAAAAGACGAAAAATAGCCTAATAATATCTTTACATTTGATACGATCACACCGTGCTAGTATCAATATCACATCTGTGCAATTCAAATCTGCGTTCAAGCTTAGGCTGACGCTGAGCCATCTATCAAAACTTTTCATTGTTTTAAACCATCAGTGTTTCCCACAGACTTAAACTCTATGTGGCGGCACTTCCCCTGGGGTATATATACATGTATATAATGTAAATATAAAACAGCAGACAGGCTTATTGAAAGTGCAAATTCATTTTCTGCCAGCAGGAGGCACATTAGGAGTGACAAAAATAGCGGTTTCCCTGTTAATGGCTGTAATCCAAGCAGCGAAGCGCTCATAAATGCTACTTTATCAGGCATTATAGGAAAGATTTGCTAGGAAAGATTATGGGAAATACGCAAGGTGGCTTGAAGAAAACAGATAAACTATACATTGTCACAGTCGAGTGATTATTTGTCTTCATGTTTCATCATTCAAAGGTTTCTATCTTTTAATTCAGCTACAGCTAGGATAGCTGTATGCCTTTGTCCATATTAGGGATTTCCTGGAGTATAATTGGTTGTATTACTCCTGTGATGCATATGTGGAGTTTCTGTGCAAGGGCACCCTCCAGCTTCCAGTATGAATGAAACAGACATTACACGTGTAAATAAGTGCACTTATAGTGCTAATCCATAAAAATAATACTTCTCTCAAAACAAATTTGAAGTAGACATATGATAATCCATGTTTCCACGTTCCACATGAACCCCCCCCCCCCCCAAACTCCATGTGCCGTCCATAGACTGTAAAAAAATATGGACGTAGTATCCGTGACATCACCCATAGACTTCTCAATAGGTGTTTTGAAGCTCAAAGTGTGCAGAGCGGGCCGTCGCCATCTTGGCAGCGCGTCACCCGCGCGACTCTCCCGGATAATCGAAAATGGGCAAAAAGGCGGGAGCTGGTTGTTGAAGCCACGCCCACCTAGCGCGACGGCATTGTCAGCAGCAGCAATCCACCTGTCACTCAAGTGACCACGCCCTTAATTATGCAGAAATTTAAGGCTTAATATAATTTAAACGGATGAGTTATAAAAAAATTCACCCCCCTCACAGTTGTCACGAAGGGCAAAATTAGCAATGTAGACCAAAATCATTTTTTGAACCAGGCTGTAAACATGTTTTTTTCTGCTGTAAAGTTGGGCATTTTAACATGGGGTGTCTATGGGACTGCCTTTTGCGGGCAGTTGTTGAGTTGCAGTTTTAGTCACTTCCTTATTGGCTTCACGAGAGAGAGCGCGAGGTTGCCGCTCGGTGCCGTCCCTTCCTGTCACACTGATATTCTCAAAAAAAAATTCCAATGTTGGCAGGTCTGAACAGATTTTGACCTTGGTGATAGAACACTTCGCCCGTAATTATTGTATTTAGCCCTTTCTCACGTAAATTTAAAATATTCTAGCTGAGCCCCCAGCGTGAGTTTTTTTTAGGCGACCGTTATTTTAGAACTTATTATGGAGACAGATTAGTCTCAAATATAATTCACGCAAAAAACACGATTCACACATGCGTAAACAATTTCACATGCATGAAACCTAATTCACGTACACACAAAAAAAATTCATGTGCGTGAAAAAAAATTTATATTCACAAAAAGCAATTCACATGCGCAAAATAAAATTATATATTCATAAAATACATTTCACAAATGCAAAACACAATTCGTAGCTATACAACTGTGCACAAAAACCTTTGAATGTTTAAAATGTACGAGTGTCTGAATGTACAAATCGTCATTTACTACGAATCCACTCGGATTTGTGTGTGTGTGTTTTTGAGACTTTCCTGGCAGAGCTCTCTTCCCACGTGGGTCTGTCGTACTCTTTAGCCAATCAGATGCGAGCTTACCATTCAACCAATCATATCATAAGCCACTGAGGGAATAAATTACATTTTAAAGTATATTAAAACAGGAAACCAATATTAGAAATTGCAATAATGTTTCACAATATTACTGTTTTTTCTTCTGTATTTTCGATAAAATAAATACATCCTTGATGAGCAGAGACTCCATTAAAAAACAAGGTCAATTATTTATTAGGTTAATAATGTAGGCCTAACATAATATAATATCAAAACAAACTGAAGCATTTTAACTGATAGAATAGAATAGAATAGAATAGAATAGAATAGAAACTGAAGCATTTAAACTGAGATCTGTAAGTTAAATATAAAAAAAAAAAAAAAAAAAACGTGAACGTCAATTCTTCTATAGCTATCTAAACATCCCTATGATGTACAGTTTGCACACTACACCTGTGTGACTGTAAATGTCTCTGAGTTTTGTTACCGTTCTGTGCCCATCATCCGCTGTTTCCAGCACTTAATCAAGCCACTCTTCTGTAATACATGATGACGTTTTATCGTCAACTAGCGTTTCGGCGGTGTAACTGCAGAGCAAAACAGACATACGCAGAAGTATAAATGCTCACGACGGCGTCGCCTACGTGCGTAGCCTACGACGTACACTACGGCGTACACTCGACGCAGAAGTATAAATTGGCCTTGAGGAGGTGCGCGTCAGGGTACGGCGAAGGGTACGACGTATGGTACACGTCAATGCGTATGCTACGCCGTACCTACTACGCGCACCCGACGCAGAAGTATAAACTGGCCTAACTTCATCGGATTGTTTGATGTATGATGCCGATCGCATAGATGTGACTATTAGGAGTCAAAGTCATAGCGCCACCAACTGGCAGCAGGAAGTGTGTCATTTTCAAAATGCTTTGAAATCAGCATCTTATTTTTATTCGATTTGCTTCAAAATTACAAATGCTCAGAATTACATGAAACTCAAAACACATATCAGTATTAGAGGGAACATTGATGGCGACGCGTCATGTTTGTCATGTGACAACGCAGCCACAATAGATCTGTATGACACATGGATCGCTTTTATTTCATTTTTCCTGTTTTATTCAAAATATTCACAAACATGCTCACTATATTATGAACAGTGTTGCCAAGTCCGCTTATTATAAGCGACTTTGGGCTTGTTTTTTTTTATGGTAGGTTGCTTATATTTGTTGTTGGTTTGGGGTTGTTTTTCTGTAAAGTGTTTCTAAAGTGTAGTTGCTTATTTGGGCTTGATCCCAGCTCCATAATAAGTTGTCAAGCAGATATTTTCTATATGTCATTTAAATGTAGAAGTCTGTCTAGCCTGTTCTCTCTGTCCCTCCCCTTTCCCCATAAACACAGGAGACAGCAAAGCTTTCCACCCACATCCTCATAGTTCGAATTAAAGGGGGTACTGGGGGGACAGAATATATATTACAAAAAAAAAAAAGATTAACTAAAACTGGAAGGTATCCATCTTATAGCTGAAGTATATTTTGACCGTATCCCTCATTAGAAAATCTTACCTTTTCTTTCTGCAGCACAAGCTCTGGCCTCTACACATGAAGGAAACAGCAGTGGAGGTATGAAGATACACCTGAAGACATCAGTACAAGGCCATGTTCTACAGAGAGTGAAACTGCCTACTCTGTCCCTGTCCTGTGGCGTCTTAAGCTCATATGCCACTTTGACATTTGACTTTGATTGGGCCTCTTTGGGTCACCACACTCTCCTCAGCTAAACAAGAGGATAGTTACATTCTCATTTCACACAAGTTTTTGTTATGTTTGTTTTGGTTATTTATATGATTTTATTATGTTCTTGTTTGAATGTGGGCCATCAAGAATGTCTGGATGTAGAACTAAAACATGTTGAATGTTTCAGGATATTTAAGATATTTTCAGATATTTCATAGGTTCAGCTCAGACAAATTGTTATGTTGTTAAATATGTTTAATTTGCACCTTGGTACCTGAAGCAACTTGAAAGATAATGGTGGTGTTATTCTTCATATATATGAGGCTAAACTGTTATGAGTCTTAAGAAAAATGTTTTAGACCAAGCCTCATCCTCACCTGTTCAAATGGTTTTGACTGGAATGGTTTTTAAACCAGTTTAGTTTAAGTCTTTTCTAACTCACTCATTTGTTTATCAGAGCAGGAGCCACTTTATTGCTGCATACTAAGATCATCAATTTCTCCCGTTTCTGGGTTACAGTAATTTAAAAATGGGATCTTCTGCAGTCCCTGCAAAAGATTTTGTGAATTCAGGATGATATTTATTTGTGTGTGCAAATTTTAATTATCAGATGTTTACTATGTATATAATGTACTTGGTACATCAGTCTATATTTGATATCCCATCAGTTTTCTAATGTTAAATAATGTTAAAAGGTGGTTTAACTCCCTCTTGTGGTCATTGTCCTGAAACTCGGGGGAGAAAAATAAATAAACTGTACCCTGTACCCAGTTTACCAATCTGTCCACATGGATGTAAATTGACAATCTGTAACCACAGTTTAAAATCCGTCCCCACGGATTGTAAAACCGTGCACACAGTTTATTTATTTTTCTCTTCCCGGAACCTAGGGGAGCTCAAAGTCGCTTGTTTTGGGCTTGTTTTCACAGGCCTGGGGCCCGTTCTTCGTACGTTGCTTAAAACATCCGAGATCAAATGAGACATCCAAGATGATATAATCGTGCTAATTATGATCTGGCTAATTAGGTTTTTCGAACACACCTGCCGGATATGATTAGTATAGCTGGATTGAGTTAGTGAGATAATTGCGCTTTCATGCGCTTGTTTAAAAGGGGATATGTATCGAGTAGAAACATTGATCAGCAACGCTGCTATTGGCTGCTCATCATGGCCAAAGAGCGCGCTCAGTTTTTCAACGCAGCAGAGCAAGAATTATTACTGGAAAGGTATGCTGAGTTTGAAAAAATAATTAAAACGCCAGGGAACACTTCAAAGTGTGCAAAAGCCAGGAGAGAGGGCTGGCAAAAAGTAGCAGACAAATTAAATGCGTAAATGTTCCGTGTTATGGTTATTACAGTATATATTCTTATTTTATTAATTTCGTAATTGCTTAATGTCACAGCCAGCTCAGCACCCACTAGAACATGGGAACAAGTAAAAGTGAAGTACAAGAATATTCTTCAAACTGGTAATCCTTTCTACTTCTACTATTTAGTATCTGTTACCAAAAACATTTAAAATGATGTGTTTGTCTGTTTATAATCAGCAATCAAGAAAAAGGTGGAGCAGAAAAAAACAGGTGGTGGTCCTGCACCCCCACATTATACCCCGGCAGAAGAGCTGGCCCTTGGGCTAAATGAGAACCGACCCATTGTAAAGGGCATCCCTGGGGGCAGCTCTTCCTTAGACCTAAAGCCAGGGACCAGTAACAGCAACACCTTAATTACAGGTAAATGAGTTTTAAATCATCTTGCTACACTGTAAATAATTTGTTGCTGCGTTTAAGTATGTCTATAATCCAAATGGCTGGTAGAGTCACTTCAACAGATAAATATTGTCAATTGGTTTGACTTGTGAAGGTGAAAACTGCATAACTTAATGTAAAAAGTTTGCTATATTATTGATCACATTTTCTTTCCTAGTGTATTGTAATGCCATTGAGTTCTCCTCTTTTGTGTAGTTTTACATAATACACCAACACTTTTACCTGTTCCCAAGAAAGTGGTGGCTGAAATGTGCAGTAAGTGGACATTTCTAACTTTACATCAAAAGGAAAGAAAGTGCAACACTTTGTAATACCCATTTTTCTTTTGCACAGGACAGTAAAGAAACCCTCTCAGATGACTGTCCTTTGGAGGAAGTACTTGTAAGTGCACAAATAACTATTTAATTTATAGGTGTGTACATATTATTTCTGACTGCAATATGAGTTGCAGGAGGAAACGCCTACAGCACAAAGTGATACAGAGGTGGGCAGTCTACTTTTCCTTTTTCTGTTGCATGAGGCTTGTTGTTTTTTATTTTATGGCACAGGGGGATATCCGTACCCTATATAAACGGAATCTTCAACAGAAAATTTAGTATTTTGATCTTAAACAAAAATTAAGGGGAGAAATTGAACCCTTAAAGAAGAAAAAACTGGCACTAGAGATCGAGTTGCTTCAAAAGGAACTTCAGAGTAAGTGCTAAAACACTATTTTTCACAGAGCACTATTGCTGCCCTTGGATAACAATATCAAAAGATGACCATCACTGGCTCTTCTTGATAAACAATAATTGAAATAAGTCCATGAACTAAGCATGTTGTCTTGTCTTATTCATTTAATGAAGGTTTGTTTAAAAAAAAAAAAAAAAAAAATCAAATGGTGTTCCACAATTCTGTCCCGTGCAGCTCTGCCACTAGGTTGGTCCAAGTGCACTGGCTAGAGGTCATCAGGCTGCACCTCCACCACAGGGGTCCTCTCCTTTCTGATGGTGGCAATGTTGTGGAGGATGGTACATGCAACAATGTCACAGGCCCTGTCAGCTGCAACCCTCAGACCCTTAAGACACTGAAATCTTCCCTTTAGTTGGCCAAAGGTCATTTCAATGCATGCCCTTGTCCTGGCTAGAGCTGCATTGTAACGGGTTTGGGTCAGGGAATGGCATCATGACGTACAGCCTTCAGGCAAAGCCCCTGTCACCAAGCAGGATCCCAGCGTAAGCACCTGGAAAAATGCAGTTTTGTTAGGCTCAGAATAAAATGATGTAATCCAGTGAGTGATTTTTTTTTTTTTTTTTTCTTACCACGTTCAAATAATGTGCATAAATGTGACTCTGAAAATCCTGGAGTCATGCACAGAACCAGGCCATGTGGCTTCCACATTTGTGATGTGGAACATGGTCACACACCATCTAAAAATTTTGTCATCAGTCAACTGCATACTTTTTGTTTACATTACTTTTTTTTTTTATTTATTGCTAATCTGGAATAATAATAGTAATTTACCTGCACATTTACACTTTCGGTTCACAAAATCCCCTTCATTGGGGCCAGGTGGGGCCTTGATGGGGACGTGTGTGCAGTCTATGGCATCAATAACGTTAGGGAAGCCTGAGGAACAAATACTGTAAGTCCTAGACTACTTTTTGGCATGATCATGATTGCATGATCTTCATTAACAATTATAATGTACCTGCAATGGCAAAAAAAAAAAAATCTGCTTCACAGCCTGTGGTCTTAACTGGCTTGGAACAGTCAAAGACCCCACCGCCCTTTCTTGAGTCTATAGCCTACCAGCTTTCTTACAGCGTCAACCCTGCTTTCTACCTCGCAAAAATAAAAATCGTCGCAGGGGACGAAAGAGAGGCGGAGTTCGTGTAAGGCTACGAGTTTACCTGGATTCAGCCTCCGTGTGCGATCCGGACCATTCCTGGGGATCGCTTCCAGCGGAGTTTGCCAGCTGCGGTTGGCGGCGATCGTTGGCATATTGTTATCGGTGGCTGCGACCTGTCGTGGATCCGTCTGACTCTGGACGCCTGCTTTCTCGCTGCCGGACGGTGAGACTTTCTGAACGTAGCTGTGTGCTCGGGAATCTCCGCCCGCTTAGCCGGGCGTCACAAAAACTGAACCGTGTTTGTTTCGTATGGCATTGGTCAATACCAGATCAGTCACGAATAAGACTTTTATCCTAAATGACTTTTTTTTATGACGAATAATCTTGATTTTTTTTTTTTTTTATGTTGTCTGAGACCTGGCTGAAACCAGGGGAAAATGGTGCTTTTACTGAATTCCTCCCACCCGGTTGCTCCTTTTTTTTAATACTCCGCGAGCTTCAGGTCGAGGGAGTAACCCCAGAGTGCAGTCTGGACGATGGGGCGGGGCGACACTTCGAGGCGGAGCGACACGTGTCGCCCCGCCCATATTTGTTTTCCCCGGCTTTGAAATTTTGCTCCGACCCAGCAGGGGGCAGTTTGCGTTGAAATAAACAGAACGGTGGCAACTGCAGCAGCAGAGTAATAACGATACCACGTTGATTGCATGAGGTGAGTAAAAGTGGTTGTGTACATAACTTATATGTTGACATTAAATGCGATGTTCGATCATTTATTTATCCATGGTATGTTAAATTTGAATAATTATTGTTAATAATTGTTATAACTTGCTCATTTTATTGTTCTTTGTGGATTGTAACAGTACACTCTGTACATGGCTTTGGTTCTTAGATTTGATTTTACAGAGGTATGCCATTACATGTTTCAAGTTATTTGAACAGACATGCATGATTATTGTGTGTATATTATTATTATTATTAGTATTATTATTATTATTATTATTATTATTATTATTATTAATATTAATATTAATATTTATTTAATTATTTTATTTTTTATCAGGATGACATGCAGAGGATCAGGAGGTGGTGGTGTGCTGTTCTCTTGGACAACTTCACTTTCATTTGTATTTTGTTTAGTTTTTTTGTTGTTACTTGATGAATTATTATTTTATATTTTTTCTAATAATACTACTTCTTGTTGCTCCACCATTCAAAAGGCAATGCCTTCAGGGAGAGTAG
This sequence comes from Cyprinus carpio, assembly GCF_018340385.1. Taxonomy (NCBI): domain Eukaryota; kingdom Metazoa; phylum Chordata; class Actinopteri; order Cypriniformes; family Cyprinidae; genus Cyprinus; species Cyprinus carpio. The sequence goes on along the minus strand of NC_056582.1, from coordinate 4,082,424 downwards.
CAGGTTATTTGTGCACATACATTCATTAAGAAGAACTAATAATTACATATGTGTGTACATGCAGAGGTAATTTTTTTTTCTAGTTGTTACAGCTACATAGTTGTTCAGATATGAAATTGAAGGGATTATGTACAAGTACTATATTGGTCAGCACAGGCGGATCATTTCATATATAGCTATCAGTTAACATCAGCATCAAAGACATTTAAAAACATTTCAGCTTAACTCACTTTCAGACAGCAGCAAGTGTTTGAAATAACTCCTGTTTGCAATCTAATGTGGATTTTGTTCACCATATAAGACAGAATATTTATATTCAATGTAAAAGATCTCCATGTGGATCATGTATACAAATATCTCGCTGGGTTATTACAATTAATGGCAAAATTAATGTGTAGAAATGTAAACTAATATATCCTACTGACACACTACAGCAAAAGATATAATTAATTGGCTTAAAAATTTTTTTTTTTCAATGTTAAAATACTAACCTGCCTAACACTTCTGCACAGTACGGTATATATTAATATTTTATTAGTAGTATTGTCAAGTGTCATTAACTTTACATTTTAAAGTACAGAATAAATAGATTTTAATAACTTTGGCAGATTTGTATAGTTTAATTTACTGGATTCTAACTACAAAAAGACTATAAAATAACCTGTGCTTTTGACCATATCTAGCAATTAATCAAACAATTTATATTTAATCATAGTCAGATCATTAAAGTCTTTAGTATACACATTTATCAAATGAATTTTAAGCAATATTTTATAGTATTTAAACTATCCAAATCATGAATTACCAAAACCCTATTAACCCACTATACAAACACCTTATGAATTGAAGATATGCTACTCAAATCAATAGCGCAATCTACAGCGCGGCCATTGAATGCTGCATTCATTCACTCTCGTAGCAGTTACTATTATAGCACACATGAACCACACAGCGTTCTTTAGCCAGTTGTGACAACAATCTATAAAGTTTGTCTAAAGCAAGGTTGTCTGTAGTCTGTGTTTATATAATGTTTAATATCTTTTATATATACATGTATAAATAAACCATGTATGTAACCATGTAATGTATGTTTTTGTTTCAACAGCTTCCCCTGGAAATCCTCAGTGAAGTTATTTTGTCAACAGGTGACTCTACATATATGACACTTTCTCTGGTATGCAGATGGTTTAGAGATGTGGTCACTCAAGAAGTTTTTCGGAAAGCGGCACACTTTGCCTGGCTAGACAGTAAGATTTTTTTCCCGTTTAATGCACATACTCCAGTTGAATTTTGTAGTACAAGGATGTTAAACTTTTTTGTTTTATTATTATTATCTTTCCTGTATTTTGTCTTTACACTATAAGTTGTGGGCAACTGGAAGAATTTCACTCCCGTCTACCGGATCGAGTTCAGACGGATGAACAGCATCAGGGAATGCTTGCAGTTCAGAGCCCTTTTCAAGTCAAACCCACCAGGGTACAGGGGAAGAGGCCGGAAGAGGCCAGTTTTACAGGATTTTGTTCCAAGCTATGTATTGCTTAAAGCAGGCCTGAAGTCCATCTAATTAATGAATTCTTAATTTTAGTTGTGGCAATTCTGTGTAATATTTCAATTACCAATGATTTTAGAAAGTGTTTAAAGGGGTGATTAAATGTATTATGCTTTTATATAGAAGTGGGTACCTACATAAATGCAGGATTAAGGAGGTTTTCAGAAGTGCGGTTCAGATAACAAATTACAGAAAAAGTGACGTGTTTTTTGGGTTCAAGTTCTTTAGAACCTGTATAGTTCCTTCCTTGCAAAAAGTAACCATGGTTTAATTGTAGTAAAAATATTTGTTGGCATATTAATTACCATGTGTTGTAACCATAAAAACACCAAAGATAACTATAGTTTTTGTAGCAAAACCATGGTAAATTTTTGTAGGGGCTAAGGGAATGTTCAGTTTATTATTGGTGCCGTTCAGAGACTGGTGACAATTTGTTTATGTGTGTGACACACATTATTTCATATATATATAATGTGAATATATAAATCAAGGTACTACATAACTATCTACATAACCATACTTCGCATTATATTGCCGTGTCACTTTCAAAAACCAGCGAGTAATGCCGAGGTAGTGTCTAATACAGCCGTTGAGGGAGTAAATTAGAACTGTTTGTTTATATTATTTTTGTCGTAATCCAAAACTCTTTGTATTTATATGGGGTGTTGTGGAAACGCAACAATAAACGCAAAAACACAACATTTATATTCGCTTTTTAATTTATATTAAAAGTTTATTCATCTGAAGTTTATTCATCTGAATGTCTACTTCCGCATTCCAATCCTGCTCACATTATTCTCTACACCAATAAGCTGTAAAATCGTCACTCATCTGTACACCAATAAGCTCATCTTAATCATAAACCAATAACTGCTGAGGTGGGCGGGGCGACACGCGTCGCTCCGCCCCAACGTGTCGCCCCGCCCCATCGTCCAGACTGCACTCTGGACTACTTGGGTCGAGGTGGTGGTTTGGCTTCTCTTTTTAAGGACGATTATAGATGCAGATTATTACCTGCTTACTGTTACGCTAGTTTTGAGCTCCAATTGCTAGTGGTTGACCTGAATTCACCTGTTTTATTTGCTGTCATTTATCGTTCACCAAAACCCAACAAAGATTTTATCTGTGAGTTTTCTGAGTTTTTGGCTGATGTCGTTCCTAAATTTGATAAGCTCCTGATCTGTGGGGACTTCAATATTCATGTCTGTTGCGCCTTAAATGCTTTTGCTAATGATTTTAAAAAATGTGTTAAACTCTTTTGGCCTTAACCAATGTGTAAACAGGCCAACACATAATCTAGGCCATACCTTGGATCTTATTATTTCTCTTGGTCTTTCAGTTTCAGTCACAGAAATATTAGAATCAGGTTTTTCAGATCACTTTCCCATTAAATTTGAGATCACTGTTCCACAACCTCCTAAACTTGTACTTTCAGTTTCTAAGCGTCGCTGTTTCACACCCTCTTCAGCTGGAGAGTTTGTTTCGATGTTCTTGGGCTCTCAGTTTTATGCCAAAAATGGTATGGTTCAGTGTTTCCCACAGCCTTAAACTCTATTTGTGGCGGCACTCCCCCGCCCCCATATATACATATATATGCAAATTCATTTTTTCTGCCAGCAGGAGGCACTTTAAGAGCGGGAGAGATACAGGATTCTCCGGTAACGGCTGCGAAGCAGTGCTGAGCTCACAAACGCTGCCTTATCAAGCATTATATGCAAAATGAAATAAAAATGAAATCGAAATTTTTCTAAATACAGTCGGTTTCCTTTTGAAATACAGTGATATAAAAACACCCGCATTGGTTTTTGATTTTGAAACGTGGAGTGCTCATGTTTATTCAATGAAGTCAAAGCCTTTTGGAAAATCTATTTGTGGCGGTCAGTTTTGATATTGTGGCGGCCCGCCACAAATAAATCAATGTGTGGGAAACCCTGTGGTTCTTCCATTGTCCTCAGACAACATTCTTTCTGCTTTCTATTCAGAAATTGTAGAAATTCTAGACACAGTTGCCCCTTACCGGCTTAAGTCTATTAAACCTAAACCGGACCCCTGTTTAAATGACAACACAAGAGCCAGAAGGCAACATTGCAGACAAGCTGGAAGGAAGTGGAAGAAGGACAAATTGCAAGTTTCTCTGGGAATGTTAAGGAATAGTCTTGTAGAGTATCAGAGGGCAGTAAAGGTGGCAAAGATGGATTATCTCTCATCTGTCATAGTTAACAGCTCTCATGTACCTGAGGTCTTATTTAACACTATAAGCTCTGTTTTAAATCCACGTAAGTAAGCTTTGACAGAGGCTTCAACTAGTATGTGTGAGAAGTTTTTATGTTACTTTATTGATAAAGTAGCTTCAGTTAGGCAAAATGCCAGTGTTGATCTTAGTGAGTTTGTACCTGCTGATCCTTTTTACTCCGCTGTCTTTGGGGAATTTAAACCTCTCTCTTCTTTAGGGAATTTTGGGGAATTTAAATCTCTTTGTCGTTGCTCTCTCAGGTTGTACACCACATGAAACCTACCAATTGTAGTTTAGATATTGTTCCTGCTTGGATGCTCAAGGAAGTTTTTAGTACTCTTGGGCTGAGTTTTACTCACGTTTTTAAATTTTTGTCTCAGTTCTGGCTCATTCCCGGATGCATTTAAACATGCCATCGTCAGACCCCTGCTTAAAAAACCGAATCTTGATCCTAATGTTTTGTCGAATTTTAGACCAGTCTCACATCTGTCTTTCATTTCGAAGGTGTTATAAAAGCTTGTTTTTAATCAGTTACAAGCTTTTCTAAAACATAATTCTGTGTTTGAGAAGTTTCAATCTGGTTTTAGATCACGTCAAAGCACCGAATCGGCACTGTTAAGGGTTCAAAATGATATAGCACTATCTGTAGATTCAGGGGATCCTATTGTATTAGTGCTCCTGGATTTAACAGCAGCATTTGATACAAACAAACTGTAAGGAATTTGGGTGTGACTTTCGATTGCGGCATGAAATTTGATACACAGATTAGCAATGTGGTAAAAATTAGCTTCTTCCAACTTTGTCTGTTGAGTAAAGTTAAGCCTTTTCTTACAAGGCACGATTTGGAAAAAGCTTTACATGCCTTTATTAGTTCAAGGCTTGATTATTGTAATGCTCTTTATGTCGGTCTGAGTCAAACATCTCTTTCCCGTTTGCAACTTGTACAAAATGCTGCTGCTCGCTTTTTAACCAGTACATCTAGAAGAGCACACATTACTCCGGTTCTAGCTACTCTCCACTGGCTTCCAGTGCATTTTAGGATTGATTTTAAGATTTTATTGTTTGTTTTTAAAGCTCTGAATGGGCTAGCACCTGAGTACCTGTCTGAGCTTTTAACTCTGGGTGGACAAAATCGGCGGTTGCGGTCTTCTGCTCAACGCACTTTACAGGTCCCAAAGTCGAAGCATAAACAGTGAGGTGATAGGGCCTTTGCTGTTGCTGGCCCTAAGCTTTGGAACAAGCTCCCCCCTGACATGCGTACTGAAACAGACGTTGTATTTTTTAAAGCCAAACTTAAAACTTATTTGTTTAAATTGGCATTTGATACGCAGTAGCGGTGTTTTATGGTTTATAATTCTGTTTTCCTTTACTTTTATTTGAATATTGTGTTTTGAATGATGTGTTATTTGTATCTGATGTGAAGCACTTTGGACACCTTGTGGCTGCTGTAAAGGGCTATAGAAATAAAGTTTGATTGATTGATTGAAGTTTTATCATAGGTAGAATGCAAAATGTTTCAATTCAAGCATTTCAGTCAAATGTAATTTATGCAATATTTCAAACCATTAAAACAAATCACACCATGGCAACAGTTTAAAAGAAACCCAATTCCATCGAAAAATACAACAATAACATACTTGTCTATATACTCTCAACGTACATCAGTTCCACAAAAGAGTCACCATCTAGACTCAACAAATAGTCATAGAACACTTTCCAGATGGACTAGAATTCATGAAGTTTGTTTTTCAAAAAATAGGTATTTTTTTCTAAGGCAAGGCATGAGATCATGCCCTTTATCCATTGAGACACACCAGGACTTTCTTTAACTCTGAATATTCATTCATTTTATATTATTTATTCAGAAAATGAAAAGAATGCAAAAATTAACAAACCATAATTTCTGAATAATAATGTTAATTGATGAAGGGTCTGTCTCCTCAGGTTGTGTATGGTCACTAGTGCACGTCACTGTTTAAGTGAATTTGAGGAGTCTCTTCCTGTTGATTTGAATTAGTGTTGAATGGCTCTCTTCCAGTTTCACTCAGTGCTGCTGCCAGCTAGCGAGCAGACATTTCATGCATCCAGACAGGAAGAGACCAAGCATATAGCACTTCACAACAGTTTAAGGTCAGTGCACATATATATTTATATTTATTTATAATTATCTGAACAACACCAGCCTACATAATTTCATGTGTGAAATGTATTATTCTTTTTTTTTGATCTGCTCAGATCAGATCTGTAATGATAATGAAAGTGTTTTCTACAGATTGTGTAATTTATGTGCTTGTGTTTATGGCTCTGCATAAGAGATCTGTGTTAACCAATATTCATTTTGTGTATATATCATGTATTGTGTTACACATATGGTTCATTTTGATACATAAAATATGGGTGTAAAATGTCCAAACATTGTAAAAGATGAAAAAGATGAAAAAAAAAAAAACGTTCATACTTTATACTTTTTCTATAGCAGGAAGTAAGCCCAAGTCACATGACACATTCCTGCAAAGTATCTGATCTGCATTTTTTAAATTCTAACTTGCCTTAATTCAGTGTAAGCATCAACTTGTTCACAGTCATGTGGCTTTATCTGACTGCAAGACAAAGGTCTCTTTCAGGGCAACATAACATTGCTTGTTTCAGCCATTTCCTTTTTCTCCAGCAAAAGCAGAGAGCCTGTAGATGCTGTCAGATGATAGGGTATTATGTGGTCACTTAATATCTTATGTAATGTACATATATGGGAGCTTACTGTAATTAAGTTAAGAAAAGCTAACTTTGGCTGTATGATATAGCTTTTATATGTCAGATTCACAGATTCACAACTAGCATGTTAAGCATGTAGACACTTTTACACCCAATCTAGGGAAGAAGCGCAACATGAAAGGACTTGCATGGACAAAAGATTTGAAACAACAAGTTTATTGGGAGTTTAAGTTCAGGAGCTGACAAGGACAAAATAACAAACAAAACGTTATTAGTTTTTAAACCTCTATCTTACCTAACCAAAAAAAAAAAAAAGTACAGTTCACTGCCCTAACTACCTAGGCTGAAAACAGATCAAAAAGGTTTACAAACAGAAAAGTCATCAGACTCCTTACTATCCCAATTTGAGTATTTTTAATTAACTTTTTAAAGTCAAGTTTTGGGAAGCTGTGTTGAACGAAAGAGGTTATTTATTTTCACTTGGGAAAAGTCAATTATTAAAGTATTATTATTAAAGTAACAAACCGTATATACTGTATAAATACTTTGATGAAGACATAGAAACCAGAAATGATTTTAAAAATAATATTTTCTTTTTAATCAATTCATTTGCCAGTTTCAAGTTTGTTTACTAGGGAGATGTCACAAGTGTAGGCACAATAAATAAATAAAAGCTGATTGCTGATTTTTGAAGTGCTGATTTGGTTAGACAGGACAGGAGCTGATAATGCAGTTGTATTAACGGTGTCACGGTGTTTAAAATAGAAACAACTGGATTAGACTGGAGGCGATTACATGGATCTTCTATTCTGACAGTTGAAAACACTTATTCTTATGCCCATGATGTGTGTCTCTCATAGGCGATGTTCCTCTGGTGTGTTCTGGTTCTTTTGAACCTGGTTTCTGTCGCTACAGGCACCAATGCGGGAGTTAAAGTCAGACTAACTCAGAAGGGCCTTGAGTACGGTAAGCAAAACAATATTTCTTGTAACCCTTTGGAATTAAAAATAAATAAAGAAAATAAAATCTGTAATTTATCTGATGTTATGGAACAAAAACGAGTTACCATATGGTTCAAAAACTCTGGGTGAAAAACACTGAATGGACATGTAGATCATGTGTATGTACAGAGTTTGGCCTTCTTTCTTTATCTCTCGTGCCTTAATAAAGATATCAGGGTGGATAGGTCAGAAGCCTGTCTCAAAAAACAAGTTGAAAGAACTTTATTAAACTTTTTGATTAACTTTTAGGTAATCAGTTTATGCATGTGACAGTGTGAATGCATTAATATGGGTATGAACTTTGGGGTGAAAAATCATAAGATCGAAAAAAAATTGCTACAGGTAGCAACTTAAACCTGCATTGTGAGACAGATCTCAGGACACTCATTCTGAGGTACAGCTTCTAAATGTTGCTTTGTTTTGATTGCAGGTCGACAGATTGGAATTGCCTCAATCCAGCAGAAACTCAGAACTATTAAAGTGCCGGATATAAGTGGCACAGAAAAGGTGGATCCTATTGGAAAAGTCCAATATAGTTTTACAGGGTGAGATCAATGTCACTTTTAATTCATGGTCCTATAAGTAAAGGTTAAACTTAGTTGACACATTCAAAATGACCTTTGAGTAATTCTTTGAAACACATGATTTCCATTTGATTTGTATACTCCACATGATTTTAAGTGTTTTTTCAGTGTTGACATTTTAGGATTGTTTTATACTGATTTACACTGACAAATAAAACAAATATGATGGAGTGATAAAAGAGATATTTACTTGGCCTTGCAAAATTACTAAAAAAAATACATGATGCCACTTTGACAGGATTATTTGGTGAATAGTACACATTATTGTCTACATTTTCTAATGAAACAAAGTGTTGAACATATGAGGTTGGAAAGGCACTGAAAAAAAGGAGGGATGAGTTATTGGATTGTGGGGAATATGCTTATAATAGCATATAGCAAAAGCTTCTCTGATATACCTATTAGGATGCAGATTGTAAACCTGGGACTTCCCAAGTCAGCACTGGTGTTAGTTCCTGACACTGGAGTAATGCTCTCAATTGGCAATGCCTACATCAATCTGCATGGAAACTGGAGAGTCAAATACCTCAGGATCATGTAAGTTGAGTGTCTACATTGCTAATTCACACTAAGCTAAATGAACTAATTAAATTCAGGAATAATGTAAATGATGCTACAGTATATAATATCTGATCTCTTTGTACACAGAAAAGACAGTGGATCATTTGATCTGGCTGTGAGTGAACTGACCATTAGCACCACTGTTGCAGTCATGAGTGATGACACTGGCCGCCCAACAGTCAGCATGACCAACTGTGCAGCAACTGTGGGAAGTGTCAATGTCAAATTTCATGGTGGGGCCAGGTGAGGTAACACTGTTCAACTAACACAATGCAGTCAAGTCAAAGTTCATTGCTAAAGTCAATGTTGAATGCTAAATACAATGTATTATTATGTCACAATTCAAATAAATTGGAAATACAGTTGCAATACTTTCAAATGTTTAATGCGGAAGAAGCCATTCCACAAATTAGCTATGGTGTACAAATATTCTTCTCAACAAATATTATGTAACATTTAAAAAGAGGAAGATCTCTGAGGAAGTGCAATCCTTGGCTGTTTTTTAACTGATGGAAGTGAAAATAGCGAGACAATGGCAGGACATAGGAGTCTAAATATATACTCTTATAAGTATCAGAAATGTTTGTTCACCTCAAGCAGTTAAGTAGGGGTTAGTTTTGGATGACATGTTAGTTTGTATTTATACAACAGATTTGAAAAAACTTTTTAAAATGTTCCAGTAACTCTTGTCATATGGTTGTATGCCTGAGAATGGGAGACAGTAGTTTGTAACTTTTAAATGCGAGTAAGAGTTAACTTCTTATAAGAGGACATTTGATAAAAAATTAATTTATCTCTTGGATTAAACATTTCTAAAAGTTGAATATTAGTTAATGTAAATATTAGGGCTGTCAAATGATTAATCACGATTAATCACATCCAAAATAAAAGTTTTGTTTACATAATATATGTGTGTATACTGTGTATATTTATTATGTATATATAAATACACACACATGTATGTATATATTTAAGAAGAATATGTAATGTTTATATATTAAATATATTTATATATAATATAAAATATAAGAATATAAATATATAAATGTATATACATGTAAATATTTTCTAAATATATAATTTATGTGTGTGTATTTATATATACATAATAAGTATACCCTGTACACATACATATATTATGTAAACAAGACTTTTATTTTGGATGTGATTAATCGTGATTAATCATTTGACAGCCCTAAAAAAAATAATATGTAAAATGTCAAGAATCCATGATATTATTTGACCAAAAAATTAAACAATTAAAACCAGTTTATACCTAACGACTGTGTTAGAACAAACATATCATTTTTTGCACTTTTTTTTCCTGTATCCATGACAGCTGGTTATATAACCTCTTCAGTTCCTTCATTAATAAGGCTTTACGCAATGCTTTGCAGAAACAGGTAAGGAATTTAGGCTGTAAATGCCCTCTTTAATAACAACTAAAACTGAGATGTAGTGTAAGACATACCGGAGTTTAACATTCAATCTATCTGCTGTTTCAGATCTGCCCTTTGGTGGCTGATTCCATTGCTGACATAAACCCCCACCTGAAAACATTAAATGGTGATATGATAAATTATTATTAATCAATTATTGACATTTCAGACGATATGAAAACCAGCATACAATTCCATTCAATAAGGTTTTTAGTACATACAAAAAAAAGACATTTCTGTTGTTGACTCTCCAGTTTTAGCCAAAGTAGATCAATATGCTGAAATTGAATACTCCATGGTGGGGTCTCCTGTCATTTCTAATACTTCCATTGACTTGGGTTTAAAGGTAATCTTAAGCACTACCATGTGTGATTTTTTTTTTTTTTTAAATGCATGACAAAATAACTGAATTTAGATTTTTTTTTCACACTTAATAGGGTGAATTCTACAACATTGGACAACACAAGGAACCCCCCTTTTCCCCAACACCTTTCTCATTGCCATCTCAGGACACAGATATGCTGTACATCGGAGTATCTGCCTTTACCATCAACTCAGCAGGCTTTGTGTATAACAGAGCTGGTGCCCTTCACCTCTACATCACTGATGACATGGTGAGAGGAATGAAATGTGAAGAGTCACTCAAATCTGAAAGTTCAATAGATGTGCCATAGCTGTCTTTTTGAAAGATTGTCTTGTCCATTTACCATGGGAAGATTTCTGCTCAAAAAATGTGTAATTAATTTCCAGCAGGGCTACTACATCTTTTCTGTCATCACCGACCCCCATACTTGGCGATCACAACACAGGGTCTGGCAGCAATGTCTTCCCCCAGATGTGACCACCCTGTTAGAATTTTCTCTTGACAAACTACCTTCTTGCATGGTCCACCTTGGTGCAGGTGCTGGTTCTGTCAAAAAGAGGCATTATAAACCTTTTAAGAATTTTAACAGCATCATCAGGGATTTCCTTGTACTATATTCAGAACCTGAAGAATTCCATTATATACAGTATATATAAAACGGTGATGACAGAACTTGAATGGGCAGAACTATGATCTGCTGGTTTGTTCTTCATAGCTGAGAGTAGCTACCTTTAAAATTTAAGTTTCTTTTTTCAGATTCCCTCTGGCTCTCCAATTCGTCTGAACACAAAGACATTTGGAGCATTCATTCCTCAAGTATGAAAATAAATATACATGTTCAGTCAGTAAATTTAAAACACATGCACACACACAAACTGATATTCCTATAATTATGGGGACTGTACATAGGCCTAATGGTTCCCTTTCGAAAGGGAACGCCACGCTGTGTCCTCTAGAGGGCGCTATGGGAACGCCTTAAGCGTGACCAGTGTCTAAAGCATGAATGAAAAAACGACAATGAACTTGACATTGGCAGGCAGAAGCCTATGACGTAAGCGTATGAGCAACTGTGGGTATAAAAGGACACCTGTAGATTATGTCATCCTTTTTTGTCTTCAAGCCTTGTGTACGAAGCACATGCGTTTGACTCACGAGAGAGAAGGATGCACTCACTGTTTGCATTTGCGGAACTACTAGAGCAGAGGTGTGTACTCAAGTTTTTGCCAAGTGTTTGCACGAGTGTGTTCGCCTCTCGGGGAGTCGAACAAGCTTAATGCGATGCATTCGCAGCGGTTTCTGTTCTTGCCTGATTCTTGAGGGAATTTAGTGTTTGAACAGCGTGTGTTCGGCTCTTGAAGGAGATCGAAGCCACGCTGCGAGATGCAATTGCATTTAGAATGCCTGTATGCCTGATTCTCTTTAGGATTTAGCGCCTCTCACCCGCGTTTCGGGTCTCACGGCTGCCGAGGCAGTTAATCAGGCCAATTGCGGGGATTGTAGGTGGGGCATGGAAGGAATTTGACGAGGAGGGCTTTCGCTTCCAGAATTCCTTTTTGTTTCTTTTTAGTTTACAGAATACTATGTATAATGTGGGATATCTACATTATTGGTGAAGGAGGCTCCTGACTTGGTGTAATAGCAAGTTTTTCAGTTGTTAGGCTATTTTTAAGAGAAAAACATGAGCCTCCTCATCCTCTCAGCCCAGGTATGTGTATTTAGGTTAGCATGGTTAAAAGAAAGCTGCTATGCTGAGCACTCTGCTCCCTCGTATTTTTGTGTTGCAGATATTACAGGTTGTGAGGCTCTCGATGAGCCTCCCTGATCAGCTGGTCGCTATGCTGAGATCACAGTTCCTAGTACTCTCTCAACAGAGCTCTGTGGCTGTTAGGTTGTTAGGCTCTTGTGGGCCTCCTTGATGAGTCGCTCTTCAGGTCGAGCTCTCGATTACTCCCCTCACCTGAGAGCCTTTGTACTGATTTTGACACTTAGGAACATGGTAGTACTCCTAGCTTAATACTCTAGCTTTGGAGTTGTTCTGCAGTGTACTCTGCTCCCTAGAGCTCCACTTAGACAATACTATTAGTATATAGGCTCTATCGTGAGCCTCACTAACTGTGTCTAGCATTAAGTGTAGTCAGGTCTCCTCTCATTTTAGAGAGTCATTATGCTAAGACCTCCACTCTTAAGAGCTCCTCAACTAGGTTGAGTGTTGTTAGGCTTCCTCTCGCTAAAGGGTCATTCTACACTTAGACAGCTCCACTTAGACAGTACTATTGGTATGTAGGCTCCTTTTTTGTGAGCCGCGCTAACTGTCTTTAGCGCTGAGTGTTGTCAGGCCTCCTCTCACTCTAGAGAGTCGTCGTGCTGAGGTCTCCACTCTTAAGAGTTTCTCTAATAGGGTTGAGTGTTAGGCTTCCTCTCGTTTAAGAGAGTCATACTGCTGAAGCCTCCACTCTTCAGAGCTCTGTCATTGGCAGTGATACGAGTTTGTGGGCTCTTTCTTTGAGCCTTGCTAACTGCCACGGACATTGAATGTAGCTAGGTCTCCTCACGTTTTAGGGAGTCGTCATGCTGAGACCTCCACTCTTAAAAGCTCCCCTGCCAGGGTTGAGCATTGTTAGGTTTCCTCTTGTTTTAGAGAGTCGAAGCCTCCGCTCCCTAGAGCTCCACTTAGGCAGTAAAATGAGTGTAGGCTCATTCTATTTTGAGCCTCACTAACTGCCTGTGATGCTGAATGTGACTAGGTCTCCTCTCAGTTTAGAGAGTCGTTATGTTGAGGCCTCCACTCTTAAGAGCTCAAACTAGGGTTGAGTGTAGGTTTCCTCTCGTTTAGGAGAGTCATTCTGCTGAAGCCTGTGCTCTCCATAGCTCTGATTTTAGAGTACTATTGTTTTGTGGGCTCCTTTTTGTGAGCCTCGCTAACTGTCTCTAGTGCTGAGTGTGGTCAGGTCTCCTCTCATTCTAGAGAGTCGTCATGCTGAGGCCTCCAGTCTTAGGAGTTTTCTCTACAGGGCTGAGTGTTGTTAAGTTTCCTCTCGCTTAAGAGAGTCATCCTGCTGAAGCCTCCGCTTTTTAGAGCTCCGTTTTGATGGTAACAGGAGTTTGTAGGCTCTTTCTTTTTGAGCCTCACTAACTGCCTTTGACACTGAGTGTGGCTAGGTCTCCTCTTGGTTTAGAGAGTCTTTATGCTGAGGCCTCCATTCTTAAAAGCTCCCCTACCAGGGTCAAGCATAGTTAGGTATCCTCTCATTTCAGAGAGTCATCCTGCTGAAGCCTCTGCTTCCCAGAGCTTATTTGAGCTCACCTATCCTGTTCGGTTCAGTACCTCTGAGTATCTGTGAACTGATGCTGGGGAAGCTTTAAGTGCACACGCTAAGCATCTGTGAACTTTCTGAAATTCACATGGTGGTAGGGGTGCACATTGAACACTTTTCACACTTTCTAAAATCTACATAAGTGGTAAGTGTGCACAGTGAGCACTTTTGCACACATTCTAAAATCCATATAAGTGGTAAGTGAGCACACAAGACAATGCGCACTTTCTGAAATCCTGTATGGTTAGGGTTACACGTTTAGCTTCGTTCCCTTTCTCTGAGTTGGTTAGACCATGGTATCTTGGGCTCCAATCAACCAGTATGTCACTATTAACACACCTTGAAGCAAAGCTCCCCTCAGCATCGAGGGTTATTGTGAGCAGGGTGCTTCCTTTCAGGTGCTTGAGTTCTCTCCCCATTTGCTCCGTGGCTAATAGGGTTGAGTGTTGTTAGGCTTCCTCTCATTTAAGAGAGTCATCCTGCTGAAGCCTCCGCTCTTCAGAGCTCCGCTTAGGCAGTATTTTTGGTATGTAGGCTCCTTTTTGTGAGCCTCACTAACTCTCTCTAGTGCTGAGTGTAGTCAGGTCTCCTCTCGTTCCAGAGAGTCGTCATGCTGAGGCCTCCACTCTTAAGAGCTCCCCTGCCAGGGTTGAGCGTTGTTAGGTTTCCTCTCATTTTAGAGAGTCATCCTGCTTAATGCCTCCGCTCCCCAGAGCTCTGCCTAGGCAGTAATATGAGTGTAGGCTCTTCTATTTTGAGCCTCTCTAACTGCCTTTGAAGCTGAGTGTGGCTAGGTCTCCTCTTGTTTTAGAGTGTCGTTATGCTGAGGCCTCCACTCTTAAAAGCTCAAACTAGGATTGAGTGTGTTAGGTTTCCTCTCATTTAAGAGAGTCGTTCTGCTGAAGCCTCCGCTCTCCATAGCTCCGCTTGGACAGTACTATTGGTAGGTAGGCTCCTCTTTTTTTGTGAGCCTCGCTAACTGTCTTTAGCGCTGAGTGTAGTCAGGTCTCCTCTCGTTCTAGAGAGTTGTCATGCTGAGGCCTCCACTCTTAAGAGTTTCTCTTATAGGGTTGAGTGCCAGGCTTCCTCTCGTTTAAGAGAGTCAACATGCTGAAGCCTCCATTCTTCAGAGCTCCGTCATGGGCAGTGATATGAGTTTGTAGGCTCTTTCTTTGAGCCTCGCTAACTGCCTCTGGCGCTTTAGAGAGTTGTTATGCTGAGACCTCCACTCTTAAGAGCTCCCCTACCAGGGTTGAGCGTGGTAGGTTTCCTCTTATTTTAGAGAGTCATCCTGCTAAAGCCTCTGCTCCCCAGAGCTGATGCTTGGGAAATTACGTACACACGCTAAGTTGTGTATACTTTCTGAAATCCACATAGTGGTAAGTGTGCACGCTGAACACTTTCGCACTTTCTAAAATCCACATAAGTGGAAAGTGGGCACACTAGCACTTTTGCACACTTTCTAAAATCCACATAAGTGGTCAGTGTGCACGCAAGACTTTCAGTTTCTGGAATCCTGTACGGTAAGGGTTACGTGTATTAGGTTCGTTCCCTTTCTCTGAGTTGGTTAGACCCTGGTACCTTGGGCTCCACTCAACCAGTGTGTCTCTACTAACACACTTTTAAGCATTGCTCCCTTCAGCATTGAGGGTTATGGTGAGCGAGGTGCTTCCTTTTGAGACCTCCACTCTTAAGAGCTCCCCTACCAGGGCAAGTGTGTTAGGCTTCCTCTCCTTTTAGAGATTCATCCTGCTGAAGCCTCCGCTCCCCAGAGCTATGCTTAGGCAGTAAAGTGAGCTGTAGGCTCTTTCTATTTGAGCCTCACTATCTGCCTCTGGCATTCAGTGTAGCTAGGGTCTCCTCTCGGTTTAGAGAGTCATTATGCTGAGGCCTCCACTCTTAGAGCTCCAGGCTCTGGCGGGTGAGTTAGTCTATGATGATTGGAGCTTGAGCCTGCCGTAAAGCCTAGCGGTTTCGCTAGCAGGGATGCTGTTCCTTAAGTCTTGACTTGGGGAAACAGTTACCTGGGCACTCATCCCTCAGCATGGCGGCACTCATCCCTCAGCATGGTGGTGTATATTGGGATACACGTTCCGATAGTGCCCTCTAGAGGACGCAGCATGGAGTTCCCTTTCGAAAGGGAACGTCTCAGGTTACGCATGTAACCATGGTTGCCTGAGAATAGGGAACGAGACGCTGCGTCCCTGTGCCATGCTTCGGTATCATGCCTGTGTCTCCTCAGACAAAAAAAAAAGAGGATGACGTATTCTACAGGTGCCCTTTTATACCCACAGTCGCTCATTCGCTTACGTCATAGGCTTCTGCCTGTCAATGTCAAGTTCATTGTCGTTTTTTCATTCATGCTTCAGACACCAGTCACGCTGAAGGCGTTCCCATAGCGCCCTCTAGAAGATGCAGCATCTCGTTCTCTATTCTCAGGGAACCATGGTTATATGTATAACCTGAGACATTTTTATACAGTACACGCTGTATTTTCTATCCCCTTACCCTAACCCTCACACAATTTTCAAAAAATTAAAAATAAAAAAAATGCTGTGTGATTTATAATCTTGTTACCTCATGGGGACAAAAAAAAGTCCCCACAAGGTCAAAATTTACTGATATTACTGTCATTCTGGGAACATTTGATCCCCATAACGTTGGGAATACCAGGAACACACACACACAAATTGACTCTAAGATGACTCATTTCAGATTGAGAAAATGTATCCTGGTCTGATGATGAAGTTGTTGGTTGAGACAGTGAAGGAAGCCATCGTGACATTTGAACCGAACAACATGCCTGTTCAGGCCAGCAGTACAGTGACCGCTTATGCAATCCAGCCCAACAGCACACTATCTCCGCTCTTTGTCCTCAATCTGGTGAGTCACACCAGGAGGAGGTATACCAAAAATTAATTTCAATGAGGTAATTGAGTTTTTTTTTTTTTTTTTTTTTTTATGGATTTATTGGATTTTCCCTTCAACCAACAGGAGGTCAGTGTCAGTACTCACATATATGTGACTGAGCTCAAACTGGCAGGAAATGTGACCCTTAACAAGTGAGTTTTGGAGCCATAATTGCAGTCTATAAATATACAGCTGGATATTTTATGTTCTTAAATGATTAAAAAAAGATACAAACTATAATTCTCTTGACAGGATTAATATGAGCTTAGCAAAAAGCTATGGTGGGACCATTCCAGGTAAGAAAAAACTAGGAAATCTGTTTAAAACTGATCTGAAAGCAATAATTCAGAATCTCATCATAAAATTTAAATCAACAGGTGACATCCCTTGACAATATTTTCACAATAGTCTTGAAGTTTGCTGTCATTCCCAAGGTTAATGGTAAGAGTTTTTATTATTATTATTTATTGTTGGCATTTTAAGTGAAAAACTTCAAGTTCATTTTTATTGGTTTTTTTTTTTTCCTTTTCAGCACGTTTACAGGAAGGTTATCCACTTCCTGCCATTGGAAAGATGCAGCTTGTAAACAGTCAACTCAAGGTTCTGAAGGTAAGCTTGTATATATATTATTGTGATGCTTTTTTTATATAGAGACTATGTTGTCATAATTAATTAATAATAATAATAATAATAATAATAATAATAATTTTATTTTCCTTTTTTTTGTATCCCACAGGACTACTTGTTGATTGGAACAGATGTTCAATTCACAGGATAAACCTCACCTGAATTAGCGAAGAAAAATGAATGAATGAATTAATTAATTAATTAAGATAGATTTACTTCTGGAGATGGTTTTTAAAGGTGATTTTTAAAATAAATCATTTACATTTTTAACTTTGCATTACATACATGTTTTGAATAAATAAACTTGGGGACACTTCCCCCACAAAGCTGTGTTTGGGTTGGGCCTCGCTATAAACTTTTATTAGGTTTTATAATTTAGAGGTAGATTTGACTTCACAAAACATTCTTAAGAAGAAATTTCTTCTTAAATGACGTTTTTCTTCTTATTTATAAACTTTAGAAAAAAAAATAAGATATATTTGTATTCCCAAACATCCATCTTAAGGAATTCTTATCTTTGTTTTTAAGACAAAATCTAAGAAGAATTCAAATTCTTGAAAACAAAACTTCAGAATCTTCTTAAAAATCATTGTAAATAACTTCTTTAGGACATCCCCAAACTTGTCTTAGATCCCAAAGAGTAAGAATTATTGAATGAATTTATTGTGTTATTTCAAATATTTAAGCATTACAACAACAGTACATAATAATACTAGTATAATACATAGGACTAGGGATGTGCACGAGTTTTCTGAAGTGATCGATAACCGTTAATGTAAACACGATCGGTCATTATGATTAGCCTATGTGTGACGCTGCTTTTTGTTGACTTCAAAACTCAGTAGCAACTCTAAAACGAGTCAGATAGGGAGCTTTAATGGAACGCTTTTAATTTTAGTTTATAAATACGGCAATCTTTGGCAGTATTCAGCGCTTATGAACACGCAGGACGTATTTGTAGAAGCGCGGACACACATGCCGGAAGCGTTCAATCAGAACACAGCGCAAAACATATCGCTGCAGTTTGAGACAGGCTATTTTTAAAGTAACTGTTCAAAAACACACGCATTAAAAACGTGAACCTGAGCGGCAGTCAAACTCGCGACGAAAATAGTGTGCGTGCTTATTATGATTATTATGGTAATATTTTTATACAGTCTATGGGTAATCAGCAGGAAGCGCAAAAAGACAATAGTGTGATTTTATCAGTGCATCATGTATTCATTCAGATAACGGCTGATGTTTCCTTAAGAAAAAAATTAAGATGTTCTTAAGAATATATTTTTCAAGAATTGCACTTAGAGAAAATCGCCACGTTTATTTTGTGCCACCATACTTACTCGTGTAACTACTCATGTAACAGTCTTTAAATAAGGAAAACAAGGAAGTGTTTGGTGGCTTCTAAATTCATCCCTGTTTGGATCCTAAGGAATGAATGGGGCTAGGCTTAATGCTAACACATTCACAACGCACTGGGCAAAGATGAAGTGCACACATTGAAAAAAGACAGGTATGTATTAATTTGTCTAAGTTAAGATTCGTTTTCCTTAACAAAGATAATTTCTGCCTTTTTGCTCAGTTTAGGACTTGAGACTTGACTCGTACTAGAGATTTAGGGAATTTACTACAACAGAGACTGTAATGTTACCCTTAATCTCGCAGATGCCAGTTCCGTGACAGTCACAAGCGACAATCCCATCAGGGGAGGACCCCATGTATGGCCACTTGGGGTTCAGCCAGAGACCACTGTCCATACAGGAGAAGCCTGCATGCTCCCGAACCATCAGCTTCTCATATGCTCCTCTGGCTTGTGCTTCATGTTTGCATCCATAACTGTACACAGTACACATGCAACACATGAAACGGAAATTATTACTTTGTATTGCACGTGTAGAGCAAGTTCAGTGATTTAAATGCCATTAACCTAACCCCTATACTTAGTTCTAATCCTGCATAACCCTAGTCTTATAAGCCTATAACTAATGTTTATCTTTCAG
Source organism: Cyprinus carpio (assembly GCF_018340385.1). NCBI lineage: Eukaryota > Metazoa > Chordata > Actinopteri > Cypriniformes > Cyprinidae > Cyprinus > Cyprinus carpio. The sequence continues at coordinate 4,063,133 of NC_056582.1, read as the reverse complement.
GGCTGTCCATACCATGAATCAACTATGAAAACAGTAAACATTTGTTCATGCCTCATACCCCAAATCTTACCTTTGCCTTTCCCTAATTCAAACCCTAAATACCTTGTAGCGGCTGTGGTGAACCTATATGCTTCTGGGTAGCATATACCCTTGATCAAGCTCTTGGATGGCTGCTGGGGGTTGGTCTTAAGAACTTGTTTCAGCTTTGAGGCCGTTACACGTCCTGCTCTTTGCCTAAACCAAACCCTGCTTGCACTCTGACTTCGAGTTGCCCTCTCTACAGCCTGAACATGAGACAGGGTGAGCTCTTCTAGCTGGAAATCCTGGCATAGCTCTCCAAGCTCTTTGGGGGGGTAGCTGCAGAGTCTCTGGTGTTCTGTATTCAAGAACAGTTTTAGGAAGCATGCAAGATTTGGGGATGAATTCTTTGTGGTAAGGCTCCTTAGCCATCAGTGCTGCACTCCTAGGACAGTTTTTGCTTAATGTCTCAAAAAAACCTAGCATATGTTTCTGACCCTCTCTTCACTCTTGGGCATTGAAGTGATTTCCCAACCTTGTTGTCATTGTCCTGCCATCAATGGAACGGTCAAGCTTTATTTTTTTTTTTTTGCTTTTGCTGAGGAGAAGTCGATCAGAGCTACTGGAGCAGCAGGAATCTGAAAATAAGTTAACACAAAGAAGATCATTAACTCCACATTTCCGTGGGTCCATAACACATCTATATGCAGTTTAAATCTGCCGTTTATCCGATGGCTGTGAGGAAAAACAGGTAAGGCTATCATCACAGGATTGAGATGCCAAACTGTATTTATGTGGGTCTTTGTTGTCTTAACTCCTCTTTGCCCAACAGGGAAATTGTGACTGACCACAATGTCACAAGCTACACAGATTTAGGCAGAATATAGAATAGAAATACTTTAATAATCACCGACATTAGGTAAGATGAAATATAATGAACATCCCCTCATAGAGGAGGAAATGTAGACGAAGGCAAGCAATCTACTTGTCTACTGTATGTTGTGTCCTGATCAGAGTTGGGTATAACGCGTTACAAAGTAACGTTACTGTATTCTAATTACTTTTCGTGACAACGCAGTAATGTAACTCGTTACATTTAAAATAAATGTAATTTGATTACAGTTACTGATGTCAATAAAATTAAGTTACTTGCGTTACAAATTAATTGGTAAGAAAAAAAATATTAAAGTAAATAAATTAAAATGCATTTCTAATCACGTTTTGGCGCGGCTGCGTCAGTTATTGAGCATGCGCTTTAATGAATTACTGGAGAACTCGTGCTGTTAATTAAAATGGACGGAGACGACAAGTGGAAATATAAACATTATTTTGAGTTTTGTGATCGTAAAAACAAAAATATAACTGCTAAATGCAAACTGTGCGCAAATTCTAAAGAACTTTCTACCGCTGTTAACTCGACCAGCAATTTGTTGAAGCACTTGAACAGAGTGCATTCGACAAAACTCGTCGCCAAGGAGGATAACGTTACCCACGCCCGAGACGGGAGCGGTGCAACCTCGTCTAAACAAGCTAGATTGGACTTTTTTTTCAAGATCGGGAGGGAAGGTAACTTCTGGACAGGTGAAGAGAGCTGTAAACTTTCACTTTGTAGTTGAAAAACAACTACATTTCAGCATTCAAATATGCAATGTTTTTTTTTTATATATATATATATATATATATAGAAATACTGTTTTCAAGTGTTATCAATTTAAAGTATTTTTTTCCTGTCTTTAATGCACACAAACACAGTTACAAGCTAGCCCACACATACAGTGCATGTTGCACGCAGCAAGGAATGTTGTAGTTAAGACATACTGTAGATACATTTAAAAAGACTACAGTTTTCATTGTTAGACAAGTTTATGTTAAGAATGTTAAGTTATAGAAATGCATTGGATCTTTAAGTCAAGTTGCTGTTTTCATATTTCTGTAATGTTTTTCAGTCAATATTAAATTACGGAAAGAACTGAGTTTCACTTTGTTTGTAGTGTTTTCTTGTAGGTTTAATAGGTTTTCAAAGTAACTTGAAAGTAAAGTAATTAGTAATCTGATTACTTTTTACATGCAGTAATCAGTAATGTAATCAAATTACAATTTTAGAGCAGTAATTAGTAATTTGTAGTGGATTACTTTTTTTGAGTAACTTACCCAACACTGGTCGTGATGATTTAATTAGAGTTTAGGAGTAGTAATTGGTGCACAATATAAACATCAAAAAAGGATTGTTCACCCAAAAATGAAAATTCTGTCATCATTTACTCACTCTCATGTTGTCACAAACCCACATAAATTTCTTTGTTCTGATGAACACTAAGGAAGATGTTTAGAGAAATGTTTGTAATTAAACCGTTCGTGGACCCCATTTACTTCCATAGCAGGATAAAGGAATACTATGTAAGTAAATGGGGTCCACAAACGGTTTGGTTACGAACATTTCTTAAAATGTCTGCCTTTGTGTTCATCAGAAAAAGAAATTTATTAGGGGTTGCAACAACATGAGAGTGAGTGATGACAGAATTTTCATTTTTGGGTGAACTATCCTTTAATTTATTAACATCATAATTTAGCCTACTGTTAAACAGTGTCCCAAAATAACATTCTCTGTCCCACATTAGGTTTGCTGTGAACGTGTCACTTTACCTTTTTTACATGTGATGGCATCAGCACTTGCACTGCTCTGTTGTGCAGGAAGCTGAATCTCGCATCTTTAACCCAACTTCAATGGAAAAAAGAACTGCCCCTACATGAGAACACGATTCTGATAGTCTGTGAACAGAATACAATATGACATTTTTTAAAACCTCAAATGCAATCTGCACAAGTGGCAAAGTGGCATATATATCAGCACATTTTGATGATGTGCAATATAGCCCATTTATACTAATATGGATGGAGTAGCACTTTACATTAATCAACATGGTTTATTCCTTAAAGCTCTCTCTCCGCTGGTTCTGAAGTACACAGTATGCTAGCAGTACGGTGAGTGTGTGTGTGTGATCTCGTTGTAAACATCCCAGCCAACATAAATTACTTACCCTGCCATGCAATTGCAATGAGCTGCAATGACTTCTCCAGCATCCTTCGCAATAATCCAGGTCTTCAGAGGTGTTTCGCTTGACCTCTGAGAGTGGTTTACCTTGGAACATTTACTTTATTTAGTGTTTTTTACCATAGCAAATACGTGCTGAAGTGGCGTTTGTTCTCGCATTTGCCTATCGCGGGACTCCCCAGTTTCAGTCTGCTAAATAGTAAGTCGTGACCAAAGCCAGTGAAAGTACTTTATTACCTGTTTTGGAAGTCCTTGTTAGAAGAAACAGTCGAGCAACAGAAAAGGACAGCAGTTTGTAAGTGTTTTGCCTTGTTTTCTCATTAGACTACAACGCGGATCTTCGTTGCTAGGAAACATTGTTTCATTTAGTGTGTTTTTTTTTACCGTGGTAAATACGTGCTGAAGTGGCATTTGTTCTCACGTTTGCCTATTGCGGGACTCCCCAGTTTCGGTCTGCTAAATAGTAAGGCGTGACCAGCTTACTTCAGTAACAGGTAATCAGGCAAATATAAAAGTGGGTAGTTCACCACGGCAGCGGTCGGGGCGGCCCTCGTGTGAAGCCTCCTCGTGTGAAGACCGATAAGTGTAAAGACCATCGACTCTACCTGCGCGACTCCACCGAGCAAGGACACCGACAAGGCACTTGAGTATTGCTTTTCATCCCTTTCTTTTTGTATAGCTTGTTCTCAAATACTTATTTAGGTCATTTGTACTCACTATGTGCTTTCAGATCTCTACTATTACTATGAACAGTCGGAGAGCTCACACTGTACGTCGGAGGCAGGCCTATCCCAAAAATCTACGGCCTGTTCCTCTGACCTCTACTACTCTATTCCATTTGGTCTCTGAAACTGCCAGTCTGCCTTTAATAAAGCAGATTTAATTTCTTCTGTTGCTACTCATTCCGGTCTCAACCTCATGGCCCTAACTGAGACTTGGATCAAACCTGAAGACACTGCCACTCCCGCAGCCCTCTCCACTAATTTCACTTGTTCCCACACCCCTCGTACGACCGGGAGGGGTAGAGGTACTGGTTTCCTTATCTCAAAAGAATGGAAATTTGATCTTCAACCATCTCTTACAGGTAACGGTTCATTTGAATCACATGCAATTACTATAACCCACCCTGTTAACATCCATTTTGTGGTCGTTTATCGTCCCCCAGGTCAGCTGGGAAACTTCTTGGAGGAGTTGGATGTGTTACTATCAAGCTTTCCTGAGGATGGTACTCCTCTGGTACTGCTTGGTGACTTCAACATCCACCTAGATAAACCCCAGGCTGCTGACTTCAACACTCTGTTCGCCTCATTTGATCTCAAGTGAGCATCTACTACAGTGTAAGGTCCAGGCACTTGGTACAAGGAAGGTATCCGGTGCTGGCTGAAGGTTTCTTGCGCATTCGGTCTTTTCAGTGCGTAGAGTTATTCAATTTAAATCCAATTCTAATCTGACTCCATTTAATGATCTAATCTGACTCCATTATAGTATGACCTCGAATTTAGGTTGAAAGGCAAATTGGTTGATTGTCTGTCTCTAATTATTATTATTATTATTCTGACATTGGATTATTCTAGTTAACTCTTTACTTTATATTTACTCGTTCATTAGGAATCTTTGTCGCTCAGGGTGCCCCACGACGGCCGTTCTTCTACGTGTGCCCCACGATCACAAACTCGCCAGTCTAAACAGTAGTCAGAGGTTATGACTAATACTATTTAATAGGTTACCCATACTTACCATATTTGAAATAGTATTTTCGTTTAGTCCCCCTCAGTTACCCATGTACAACTTAGTTAAAGCTCACCACAATAATCAGCGGTTATGCTCACACTATCTGTCTAGCCCCCCGACAGTCATATAACTACGTACAACTTAATTAAGCTGAGACAATAATCAGCTGTTATGCTAGTACTCTTTGTCTAGCCCCGATAGTTAAAATTAACTATGTACAACTTAAATAAAGCTCAAACAATAATCAGCGGTTATGCTAGCACTACCTGTCTAGCCCCCCAACAGTTACATAACTATGTACAACTTAATTAAAGCTGAGACAATAACCAGCGGTTATGACCAGTGCTCTGACTAGCCCCCCATAGTTACTGCAACTGAGTACAACTTAACTACAGTCAAGCGGTTAGTCAGAAATCTAAAACCTCACCTGATGAGCCCTATGCTTCATCTAGCCTGAGTTTTAGTATGCACTTAACCCTGGACACAGATTTGCGGAAACATAGCCTTCACTTAATCTACTTGAGGAAACAATTTCAGAGTAAATCAAATGTAACTATTTATTATCAGTCAGGTAAGTATTATGCCAATTACATAGCCATTTCAGAGATATCAAATCAATACAAGACATCAAATTCTCAAAGGTGAATCTAAGAGTAAAAGATGCATATCTGACTTTTAGAAAATACATAGGTATGAAGTGTGTGGACACACTTCATGCTAAGGGCTCATTTTGGCTACAGAAGGCCCTGATCCTTTTGCTGCAATCGTTTAAATACCTCAGACCAAGACAAACATCCCCCGAGATGGAGACAGGAACTAACAATTGGAATTTGCATTAACTCAGGTCCCAAGTCTGGGTGGTTTTACAACTCAAAGGGAACAGAAGGTAATTTACATGGAGGACCCTGGGAAGGGGAACTCTCATCACAGTAGGCAAAATATCTCTTAACTCTTAGGATCTGTATTATCTTTTAATCTACTTTTGTAAGATTGAGACCATTGTACCAGTTGCACTGAGACATTTCAAATGATACCAAACATGACTGTTAGTTCACTTGCATTGACATTTTCATGTGATCATTTTGAGCAGATTGAGTAGAAGGAAGCATGGGTGAAGGGATTTAAAATGAAACAAATGGCCAGAAGGGAAGGAGGTCTTCTGCACCTCCACTCTGTGGGGTGTCTCGAAGATACCCGTGTATGTTTGTATTGTCTGTTTCTCAGGAGATCAAAGTATCTCAGGTTCTTTCATCCTTACAATGTCTGTTTCTCAGGAGATCAAAGTATCTCAGGTTCTTTAACATGCGCTGTTGCTCCGTGGACAACACTTTAGTTGCTCCAATGCACACCTCAGACCACTTCCTCATAACTGCTAACCTCGCACTTACTCCTGAAGTGGCACATGCTCCTCCGCAGGTCACCTTTCGACGGAACCTACGCTCACTCTCTCCATCTCGCCTATCCTCTTTGGTTTCATCCTCACTTCCTTCCCTCGCTCAGTTTTCAGCTCTGGACACGAACAGTGCTACTGACACTCTTTGCTCCACTCTGACCTCTTGCCTGGACAACTTTTGCCCACTGTCATCCAGACCAGCACGCACCACCCCATCTGCCCCCTGGCTGTCCAATGTTTTCTGGGAACATCGCTCTCAAACTCAGGGCTGCAGAGAGGAAATGGCATAAATCAAGAAACTCTACTGACCTCAGTGTGTATCAGTCTCTCCTCTCTTCCTTCTCTGCAGATGTCTTCACTGCTAAAACATCATACTACAACAAAATTAACAACTGTTCTGACTCTCGCACACTTTTCAAAACTTTCTCTTCTCTTCTTAGTCAGCCTCCACCTCCTCCTTCATCGACTCTTACAGCCGACGACTTTGCAGTTTTCTTCACAAATAAGACGAGAACCATCAGTGACCAATTCTCCACACCGCAGACAGATGATAACTTCATAACGACGAATACACACTCTCTCTCCTCCTTCTCTCCAATCTCAAAGATGGGATGTTTCCAAACTTATCCTGTCCAGTCATCCTAATACTTGTCCACTTGATCCTATTCCCACTCACCTCCTTCAAGCGATTTCTTCTTCAGTGATACCTTCACTTACTCACATTACCAAACACCTCTCTTCACTCTGGTACAGTTCCCTCAGCGTTTAAGCAGGCTCGGGTAAGCCCACTGCTTAAGAAACCATCTTTAACCCTCTGGAGTCTAAGGGTATTTTTGGGGCCTGGAGAAGTTTTGTCATGCCCCGACATTTGTGCTTTTTTCAGTTTCTTATAAATATCTAAATGGCTAAAGTCTAATCTCACTGTAATCAGCAGACACTGGGCTATAATAATATGTGAGCAGCATGTATGTACATGATTGTGTTTTTGAGAAAAAAAAATGTTATGCGTGGTTAGTGAAAAACTAAAAATGTTAAATCACTTGAATAAGGCAATAAAACACATATAGAAATTGGTTCCCAGGAATTTGGAGAACTGGAGCTTGTAGCCTAGAATTTTTTTTTTTTCTAAATGATGTGAAAATCATCTTGTTTTACTCACTTACAGAAAACAATATATTGATTTAAATTTTCATAAGACACTTTTTGTTGGTAAAAGTCATATGCGAGTAGGCGTCAACTATCATGAATTCACACCTGAGAAGACAAAGGCCCTGCATAATGAGCTGCATAATGAGCCATTCAGTCAGCTGTGTCACTGAGAGGGATGAGTTACAAGAAAGAATGTGAGGACAAAATAAATGTATAATTTTATGTTTGTAGTTTATTTAGAATATATTTAATTATCCCACAACATAATTTAATATTCACTTGTGAGTGCAGTTAAACAGTTTATTAGGAACAATCAAAGCTGACTTTCAAACTGAATTTTTTGCATCATACTCCAGTCACACAATCCTTCAGAAATCCTTTAACAATCTTATTTTCTACTAAAAAAACATTTATTGTTATTATCATTATTATTATTATTATTATTATTATTATTATTATTATTATTATTATTATTATTATTAATGTTGAAAAGAGCTGAGAATAGTTTTTTTTTTAGGTTTTTTTAGGGGGGATAAATTGAAAGAGAACAGCAATGATTGTTACATTTGTTACAGTTAACATTTATTGTTACATTTATATTATGTACATCAAGCTTTTGACTGGGTATAGTAGTGTATATTGTTATTGAAAACTTCATATATTTCACTTGATTATACATTTAGTCAGGAATTATAGTTTGGAAAAAGTCTTTGGAAAAAGTCTAACTAGTAAAATGTTTACACGTTTTTATAGTTTGGAAAAAGAGTATATAAATAAATAAAAAGAGACTTACTCATGTTTATGATCTCTGCTGAATAAAGTGCTTCATTCTTTTTTCTGAGGAAATCCAAATCTCAAATCCTCAACCACATCACATCTTTTTGGGGTGAATTATGTCTTATTCCTCTCATCGCGGAGCAAAACAGAATAAAATAAAAAAAACTTGAAGAACAATCTCGCTGCGTTGTCTTCTGTTGTGTGGGCGTATTCAAAAGCCGCGCGCTTCAGTGAAACATTTGAATCTCAAAAGCGCGCTCGGCGCGGGGGCGTGGTCGCATTAGAAGATAATGAAGGGAAGACGTGAAAAACGGACATCGGGTTGTTTTTCATATGGATTACTTTATCACAGAATATTTGTTTTCAGCAGCACTCGTTTAGTTTAAAAGTAGACATGTCAGGCTTTCTATAGATATCTCTCTCATGTCTCTTCGTTGAGTATTCACTGAGTTACAGTTCATTTTTAATGACGCATTTGTATCTGAAAGATCAGCGCAGACAAAGGCTGCAGACAGCACTCCTTGTTTGTTATCTTATTTTTTAAGTGCACAAAGTTTTTGTTGTTATTATGTCTGTATACAAAAAAAAAGTAGATCCTTTTACAGATTCGATTGATGTATTGCTCTTCTCTGTACGATCAAAACTGAAAGTGTAATTTAAGTTCTTTTCGGGGTTATCAGGAGAAAATACCCCAAAACGCGTATACGCGTTAATCGACTCCAGAGGGTTAAATCCAGCACTTCTAGAAAACTGCAGACCGGTATCCCATCTTCCATTCATTGCAAAGACACTTGAGCGAGTCGTGTTCAAACCAACTTTCATATGTTTCTTGTACAGAACAACCTCTGGACAGCAACCAGTATGGTTTCAAAAGTGGCCACTCAACTGAGACTGCCCTGCTCTCGGTTACAGAAGCCCTGCGACTGGCAAGAGCAGCTTCCAAATCCTCAGTACTCATCTTGCTGGATCTGTCTGCTGCCTTTGACACAGTTTAATCACCAGATTCTACTGTCCACCCTCAGAAAGATGGGCATCTCTGGAACTGCACTCCTGTGGTTCAAGTCCTACCTCTCAGATACGTAGATCCTTCAGGGTGTCTTGGAGGGGTGAAGTTTCTAAGTCACAACTTCTTGCTACTGGGGTTCCTCAAGGCTCAGTGCTTGGACCACTTCTCTTCTCCATCTACATGTCATCATTAGGATCTGTCATTCAGAAACATGGCTTTTCCTGTCACTGCTATGCTGATGACACTCATTCCAACCGGATGATCCGATGGTTAGCTGCTCGCATTGCAGCCTGTCTGAGTGAACTTTTTAGCTGGATGAATGACCATCACCTTCAGCTCAACCTTACTAAGACAGAACTGGCTGGTGGTTCCAGCTAAACCCTTCGTTAAATCACAACTACTCTATACAGCTGGGTTCATCAACCATAACTCCTTTCAGGACAGCCAGAAACCTAGGAGTTGTGATGGATCATCAGTTAAGCTTCACAAGACCATATTGCTACAACAACCCGGTCCTGCAGATTTGCCCTATACAACATTAGGAAGATTAGACCCTTCTGTCAAAGCAAGCCACCCAACTTCTTGTCCAAGCTCTTGTTCTCGCCAGACTGGACTATTGTAATGCTCTCCTAGCGGGCCTTCCTGCATGTACTATCAAGCCTCTACAACTGATTCAGAATGCAGCAGCGAGGGTTGTCTTCAATGAGCCAAAAAAAGCTCACATTACTCCTCTCCTCATCAGGTTACACTGGCTACCAGTAGCCCGCTCGCATCAAAATTCAAGGTACTGATGCTTGCCTACAAGATGACCACTGGCACGGCACCAATATACCTAAACTCACTAGTTCAAACTTATGCGCCCTCTAGAAGCTTGCGTTCTGCAATTGAACAGCGCCTTGTGGTGCCATTCCAAAGACGTTCAAAATCACTCTCAAGGGACCTTTTCCTGGACTGTGCCCGGCTGGTGGAATGACCTCCCAATCTCAATTCGAACATCCGAGTCTAAAGACTCTAAAGAAAACATCTAAAGACTCATCTGTTTCGCCAGTACTTGACCAACTAATACTAGCACTTACCTTTTCTTTTCTTTTCTTTTCTTTTCTTTTCTTGTCTATCCTGTTCTTGGGAAGGAAAAAAAACCTTGCTATGAGTTCTGTGCTGGACTAACTGAGACTTGTACTGTATACTGTTGTTTTTCTCTTGTTGGTCTGATTACTTCTGTTGTTCTCATTTGTAAGTCGCTTTGGATAAAAGCGTCTGCTAAATGATTAAATGTAATGTAAGTGTATTTGGATAAAAGCGTCTGCTAAATGATTAAATGTAATGTAAATGTACAAATACACACACATACATGTCTATATTTAAGAATAATATGTTAAATTGATATATATAGGATAGAATTCAAAGAACATAAACTATTATGGATGGACCCCATAGACCAGGGGTGTCCAATCCTGGTCCTGGAGGGCCAACATCCTGCAGACTTTAGCTCCAACTTGTCCCAAAATACCTGCCTGAAAAGATTCCAGTAATCCTGAAGACCTTGATTACCTTGGTTCAGGTGTAATTAAATGTTACTGTTTTACCTCTGCAAGACAGTGTAGTGCTCCAGAAACTGGACTCAACACCCCTGCCATAGAAACTTATGTTTGTTTCCACTGCATGGTATTCAATGGATGGTTTTTGTGGGGTTTTCGGCTGTGTTCGGTTTTTGGTGGTTTTTTAATTTGTACAGTGTTTGGTTTTTTTTTGTTTTCCACTGTGTACAGTATCTGGTACTTTTTTCAGTACGATGTTGAATTTTTTGCTGTGGTGATTATAACACTACCTGCGTCATTGAACTTGCGACATGAGACACAAGACCAGGTAGATTAAATCAGCACAGCCAGCGAGGTAAGTACAGACATTCCTCTCATTGATAGCCAAGGAGCTGATCCAGCGAGAGCTTGATGGGATGACGCGGAATGAAAACGTTTTTCAGGAGTTCGCTCAGCACGGCAGTAGAGGCAGTGCAACTTTAACGACGGGTCTATAATCCCGCCCACTCTAAAGTGGTACTAAAACTGCAGTGTATTGTCACTTCACGTCGGCTGCGTCTGGGCCTGTCTGGGCCAAAAAGCTGCAATTGAACACACCAAAAACAGATTACAACCGACTGCAAACTATAACGTGTGTATTGCGCCTGCGTGAGAGGATATACCTTTCCATACCTGTAGGTGGCAGTAGTTTGTATTATCATTCTAAAAAGGGAAACCGGAACTAGTACTGCACACAAACAAACCATGAACATAGCAGCGTTTACGTACCATTTTCACAGTACATTTTCGCTCACCACAGAGGGATTTGCTTGTGCAAATATGTCTGATAATCTGCAAATGGCACTAGTGTTGTCAGCACTTGGCCTTGCTATTGTAGAAGAAGAAGAGAGGAATAGGAGGCGTAAAATTTGGAGAAAGCGCACTAAATGGGTGAATCTTGGAATACTACAGCAACAAGCTCAAGGGGCTTTCCTGAAACTTTGTCGAGAGCTAGAGATAGATGAAACCTCCGATTTTAAAAATTTCGCTCGTCTTTTTCCTGTTCAGTTCCACATGTTGACGGAACTCATCAGTCCGATCATCCAATGGCAAAACACAAACTGCCGTGATTGTATCTCCGTCGGGGAACGCCTCATGATTACACTGCTGTTCTTGGCAACAGCTATGCAAGCTAAAATCAATATTACACCTTTTCCTTTGTTTATACTACGCATATTAAGTTTAAGGTAGATGTACTTTCATTTTAAATAATGTGATTGAGCTAGCTTGAAATTCTAGTTCTATATTGTGGCAAGTCTACTGACATACCTTTAATTGTTTATAATATAGTAACAGTTTAATGCAATGAAGAAGTGTAATCAGCCTGTTTTGTAGATGTATAACTTACCTTAGCTGTAAGGTTTTTGATACTGCATTTAGAAAATGGCTACAAAAGTGTTTGATTGACACTGGAAAATGTGTTGAAACCATACAGTATAGATAACTGTTATGTGTTTTCTATTATTTACAGGGGAAAGCATCAGGAGCCTTTCATACCTGTTCCGAGTGGGGGTATCAACCATTCAGCAATTCATTCCTGACACCTGTTCTGCAATCTATCAGGTTTTAAAAGATAAATATCTCAAGGTATGTGATCATGTGTAATATCTGTTTATATATCTATGTAAATTTGTTAAAGATATTTTCATTTTATGAATCCTGTAGCTGACATGAAAGAAGCCAACATGTGTTCTTAGATGTGATTTTTTTTGTATTTCAGTGCCCTGACACAGTGAAAAGTGGCAGCAAGTAGCACATGGATTTGAGACTCAGTGGAACTTCCCAAACTGCCTGCGTGCCCTGGACGGAAAACACATCTACATTCGCCCACCTCCTGCATGATCAACATTCTACAATTACAAGCATTCATTTTCAGTAGTTCTAATGGCACTGGTTGACAGCAGTTACAGGTTCCTGTATGTAGATGGTGGGTGCAATGGACGGATTTCTGACGGCGGAGTATTTGGGGGGTGCTCACTGCAGAATGCCCTGGAAAATAGAACTGTCAACATCCCTGCCCCTGCACCACTTCCTGGTTCTGACCAGCTGGCTCCTTATTGTATTGTGGCAGATGAGGCATTTCCCTTGAAGGAGTATCTCATGAAGCCATATCCAAACCGCAGACTATCAGTTCAGCAACGGATCTTCAATTACACACTTTCATGAGCTTGGAGGGTGGTAGAAAACGCTTTTGGTATCCTTGCAAATCGTTTTAGAATCTTTCTAAACACCATTAACATTCAAGATACTGCCAAAGTGGAGGATATTGTTTTAGCTTGCTGTGCTCTGCACAACTTTCTGCGGGCAGAATGTGGTGAGCTATACATGGAAGAAAGGGCCAGATGATGACACTGTTTCAGGAAGATGGAGACAAGACCCAGACTTACTGCAGGCCCCCCTGCCATACACCACCAATACAACAACAAGAGCCAAGCGGAGCAGGACGAACTATGCCAGTACTTTATTTCAGAAATTGGTGCAGTGCCTTTCCAGTGGAGCAAAATATAGCGAGTGTGTATATGTATACAAAGTTTAGTAAATGAGTAGATATTGTACACTGACATACTTGTTTACAGTACTAGACCTTGTTTTCAGTTTTATGATTACAGTGTGACATTGCTAATAAAACTAAATGTTTTTTTTTTTTTCAAATTGTTCTCGTGTTCTTTTGAAAAAAAAAAAAAGGTATTCCTTACCCAGTCTTCTATATACAGTCTATATGAATAGTTCATATGCAAAAGCCTCTATGTGCCGGTTGATAATTTTCTTTGTAAAATGAGCATTTCTGTCAGGCTCCTATGTTTGTTCAGTTATTTCATTTTAATGGCTATGAAAATAACATATTCATTGCCACTGACGTGAAATTAGTGAACCAAAGATATAAAAATGTATACATATTAAAAAACAACCAGGTAAAGTAAAAAATATTTTTAATACAATTTTCCATATGTACATAGTTACTTGTTGGCACATAAAATTACAGATGAAACCGTTCACTGGACGTTTCTAGGGTCTGGCTCTGGCCCACCAAATACTTGAAAATGCAGTTGTCCACCTAGTGCTGGAAATGTGGCAGTACATGTGGGGACAAGTTCCACATTTCATGGCGAATTGATGTTTCGCCATGAATCAGGAAGTTGCTGTTACTCAGGCAAGCAATGTCCGATCTGCCCCAAACTTCACACATGTGATAGGTGTTCTGCTCTGAACAAACACCCATGCCCAAATTCAATTATAGTCATAGCGCCACCTGCTGGCAACAGGAAGTGTCATGGTTAACACTGTTATGGACTCCTAGGAAACACATATTAAAAAGCATCAGCAAGTGCTAAATACACTGGCAACATGTTAGAAACATACTAAAACATGCTAGTAGTAAGCTAAGTGCTAAAGCATGCTATTAATTCAGTGAAACAGGAAGTTACTGTAATTCAGTCACACAATGTCCAATCTCCCTCAAACTTCACATGTTTGATTAGAGTCCTGGCCTGAAGACATCTACATGCTCATATTTGGTTATAGTTATAGCGCCACCTATTGGCAACAAGAAGTGACATGTTTTTCACTGGTATGCACTGTTAGCAACACAAAAATGTCATTGTGTGCTAAACATGCTAGAAATATTCTCAAAACATGCTAACAAACATTTACTAAGTGCTATTAGTACTATGAAACAGGAAGTTGTTGTAACTCAGGCAAGCAATGTCCAATCTGCCCCAAACTTCAACACGTTGGATAGGTATTATGTCCTGAACAAGCACCCCATGCCCAAATTCAGTTATAGTCATAGCGCCACCTGCTGGCAACATGAAGTGTCATGTTTAACACTCTTATGGACTCCTGGCAACAAATTAAAAAGTGTCAGCAAGTGCTAAATACACTGGCAACATGTTAGAACATACTAAAACATGCTAGCAGCACTTAGCTAAGTGCTAAAGCATGTTATTAATGCAGTGAAACAGGAAGTTACTGTAACTCAGGCAAGCAATGTCTGATCTGCCCCAAACTTCACACGTTTGACAAGAGTCCTGTCCTGAACATATCAACATGCCCGTTTTCGGTTATAGTCATAGTGCCACCTGCTGGCAACAGGAAGTGTCATATTTAACACTGTTGTTTGTTCACACCAGACGCGACTTGTGCGATTAAATCGCGCTATTCGTGCGTAGTTGGACGCTTGAACATTTTGAGTGTACAGGATTGCGCATCGCATGAAATTCACTTCACAACAGACGCGAATTCGCATCATGGGAGGGGCTTCTACCAGTTGAGTTCACACAGCATTACAAACATTTTCAACCACCATTTATTTGGATACTTTTCAAAATATTACTGTTATCGTGTCATGAAATGTAGTTTTAAGTCAAGTCAAGTCAAGTCATCTTTATTTATAGTCAAGTCAAGTCATCTTTATTTATATAGCGCTTTAAACAAAAAAGATTGCGTCAAAGCAACTGAACAACATTAATTAGGAAAACAGTGTGTCAATAATACAAAATGACAGTTAAAGGCAGTTCATCATTGAATTCAGTGATGTCATCATGCAGCTCAGCTCAGTTCAGTTTTAAATGGTATCTGTGCAATAATTTGCAATCAAGTCAACGATATCGGTGTAAATGAAGTGTCCCCAACTAAGCAAGCCAGAGGCGACAGCGGCAAGGAACCAAAACTCCATCAGTGAGAGAATGGAGAAAAAAACCTTGGGAGAAACCAGGCTCAGTTGGGGGGCCAGTTCTCTTCTGACCAGACGAAACCAGCAGTTCAATTCCAGGCTGCAGCAAAGTCAGAAGAATCATCTGTTTCCTGTGGTCTTGTCCCGGTGGTCGTCTGAGACAAGGTCTTTACAGGGGATCTGTCTCTGGGGCTCTAGTCCTGGTCTCCGCTGTCTTTCAGGGCTGTAGAGGTCCTTTCTAGGTGCTAATCCACCATCTGGGCTGGATACATACTGGATCCGGGTGACTGCAGTGACCCTCTGACTTGGATACAGACTGGATCTGGTGGCTACGGTGACCTCGGTATAAGAGAGAAACAGACTAATATGAGCGTAGATGCCATTCTTCTAACGATGTAGCAAGTACATCGGGTGTTATGGGAAGTGTTCCCGGTTCCGGTTTACCTAACGGATTTGGATATTAGAAGTGTATTAGTCAGTATTAGTGTTATGTGTAAGCCAGGTTAAAGAGATGGGTCTTTAATCTAGATTTAAACTGCAAGAGTGTGTCTGCCTCCCGAACAATGTTAGGTAGGTTATTCCAGAGTTTGGGCGCTAAATAGGAGAAGGATCTGCCGCCCGCAGTTGACTTTGATATTCTAGTTATTATCAAATTGCCAGAATTTTGAGAAAGGAGCGGACGTGGAGGACTATAATGTAACAAGAGCTCGTTCAAATACTGAGGTGCTAAACCATTCAGGGCTTTTTAAGTAATAAGCAAGATTTTAAAATCTATACGATGTTTGATAGGGAGCCAGTGCAGTGTTGACAGGACCGGGCTAATATGATCATACTTCCTGGTTCTAGTAAGAACTCTAGCTGCTGCATTTTTGACTAACTGGAGTTTGTTTACTAAGCGTGCAGAACAACCACCCAATAGAGCATTACAATAGTCTAACCTTGAGGTCATAAACGCATGGATTAACATTTCTGCATTTGACATTGAGAGCATAGGCCGTAATTTAGATATATTTTTGAGATGGAAAAATGCAGTTTTACAAATGCTGGAAACGTGGCTTTCTAAGGAAAGGTTGCTATCAAATAGCACAGCTAGTTTCCTAACTGATGACGAAGAATTGAACAGAGCAGCCATCAAGGCTTAGACAGCGTTCTAGGTCATTACATGCAGAGCTTTTAGGCCCTATAATTAACACCTCTGTTTTTTCAGAATTTAGCAGTAAGAAATTACTCGTCATCCAGTTTTTTTATATCGACTATGCATTCCGTTAGTTTTTCAAATTGGTATGTTTCGCCAGGCCGCGAAGTATCATCAGCATAACAGTGAAAGCTAACACCGTGTTTCCTGATGATATCTCCCAAGGGTAACATGTAAAGCGTGAAGAGTAACAGCCCTAGTACTGAGCCTTGCGGTACTCCATACTGCACTTGTGAATGATATGATACCTCTTCATTCACTGCTACGAATTGATGGCGGTCATATAAGTACGATTTAAACCATGCTAATGCACTTCCATTTATGCCAACAAAGTGTTCTAGTCTATGCAAAAGAATAGTGTGGTCAATAGTGTCGAACGCAGCACTAAGATCCAATAGCACTAATAGAGAGATACAACCACGATCAGATGATAAGAGCAGGTCATTTGTAACTCTAAGGAGAGCAGTCTCAGTACTATTATACAGTCTAAATCCTGACTGGAAATCCTCACAGATGCCATTTTTCTCTAAGAAGGAATATAATTGTGAGGATACTACCTTTTCTAGTATCTTTGAAAGAAAAGGGAGATTCGAGATCGGTCTGTAATTAACTAGTTCTTTGGGGTCAAGTTGTGGTTTTTTGATGAGGCTAAATAAAAGCCGTAATTAACTAGTTCTTGGACATACCCTAATAACAATGAGGAATTAATAATAGTCAGAAGAGGATCTATGACTTCTGGAAGCACCTCTTTTAGGAGATTAGATGGAATAGGGTCTAACATACATGTTGTTGGTTTAGATGATTTAACAAGTTTATACAATTCTTCCTCTCCTATAGTAGAGAATGAGTGGAACTGTTCCTCAGGGGATCTATAGTGCACTGTCTGATGTGATACTGTAGCTGATGGCTGCATGGTTACAATTTTATCTCTAATAGTATCGACTTTAGAAGTAAAGTAGTTCATAAAGTCATTACTGCTGTGATGTTGAGAAATGTCAACACTTGTTGATGCTTTATTTTTCATTCACTGTATTGAATAAATACCTGGGGTTATGTTTGTTTTCTTCTAAAAGAGACGAAAAGTAATCAGATTTAGCAGTTTTTAATGCTTTTCTGTAAGATAGGTTACTTTCACTCCAAGCAATACGAAATATATCTAGTTTTCTTTTCCTCCAGCTGCACTCCATTTTCCGGGCTGCTCTCTTTAGGGTGCGAGTGTGCTCATCACACCATGGTGTCAGACTGTTTTCCTTAACCTTCCTTAAGCGTAAAGGAGCAACTGTATTTAAAATGCTAGAAAAGAGAGAGTCCATAGTTTCGGTTACATCATCAAGTTGTTCTGAGGTTTTGGATAGGCTAAGAAATTGGGATACATCAGGAAGATTACTTACAAAGCAGTCTTTTGTGGTAGAAGTGATGGTTCTACCATACTTGTAACAAGAAGTGGAATTTACAGTTTTAGCTATATGAAGTTTGCACAAAACTAAATAATGATCTGAGATATCATCGCTTGGCTGCATAATTTCTAAGAGTATGAGTACAAAGCTAGAGTATGATTTCGACAATGAGTAGGTCCTGAGACGTGTTGTCTAACCCCAATAGAGTTCAGAATGTCTATAAATGCTGATCTCAATGCATCTTTTCATTATCAACATGGATATTAAATCACCAACAATTAAAACTTTATCTGCAGCCAGCACTAACTCGGATGTAAAATCAGCAAACTCTTTAATAAAGTCTGTATGGTGCCCTGGTGGCCTGTATACAGTAGCCAGTACAAACATCACAGGGGATTTATCATTAACATTTGTTTTCTCTGGATAATGTTATATTAAGCACCAATACTTCAAACGAGTTTATACCTGAAGCCTGCCCTCTGAGAAATCCTGAAAACATTGTTAAAAATTGAAGCAACACCTCCCCCTTTACCTTTTGGACGTGGCTCATGTTTATAACAGTAATCTTGGGGTTGTAGACTCATTTAAAATAATGTAATCATCAGGTTTTAGACAGGTTTCTGTCAAACAGAGTGCATCTAGATTATGATCAGTGATCATATTATTTACAAAAAGTGCTTTCGTAGAAAGGGACCTGATATTCAATAAGCCAAAAGTATTTCAGGTGAGAATGTAGTTGTTTTAAACTCAAATATGCGATTTATTTATAAAGATAGCGCCTGTTTAAAAATGTTTTAACGCGACGCAAATTTTCGCCAAAGTTCGGATTTTTCAACTCGCGTGAATCACTCGTTACGCACGTGAATCACGTCTTTCGTGTTGCCGGATGTCTGTTCGCATCTGTGCACTGATTTAACATGTAAATCACTCGCGCTTAACGGTTCATTCGCGTCTGGTGTGAACGCACCATTATGGACTCCTAGCAACATATTAAAAAGTGTTAATTAACGCAGTGAAACAGGAAGTTACTGTAATTCAGGCATGCAGTGTCCAATCTGCCCCAAACTTTACAAGTTTGATCTCCTGGCTTGCAGACATCTACATGCTCATATTTGGTTATAGTTATAGCGCCACCCACTGGCAACAAGAAGTGACATGTTTTACACTGGTATGCACTATTAGCAACACAGTAAAATATGCCATTGTGTGCTAAACATGCTAGAAATATTTTCAAACATGCTAGCAACACTGACTAAGTGCTAAAGCATGCTATTAATACTATGAAACAGGAAGTTGTTGTAACTCATGCATACAATGCCCAATCTGCCCCAAACGTCACACGTTTTATAAGTCCTGGCCTGAGCACATCTAAAGTCAATATTCAATTATAATTAAAGCGCCACCTGCTGGCAACAGGAAATTACTTGTTTTACACTAGCAATGTCCAATCTGCCCCAAACTTCACATATTTGGTAAGAGTCCTGGCCTGAGGACATCTACATGTCAATATCCAGTTATAGTCATAGCAAAGTTTGGCACATATAAGTGAATTTGATGCATTTATCCAATATTAACCACTTTAAAAGCATATTGCCTGCTGTTCGCTGTTTCCCAACAGCCACTGGGTGACGGTGAACCCGGGTGCGAGGGCCCTTTCATCGCTGCTTGCAGCTTTAATTATTATTATTATATTATATAATTATTATTATTATTATTATTATTATTGAAAACAGTTGAGTAGATTTTTTTTAGGTTTCTTTGATGGAAAGTTCAGAAGAACAACATTTATGTGAAATAGAAATCTGTGTAAATGTGAAATAAATGTCTTTATTTTCGCTTACAATCAATTTAAAGGATCCTTCCTAACCCCCCCCCCCCCCCCACCCCCCAAAAAAAACACTCACTTCAAGCTTTTGAATGTTTTAAATGATGATGATAATAATAATAATAATAATAATAATAATAATAATAATAATAATAACATGTTTTTTGAACAGCATTTCACCATATTAGAATGATTTTTCTGAAGGATCTTAAGACTCTAAAGACTGGAGTAATGAGGCTGAAAATTCAGCTTTGATCACAGGAATAAATTACATTTTAAAATATATTCCAATAGTACGACGGTGTTTTAGTGCTATGTAAAAAAAAAAAAAAAAAATTCTAAGATTACGAGATTAAAGTCGTAATATTTTGAGAATAAAGTAGAAATTACAAGATTAAGGTCAAAATACTACGAGAATAAAGTCGAAATATTACGAGAATAAAGTCGAAAATTACGAGAATAAAGTCGAAATTGTTAGAAAATAAAGTCGAAATATTACGAGAATAAAGTCTAAATGTTTTGAGAGTATATTCTGGCCTTTTGCACATGCAAATGGCCCAGATAGGGAGCACCGGGAGATATTCCAAAATCTCAGCTTTCACAATCTGTCAGTTTTATAGCGAAATACAAACAATATATTACAATAATGTGTTTTTTTTCACGCTCTTTAATGTGGCGTGACAGAACGCTGTATTTGCTTAGGTTTAAGTGGCATGTGAGTCTTTCCGATTACAATAATGAGACATTATTTTCATTATAAATTAAGCTATAGGCTACTGTTTTTTTAATGGCTTCTGATGTTCCTTCACTTTTATATCTTGCTATAATCTTGAAATAAACAGGAAAAACACATTTATAATTTGTATTTCATGATAAACTGACAGAATCAGAAAGCTGAGCTGTGTTATATTAAAAGAAACAAAGCACAAAATCATTGCGATTACTGGGTGGCTGGCGTGCTACAAATAATGAATGGAAGATGTTAAATATTATGTCCAATCATTTACTGTATTATACCATGAATAATACAGCTTGTGAATAGGCCTAGTCACTTACATGTTATAGGCTAGAGGCTACCTTAGAAAATAAAACAATATAACTTTGCCTATGTTAACGAGTTGGAGCCCACTTCATCTTTTAGAACGTTTTATTAATTAAATAGGCTACATGTGAGGAATAAAAGTTTGGACGCCACAGATGTTTTTGCTGAGTAGGTGATG
Source organism: Cyprinus carpio (assembly GCF_018340385.1). Classification (NCBI taxonomy): domain Eukaryota; kingdom Metazoa; phylum Chordata; class Actinopteri; order Cypriniformes; family Cyprinidae; genus Cyprinus; species Cyprinus carpio. The sequence goes on along the minus strand of NC_056582.1, from coordinate 4,042,121 downwards.
GAATTTTCAAAAATTTGGAATTTTTAGAATTTTCACAAAGAAAACAGTTTAATTTAATGAATTGGTTCACATAAATACAGCGATCTGATCATTAAAGAGCTTGAAAAACACATTATTGTAAGACACATAATATGTTTTTCGCTATAAAACTGATTTTGAAAGCTGAGACATATTAAAAGTATTCACATAATCTCCAGGTGTAATGGGGACCATCTGAGGTTTCTCTGGCTGAACAGGCAAATCTGTTTTAGGAAAAATCACTTTCACATTTCCAGCAATTCGACCACAAAGTTCCTTAAAAGATTTTTTCTCTCCTGTAAAATATCAAGAAAGAAAAACAAAATTCTGTAAGAGATAATCACGCTAATCACATACCTGTGTGTCACACACCTGGACAAATTATTTTGTGTTTTCCCTGCATGTGTTCCATTCCCCATGTTCTGTTTGACCCAGTTTCTGTCCCTCCTTAATTGATTAGTTCCCAGGTGTGTCTGATCAGTTCCCAGGTGTGTCTCCTTAGTCCCTTGTTAGCCTGTCTTTAAAACACATGTCTGTTTAGTCTGTGTTTGTTGGGTCTACAGTTACATATGTGTATCTATCTTCCTGTGTGCCATGTTGGAGTTACCCCAAGTTGGATTAATAAAGACTCTCTCGAATCTGTGTTCCTTCCGGCAGCGTACCGTGACACTGTATATATGTAATGTACATATCTACTGGATATCTGTTTAGCGTTTTTCTTTATTGTCTTCTATGGGTTTAATCAACCCTACAAGCGATGGAGAAAATGAGGCGAAACATCCTGAAGTATGCTGTTATACTCACTCCCTCTACCAACACCAGCTGTGTGCTGCCAATAAGAGCCATGTTGACTTTAGCTGCCTCTTCTCTAAAAACAGAGATGAGTTCATCCAGACAGTGCTGTTTCACTAGTGCAGGAACATCATCTTGCAGCCAATGATATGCATGTGTTTTCTAAAGAGAGATAAGCACGGAAAAAAAGCTATATTTAGAATACTTTTTCCTATCCCTGTTTTTAATTACTGTATGAAGTTTTCTTGGGCTTTCCATTTTGTATGTTAGGTACCATTCTTTTGAACTAGCAGATTTAGTCACAATAAAAGTGACTGATATTATCATGCTGATTTCACTCTACATAAGCACTCACAGAAAACAGCTTCAACTATATTCACTTTAGACATTTCTACCACTTGTACTCTTTTTCCATTAGTTTTTTTTATGTAATTCTAATTTTGTACCATGGGAACCCTGCTTAAAAATGACAAACAGAATTACAAGAGATAAATAAATCTGGCAGGAAGAGCAACAATTTAGATCAGACCTTCCTCATGCTGTAGGTGAAGCTGTTCCCTGACAAGGGAAGTGTCTGCTCATGGTCTTCTTCAGTCTCTCCATAGAATCCTGCGATGAAATCACTGCTTAGACTGATTTCCGACACAGGATTTGTCAGGGACGGAGAAGGACATCATACACCGCTGCACTTCATTTACTTCATTACTGCACATCTACTACTACAATCACATCATATCATGAGAAAACATGTCTCACAACTTTGTCAGCCATTAGTTTTAAAACTGTTCTTTGGAACATGCTCTTGTGTCGTATTAAATTTATTTTATATTATTTCTCACTAATGCTAAAACCACCTGACCTCCAACCATAACTCAATACTTTATTTAGATAAATATATTTAAATTTATCTTAAATCTTGAATGTACTTCTATGAATAGCATATACTATTATGTTCTCACGGATGGTTCATTTTAAAAATATACCTCTCTGGTACCATTTTATATTATGTGTCTTTAACTACTATGCTTTTACATTATACAATTTTATAATGTAGTTAATTGTGTACATATACACTGTTCTGCAAAAATATTGCTGTGGTTTGGATACAGGTATGGTTGGGGTATATTTTTGCTTGTGTTTTTCAATGTAAATTTAGCATTCTGTGTTGAATCAGTATTAACATTGATGTACCATCTATTGCAATAGTCACAAAAATGCTCTCCCACATATTTTGCTATTCTATTCTATTTTGCTTCATATTCCTGTCACTGGTATAAGAAGCAGTGGGTGCAAATAGAAGACAATATATAGCCTAGAAGATATAATAAAAAAATACATTGTTAACTAAACTACTGGATACAGCATTAAAAGTAAGAGTAATTCCAGTGAACATCTTAAATTAAAAAAAATAAGGACATGAGTGTAGTACTGCTTACTGCTACATGTGGTTTAAAAAAAAAAGTACTACTTGTCTTACAAAAGTAAAAGTGTTCTCAATCTAACCGATGTCTGAAAGAGAGTACCACACCATTCAGAATTTCCCAGAAAAATACAGTTCTTTTAAACAAAAGCATAGACCTTTATGCTTGTATTATGCATTGTAAAGGAAACATCTAAACAATCTGGAAAGATTTTTACCATACTGACTGTCATAATCAAATGCAACATGTGGTTTGGATGCTGAATGGAAAATGACATGACTTTTCTTATATAAAGTCAGTTTGAAATCATCCCATACTGTCAATTTACTTAACCAATATAGATTTGTCATTATTTTTAGTTATTTGACAAATTGTTTGAAATCAGACAAAGATAGCAGGTACCTCTGAACACGTTTGACAGATAATGCAAAATAATTCCTTGTTACATGAACATTTTTATCAGTTTTGTAAGTAGTTTTGTCCCAATACTAATCAGTGATTTTCAATTGGCACAATTCATGACAGCCTACCTGTTATTATTTCATGAATTCCACAAGATCAAGATAAGCCTCTCGGGTGTATCTGAGAAAGAAAAAGAAAAAAAAAAACAAGACAGACTAAAGGAAATTAAATTATACAGTACATCCACAAAGTCTTGGATTTCAATAAAAATGAAGATAAATGAAGTACATATGCTCTAAAAAGATCAAGTTAATTGCAGCAAATAAGGCATGTCATGACCAAATAGGGTTGTTTCAGTAAAATCATATATTGTGATATTTTTTCGAAACTGACATTTTAAATTCTTGTCTTAATATTTATTCATTATTGCATTCACATCATGCCCCATGAGTTTAGTTATAAAAAAGCAGGTTTGATATATAAACAGCAACTACAACACTGGTGTTTCTCAGTGTGCTTATATGAGGCACAAGAGAGAGTGTCTGTTATGTTTGTAACCTTCGTTCCCTGACTAGGAAACAAGACACTGTATCAGTAGCTGACACTATGAAACACCATCCAGGTATGACAATTGCCTGAAGCTTGTATACATTCACTCAAATTCATTGGTTGATGGTGCCAGAAGATGAAGGAAGTGTAGCATTAAATATTGCTTTAAAACATTAGCACATTAGTCTGCATGTATACTGCAACACTAAATGCACAGATCTATTTTGTTCAGATTTTTGATTGGTTGCAATGCTGAACACTTCAAAAAATCTGAAAAATAGAAACCTTTGACACTCTTCACAGAGCACAAAACTAGGGCTGGACAATATGTTGATATATATAGTGTCAGCGATATAAGGTGTGTATCACTAGAGATTTTGCTATACTGTGTGTATAGGGGTATGTACTGTAAATACATTCACCGGCCACTTTCTTAGGTACATCTGTTCAACTGCTTGTTAAAGCAAATATCTAAGCAGCCAATCATATGCCAGCAACTCAATGCATTTAGGCATGTAGACATGGTAAAGACGATCTGCTGAAGTTCGAACCGAGCATCAGAATGGGGAAGAAAGGTGATTTAAGTGACTTTGAACATGGAATGGTTGTTGGTGCCAGTCAGGATGTCCTGAGTATTTCAGAAACTGCTACTTCAATATATAACTCTAGGATTTACAAACAAAGGTCTTAAAAAAAATAGAAAATATCTAGTTGAGCGGCAGTTCTGTGGGCAAAAAATGCATCGTTGATGCCTTGCATTATTGACACACTATTTTTCTGTTTAATACTGTAAAACTGACACAATCTGTATTGTATAAAGCACTATATAAATAAAGGTAACTTGACTTGTTAATGCCAGAGGTCAGAGGAGAATGGTCAGACTGGTTTGATCTGATAGGAAGACAAGAGTAACTCAAATAATGATTTGTAACAACAGGGGTATGCAGAATAGCATCTCTGAATACACAAGATGTCAAACCCTGAAGCAGATGGGCATCAGCAGCAGAAGACCACATCGGGTGCCACTTCTGTCAGCTAAGTATGGGAGACTGAGTCTACAATTTGCAAAAGGGCAACAAAATTGGGCAACAGAAGAATGGAAAAAGGTTGCCTGGTCTCATGAGTCTTGATTTCTGCTGTAACATTCATTTGGTAAGGTCAGAATTTGGTGTAAACATGAAACATGAGGCCAGATTTACTAAAAAAGGCAAAAAAAAAAAAAAAAAAAAAAAAAACAGATGGTAGTGGAAAGTTTTTCAGGTGATCTAACGACAATGCGCAAATTAATGACCAATGCAAACTACAGAGAGTAGCGCAAATTAGCGTAAGATCGCAAACCAGAAGAGCTGATGCTAATGCTCTGGCTTTAAGAAATGCTTTTTTTTTAGCAGTAAATAATGGGGCAAATACCTGTAAACTGACTAGGCCTACCGCAAACCTTAGTAAATCATGTCACATTATTCATTAAAATACTCTCCTCCCATACATTTAGCATATGAAAAGGAAACCCCTACAAATGCATATGCAATAAGGTCAGCCACAAAAATAAATGGCTTAATGTTTTTCTTCGTTAATTTTTCACTGCTCATCTTTAGTAAACCTGACAGTACTGTTTTTAACACCAAAAGAGGTTTTGCGCTGTTACTAAATCTGCCCCATGATGTTGTGATGTGAAGCGATTTGTGCATTTTTGGGCCTCTTATTGAATCTGTACCACAGCATGTAAGTCACTTGCAGTGCAGACATGATGTGATGTAAAGCGATTTGCACACTTTATTAAGAGAGAGAGAGAGGAGGCAGTAGCGGTGATTCCCTCGTGTTGTCTTGTGAAATTGAAGTCTGACAGAAAGATTTCAAATTACTGATTTGATCTATGTGGATTAATTTACTCATTCATTCATAGATAGAGTTCAAAACAGATTAATTAAACAAAGGTTCTAGATAGATTAATTAAACAAATTATTACTAATAATAGTAGTATTTTTCCTCATAGTAGGTCTGTTTTGAAATTTTTTGTTCTAGAACCCAAGTGTTGCACACTTTTGTCTGCATTGTGATGTGCATCTTGAGTTTAGCTGACAATACACAACCCTATAAACAGTTGCAACCCAGTCTCACGGCAGTTCGTGATATAGTCACGAAATTTAATCTATTGACTCGTGTTCATGAACACGAAATGCCCTTTTTTTTCGTGTCACTCAGCACGACTTTCGATCTAATGTATTTCAATAGGAAGCATTTTTCGTGTCTGCACCACGTTTTTCTTTCTGTCGCGGGAGCATTGTTTTTTTTCTTATTTGTTATTCATTTTTAAACATTAAGCGCTATATTACTCAACATTTAACCAGGAGATTTTATCCTTGTTTTATTGCTTTATATTCTGTAGGCTGCTAACCATTGTGCAACGGCCATCCCTTCTAAATGTTGCTATTTGAAATGCCGTTTTTCCATCTATTTGGTGTGTCAAATCTAACAGTAGACTACATTAGCCACAAGCCTTACTACATTGAAAACTTAAGCTAAAACTACCTGAGGACCCGCAGCCGATTCTCTTTTAATGATAGGCTATCCTAATTTTCTTTCAACACATAAACATGAAAGCTTGCTTGAAAATGCATAAATACGATGTCCACACCAGTTCGTGACATAGTCACGAAATTTGATCTATTGATTCGTGTTCGAGGAACCCCAGTCGCATGTTACACACTTTTTATTAATTTATTAAGTATTTTTAAGAAAATGGGAATTTCTCACTATTGGTGAACTCATTTTAAATCTTTTATCAACATATCTAGCCTACACTACATAATTAACATTTTCTTTTCTCCCTGCAGATCCTGTCAAACTTCACCTTTCCGAACCTATAGATACACCTGATATTCAAAACCCAAAGGCACTTTTAAGAGCCAACCTCTATCTACCACTTCATCATTTTCTGTCTCTCACAACCTCTCTTCCTCTCTATCCCACCATCTATATTTCTATCCATCTCTTCAGTCTATATCTGTTATCTGTCTTTCTGTCTATTTCTCAATCTTTCCTCTCTTTCTGTCTTTGTCTACTTCTCTGTTTTGTCCGTCTCTGTCACTCTGTCTGTATCTGTCACGTCTTTTGGTTCCAGTACCTTTAACTACATAAGTCTAACAAGAAATATTCACTCCAATGCACAGAGAGCAGCAGTGGAGAGGAAACGTGGAGGCGCTGGAGGAGACCCTCCACAGACCTCTAAAAGGGTCTCTGTAGGTCATGGCAAGCCGAGGGGGAGGCGAGGAGGGCGACGCTGAAGCCTCAGCTACAGGTTATATGTGAATTATTTGACGTTTGTAGGAGTTTAATATGTACATGGTTGACCAACTTAAATGAGAACACTGTAATTGATTGTTGAGAATTTAAAATATTCCAATATCCAAAAAGACATTGGAATATCCATAAACCTTTTTGTGGCAGTATAGTAGAAGACTTTACTAAGTACTTAACAGAAATATGTCTGATTCTAAAAATTGTTCAGTATATACAGTAGGTTGGAAAAAAGAAAGATCATGAATGCAGTTATTGCCTAACCTGTTCTCATTCTCCTGTGTACTGTTTACAGTCACATCCCCCCGGTTGATTGTTCCCCGTCATCCAGTGTGGAGGTTCCACTTACTGTACCCTCACAAATACCAAATCCTCAAGAGGAATTTGGTAAATTACAGTGATGAATTTAAGTTTAAATCTAAAATCCATGTATAATTAAAATAATTAAAGACAAAACTGACAGTGCAGTAGATGGATTAGGAACACAATGTAGTAAAGATTTGGTCCAGTTTGAAACTGAATCATGAAAATGTATTTAAAATATTGATCAGTTGACTTTTAATTGGTCCTCATCTAAATTGTCCTTTACAGCTTTATTTCGTATTTTCTTTACAGAAAGAAATATGGAGAGGCTCTCCAGTATATTGGCATCATGTCCTTCTGCTGAGCCTCAAAGAAGCTCTGCATCATCGTGGTCTTTTCGGCAGCAGAAAGCCTCAGAGCGCTGGAAAGAGGCAAGACCATACCACCTACAATGCCTTGTTGCAAAAGAGGCTGTTGGTCATCCCTCGAGTTGCCTTTGCCACGAGCCTGCCGTTATTAGGTAGGTTTTCAATAATGTTAAACTTTAATTACCCACGGTAGGTATGCTGAGAATTTATGGTCAGTGATGTGCTTTATAAGCTAAAATATTTTTTTATTTTCTCCCTAGGTGCAGAGAGAGTGTCTTCCCGAGGAGTGGTTCTGTGGGGACTGTGATGTACTGAATCACAAAAAACAGCCCTCCACAACAGGGAATGTGTGATTCATGGGTTTTTTGAAGCCATTCCTCCAACTTTGTGCATCATTAAAGGGGAAGGTGGATATTGCATTCATAAGCAAGGTACGTTCTCACAGAAGTCCTAATTTTGCTGTTTACATGTGTCTGCAGCCAGTTACAGATGATCTAAATTAGATGTTTTCTTTCTTTTTGCCAGCTTGCATTTTGCCAACTGTGAAGGTGCCAGACTGCTGCTGTTTAGGGATGATCTTAATTGTGTTTTTTGTCAAACCAGTGATTTTAATCACCATCAATGGTAAAAAACAATTCACTATTTAGATTTCTATTTTAGATTTGATGTTTTTCACACTGGTGTGCTGTGGCATTGTTCCCGTCAGTGTCCATGGTATTGACATTAACCGAAAAAAAAAAGACAGACATCTTTTTATTTTTGTCCTCAGCAAACAAAAAACAAAAAAATAGTTAGCTGTCGCACAAAGCAGAAACATCTTTTGCATCCTTCCAGCATGAAGTCCAATCAACACAGCTGTCTGGAATTTGGTGAATCAGACAAATGTAAAGAATGTAGGCGTGACACTTCTCAAGAAGTGTGAGTGCTATACTGGGATTATAGGAATTTATGCAATGTCTTTCAAACCATTTACAATGTGCAGAATGAATTAACTTGTAAAATGAAGTATGTGGTAAATGTGTATATATTATTTTTTAAATGAACTTTTTTGTTTCAAGGGTGTTTTGACTTGCATCAGCCACTATATAAGTGTCAAACATGCCAGCAGAGGTGGACTCCTGATTCGAAGGACCTCCTTAGGAGTGGATATTGGCCAGCCTCTGTCAGCGATTCAGTGCTGTATACACTGGACCTCCTGAACTCCTTTCAGGAACTCAAGGTCATCGCTCCAGGATTCTCCAGACAAGCCTTCGCAAAGCTTTGGAGCATCGCACTGGAGGAAGAGTATGTGTTATTGTTATTACTGTCTTATAACATGTTTTTCCATAAGCAGACAACATCACAAATACTGTTTATTTCTATGTAGTCTGGACATATCAACGGCGATGCTCTGCAGCGGAGCTTCTAGAGTTCTCATACACTTCTTTTGAGGAAGACCAGCTCTGCTGTAGTGCTCATTTCACCTGGCCAGCCTGTATGCCGGAAATGTTGGCTGTTTCAGCTGATGGGAACAGAAAGCTATATCGCTTTCAAAGAAACACAAGGTGGTCTTTGTTTCAGTGTTTTTATTGATTTATTTATTTACTTTATATATTTAATGAATCGATTCCCTATTTTTCTTTCTTCCTCAGCTCTGATGATCCTGGCTTTTTTGAGGGGCTCTTTGTGGCTGAAGACAGTGCAGTGTCTACATTTGTCAACACCATACATAAAGCAATGAAAAATGCAAGTTTTAATCTTAACTTGACAAAATATTTAATAACCACATAGCTCCGATCTTGATTTCCTCCCCAGTTTAACTACTTCTGCTTACCAACTACTCTAAAATCAAATTGAGAGAATAAATGCTATGTATGGTAAGACACCATTGCTTTTATTTGATTAGTTGTGTGTCATAGACACAGGGAAGAGGCACATGTGGGGACTCCCAGTGGACAGCAGCGAGGGAGACGTCAAGGAGGGCTTCAGAATTGGATGAAGAGGGGATGGAGGTTGCTGTGTGTCGTCATGGGTTTCTTTTGAAAGCCCTTAATATGTTCAGGGGAGAGATATTTGCCTTCCCTCTGTATCTTCAGAAGGAGCTCATGCCAGCCAAGGCAAAATTCTTCACAATGGATGTGGCTTGCAAATATTGGCCATATTTGGAGAAAGCTGCTAGAGTCCTTCCTGCTCTTCAGGAGATCACCGAAATGAAACCATTCCTCAGTGTAATGCATGCTTGAGCCCATGCTACAAAGTGTGAGGTATGTATAATATTTTTGCATCATATGTACATTTGTAATGTTTACAAGCACATTGATAATATGAAATGGAAAGGCTACTATAGCTTTTTTGTTAAACAGTTTCTTGAACAGATTGTAAAGTGCTTTGAGGCAAATTGTGATTTGGGATACTGGGCTATATAAACAACATTGACTGGAATTTATTTGAAAATTTTCCCCACCCTTAGCTAACAGATTAAATGGAGTGGTAGGAACCAGGAAGGAACAGGAACAACAGCCGGTGAGGAGGTGGATCAAGTGAACAGCTACCTCTCACTTTGTACCCCGACGACCAAATACATGTCAAATGCAGGTGATCAGAGTGTTTGCAAAATGCCTGCATACTTTTATTAGATTAAGCATCATAACCTTATTATTTTCTTTCAACAGCACGGGTGGACATGCTTACCTTGCATGCTATGGGGTGGAACCACAAAAAAAGTCTCTCTATACATTAGGCACTTTCCACAAGATATGTGAAGGCAAGTCTCCTATTAATTGTTTTGTGTGTCCTTTTGTTGTGTGCACTTGGCCTGTTGTTTATCATACAAAGTTTTTATCCTGATTATTGTATATTAAAGGGTTAGTTCACCCAAAAATGAGAATAATGTAATTTATTACTCACCCTCATACTGATCCACAACAGTAAGGGTTAGGTTAGATGGATGAACTTTTGTTCATCTTCAGAACACAAATTAAGATATTTTTGATCACATCCGATGGCTGAATGAGGCCTCCATTGACAGCAATAATATTTTTGGTGCGCCAAAAAAACAAAATAACGACTTATATAGTGATGGACGATTTCAAAACACTGCTTCAGAAAGCATCAGAGCGTTTATGAATCAGTGTGTCGAATCATAATTTGGATCACGTTTCAAACTGCTGAAATCACATGACTTTGTGCTCCGAACTGCTGATTCGACACGCTGATTCGTTGCTGGCAATGGAGGCCTCATTGAGCCATCGGATGTAATCGAAAATGTCCTCATTTGTATTCTGAATATGAACGAAGGTCTTACGGGTGAGTAATAAATGACATTATTTTTGGGTGAACTAACCCTTTAACACTGTTTATCAGACTTGTCAGAGACTCCAGGATGAGACTGCAAGGCTAGCTGAACTAAAAACAGAGCTACATTGCACAGATGAATTGGTGTCACAGTGGCTCTCTGATGTGAAGGAATGGGCAGCTGATGGTAAGCATGACCAGATAAAAGAAACAACAAATGTCCTTTTCCACTACTATCTGAAATTTTTAAGTTTGATATTAAAGAGCAGCCAAAGATAGTAGGCTCATCATCTATGGATTGCAACAGTTGGTGACATCACCTTCCGCCAAAGACCAGCAAACTACATGTCATCATCCTATGTTATGCCATATTTATGTCTGGTTTTATTTTATATTCCAGTTTCCCTGCAGGAAATGAACGTACTAAGTTCAATAAAGTTGTATTAAAAGGAGTTTATATATAAATTTAAATACTTAAACAGTTCTGTGTTTTTTAAACATTGATTTTGTTTTCACAATTCTACAGAGACACTAGATACATCTCATGCCAGCAGCACACACAGAGGACTTCAGCAGTCAATTGAGGGGCTTTATCTTAGTGTGAGGCAGCGGAAGCAAACCATTTACTGCCAGAATGGTAAAGCTATATAATATAATTGGTTGATATATTCAAGCTACTGTATGCAACCTACTCCACCAACAAATACATGGAATTAGCATATAATGTGGAAGCAGTTAAGCTCAATCATTAGGCCTTTCTCAATGTCAAGGATACTTCCTTTGCAGTACTGGTCCTTCCAAGTCACTTCCTTCAGAGGCTAGGCGAGGCTCCTCTTTAGCATTCGGAGAACATGTAAATGGAACAGGCTAGCAAGTGCACGTCATTGCATAATTACGTCAATGAAAAGGTCTGCTTTTGGCACTGAAAAATGTTAAATGACAGGTCCAGTTCAGTTAGCCATCAGTAACATAATTTGTATTTGTATAATTTATAATATCAATACGGTAGTATTTTGTACTGGCATTTAAACGTTAAACTTAACTTATATTTACTACAGTTATAACAAATGTTTGGTAACGTAAATATACTTACATTTGAAAGCATAATGCCCCGTTAACGCTCCGACTCTGCTAACGTCCGACATTTTTTTATTTTTTTAACAAGATAGCAAAGCTGCGAGCATAGGATTGTGGGTGATTTGAGAGCGCGAAGCCTACACATATGCATCCTTTCCTGTATATGGGATATTTTTCGAACGAAGGACTCAGTCCTTGATTGAAATTCCGAGGATCCTCGACATTGGAACAGTCCTTCAACGGATGTCGATGATGTAGCATCCTCGAAATTCTGGCTTCCGAGGATCTTTACTTGACATTGAGAAACGCCTATTGAATTCTGTTCTATAATTGTACAGTCTGTATAATTTAGTGGTATCTAGTGGTGAGATTGCAGATCACCTCTCACAATCACCATTTTAGACAGACTAACTGTAATACTGTATAATATTGCCTTTTTAACTGAATGTATAATTCTGCTGGTTTCAGAGCAAAACGCAAAACTGTTAAATTCACTGACACGCTTCACTTGGCAGTGCATATACTTACTTCCTGGCAACCCATTAAAAAAGAATGCTGATTTTAGGTTTGAAAATGTTGAAAATCCATATAAAAAAATAAAAGGAAAAAAAAAAGGAAATGTTAGCGTTCTATTTTTAAATGTTCTATAAAATAATTATATTTTTATTTAATATAAATTTTTTATTTTATACTATAATATTATCATACTTTTTATTTATTAATTTATATATTTTAAAAAGTTACTACATAAAGTGTGTACATAAAGTAATACTATTATATATATATATATATTTTTTTTATTTTTTATTGGGTAATGTGTATGAATGTTTTCATGTTATCATGAGTGAAGAATGTATGTTGTATTTTAAATTATTGTTTATTGTTTATTGTTTGTTAAACTAAATTATAATTTTCACATACTTTAGTTACTGCGGTTTTGCTTTCACTTTTTGGGAGCTATATATTATATATATATATATATATATATATATATATATATATATATATATATATATATATATATATATTAATATATATAATATTTTTTTTTTTTTCTTGTTGAACAGTCATAAACCTTTATCCCTGTACTTCATGTTTTTCTAGACAGCAGCAAGCTTCGCCACCGCCCTCACAGGAAGCTGGCAGAAGACAAAAAGCTCCTTCTTCAGGAGATACAGAAAAAAAATGGTCTTGCATTAGACTCTGCCACAAACATTGATGTCTCTGCTGTGGAGCATTCCCTTACTGGAGAGAGCAGTGTGTCACAAATATGGCCGTGGGAGGTTCATGGCAGTGGTATGTCAATTTCAGTATACTTAACTGCAGAATTTATTTACAGTTCTGCTATATAGAGTATACTGAGAATATACACAAACTGAATGAATATTACAACACATGCATGCCTTAGATGCATGTAACATTGAGTGTTGTAATATTAATTTAGTTTATGTGTATTTTCAGTTTTCTCATTATGTATCAATTTGATTAAAAAGTACATGTTTGTAGTTACAAAACCTTGCACTGCTTTTCTACAAGAATGTCTAATGTATACATAAAACTGTTATTGATTCTTAGCAAACATTTCAACCAAGTAACAATTGCATGACCAAGTGATGTTGACAATGCGACTGCACGAGGAGAAAAGCATTTTGGTGTTGGAGATGGCACAACACTGCACATGGTTGCAGAGCCTGACAGTGGTTCTCAAGAACAAGATGGCTGAGGAGGGTAAGTTGAATAAAATCCCTACCATTTAAAGTATGAATTTCAAATGAAATAAATAAATAAACATTATCAGTCTCAGCCACAGAACTTGGATGGAGTAATGTTATTATTGGAGAAATAATTGGAGAAATGTTATTGTTCTTTTTGCCACATTTGGCTTGTACGTAATAAAATGGGGATTATAGTTTGCTAAGGTAACATGTCAGTAAGGCTTTAAAGCATTTCACATTTGCTTGCGAGATTTGTTGTATTTTTTGTGTACTGTGGCTATTACATAAAAGGAGAAATTAATGAAAGAATTTTGAAAATGTACATTCGTGTCCAAAAATGGGGTTAGGATAACATCCAGATTAAGCTTATTATTATCTCCTCCAGTCAACATAGAGCAATATCTGCTCAGCATCATCAAAACACCTTTTTCTTGATGTAACACCTTGAATGCTACACAATGTGTTACTTTAGCACAACTGTGGTGAAGAAGAAATTAAAAAAAAAAACTAAAACAGCTATCAGACATTGGCCTCAACGCAAAACACTTTTCTGCTGCTTTGGGCCTCACTTCATAAAGTCACCTCAGTAAGTCAGTTTATACAGAAGCTAGCTTGGTACCATGGCATCAATACACATTTAAAAAACACCAACCATCCTGGTGTGTAGATTTGAATGGATGAAATCTTTTTACTCCATTGAAGCTCTTTGGCCTCATTAAGCAATCTTAATAAGCAGTTTGTGTTTAATGTAATCTCTTTTGTATTTTGAGATGAAGACAAGGAAAATGAGGGACTTTGCTGTCTCTTAAGAAGAAGACTGTCAGAGGTGTCAGAACGGGTGCAAGTGGTCCTCCAACAGTACAAGACTGCTTTACTGTAGGTCCTGAGGCCTCATCCTTCTACATGTTGAAGCAGAAGATCCAAGTGGTCTCAGTAGCCCAGACACCAGTGAGGATGAAGAGGAAAACACAACTTAGGTATTTTATTTATTTATGTTTGGTTGTTCCAAAATAGATGGGGGGTGTTCCATCAATGGCTTGGCTTATTTTGATAAGTCTCAATAATGTAAGTAAGAGTTCCATGCCATTACTGTGGCTTAAGCCCAGATCAGACCAAAGATTCACAACGAGAGTAAACTGTTTTAGAACGTTGCAGCGATGTAAACTGGCCCTTCTCAGCTTCACTCAAGCCAGATGATGATGGGGACAATTTGCCAGTTGCTGGTTTTAGAATGTAAGGCACATCACCTGTTTCAACAGCCAATCAGCTCGTAGCAAAGTCAAGCCAGGCTTTTTCAACTGAGGACAGCTTACATTAGCTGGGTTGATGGAATACCCCCTGTTACTGTTACTCTTAATAATTTATTTGTGTATTTATTAATGCTTTACACACCTTGTTCATTCTAAAACAGCTGAACTGCACCTTCTTATCCTACCTCTTGTCTTTTTGTTTTTTTTGTATCTTCCCAGATGGAAGCTACTCAAAGGACTGTGTTGAAGGAAGTGGACTCGCCCTATATCTGTGTATTATTAGTATGCTGATTGATTAACCACATCTAAATCTGGATGCATCCTATATTGTTGAAAATTCAACCTGTATGTACATTACCAAGCAATTTAGTAAGCATATTAATGTTCCTTGAAGATGCACAAATCTCTTAGTATAGTAATGTATGATCTTATCAGATGTAAATACTTGACTGACATGATGTTTGTTAGTGTATTCCTGCTTCTTAAAGAGAGACTCCCCATTGATTTTTGTACGCCAACATCAGGCCAAACTTTTGACTTTATATGACAAATGTTAAGAACAGATTTCTTAGTAACTTGCTGAGCAATCTCAAACTTCCCAGGTAATGAATCTTGTCAGTTTTGTTAACATTTGTTAAATTCCCTTTAGCATATCCTTCGACCATAATGTAAAATTTGATATTGTCTATTAGTAGAGGATCTATGCCTTTTTTCCCAGAAGCGGCTGTCTATGTATCACTACTTGATTGAATGCATTATAGGATACAACTTTATGTTACTGCACCATTGAAGATAAACAACATCAATTATTTCTTAAAGATGGTTAATTTGTTGACAATTTATCTGTCACTGTCAGTTTTGTCCTTACAAGTACATTGAATATTGGTACAGCAGATTTAGCTTATACATTAAGTACCTGATTATACATTATTTCAGTTGACAGATAACTTGATTCCATTTTGTTTGTGCTTTTCAAGTTAAGTTAACCTTATAGTCCAGTATTATTAAATACAACCTTATGACATGTGTGACAAATATGCATTTTGGTGTATTTTCATTGGTATTGTTGTGAAAGACAAAAAAAATATTATTTCCAAAGAAGAGTATTTTATGTTTTTACTTTTCCATACATTATTATTTATTAATTTTAAAATTTGATGGTTGATTAAAGGCAATAGCTGGAGAAAGAAACATAAATTAAGTTTTTGTCTGTGTTTGATTGTATTGTGTTGTCTGTTTTGCTTTATGTACAGTATTTTCTGTGTATGCAAAGATGCAAACTCCTCACTTTCAGTGAGAACTCACCTTTCTGAGATCAAAATAAGTCATCTGGATTTGCAGAGACCCAATAAAAAAAGTGTTTTATGGAGGGAGGTGGCGGGGGTCTTATAAGGGTTCTTGTAAACTTACAACAGTAAATAAAGAACTGGTTGTTTCAATAAGTAATGTAACGTGTTTCCTTTACTCTTTACTTAAAATAATACCCATTGTAGGCATAGTTTTAAATGTATTTGAGGTCTGAGATGTGGCAAACAGTGTTACCATCTAATCAGCCAATATTGTCTTAAATATCCTGTGTAGCACTTTGTCATTTATAATATGAGATTTTAACTAAATGTTGATTTTGGTAAAATGTTGCAACAATATGTTAATTATTTTGTGAAATATTACAGTTTTTGACATATAGGGTAATAAAAAATACATAAAAAAAAATAAAAAATAAATGAAGTACAAATGAGCAGTAAAGCAAATAACAAAAAAAAAAAAAAATCAGTGAGCATGCACCTGCCCTGTGCAACATTCTCACCTTTTTCCCCAACACCTGTTTGCATCCCTGATATGTGTTAAGGACCCCCTAAAAACTAGATGGTTCATCGCAAGGAATTTATTCTTTTAATAAACTTACAATATGTGTAATGTAATGACCATCCAGTGCATTATTACAGGTTTGGGGGAAAGCCTGCAATACTTGGGTTGACACTGAAAACATAGATCCTGCATGCCATCATGAAAATAAGGTTAAAAATTAGACCATATCAAACAAGTTTTTTGTCCAAGGGTTTTGTGAAGCTATGCCTGAGCAAAGTCTTGTCCATGAAATTGTGAGAATTAAAACTTTTTTGTAGGACTAAACCAAATACATTGGCTAATAAAATGTATTGTAATCTCTGAAGCTGACTCATTTTAGTCACTATATGTGAATAGTGATGAATAGTAATGAATAAAGGAAAAGCAAACAAACAAAAATCTTTTTTATACTGGGCCTTCAAAGTGCTCTCTGAAACTAGGCCTCAGATGGCTTGTGACAATGAAAAGAGAAAAATAAAACTTTGTCGTAGAGCTAAACCAAATACATCATTGGAAAGGTCTCAACCTGGAGAGTAACATATGTCAGTATGAAGGTTCTATGTGGCTCCTGCTTTCCAAATACTGATCTTTGAACCTTGACCTCGGACCATGTTCGAAGGCTTATAAATCAGCAACAAGAAGGTTTACAGACATGGGACCAACTGTTATAGAGAGCTCTGGACCTCAGCTATCATGTGAGTAACAACTGGGGCTGCTGTCAAAAATAGGTCACAAGCAATTTTCACCCATTTCACAATTATATTTTTAAAATCTGATGACACCAATGTCTTTCCCAGGCTCTAAAACCCATAAGAGCGCCCACAGTTTAATACTGCCAACTTCTAATTATGGGGAATATATGAATGTATTTAAAAACTACAATACCCTGTAGAGACGCGCCATTGAACTTGTTACTAAGCGCACAAATCAGCGCCCATACTTCAAGTTCTTCCAGTTTTCAAAGTAGGGTTAAATTTAGGGTTATAAAAATGTATTTCTACTCTATATATCAGCAATCTCCTACAGCCGAAACATACATTATGCTGCTTTTAGATGATCAGGATGAAACAATCGAGAGGATGTCCTTCATCGGGGATATTTAACTGTTATTGTTGAACAAACAACTATAAGGGCAGTCGCCAATGTATTTATAAACTACAATTCCCACAAGAGACGCACCATAGAACTTCTTACGGAGCATCCAAATCGACCACCATAATTGTAGTTCTTTTGTGTCTTTACTATACATATCATGAATCTCCTACAGCCGAAGCTTACATTTAGATTATCAGGGTGAAAAAAATCGCCAGGATGTCAGTTCATCTTTGGTAGTTTGGTTGGTAGTGTAGAAATGACTTCGAGTTGAGTCTATTGGTAATATGTTGTGTAATTATGACCTCAGCATGTTTGTTTAGCCCCCTCGGGAATGTAATAAAATGCCGCTGCGCTTATGTCACTATTAGGACCAAAAGTAGGCCAAACAATACCGCAATAATGAAGACTTCCAAAATATGTGATAGCCTACTGTCCAGACCAAGACCTTCACAATAAATCAGTAGCTGTCTTTTAAAGTGACAAAAACTGTTGATATCTATTAACTAGCATGGCGATCAAGAAAAGTATCTTAATAATTAAATTATATGCTACCCCAAATTGTTATTTCAAAATAATCCACTTAAAACAAATTTCTCACATAAATATGCTCAATTTAATATTTAAAAATTAACACGATGTATGGAAAAGTAAAAACAAAATCAAACATCTTTAATTGTTTATTGTAGTGCATTTGTGGTCTTTGACAAAGATACAAGTGAAAATACACCAAATGATTATTTGTTCACTACACTACAACATTAAAGAGACATCAAACTAATTTAATGACAAGATGCATAAGTTGAAACCAAGTTGATATAGTCTTTGGCATGGAGTCTAGAATAGACAATTGGTGATGCAGGGTTGAATAGCAATGCTGAGATCTGGATGAAGGTGGAGCTCAGCTCCTGATGAGCTGAATGTGATGACTGGAGGTGAATGGGGTGGAAGAGGGTCATATCCATTTGCCTGAAATGACAGGAGCTAAGGAACAGCTTTAAACTTTAACTGACACGTTTGGCTCGAGACGAAAATATGATTGGTTTAAGAAGTAAAACACCCAGTCAGCTGACAAGTTTGGAGTGGAGAGATAATGTAATAGTATGAAGATGGTCACGTATGTGTTACACCATATTCAAGCTTCATTTCTCAAACAAGCCTTTCTTAACAGTGGACAGTGAGATTAAGTTAACTTGAAAAGGGCGGACAACAGAACTTGAAATCAAGTTATGACTCATTGACTTCATCCCTCTGTCTCCTCATCACCAATAAGCTGGTGTGTGGTGGGCATTCTGTTGCAATATGGCTGCCGTTGCATCATCCAGGTAGATGCTGCACATTGGTGGTGGTTGAGGAGATTCCCCTCTTCCATGTAAAGTACTTCGTATTTAGTACCCAGAAAAGTGCTATATAAATGTAACAAATTATTATTAATTATGTAAAAAAAACTGTAATAAAATTTATTAGTGCAATTTATAATCATGACATATAAAAACATGTTTCTGAATAACATCTGAAAAGGAAATTGAGTTGAATTAAGTACATTTCTATTTAAGCCCGCTTGAGATTAAACCCAATGTGTCACATTTACTGGAGATTTTCACCTTTTCTTCACTACAGAAAGATGAGTTACAACTTAAATTGCTGCACAGAAACAATGTAATAAATAGACAGAAACCAAAATGGAGTAAAAATTATACATTTTATTTATTTTAATTCATTTGGAGAGAATCCTTTGGCTGCCAGGAATGGGCCCACTCCTTGCCACAAATAAAAGAAGTGAATTTTTTTGCACTTATACTTGGGTTTCCAATAAACATAAACCTTTTAACAAGTGTAAAGCACACATCATTACAGAAAATGTTTTCATAAGTATAACAGTTTCATTTTCCATCTATGAAGGACCACCACCATTTGTGAAACAGAACAGATTAATAACAAATTATTGTAGCAGAAAATAAAATGTAGTAAAAAATTAACAAAGTTAAAGTAAATTAATAATGCATGCGATAATTGATAAAGCAAAAAAAACATACCATACATGACAGGGCTCCCACTCAACCAACATTTCTTCTTTGCCCTGTCAAGAAAATTAAAAACAAACAAACACATGAATTCCATTCTTAGCATAAAGCTATTATGATTGGTTATAGGCACTGACTTTCATTGATATTTACAGCATCTGATAATGAATTTTTCAGTACAAGTCCCTTTCTAATCTTTAATTCAAAAAGACTGAACATAAAAAGTATCTATCAAACAATTACTGTATGTATAGTATGTATTGCCAAAACACAAAGTTTCTAAATCCTATATTGCGATCTGCATACTGTCTACACTCTGCATTTCTTTTATGACTGTCTAACCTTTCTCACTCTTTCTCTTACAACACTCCTGATTGGGAAAGCCTCTAGGCTAGTATGATAGGAGCAATCTGTGAACATCAAAAACATGTTTCACATATAAGATTTAAGTATCGACCAGACTTACAAGGATGACAAGTGATGTTCATCTCTAATCAAAAGTTCAACCAAGTTTAACTTGTACCATAGAAACAAATTACTCTCGGTTCCATTGTGGTATTCTTGCCGGAATGACAATAATACTGCTGAGCCACAGCTCACAATTGAGAATACTCTACTGATACTTGCTCTACTGTTTGGCAATGCATTTATGGCAAATTAGACACACTGAGCCTGTTGGGTTTCATAGGTTGTCTGTAAGGACTAATTACCTGTTGTAAGTAGTTAAAAAGAACAACAACAGAAATATAGCAAATAACAAGGGGTAAAAATAGCAATGGCAACACACTGATAAGAAGCATCAATCATTGCATTTATATGCACTTACTCTTTTGTGGCTTTTTCCTCTCAGGCATATACCTTGGTACACCTGTGTGATAGAAGATTACAGTACAGTTATATATCCACTCAGAAAATATGAAAAAAAAAGAGACAAAAATGCACTTTGTAATGTTTTTTCAAAATAAATGTGTCCCTGGTGCATCTACAGACCCCCAACATATGACAAAAGAAATTTATCTTTCAGTAAATGTGTGCACACAAACACTGTTTATATTTGGCTTCACATTTTACATCATGTGCAGGCTTATTAGAATAGCAACCATAGTAGGCTTCAAGATTGCTCCATCTTAAACAGCTTGTTTTCAGAATAAAGGGCCAATATAAATATAAATAAGGATTTATTTTTTGTAACTGTGGAATATGCAAAGCTATTCTAGTGGAGTTTCAGAATAAAAATATAGAACTGGAAATGAGCATAATGGGTCCCTGTGAAGAGCAGGTGACAGCCGTGAGAGAACGGCGCAAGGCCGGTGAGGCAAATGAAAATGAGCGTCAGCTGCACTTTGCACCGGTCTCGAATCTCTCACAGAGGAGCTAGAAACACCTTTAATGTGGGCAGGCTTTAGTCTTAACTTTGTACAAACAATCATTCTCTAACAGAGAAAGAATGTTTTCAGCTCTTGAGGGCTTTCTTTCTGTTCATTTGCTTAGTTGCACTAAGAGACTGTTTCTGTTCACAGAAGCGCTTAATTGAGCATTTTATGCTTAGATGCTCAAACATAAGTTCATGATCAGAAAACTAGTAACTCATTGAAATCTGTTTTCTGCATTGCTAAAACATTCCATTAAAGATGTTAGAAACATCTTTAATATGGGCAAGCTTTATTCTTAACTTTGTCAAACTATAATTCTCTAACAGAGAAAGAATGTTTTGAGCACTTAAGAGATTTCTTTCTGTTCATTTGCTTAGTTGCACTAACAGAGTGTTTCTGTACACAGAAGCGATAAACTGAGCGTTTTATTCTTAGAAGCTCAAACATATGTGCAAGATCATGAAAGTAGTAACTCACTGAAATCTGATTTTCTACAATGCTAAAACACTTCATTTAAGATGTTAGAAACATCTTTAATATGGGCAAGCTTTACACTTAACTCTGCACAAACTATCATTCTCTTACAGAGAAATTAGGTTTTCAGCCCTTGCATGCTTTCTTTCTGTTCATTTGCTTAGTTGCACTAACAGAGTGTTACTGTTCACAGAAAGCGCTAAACTGAGCTTTTTATTCTTAGAAGCTCAAACATATGTGCAAGATCATGAAAGTAGTAACTCACTGAAATCTGATTTTCTACAATGCTAAAACATTTCATTTAAGATGTTAGAAACATTTTTAATGTGGGCAAGCTTTAGTCTTAACTTTGCACAAACTATCATTCTCTAACAGAGAAAGAAGGTTTTCAGCACTTGCTTGCTTTCTTTCTGTTGATTTGCTTAGTTGCACTAACAGAGTGTTACTGTTCACAGAAAGCGCTCTTAGAAGCTCAAATATATGTGCAAGATCATGAAAGTAGTAACTCACTGAAATCTGTTTTTTCTACAATGCTAAAACACTTCATTTAAGATGCTAGAAACATCTTTAATATGGGCAAGCGTTACACTTAACTCTGCACAAACTATCATTCTCTTACAGAGAAAGGAGGTTTTCAGCACTTGCTTGCTTTCTTTCTGTTCATTTGCTTAGTTGCACTAACAGAGTGTTTCTGTACACAGAAGCGATAAACTAAGCGACTTATGCTTAGAAGTTCAAACTTAGGTTCATGATCATAAAACTTGTAACTCACTGAAATCTGTTTTTCTTCAATGCTAAAACACTTCATTTAAGATGTTAGAAAAACATCTTTAATGTGGGCAAGCTTTAGTCTTAACTTTGCACAAACTATCATTCTCTTACAGAGAAAGAATGTTTTCAGCACTTGCATGCTTTCTTTCTGTTCATTTGCTTAGTTGCACTTACGGAGTGTTACTGTTCACAGAAGCGCTAAACTGAGCGTTTTATGCTTAGAATCTCAATCATATGTTCATATTCATAAAACTAGTATCTCACTGAAATCTGTGTTTTGCATTGCTGATTTATTTTATTTAAAGACGTTAGAAACATCTTTAACGTGGGCAAGCTTTAGTCTTACCTTTGCACAAACTATCATTCTCTAACAGAGAAAGAAGGTTTTCAGCACTTGCTTGCTTTCTTTCTGTTCATTTGCTTAGTTGCACTAACAGAGTGTTACTGTTCACAGAAAGCGCTATGCTGAGCGTTTTATGCTTAGAAGCTCAATCATAAGTTCATGATCATAAAAGTAGTAACTCACTGATATCTGTTTTTCTTCAATGCTAAAACACTTCATTTAAGATGTTATAAACATCTTTAATGTGGGCAAGCTTTAGTCTTAACTTTGCACAAACTATCATTTCTCTAACAGAGAAAGAAGGTTTTCAGCACTTGCTTGCTTTCTTTCTGTTCATTTGCTTAGTTGCACTAACAGAGTGTTACTGTTCACAGAAAGCGCTAAACTGAGCGTTTTATTCTTAGAAGCTCAAACATATGTGCAAGATCATGAAAGTAGTAACTCACTGAAATCTGTTTTTTCTACAATGCTAAAACACTTCATTTAAGATGTTAGAAACATCTTTAATATTGCCAATCTTTACACTTAACTCTGCACGAACTATCATTCTCTTACAGAGAAATTAGGTTTTCAGCCCTTGCATGCTTTCTTTCTGTTCATTTGCTTAGTTGCACTAACAGAGTGTCACTGTTCACAGAAAGCGCTAAACTGAGCGTTTTATTCTTAGAAGCTCAAACATAAGTTCATGATCATAAAAGTAGTAACTCACTGAAATCTGTTTTTCTACAACTGCTAAAACACTTCATTTAAGATGTTAGAAACATATTTAATGTGGGCAAGCTTTAGTCTTAACTTTGCACAAACTATCATTCTCTAACAGAGAGAGAAGTTTTTCAGCACTTGCATTCTTTATTTCTGTTCATTTGCTTAGTTGCACTAACAGAGTGTTTCTGTACACAGAAGCGATAAACTAAGCGACTTATGCTTAGAATTTCAAACTTAGGTTCATGATCATAAAAGTAGTAAGTCACTGAAATCTGTTTTTCTTCAATGCTAAAACACTTCATTTAAGATGTTAGAAACATCTTTAATGTGGGCAAGCTTTAGTCTTAACTTTGCACAAACTATCATTCTCTAACAGAGAAAGAAGGTTTTCAGCACTTGCTTGCTTTCTTTTTGTTCATTTGTATAGTTGCACAAACAGAGTGTTACTGTTCACAAAAAAGCGCTAAAACTGAGCGTTTTATGCTTAGAAGCTCAAACATATGTTCAAGATCATAAAAGTAGTAACTCACTGATATCTGTTTTTTTTCAATGCTAAAACACTTCATTTAAAGGTGTTAGAAACATCTTTAATGTGGGCAAGATTTAGTCTTAACTTTGCACAAACTGTCAATCTCTAACAGAGAAGGGAGGTTTTCAGGAACTTGCATGCTTTCTTTCTGTTCATTTGCTTAGTTGCACTTATAACAGAGTGTTTACTGTTCACAGAAAGCGATAAATGAGCGCGGCTAAACTGAGCGTTTTATGCTTAGAAGCTCAAACATGTTCATGATCATAAAAGTAGTAACTCACTGAAATATGTTTTTCTTTACTTCTAAGATGTTAGAAACATCTTTAATGTGGGCAAGCTTTAGTCTTAACGTTGCACAA
This sequence comes from Cyprinus carpio, assembly GCF_018340385.1. Lineage (NCBI taxonomy): Eukaryota > Metazoa > Chordata > Actinopteri > Cypriniformes > Cyprinidae > Cyprinus > Cyprinus carpio. The sequence continues at coordinate 4,018,138 of NC_056582.1, read as the reverse complement.
ACTATCATTCTCTAACAGAGAGAGAAGTTTTTCAGCACTTGTGGCCTTTATTTCTGTTCATTTGCTTAGTTGCACTAACAGAGTGTTTCTGTACACAGAAGCGATAAACTAAGCGACTTATGCTTAGAAGTTCAAACTTAGTTTGATGATTATGATTATTGTATCTAATTTAAATCTGTTTTTCTACAATGCTGAAACACTTCATATAAGATGTTTGAAACATCTTTAATGTGGGCAAGCTTTAGTCTTAACTTTGCACAAACTATCATTCTCTAACAGAGAAAGAAGGTTTTCAGCACTTGCTTGCTTTCTTTTTGTTCATTTGTATAGTTGCACTAACAGAGTGTTATTGTTCACAGAAAGCGCTAAACTGAGCGTTTTATCTCATGTTTATAAAACATATGTGCAAGGTCATGAAGGTAGTAACTTACTGAAATCTATTTTTCTACAATGCTAGAACACTTCATTTAAGATGTTTAGAAACATCTTTAACGTGGGGCAAGCTTATAGTCTTAACTTTGCACACACTATCACTTCTCTACAGACGAAAAAGTGAGGTTTTCAGCACTTGCATGCTTTCTTTCTGTTCATTTGCTTAGTTGCACTAAGACAGCTTTGTTACTGTTCCAAAACAGAAAGACTTGAAACATGAGCAATTTAGGCTTAGAAGTCAACTCTCAACAAAGTAGTTCATGATCATAAAAGTAGTAACTCACTGATATCTGTTTTTTCCATCCTGCGCTCACAGTTTCTAACGTTAGTATAGATGTTAGAAACATCCTTTAATGTGGATTTTCAAGCTTTCTAGCTTAAACTTTGCACACAAACTATCATTCTCTCACAGAGACAGGAAAAAGGTTTTCAGCACTTGCCCCTTTTCTTTCTGTTTCATTTTGCTTAGTGTTGCACTGAAACTAGAGTGTTCTGTACACAGAAGCGATTCACACTGAAGCTGACTTATGCTTAGAAGTTCACTAACAGAATGTTCTGTTCATAAACTTAGCAAACTCAATGATGATCATAGTGTTACTCACTGAAATCTGGTTTCTGCATTGCTCAAACATTTCATTTAAAGATGTTAGAAACATCTTTAATGTGGGCAAGCTTTAGTCTTAACTTTGCACAAACTATCATTCTCTAACAGAGAGAAAGAAGGTTTTCAGCACTTGCATTCTTTCTTTCCTGTTCATTTGCTTTGTTGCACTAACAGAGTGTTACTGTTCACAGAAAAGCGCTATGCTAACTGAGCGTGTTTTATGCTTAGAAGCTCAATCACAAGTTCATGATCATAAAAGTAGAAACTCACTGATATCTGTTTTTTTTCTTCAATGCTAAAAGCACTTCATTTAAGATGTTAGAAACATCTTTAATGTGGGCAAGGCTTTAGTCTTAACTTGCACAAACTATCATTCTCTAACAGAGAAAGGGTTTTCAGCCCTTGTATGCTTTCTTTCTGTTCATTTGCTTTGTTGCACAAACAGAGTGTTTCTGTACACAGACAGCGCTAAACTAAGCGACTTATGCTTTAGAAGTTCAAACTTAGGTGCATGATCATAAAACTTGAGATCGATCTCAACTGTAAAACTCACTGAAATCTGGTTTTTTGCATTGCTCAAACATTTCATTTAAAGATGTTAGAAACATCTTTAATGTGGGAACTTTAGTCTTAACTTTCACAAAACTATCATTCTCTAACAGAGAGAGAAAGGTTTTCAGCACTTCTGGCCCTTCTTTTGTTCATTTGCTTAGTTGCACTAACAGCGTGTTCTGCTACACAGAGCGACGCGCTAAACTGAGCTGTTTATGCTTAGAAGTTCTCACTTAAGTTCATTGATCATAAAACCTTGTAACCTCACTGAAAATCTGTTTTTGCATTGCTGAAAACATTTCAATTTAAGATGTTAGAAACATCTTTAATGGGGGCAAGCTTTAGTCTTCACTTTGCACAAACTATCTCTCTTTCTCTTACAGAGAATGGTTAGTTCAGCACGTCTGTGTGGCCGTTACTTTTCTGATTTCAATTTGCTTAGTTGCAATAACCGATGTGTTAACTGTAACACAGAAGCGAAAACGCTAAGCGAGCTTATGCTTAGAGCTCAAAACATAGTTCATGATCATAAAAGTAGTAACTCACTGAAATCTGTTTTTTTTCTTCCCTTTAATGCTAAAACACTTCATTGTCATTTAAGATGTTAGAAACATCTTTAATGTGGGCAAGCTTTAGTCTTAACTTTGCACAAACTACATATTCTCTAACAGAGAAAAGAAGGTGGTGTTGCAGCACTTGCATGCTTTCTTCTGTTCATTTGCTTAGTTGCACTAACAGAGTGTTACTGTTCACAGAAGCGCTAAACTAAGCAGTTGTGACTTATACTTGAAGAATCTAAAACAGTAGTTCATGTATCATGTCATAAAACTTGTAACTCACTGAAATATGTTTTTTGCATTGCTCCAATAAAGTCACTTTCATTTAAAGATGTTAGAAACATCATTTTAATGTGGGCACAAGCTTTAGTCTTAACTTTGCACAAACTATCATTCTCTAACAGAGAAAGAAAGGTTTTTCAGGCACTTGCCATGCTTTCTTTCTTTTTGTTAATTGCGCTTAGTTGCACTTACGGAGGTTTGTCTTACTGTAACAGAAAGCGATAAACCTGAGCGTTTTTATGCTTAGAATCTCAATCATTATGTTCAGAATCATAAAACTAGTAACTCACTCGGTGAAATCTGTTTTTTGCATTGCTGATTATTTTTATTAAAGAAGTTAGAACCAGCTTTAACATGTAGGGCAAGCTTTAGTCTTACCTTTGCACAAAACTAATCATTCTCTAACAGAGAAATCTAGGTTTTCACTGCACTTTTGCATGTCACTTTTCTTTCTGTGCACTAACAGAGTGTACTGTTCAAGAATTGCTTATGCTCTGCACTTATGCCAGAGTGCAAACATAAGTTCATGATCAGAAAACGCTAACGCACTGAAAGTTTTATGCTTAGAAGCTCAAAACATATGGGTTCAGGATCAGAAAAGTACTACATGTGAATAATGAAATCTGCTTTTTTTTCTAATACTATCGCTCAAAACACTTCATATTAAGATGTTCAGACTTTGGCCATCTTTCGATCACTTTGTGGCAAGCTTTAGGTCTAGTGTTTTGTCACAGAAAACTATCACTAAGCTCTTAACAGCTTAGAAGAGAACTTGGTTCATGATCCAGCACTTGTGGCTCCCTTTCTGTTTTTTGCATGCTCAAACATCATTAAAGATGTTGAAACATCTTTATGTTGCATCTTTACTTATCTTAACAGAAAGTGCATTCCTGTTCACAGAAAGCGCTTTCAGCACTGAGCCGTTCTTTATGTTCATTTGCTTAATTTGAAGTGTTCTGTCAAAGCGATAAACTAGCGACTTATCTTTGACGTTCATATGGTCCTGTCAACTAGACTCACTGACAAATCTGTTTTTTCCTTCAAAGCTAAAACACTTCATTAAAGATGTTAGAAAACATCTTTACTGTGCGGCATAGCTTTAGTCTTCCACTTTTGTCACAAACTATCATTTCTTCTCACACATAAGAGGAGAAGCGTGTTCCAGCCTTCAGAGCACTTCCTGGCCTTCTCATTATCAGATTTCTGTTCATAATGTGTCTTAGTTTTTTGCATAACAGACGTGTGTCTGTACAGAACAGAAGCGATAACTAGCGACTTATGCTTTGAAAGTTCAAAACAGGCCGTTTCATGATCATGAAAACCAGTTAGTAACTCATGTACAATCATGTTTTTCTACCCAATGCTACAACACTTTCATTTAAGTGTTGTTAGAACCATCTTTAATGTGGGCACTGCGCCTTCTAGTCCTTCAACTTTGCACCAAACTATCATTCTCTAAACAGAGAAAAGAAGGTTTTCCGAGCAATTGCATGCTTTCTTTTCTGTTACAATCTTTGCTTAGTTGCACGGGTAACAGAGTGTTCACTGTTCAATCGAAAGCGCTAACTATACTGAGCGTTTTAATTATCTTAGAGACAGCATCAAACATATTTTGGTTATGATCATAAAAGTTGAAACTCACGAATGAATATGTTTTTCTACCAATTGCTAAAACACTTCATTTAAACGATGTTAGAAACATACTTTCAATGATGGGCAAGCTTTAGTCTTCACTTTTCACAAACTAGCATCTCTAACAGAGAAATTAGGTTTTCGAGCAACTGCATGCTTTCTTCGTTCATGTTGCTTAGTTGCACTAACAGAGTGTTACTGTCACAGACACGCTCTGCCTGAGCGTTTTCTGCTAGAAGCTCAAAATAGTTGTGATCTAAAGTCTAACGCACTAAATATGTTGTTTCATGTACCGCTAAACAACTCATCTTACGGATGTTAGAAAAAATATTAATGTGGGCCAGCTTGAAGTCTTAACGTTGCACAAACCTATGTATCTCTAACCGAGCGGAGAAAAGGTTTGTTCAGCACTTGCGAGCTTCTTTCTGATTATTGGCTTAGTTGCACTAACAGAGTGTTGTTCTGTCAAGAAGAGAAAATCAGATCGACTTATCATTAGAAGCTCAACACTTGGTTCATGAACATGAACTAACTCACTGAATCTGTTTTTCTTCAATGCTCAAACACTTCATGTAAAGATGTTAGAAACACTCTTTCAATGTGGGAACAAGGCTTTTATGTCCTTACACTTTGCAACAAACTCTCATTTTCTAAACAGAGAGAAAAGTTTTCTCAGCCACTTGCAGCACTGCTTATTCTTTCTGTTCCATTTGATTAGGTTTTCTGCACTAACAGAGTGTTACCTGGGTTTCACGCTAAGCAATTCGCATATAAGATGAGCGTATGTTACTGCTTAGAAGCTCAAACATCATGGTGCAAGATCAGTCAAAGTAAAGTAACTCCACTGCAAATCTATGTCTAATTTATCTCTGCAATTGCTAAAACACTTGTATTTAAGAGTGTTAGAAACATCTTTTAATGTGTGCAAGCTTTAGTTTGTCACCTGCCCTCCGCCTTTTGCACAAACTATCAGTCTCTCTATAACAGAGAAAGAACAGGGTTTTCAGCACTTGACTGCCTTTCTTTCTGTTCAATTTGCTTAGTTGCAACTAACAGGTATTTACTGTTCACGGAGAAAGCGCTAAACCTGATGCGTTTCTTTAGCTTAGAACAGCTCAAACATATCAATGTACCCAAGTGTGCAAGATCATGAAAGTAGTAACAACACTGAAATCTGTTTATTTCTACAATGCTAAAAACACTTTCATATTAAGATGTTTAGAGAACATCTTTAATGTGGGCAAGCTTTCGTCTTAACTTTGCAAACAAACTATCATTCTCGTATCCCAGAGGAAGCGAGAAGGTTTTCAAGCCAGTTAAATCGTTGCATGCTCTTCTTATCTCTGTTCATACGGCTTGCTATCAGATTGCACTAACAGAGCTGTTCCTTGTTCACAGAAAGCGCTACAAACTGAGCGTTTTAGTATTCTTAGAATCGCTCAAAACACTATTTTTCATAGGATCATAAACAGTAGTAACTCACTGAAATCTGATGTTTTGCATTGCTGAAAAAAGATCATTCTTCATTTCAAAGATGTTAGAGAACATCTTTAATGAATGGGCAATCTGGTTATAAGTCTTAACTTTGCAACAAACGTATCATTTCTCCGTTAACAGGAGAAAGAAGGTTTCTCTCAGCACTTAGCATGCCTTTTCTTTTTCTGTTCAAATTTGCATTAGGATTGCCACTACAAGAGTGTTTTAGGTACTTGTTCACGAGAAACGCGCTAAAAAACTGAGCGTTTTTATTCTTAGAAGCTCAAGTCATAATTGTCTAGATCATGAAAGTAGTAACTCACTGAAATCTGTGTTTGACTTTCAATGCTGAATCCACTTTATTAAAATGTTTAGAAACATCTTTAATGTGTGGCAAGCTTTTAGTCTTAAAACCTTGCACAAACTAATCAGTTCTCTAACAGACGAAAATAGGGTTTTCAGCACTTGCATGCTTTCTTTATGTTTTCATACATTGCTTAGTTTGTAGACACGAACAGAGTGTTACTGTTCAACAGAAAAGCGCTATGCTGAGCGTTTTCATGCTCTATAAGCTCAATCATTAATGTCATGATCATTAAAGTAGCTCGTAACTCAACTGAATCTGTTTTGTCTACAATGCTAAAAAACACTCTTTTTAAGATGTTAGACAACATCTTTAAAACGGGCAAGCTTTAGTCTTAAACATTTGCACAAACTATTCAATCTCTAACAGAGAAAGGAGTTTTATCAGCCCTTGCTTGTTCTCTTTCTGTTCATTTGCTTAGTTTTGCAATACTAACAGAGTGTTACATGTTCACAGAAGCGCTAAACTGAGGCGTTTTATGCTTAGAAGAGCTCAAAATTATGTGGATCAGATCATGCAAAAGTAGTAACTCACTGAAATCTGTTTTTCATACAATGCTAAAAATCACTTCATTTAAGATGTTCTGGAAACATCTTTAATGTGGGCCAAGCTTTAGTCTTAACCTTGCACAAACATCATTCTCTAACAGAGAATTAGGTTTTTTTCAGCACTTGCATGCTTTTCTTTCTGGGGGGGTTTGAGGCACCACACATTGAGCTTAGTTGCACTAACAGTAGATGTTAACTGTTCACAGAATAAGCTAGGCTAAATCTGGCGGTTTATGCTTAGAAGCTCAAACATATGTGCAAGATCATGGAAAGTAGTAAACTCACGAAATCTGTTTTTCTGTCAATCGCTAAAACCCTTTACACTTAATTTAAGATGTTAGAAACAATCTTTAATGTGGGCAAGCTTTTAGTCACTTAAACTTTGCACAAACTATCAATCGTCTAACAGAAGAAAGGAGGTTTTCAGCACTTGTATGCTTTCTTTCTGTTCATTTTGCATTTAGTGGCACTAACAGTCGTGTTACTGTTGCACAGAAAGCGGCTAAAACTGAGCGTGTTTATTCTTAGAAGCTCAAACATAATCTGATCATAAAAAGATCATAAAGTAGAACCAACAATGATATATGTTTTTATCTTCAACGGCTAAAAGACAGGATCATTAAGATGTCATAGAAAACATCTGATATAATGATGGCGCTAAGCTTTAGTCTTAACTTTTTGGCTCACCAAAACTATCATGGTCCTCTTAAATCAGGATGAGAAGTTTGTGAAAGCACTTGTAGGCCTATCTTTCTGGTTAATGTATGTATAGTTGCACAAACAGCAGTGTTTTCTCGTAACACCAGAAGCGATAACTAAGAAAAAAAAACTAGATAAAATGCGGACTTCTGCTTAGAAGTTTGAAACTTAGGTTCATGATCAGAATCAACGTTGTTAACTCACTGAAATATGTTTTTCTTTACCTCTAAAAACACCTCATTTAAGATGTTAGAAACCTTCTTTAATGTGGGCAACTTTAGTCTTAAACGTTGCACAAACTATCATTCTCTATACAGATGATAGGAGTTTTTCAGCACTTGCATGCTTTCTTTCTGTTCATTTGCTTAGTTGCACTAACAGAGTGTTACTGTTCACAAAAGCGCTAAAACTGAGCGTTTTATGCTTAGAATCTCAAACATATGTTCATGATCATAAAAGTAGTAACTCACTGAAATCTGTTTCTTGTTATTGCTAAAACATTTCATTTAAAGATGTTAGAAACAGCTTTAATGTGGGCAAGCTTTAGTCTTAACTTTGCACAAACTATCATTCTCTAACAGAGAAAGATGGTTTTCAGCACTTGCTTGCTTTCTTTCTGTTCATTTGCTTAGTTGCACTTACAGAGTATTATTGTTCACAGAAAGCGCTAAACTGAGCGTTTTATGCTTAGAAGCTCAAACTTATGATCATGATCATAAAATTAGTAACTCACTGAAATCTGTTTTTCTACAATGCTAAAACACTTCATTTAAGATGTTAGAAACATCTTTAATGTGGGCAAGCTTTAGTCTTAACTTTGCACAAACTATCATTTTCTTACAGAGAAAGAAGGTTTTCAGCACTTGCATGCTTTCTTTCTGTTCATTTGCTTAGTTGCACTAACAGAGTGTTACTGTTCACAGAAAGCGCTAAACTGAGCGTTTTATGCTTAAAATCTCAAACATATGTTCATGATCATAAAATTAGTAACTCACTGAAATCTGTTTTTTTACAATGCGAAAACACTTCATTTAAGATGTTAGAAACATCTTTAATGTGGGCAAGCTTTAGTCCTAACTTTGCACAAACTATCATTCTCTAACAGAGAAAGAAGGTTATTTTCAGCACTTGCATGCTTTCTTTCAGTTCATTTGCTTAGTTGCACTAACAGAGTGTTACTGTTCACAGAAAGCGCTAAACTGAGCGTTTTATCCTTAGAAGCTCAAACATATGTGCAAGATCATGAAAGTAGTATCTCACTGAAATCTGTTTTTCTACAATGGTAAAACACTTCATTTAAGATGTTAGAAACATCTTTAATGTGGGCAAGCTTGAGTCATAAAAGCCAAATAAACACAAATTTTGAGTTCATCCGTAAGACTGTTTTAATCCCTCTAGACCCTAGACCTCTCGCACCAACTTAACATGGCGCAATAGATAAGAGGCCGGTACTTACTGGTTTTTCAGCTACGGCTCCTTTCTCTGGCGATCCGTTTCCTCGCTGTGCATAGATTTGCTCTTGAGCTTTGCACTAACATAAGAGTGTTACATGTTCCGCTAGGAGAGCCAAGGGCGCTAAACTGAGCGAGCGTGTATTCTTAGAAGCTCAAACATATCCGCAAGATCAGGAAAAAGTAGCGGGGGGGGGAAATCTGTTTTCTTCAAATGGGAAAACACCGTCATGGGGGGGGAAAAAAAAGAGGGGAATGGGGGGAGGAAAAAAGAAGGGGAAGGGGGGGAAAAGAGGAAGAAAGAAAAGAGAAAGGAGGGGGGAAAGGAAGGGCGGGGCAAGGCGGCGGGCGGGGGCGGGGCAGGAGGGGCCCGAAAAAGAAGTGTTTCTGTACACAGAAAGCGCAAAGCTAAGCACAACTGACTTATGCTTATAAGTTCAAGCTCACAGTTCAAGTTCCTGCTCAAACACTTTGTTAACTCAAACTGAATCCTGTTTTTCTCCAAATGCTAAAAACACTTCATTTAAAGATGTTAGAAACAAGCTTTAATGTAGAGCAAGCGGTTTACTCCTAACTTTGCACACCACTATCAGTCTCTCAACAGAGAAGAAAGGAGGTTTTCAGCCCTTGTGACCTTTCTTTCTGTTCATTTGCTTAGTTGCCCTTACTAGAGTGGTACTGTTAACAGAAGCGAGCGTAAACTGAGCGTTTTTTGCTTAGAAGCTCAATCATAAGTGCATTTCACATACAACTAGCATGCTCACTGAAAACTGTGGTTCTGCATTGACTGAATCAATTTTATTTAAAGCTGTTAGAAACATCTTTAATGTGGGCAAGCTTTAGTCTTAAATTGGGGGGCACAAAACAACCAAATCTCAACACATATGAACGCATATTTTCGGCACTTGCATGCTTTCTTTCTGTTTTTTTGCTTAGTTTGCACTGACAGAGTGTGACTGTTCAACAGAAACGCTATGGCTGAGCCGTTTTATGCTTAGAATCTCAATCATAAGTTCATGATCATAAAAGTAGTAACTCACTGAAAACTCTGTTTTTCATTCAATGCTTAAACAAAACTTCAGTTAAAGAGGTTAGAACACATCTTTAATCTGGGCACGCTGTTAGTCTTAACTTTGCACAAATAAAAACTATCATTCTCTAACAAGGAGAAAGGGAGGTTTGCCGCACGTTGCATGCTTTCTTTCTGTTAATTTGCTTATTTGGACTAACAGAGTGTTACTGTTCACAGAAACACTTTGCTGAGCGTTTTATGCTTAGATCTCAACTTAAGTTCATGATCATAAAAAGTAGTAACTCACTGAAATCTGTTTTTTCTTACAAGACTAAAACACTTTCAGTTTAACATGTTAAGAAACCATCTTTAATTGTGTGCAAGCTTTTGTTCTGAACTTTGCACCAACTATTCCATTCTCTAACAGAGGAAGAGGTTTTCAGCCCTTGCATGCTTTCTTTACTGTTCATTTGCTTAGTTGCACTAAACAGAGTGTTACTGTTCCCAGAAAGCGCTAAACACTGAGCGTTTTAATTCTTATGCCGCTCAATCAGATGTTCATATATTCATTGAACTAGCATTCACTGGAAAACTGTTGTTCTTCATTCCTGAATCATTTTATTTAAATATGTTTCAAAAAAGTCTTTAATGTGTGCACAGCTTTACTCTAAAACTGTGCACACACTATCATTCTCTAACCGGAAAGGGTTTCAGCACTTGCATGCTTTCTTTCCTGTTCATTTGCTTAGTTGCATTAACAGAGTGTTACTGTTACAGAAAAGCGCTCTAGCTGAGCGTTTCTGCTTAGAAGTGGTTCATACTTAGTTGCAAGATCATAAAAACTTGTAAACTCAACTTGAAATCTGTTCTTTCTTCATTGCTAAAACATTTGATGTTACGATGTTAGAAACCTCTTTAAAACGTGGGCAACTTTACTCTTAAACTTGGCGGACAATACTATCATACTCTGGACAGAGAAAGGAGGTTTTCCAGCCACTTGCATGCTTTCTTTCGGTTCATATTCTTAGTTCCACCTACCAGAGTCGTTTACGGTTCACAGAAAGCGCTAAACTGAGCCGTTTTATGGCTTAGAAAGCCCAAACATATGTGCAAGATCCTGAAAGTAGTAACTCACTGATATCTGTTCTTCTACAATGATAAAACACTTTCAATTAAGCTGGTAGACACATCTTTACCGGGGCAAGCTTTGATAGCTCAACTTTGTGCACAATAGTAATTCTCTAACAGAGAAAGGAGGTTTCAGCACTTGCTTCTTTCTTTCTTTCTGTTCATGAAAAATTGCTAGCTTTCACTAACGAGTGTTTACTGGACTAGAAAGCGCTAACTAAAGCTGAGCGTTTTATGCTTAGAAGCCCATACCTTAAGTGCACAGATCATAAAATTTGTCAACGCAACTGAATATCTGTTTTTTCTGCAAATGATCACACATTTCATTAAAAGATGTTAGAAACCGAACCTGTTAATGTGGTCAAGCTTTAGTCTTAACTTTGCACAAACCTATCATATCTCTAAAGAGAAAGAAGGATTTCAGAACTTGTGACTTTCTTTATGTTCATGGTGCTTAGTTTGAGTACAGAGTGTCCTGTACACAGAATGCGATAAACTAAGCGACTATGACTTAGAAGCTCATACTTAAGTTCATGCTTAATAAACTTGGCATGCTCACTGAAAACTGTTGTTCGCATTTGCTGAATATTTTTTTAAAGATGTTAGAAAACCCCTTTAATGGGGGCCAGCTTAGGTCTTTTTAACTGTGCACAAAACTATCATTCTCAAACAGAGAAAGAATAGTTGGCAGCCCCTTGTGACCTTGGATCTTTTCTGGTCAATTTGCGTAGTTGCATTACAGAGTGTTACTGTTCACAGGAACGCATGATGTGAGCGTTGTATGCTTAGAAGCTCAATCATAAGTTCATATTCTAGAAAACTAGCATTCACTGGAAACTGTGTTCTGACACATTGCTAAATCAATTTTTTTAAAAATGTTAGGAACATCTTTAATGTGGGCAAGCTTTAGTTCCGTAATTGCAAAAACTATCATTCTCAACCAGGAGAAAGGATATTTTTGAGCAGCCCTTCGGCTTTCTTTGATGTTCATTTGCTTATTTGCACTAAACAGAGTGTTACTGTTAACAGATAGAAAACGCTATGCTGAGGCCGTTAATTCTTAGAAGCTATAATAATGTTCATGATCATTAAAAAGTAGTACCGCACTGAAATCGGTTTTTCTTCAATGCTTAACACAATTCAGTTAAAATGTTAGAAACATCATTTATGTGGGCAAGCCTTTTGTCTTAACTTTGCACAAAACTATCATTCGCTAACAGAGAGGAGGAGTTTCAGCCCTTTGGCATGCTTTCTTTCTGTTTCATTTGCTTAGTGGCACTAACAGGAGTGTTACTCTGTTCACAAGAAACGCGCTATGCGTGAATCGTTTTAGGCTTGGAAGGCTCAATCATGTGTTCATGAGCATAAACTAGCATCTCACTGACAACTGTTTGTCCCTGCATTGCTGAATCACTTTATTTAAAGATGTTAGAAACATCTTTAAGGTGTGCAAGCTTTAGTCTTAAATTTGCAACAAACTATCTTCCTCAAACAGAGGAAAGGATATTTTCAGCCCTTGCATGCTTTCGTCTTTCTGGTCATTTTGCTTAGTTGCACTAACAGATTGTTGACTGTTCTCAGAAAGCGCTAACACTGAGCGTTTTTATTCTTAGAAGCTCAATCTGACGGGCATGATCATGAAACGTAGTAACTCACGGAAATCTGATGTTGCTTCAATGCTAAACACATTTCATTTTAAGATGTTAGAAACATCTATTAAATGTGGGCAAGCTTTAGTCTTAACTTGGCACAAACTATTATCATTCTCTAACCGAGAAGAGGAGGTTTTCAGCACTGGTGGCCTTTCTTGCTGTTCATTTGCTTAGTTGCACTAACAGAGTGTTACTGTTCAAAGAAAGCGATAAAACTAAGCGACTTATGCTTAGAAGACAAAACTTTAAGGTGCATAATCATGAAACTAGTTACTCACTGACATCGGTTTTTTTTTCCATTGCTCAAACACTTCATTAAATATGTTTAGAAACAGATCTTTAAAGTGGGCAAGCTTTACTCCTTACTTTGGCCCATAAATCAGTCTCAAACAGAGAACGATAGGTTTTCAGCATCTTGCAATTGCCTTTCTTTCTGTTCATTTGCTTAGTTCCACTAACAGAGTGTTGACTGTTCACAGAGGAGCGCTAAAACTGAGCGTTTTATGCTTAGAATGCCCAACATCATGTGGGCAACAGAATCATGAAAGTAGTAGTAACCACTGATATCTGTGTTTTTCTACAATGATTTAAAAACACTCGATTATGAGATGTTAGAAACATGTTTAATGTGGGCAAGCTTTAGTCTTAACATTGCACAAACTATCATTCTATAACAGAGAAAGGAGGTTTGTTCAGCACTTGTCATGCTTTCTTCTGCCCCGTTCATTTGCCTTAGTTGCAATAACAGAGATGTTAACTGCTCACAAGAAACGCTATGCTGAGCGTTTGATGCTGAGAAGTTCATACTTTTATGTGCAAGATCAGAAACTTGTAACTCACGACATCTGTACTTGTTTACTACAATTCTCAAAGATTTTCATTTAAAGCTGGGTTAGAAGAACAACCTTTTAACGTGAGGTCAAGCTTTAGTCTTAACTTTTGCACCATAAATCATTTTCTCTACAGAGAAAGGAGGAAATCTCAGCACTTGTGGCCTTTTCTTTTCTGTTCTGTTTGCTTCGTTGCACCTTACAGAGTTTTACGGTTCACAGAAACGCGATAGCTGAGGCGTTTCTTATGCTTAGAAAGCTCAATCATCTGTCCATATTCATAGAACTAAGCATCTCACTGAATACAGTGTTCTTCATTGGCTGGAATCACTTTATTTAAATATGTTAGAAACATCTTTAAGGTGGGCAAGCTTTTGTCCTTAACTATTGCACAAAACTATCAATCTCAACAGAGAAAGGAGGTGTGCAGCCCTTGCATGATGATTTCTTTCTGTTCATTTTTGCTTAGTACTGTCACTAACAGAGTGTTTAGGTTCACAGAAAGCGATAAACTGAGTGGTTTTAATTCGTAGAAGCTAAAACTTATGTGCAAGGATATGAACGTAGTAACCTCACTGAAATCTGTTTTTCTACAACTGCAAATCAATACATATTTAATATGTTAGAAACATCTTTAAAGTGGGCAAGCTTTTTGTCCTAACTTTGCACAAAGTATCATTCTCTAACAGAGAAGGAGAAAAAAAAATGAATAATTTTTCTGTATTTTTTTTTTTCACATTTTTTTTCACATTTTTTTTTTTTTCTTTTGTTTTTTATTTTTTTTTTTTTTTTTTTTTCTTAAATAATTTTTTTTTTTCTTTTTTTTTTTTTCCTTTTTTTTTTGTTTTCATTTTTTGTTTAATTTTTTTTTTTTTGCTTTTTTTTTTTTGGATTTTTTTTTGAAAGTTTGCATTTTTGTCCATATTTTTTTTAAAGATTTTGGGTTTTTTCTTTTTTTTTTTTTTCATTATTTCTTTTTTCTTTTGTTTTTTTTTTTTTTTTTTTTGATGTCATTTTTCTCCATTTTTTTTTATTTTTTGCTTTTTTCCACTTTCCAGACATTGCTGCATGTGCTTTCGTTCATGTGCTTAGTTTCACTAACAGAGTGTTACTGTTCACAGACTATGTGCTTAGTTTCACTAACAGAGTGTTACTCCTTGCAGCTCTTTCCTTTGCTGTCAGTTGCTTAGTTCACTGACACGTGAGACTGTTCATACGAAAGCTGTGTTTTTGTACAAGGCATAAAAAATTCTTAGCATCTCAAACAATGTTAGCAAGATCATGAACGTAGGGAGCACCTCACGAAATCTGTTTTTCTACAATGCTAATACATCATTTTATATGTTAGAAAGGCTTAATGTTCGAGCAAGCTTGCAGGATTAACTTCTGCACAAACTATTAAGTTCCCTCTAACAGAGTGGTTTCTGGTCCACAGACGTCGATAAACTAAGAGTTTTTTCATGCTTAGAAGTTCAAACTTAGGTTTCTGATCATAAACGTAGTAACTCACTGAAATGTTTTTTTCTGCATTGCTCAAACATTTCATTTAACGATGTTAGAAACATCTTTAACGTGGGCAAGCGTTAGTCTTAACTTTGCACAAACATAAAGCAATTCTCGAACAGAGAAAGGGATGTTTTCAGCACTTGCATCTTTCTTTCTGTTCATCTTTTGCTTATTTCCATAAAACAGAGTGTTACTGTTCACAGAAAGCGCGAAACTGAGCGTTTTATGCTTAGAAGCTCAAAAAATACTGTGCCAGATCATGAAAATATTAAACTTCAATGATAGTCTGGTTTTCCTACATGAGAAAACACTTTCATATTTACGACTGTTTAGTAAACATTCTTTAACGTGGGCAAGCTTTTAGTCTTAACTTTGCACATACTATCATTCTCTAACAGAGATGAGTTCTTCAACACTTGCATCTTGTCTTTCAGTTTCATTGGCTTAGATCCACTAAGCGATTATGACGTTCACAGAAAGCGCTAACTGAGCGTTTTATGCCTAGAAGCCCCCACTATGTGCAAGATCATGAACTTGTAACTCACTGATATCTGTTTTTCTGCGTTGATCAAACACTTCATTTAAAGCATGTTCGAAACACCTTTAAATGGGGGCCAAGCTTTAGTCTTAATCTTGCAACAAACTATTCATTCTCTAACAGAGGAAAAGAAAGGATTTCAGCATGTGTGACCTTGTCTTTCTGTCATTTGCTTGTGCATGTACACGAGTGTTACTGTGCACATAAGAGAAAGCAAAGCCGAGCTTTTAAGCTTAGACGTTCAATCTTAAGTTCATTATTCACGAAAACTTGCACCCTCTACTGGAAATCTGTGTTTCTGCGTTGCTCAAACATTTCTTTAAAGATGGTGGAAACATCTTTAATGGGGGCAAGCTTAGTCTTAAATTTGCCACAAAACTCGTCAATCTCAACCAGAGAAGAATATTTTCAGCACTTGGAGCTTGATTGCTTTCTGTTCAGTGTGCTTCGTTGCACAATCAGAGGGGGTTCCTGTTCACAGAAAACGCTTATGCTTGCGTTTTATGCTTATAAGCTCAATCATAAGTTCATGATCTAAAGTAGTAACTCACTGGAATCTGTTTTTCTTCAATGCTAAAAACACTCATTTAAGATTGTTAGAAACCACAGCTTTAAGGTGGCGGCACGCTTTTGTCTTCAACTTTGCACCAAACGATCATTCTCTAACGGAGAAAGGAGGTTTTCAGCCCTTGCATGCTTTCCTTCTGTTCATTTGCTTAGTTGCACTAACAGCGTGATGCGGTTCACAGAAAGCGCTAAACGACGTTTTAGGCCTTAGCAGCTCAACATATGTCAAATCAGGACATTTAGTAACTCACGAAATCGTTTTGTCACAATGCTAATACATTCATTTAATTTTAGAACATCTTTAATGGTGGGCAAGCATTTAGTCCTTATTACTTTGCACAAACTATCTTCTCTAACGAGAGGTGTTTCGTGTACACCGACGAGATCAACTAGCGACTTAGGCGTAGAAGTTAATACTAGGTTCCTGATCATCAAACTTGTAACTCACGAACTTTTTTTGCATTCTCCACTTTCCTTTAAAGGATGTTAGAAACATCTTTAATGTGGGCAAGCTTTATTCTTAGCTTTTGCACGCACTCTTCCATTCTCTAAACAGAGTGTTCGTGTAACAGCAGACGCATAAAAACTAAGCGAATTATGCTTAGAAGTTACCCTAACTTAGTGTCACTGATCACCACAACTTGTAACTCACTTGAAATTGTTTTTGTTTTTTTTTTTTTTTTTTTAAGTTATTAATTTTTTTTTTTTTTTTTGTTTTTTTTTTTTTTGTTTTTTTTTTTCCTCAAACACGTTCATTTTAGATGGTTAGAAACATCTTAACGTTTTGAGCTTTACTCTTAACTTTGCACACACATTCATTCCTCCTACATAGACGGAGGTTGTTTCAGCACTTGCATGCTGTTCCTTTTCGCTTAATTTTCCTTATTTCCACTAAAGTCGTAACTTTGCATAAACTTCTTTCTAACAGAGTTTCTGTACACAGACGCGAAAACTGGAGCGTGAGACTTATGACTTAGAAGCCCATAAATAGGGTCATGATCATGAAACTATGTAACTCACTGCATATCTGTTTTTTTGCATTGATCAAACACTTCATTTAAGGGTGTTAAGAAAAATCTTTAATGTGGGCAAGCTTTACTCTTAAACTTTGAAGCACAACTAGCCATTCTGTAACAGAGAAAGAATTAATTTTCCGCACTTGCATGCTTTTCCTTTCTGTTCATTTGCTTATTGCCTAACAGAGGGGTTACGGTTCACAGAAAGCGCTAAGCTGAGCGTTTTTATTCTTTAGCAGCCGCAACGTGATGTGCAAGATCATAAAGTCAGTAACTCACTGAAATCTTTTTCTACAAATGCTATTCATTCATTTATAAGTTTGAAACACTTTTAATGTGGGCGCTTTATCCTTAACTTTGCATAAACTATCATTCTCATAACAGAGCGGTTCTTTACACAGACGCGAATCACTATGCGACTTAGGCTTAGAAGTTCATACTTATGTTCATGATCATAAAACTTGTAACTCACTGAAATCTGTTTTGCATTGCGGAAACATTTCATTTAAGATGTAAAGAACATCTTTATGGGGCAAGCACTTTTTACTATTACACACTTTGCAAACACACTATCATTCTCTACACATAGAAAAGAAGGATTTCAGCACTTGTGACCTTTCTTTCTGTTTCATTTGCTTAGTTGCACTTACAGAGTGTTACTGTTCCCAGAAAGCGCTAAACTGAGCGTTTTATGCTTTAGACAAGCTCATCATATGTGCAAGATTATTAACCTCGTAATTCACCCTGAAAACTGTGTTCTCTACAATGCTGAATCAATTTTATATAAGCTATTAGAAAACATCCTTTAACGTGGGCAAGCTGTAGGATCGTAAAATTTGCACAAACTATCAATCCAAAACAGAGAGAGAATATTATTCTAGCACTTGCATGCCTTCTTTCTGTTCATTTGCTTAGTTGCAATAAACAGAGTGTTTCTGTACAAAGGAAGTGATATGCTAAGCGACTTATGCTTTAGAAGATCAATCCTAGGTTCATGATCATAAAAACTTGTAACTCACTGAAATCTGTTTTTTTGCCAAAAAAAAAAATTGCTAAAAACATTTCATTTTAAAGATGTTAAAACATCTTAATGTGTGCAAGCTGTAGTCTTAAATTTGCAACCAAATCTCATTCTCTAAACAGAGAACAGGATATTTTTCCAGCACTTGCATGCTCTCTTTCTGTTCATTTGCATAGTGCACTACTAACAGATTGTTAACGGTCACAGAAAACGCTATGCTGAGGCGTTTTATGCTTATAAACTCAATTCATATGTTCCTTATCAATAAAAGGGAGTAACTCACTGAAATCTGTTTTTTCTCAATGCTAAAACACTTCATTTAAGAAGTTAGAAACATCTTTATGTGGGCAAGCTTTAGTCTTAACTTTGCACAAACTATCATTCTCTAACAGAGAAAGGAGGTTTTCAGCCATTCTGCTTGCTTTCTTTTTGTTCATTTGCTTAGTTGCACTAAAACAGAGTGTTGCTGTTCACAGAAGCCGCTAAACTGAGCGTTTTATGCTTAGAAGCTCAAACTTATGTTTAATAGCATAATAAAACTAGCTAACTCACTGAAATCTGTTTCTTCTTTACAGATGCTAAAAAACATTGTTCATTAAAGATGTTAGTAAACATCTTTAATGTGGGCAAGCTTTTTCTCTCTTAATCTTTGCACACAAACCTATCATTTCTCTCAACAGAGAAGAAAGGAAGGAAAGAATATTTTTCCGCACTTGCATGCACTTTCTTTCTGTTCATTTTGCCTTAGTGTGCACGAAAACAGAGTGTTACTGTTCACAGAAAGCGCTATGATGAGCGTTTTTATCTCTTAGAAGCTCAAACATATGTAGCAAGATCATGAAAGTAGTAATCACTGAAATCTGTTTTTCTACAATGCTAAATCATTTGATGTTTAAAATGTTAGAAACATCATCTTAATGTGGGCAAGCTTTTAGTCTTAACTTTGCACAAAAACTATCAGTCTCTAACGAGTGTTTTCGTAAAGACGGTGTTCTAAGCGACTTATGCATGAAGTTTCTACTTAAGTTTTCATGATCCATAAAACTTGTAACTAACAGAACTGTTACTTTGCATTGCTCCAAACCTTTCATTTAAAGATTTCGAACCATCTTAATGTGGCATGCTTGACTCTTAACTTGGCACACAGACTATCATTCTCTAACATCAGAAAAGGTTTTCAGCACATTGCATGCTTTTCTAGACTGTTTTTGCTTAGTTTTTGCCTAACAGGTGTTACTTTCACAGATGTTAGAAACGAGCTTTTACGCTTAAAGCCCAAACTTTGCAAGAGTCATTAAATTTGTAACTCACTGATATCTTTTTTTAACAATGATAAAACAGGTCATTTAGCATGTTGAAACTTCATTATTCTGGGCAGCTTTAAGTCTTACTTGCACAAACAGAGGGTCTCTTACTGTTCGATCTGTAAAGACCAGCGACTTAATCTGAGCGTTTTATGATGTTAGAAGCTCAAACATATTGTGACAAGATCATGAAAGTAGTAACTCACTGAACTCTGTTTTTTCTACATTGCTAAACACTTCATTTAAAGATGTTAGAAACATCTTTAATGTGGGCAAGCTTTAGTTTTAACTTTGCTCAAACTATCATTCTCTAACAGAGTAAAGGAGGTTTTCCAGCACGTTTCTGTTCTGACTCTGGCTTTCTTTCTGTTCATTTGCTTAGTTGCACTCGCTTTCAGAGGCGTGTGTACTGTTCACAGAAACGCTATGCTGAGCGTTTATGCTTAGCAAGCTCAAAACTATTAAGATAAGGATCAAGAAAGTAGTAAACTCACTGAAATCTGTTTTTTACAATGCTAAAACACTTCATTAAGATGTTAGAAACATCTTAATGTGGGCAAGCCTTTAGTCTTAACTTTGCACAAACTATCATTCTCTAACAGAGAAAGAAGAAAGGAGGTTTTCAGCACCTTGCATGCTTTCTTTCTGTTCATTTGCTTAGTTGCACTAACAGAGTGTTACTGTTCACAGAAAGCGCTAACCTGAGCGTTTTATTCTTAGCAGCTCAAACATATGTGCAAGGATCATTAAAAGTAGTAAACTCACTGAAATCTGTTTTCTCTGCATTGCTAATAACTTTTATTTAAAGATGTTAGAAACATCTTTAATGTGGACAAGCTTGAGGTCTTTGTCTTAACTTTGCACAAACTATCAATTCTCAACGAGGAAAGAAAATGGTTTTCAGCACTTGCTTGCTTTCTTCATGTTTCATGGCCTAGTTGCACTTACAGCGTGTTACTGCTCACAGAAAGCGCTTTAAAACTGAGCGTTTTTATGCTTCTTAGACGGCTCAAACATATGTGCATTTTCAAGATCATGAAAGTAGTACACTCACTGAAATCTGTTTTTCTGCATTGCTAAAACACTTTCATTAAAGATGTTAGAAACATCTTTAATGTGGGCAAGGCTTTAGTCTTAACTTTGTACAAACTATCATTCTCTAGCAGAGAAAGAAGGTTTTCAGCACTTGCATGCTTTCTTTCTGTTCATTTGCTTAGTTGCCACTAACAGAGTGTTACTGTTCACAGAAAGCGCTAAACTGAGCGTTTTATGCTTAGAAGCTCAAAATATGTCTCATCAAAGATAAAAGTAGTAACTCACTGAAATCTGTTTTTCTTCAATGCTAAAACACTTCATTTAAAATGTTAGAAACATCTTTAATGTGGGCAAGCTTTTTGCTTAACTGTGCACAACACTATCATTCTCTAACAGAGAACAGAACGCGGTTTTCAGATACTTGGTGGTCCTTTCTTTCTGTTCATTTGCTTAGTTGCACTCAGAGAGTGTTTCTGTGTACAAAAGACGCATATTAAACTGTAGCTTATTTTATGTTTAGAAGTTCAAACGTTCATGGTCATGATCATAAAACTAGTAAACTCACTGAAAATCTGTTTTCGTTCATTGCTTAAAACACTTCATTTAAAGATGTTAGAAACATTCCTTTAATGTGGGCAAGCTTTAGTACTCACTGAAACTTTGCACAAACTATCATTCTCTAACAGTTGAAAGAAGGTTCATTGGGCAAGCACTTGTCGCTTTCTTAACTGTTCATTTAGCTTAGTTTGCACTATAACAGAGTGTTTCTGTACACAGAAGCGATAAAATAAGCGACTTATGCTTAGAAGTTCAAACTTAGGTTCATGATCATAAACAACTAGTAACTCACTGAAATCTGTGTTTTCCTGCATTGCTGAAAACATTTCATTTAAAGATGTTAGAAACAATCTTTAACGTGGGCAAGATTTAGTCTTAACTTTGCACAAACTATCATTCTCTAACAGAGAAAGGGAGTTTTTCAGCACGTGCATGCTTTATTTCTGTTCATTTGCTTAGTTGCATAAACAGAGTGTTACTGTTCACTGAAAGCGCTAAACTGAGCGTTTTATTCTTAGAAGCTCAAACATAAGTGCAAGATCATGAAAGTAGTAACTCACTGAAATCTGTTTTTCCTACAATGCTAAAACACTTCATTTAAGATGGTAGAAACATCTTTAATGTGGGCAAGCTTTAGTCTTAACTTTGCACCAAACTATCATTCTATAACAGAGAAAGGAGGTTTTCAGCACTTGTTGCGCTTTCTTTCTGTTCATTTGCTCTTAGTTGCACTAACACAGAGGTTCCTGTACACACAAAAACGCTATGCTGAGCGTTTTATGCTTAGAACTCAAACAAATAGCACAGCTGTTCATGATCATTAAAAGTTGGTAAACTCACTGAAATCTGTTTTTCTACAATGCTCAAACACTTCATTTAAATATGTTAGAAACATCTTTAATGTGGGCAAGCTTTAGTCTTAACTTTGCACAAACAGATCATTTCTCTAACAGAGAAAGGAGGTTTTCAGCACTTGCATGCTTTCTTTCTGTTCATTTGCTTAGTTGCACTAACAGAGTGTTACTGTATCACAGAAGAGCGCTTCCCTGAAACTGAGCGTTTTATGCTTAGAAGCTCAAACATGATTCATAAAAGTAGTAACTCACTGAAATATGTTTTTCTTTACTGCTAAAACACTTCATTTAAGAATGTTAGAAACATCTTTAATGTGGGCAAGCTTTAGTCTTAACTTTGCACAAAACCTATCATCTCTAACAGAGAAAGGAGTTTTTCAGCACTTGCCATGCTTCTTCTTTCTGGTCTCATTTGCTTAGTTGCACCAACAGAGTGTTACTGGTCACCGAAAGCGCTTAAACTGAGCGTTTTATGCTTAGAAGCTCAAACATATGTGCAGATCAGAAGTAGTAGTCAACTCACTGAAATCGGTTTTTCTACAATGCTAAAACACTTCATTAAGCATGTTAGAAACCTCTTTAATGGGGCAAGCTTTAGTCTTAACTTTGGCACAAAATCATCTCAACAGAGAAAGAAGGTTTTCAGCCCTTGCATGCTTTCTTGGCTGTTCATTTGCTTAGTTGCACCTACTAACAGAGTGTTTCTGTTCACAGAAAGCGCTAAACTGAGCGTTTTATGCTTAGAAAGCTCAAACATAAGTTCATGATCATATAAAGTACTAACTCACTGAAATCTGTTTTTCTTCAATGCTAAACATTTCATTTAAGATGTTAGAAACATCTTTAATGTGGGGCAAGCTTTTGTCCTTAACTTTGCACAAACTATCATTCTCTAACAGTTTTCAGCACTTGCTGGCCTTTTTTCTGTGTCACTTAGTTTGCACTAACACGAGTGTTTATGCCGTCCACACAGAAGCAATAAACTAAGCGCCCTTAGCTTAGACGTTCAAACATAGGTGCAGATCATAAAAGTACGGTAACTCACTGAAAATCTGTTTTTCTGCACATGCTGTAAAACATTTCATTTAAGATGTTAGAAACCTTTAATGTGGGCAAGCTTTATTCTTAACTTTGCCCAAACTATCATTCTCTAACAGAGAAAGAGTGGATTTCAGCCCTTGTATGCTTTCTTTCTGTTCATTTGCTTAGTTTCACAAAAAGAGTGTTTCTGTTCGCAGAAATCGCTAACCTGAGCGTTTTATGCTTAGAAGCTTCAAACATATGTTCATAGATCATGAAAGTATATCTCACTGAAATGCGTGTTATTTCTGCAATGCTGAAACATTTGGGGGGTTTAAACCAGATGCTTAGAAACATCTTTAATGTGGGCAAGCCCTTTAGTCTTAACTTTGCACAAAACTATCATTCTCAAACAGAGAAAAAAGATTTTTTCAGCACTTCCATGCTTTCTTTCTGTTCATTTGCTTAGTTGCCACTAACAGAGTGTTTACTGTTCACAGAAAGCGCTAAACTGAGCGTTTTATGCTTAGAAAGCTTCAAACATAGGTTCATGATCATCATGAAAGTAGTAACTCACTGAAATCTGTTTTTCTGTCAATGCTAAAACACTTCAAGTTGTTAGAATGCAGCTTTTAATGTGGGCAAGCTTTAGTCTTAACTTTGCACACTAACTATCATTTCTCTAACGAGAAAGAGAGGTTTCAGCACTTGCCATGCTTTCGTATCTGTTCATTTGCTTAGTTTGCACTAACAGATGTTACTGTTCAACAGAAAGCGCTATGCTGAGCGTTTTTACTGCTTAGAAGCTCAATTATGATCCTGCTCAAAAAGTCTCTAACTCACCTGTAAATCTGTTTTTCTTCGTTGCTTCAACTACCTTCATTTTAAGATGTTGAAACCTCTTTATGTGGGCAAGCTTTTGTCTTAACTTTGGCACAAACTATCATTCCACTACCAGCGACAGAAGCTGATTTTCGCCACTTGCCTGCTTCTTTCTGCCTTGCTTAGAAGCATTACAGAACATTACCGTGCACAGGAAGCTACACTGACGTTTTTATGCTTAGAAAGGCCCCCCCCCCCCCCCTCAAACACTGTTCATATTCCTAAAACTCACGCAACTCACTGCTGAATCTGTGTTTGCAATTGCTGAAACATTTTATTAAAGATGTTAGAAAGCATCTTTAATGTGCTGCAAGTCTTTCAGTTTAATTTTTCGCACACACTATCATTCTCTAACAGAGAAAGAAAAGGTTTTTCAGCCCCTTGCATGCTTTTTCTGTTCATTTGCTTAGTGCACTTAACAGAGTATTACGTACCAGAAAGCGCTAAACTGAGCGTTTATTGCTTAGAACCTCAAACATATGTGCAAGATCATGAAAGTAGTAACTCACTGAAATCTGGTTTTTCTACAATGCTACAACATTTAATTTGAGATGTTAGAAAACATACTTTAACGTGGGCCAAGCTTTAAGTCCTAAACTGAGCGTTTTATGTTTTTATTTTAAAGAGTATGTTGGTTTTCAGCACTTGCATGCTTTCCTTCTTTCTGTTCATGTGCTTAGGTGCACTAATAACAGAGTGTTACTGTTCACACAGAAAAGCGCTAAACTGAGCCGTTTTATGCTTAGAAGCTCAAACATATTTCAAAGATTCATGAAAGTAGTAACTCACTGAAATCTGTTTTTCTTCAATGCTAATAAACACTTCATTTAAAGATGTGTAGAAAACATCTTTAATGTGGGCAAGCTTTTAGTCTTAACTTTGCACAACTATCATTCTCCCTAACAGAGAAAGGCGTTTTTAAGCACTTGCATGCTTTCTTTCTGTTCATTTGCTTAGATTGCACTAACAGAGTGTGTACTGCTTCACAGTAATGCCGCTAAACTGACGAGTTTAAGGCTTAGCAAGCTCGCTCTTCTAAGTTCATGATCATGCAAACTTGTCAAACTCATCCTGAAATCTGTTGTTCTGCCTTGCTAAAACACTTGTTACTTTAAGATGTTAGAAACAGTCTTTAATGTGCCTCTTGCAAGCTTTAGCTGTCTTAACTTTGCACAAACTATCATTCTGTAACAGCAGAAGGAGGTGTTCAGCACTTGCATGCTTTCTTTCTGTTCATTTGCTTAGTTGCACTAACAGAGTGTTACTGTTCACAGAAAGCGCTAAACTGACTCGACCGTTGTATGCTTAGAAAGCCTCAAACATATGTTGCAAGATCATGAAAGTAGTAATTCTCACGGAAATCTGTGTTCTACATTTGCTACTTTACCTTTCTATTTAAGTGTGTTAGAACACATTCGCTTTAATGCTAGGGAAAGCTTTAGTCTTAACTTTTTTGTGCACAAACTATCATTCCTCGAAACAGGGTCATAAAGAGGGTTTTCAGCACTTGTGCCTGCGTTCTTCTGTTCAGTTTGCTTCGTTGCCATCTAACAGAGTGTTACTGTTCACAGGAAAGCGCTAAACTGAGCGTTTTATTGTTAGAAGCTCAAAAATAGTTCATGATCATTAAAAGTAGTAACTCACTGAAATCTGTTTTTTATGCAATGCTAAAACATTTTCATTTAAGATGTTAGATACATTATTCATGTGGGCAAGCTTTAGTCTTAACTTTGCACAAAATATCATTCTCTAACAGAGAAAGGAGGTTTTCAGCACTTGCAATGCTTTCTTTCTGTTCACTTCTTAGTTGCACTAACAGAGTGTTTCTGTTCACAGACGCGCTAAACTGAGCGTTTTATGCTTAGAAGCTCAAACATATGTGCATGATCATGAAAGTAGTAACTCACTGAAATCTGTTTTTCTTCAATTTTCAAACACTTCATTTAAGATGTTAGAAACATCTTTAATGTGGGCAATCTTTAGTCTTAACTTTGCACAAACTATCATTCTCTAACAGAGAAAGGAGGTTTTCAGCATTTGCATGGCTTTCTTTCTGTTCATTTGCTTAGTTGGCACTTAAGAGAGTGTTACTGTTCACAGAAAGCGATATACTGAGCGCCTTTATGCTTAGAAGCCCTCAAACATATGTGCCAAGATCATGAAAGTAGTAACTCACTGAAATCTGTTTTCTACAATGCTAAAACACTTCATTTAATGTGTTAGAAACATCTTTAATGTGGGCAAGCTTTAGTCTTAACTTTGCACAAACTATCATTCTCTAACAGAGAAAGGAGGGTTTCAGCATTTGCATGGCTTTCTTTCTTTTCATTTGCTTAGTTGCACTTACAGAGTGTTACTGTTCACAGAAACGCTAAACTGAGCGTTTTATTCTTAGAAGCTCAAACATATGTTCACAGATCATAAAAGTAGTAACTCACTGAAATCTGTTTTTTTACAATGCGAAAACACTTCATTTAAGATGTTAGAAACATCTTTAATTTGGGCAAGGTTTAGTCTTAACTTTGCACAAACTATCATTCCTCTAACAAGCGAAAGGAGGTTTTCAGCACTTGTATTGTTTTCTTTCTGTTCATTTGCTTAGTTGCACTAACAGAGTTTTACTGTTCACAGAAAGCGCTAAACTGAGCGTTTTATGCTAGATGCTCAAACATAAGTGCATAGATCATGAAAGGAGTAACTCACTGAAATCTGGTTTTCTACAATGCTAAAACACTTCATTTAAGATGTTAGAAACATCTTTAATGTGGGAAAGCTTTAGTCTTAACTTTGCACAAACTATCATTCTCTAACAGAGAAATTAGGTTTTCAGCACTTGCATGCTTTCTATCTGTTCATTTGCTTAGTTGCACTAACAGAGTGTTACTGTTCACAGAAAGCGCTAAACTGAGCGTTTTATGCTTAGATGCTCAAACATGTTCATGATCATAAAAGTAGGTAACTCACTGAAATCTGTTTTCTGCATTGCTGAAACTTTTCATTTAAAGATGTTAGAAACATCTTTAACGTTGGGCAAGCTTTAGTCTTACCTTTGCACAAACTATTATTCTCTAACAGAGAGAGAAGGTTTCAGCACTTGTGGCTGCTTTCTGTAACATTTGCTTAGTTGGCACTACAGAGTGTTGACTGTTCACAGAAGAAAGCGCATAAACTGACAAGTTTTATGCTTAGAAGTTCAAAATATGTTCATTATCATTAAAACTAGTAACTCACTGAAATCTGTTTTCTGCATTGATAAAACATTTCATATATGATGTTAGAAACATCTTTAATGTGGGCAAGCTTTAGTCTTAATTTTGTACAAACTATCATTCTCTAACAGAGAAAGAAGGTTTTCTGCACTTGTGGCCTTTCTTTCTGTTCATTTGCTTAGTTGCACTAACAGAGTGTTACTGTTCACAGAAAGAGCGAACTAAACTGAGCGTTTTATGCTTAGAAGTTCAAACATATGTTCATGATCATAAAACTAGCATCTCACTGGAAATCTGTTTTTGCATTGCTGAAAACATTGCATTTAAGATGTTAGAAACATCTTTAATGTGGGCAAGCTTTAGTCTTAAAATTTGCACAAAACTATCAGTCACTATAACAGAGAAAGAAGGTTTTTCAGCACTTGCATGCTTTCTTTCTGTTCATTTGCTTAGTTGGACTAACAGAGGTGTTACTGTTCACAGAAACGCTAAACTGAGCGTTTTAGCTTAGAAGCTCAAAATATAATGTTCATGATCATAAAACTAAAACTCACTGAAATCTGTTCTGCATTGCTGAAACATTTCATTTAAGATGTTAGAAACATCTTTGTTTTGGTTAATGTTTGGTCTTAACTTTTGCACAAACTATCAGTTCTCTAACAGAGAAAGAAGGTTTTCAGCCCTTGCATGCTTTCTTTCTGTTCATTTGCTTAGTTGCACTAACAGAATGTTACTGTTCACAGAAAGCGCTAAACTGAGCGTTTTATGCTTAGAAGCTCAAACATATTTCATGATCATCAAAAAGTTAGTAACTCACTGAAATCTGGTTTTTCTGCCACTACAATGCTAATACATTTTATTTATGATGTTAGAAACACCTTTAATGTGGGCAAGCTTTAGTCTTAACTTTGCACAAACTATCATTCTCTAACAGAGAAAGAAGGTTTTCAGCACTTTTGTGGCTTTCTTTCTGTTCATTTGCTTAGTTGCACTAACAGATGGTTACTGTTCAGAAGCGCTAAAACTGAGCGTTTTATGCTAGAAGCTCAAACTATATTCATGATCATAAAAGTAGTAACTCACTGAAATCTGTTTTCTGCATTGCTGAATAATATTTCATTTAAGATGTTTAGAAACATCTTTAATGTTGGGCAAGCTTTAGTCTTAACTTTGCACAAACTATCAGTCTCTTAACAGAGAAAGAAGGTTTTCAGCACTTGTGCTGGCCTTTCTTCTGTTCATTTGCTTAGTTTGCACTAACAGAGTGTTTCTGTTCAGAACGCGGTGTAAATGAGCGTTTTATTCTTAGAAACTGAGCGTTTTCATGATCCTTAAAAGAAGTCGTCTCAAATATATGTTCATGGATCATAAAACTAGTAACTCACTGAAATCTTAATGTTTTCTGCTTTAGTCTTAATTTGCAAGTATGTCATTCTCTGTTAGAAAAGAATCTTTCATGCACTGGCAAGCTTTATTCTTAACTGTGCAAATAATCAGTTGCTCTAACAGAGAAAGAAGCTTTGCCAGCACTTGTGGCCTTTCTTTCTGTTCATTTTGCATAGTTGCACTAAACAGAGTGTTTCTGTTCACAGAATCGCTAAACTGAGCGTTTTTTTCTGCTTAGAGCTCAAACATATGTTCATGATCATGATAAACTAGTATCCTCACTGAAATCTGTTTTTCTGCACGCAGATAAAAATTCAAGATGTTAGAAACATCTTTAACTTGGGCAAGCTTTAGTTTTAACTTTGTAAAATCTATCATTATTCTACAGACAGAGAAAGCAGGTTTTTCAGCACTACCTTGGGTTTCATTCTTTCATTGCTTAGTTGCCACTTAACTGATGTTTCTCTGTTCCAAGAAGCGCTAAACTGAGCATTTTATGTTAGAAGCTCAAACACATGTCATGCTTCATAACTATAGTAACTCACTGAAATCTGTGTTTAGAGTGACGAAATTCATTAGACGTTAGAAACACTTAATGTGGGCAAGCTTTAGTCTTAAGTTATCTGCAGGCTTAAAATTCTGTTCATGTTGGTAAACATCTTTAGTGTGGGCGTTTGCCGATCATTCTCTAACAGAGAAAGAAGGTTTTCAGCACTTGTCATCCTTTCTTTCTGTTCACTTTGCTTAGTTGCTCTAACAGAGTGTTTCTGTTCACAGAAGGGCTAACCTGAGCGTTTTATGCCTAGATGCTCAACCATATCTTCATGATCATAAAACTAGTAACTCACTAAAATCTGTTTTCTGCATTGCATAAAATATTTCATGTTAAGATGTTAGAAACATCTTAATGTGGGCAAGCTTTAGTCTTAACTGTTGTACAAATCATCCGTTTCTCGACAGAGAAAGAAGGTTTTCAGCACTTGCCGGCTTCTTTCTGATTCACTTTGCTTAGTTGCACTAACAGAGTGTTTGAAAAGCCTATGCCGTTTTATGAAGCGCTCAAACTTGAGTTCGTTTTATGCCAGAACTCAAATCTGTTATTCGTCAATGCTAAAGACTTCAAAGACTGTGTGTGTCATCAGCATTGTCAAAATAACGCCGACACGGATGTACACAACTGCCTAAACGCCTTGCTAGTGGATGCCATGATAATTACAGAGAAAGATCGCTCTTTACCGTGGTCGTTTCTCAGATGCACGCTTCAAACAAAACAGTCAGTGAAGACGAAGAAGATGAATGACGTGTTTTCCGGTGCCTGTTTTATAGTCGCACCGGTAGTGACGTTAGGCTGTCGCCGGCCAACTCGTTGGTGTTTTTTCATTTGTATGCTTCAGACACGGGTCACGACGAGGTGTTCCCCATAGCGACCCCTAGAGGACGCAGTTCGAAGTTCCCTTGAAAGGGAACTAGTAACTCACTGAAATCTGTTTTCTGCATTGCAGAAACATTCCATTTCATATGTCAGAAACACCTTTAATGTGGGCAAGCTTTATTCTTAACTTTGTACAAACTATCATTCTCTAACAGAGAAAGAATGTTTTCAGCACTTGAGGGCTTTCTTTCTGTTCATTTGCTTAGTTGCACTAAGAGACTGTTTCTGTTCACAGAAGCGCTTAACTGAGCGTTTTATGCTTAGATGCTCAAACGTAAGTTCATGATCAGAAAACTAGTAACTCACTGAAATCTGTTTTCTGCATTGCAAAAACATTTCAATTAAGATGTTAGAAACACCTTTAATGTGGGCAAGCTTTAGTCTTTAACTTTGTACTAACCATCATAATCTGACAGAGAAAGAAGGTTTTCAGCACTTTTGGGCTTTCTTTCTGTTCATTTGCTTAGTTGCACTAACAGTGTGCTTCTGTTCACAGAAGCGCTAAACTGAGCGTTTTATGCTTAGAAGCTCAAACATAAGTTCATGATCATAAAACTAGTAACTCACTGAAATCTGTTTTCTTCATTACGGAACCATTCCATTTCATATGTGAGAAACACCTTTAATGTGGGCAAGCTTTAGTCTTAACTTTGTACAAACTATCATTCTCTAACAGGGAAAGAATGTTTTCACCACTTTTGGGCTTTCTTTCTGTTCATTTGCTTAGTTGCACTAACAGAGTGTTTCTGTTCACAGAAGCGCTAAACTGTGTATTTTATGCTTAGATGCTCAAACATAAGTTCATGATCAGAAAACTAGTAACTCACTGAAATCTGTTTTCTGCATTGCAAAAACATTCCATTTCATATGTCAGAAACACCTTTAATGTGGGCAAGCTTTAGTCTTAACTTTGTACAAACTATCATTCTCTAACAGAGAAAGAAGGTTTTCAGCACTTTTGGGCTTTCTTTCTGTTCATTTGCTAAGTTGCACTAACAGAGTGCTTCTTTTCACAGAAGCACTAAACTGAGCGTTTTATGCTTAGAAGCTCAAACATAAGTTCATGATTATAAAACTAGTAACTCACTGAAATCTGTTTTCTGCATTGCTAAAAACATTCCTTTTCATATGTTAGAAACACCTTTAATGTGGGCAAGCTTTAGTTTTTTCTTTGTTCAAACTATCATTCTCTAACAGAGAAAGAAGGTTCCCCTTCAGGAACTCGAGCTGCGTCCGAAAACGCTATGGGAACGCCCTTCAGCGTGACCGGCTCTGAATAACATGTGTAATCAGTCCCATGAATGGGCGAGACGTCATAGGCGGTGACGTAGCGACCAGGAAGCTATAAAAGCACGTGAGGTGTAGCGAGCATCAGCTTTTTGTCATTCAGTGAAGCTCTGTGTGTGTGTCAGTCGCTATTATTTCTTATTTAGTGTTGTTTGTTCACTGATAAGCTCCATTATATCAAACTTCAGTCAAGGAAGTTTTTTGGGCTAAAGCAGGCAGCGTTCAGGCTGTGTGTTTCCCTGCCCTAGAGAGAAAAATATATTGGGGTAGGGACACACGAAGTGTGTTGTCTGCTTGAGAGCGAAGCACGCAGAATCAGCTCTCGAAAAAAAGGGAGATGACGGACCGCGATGCGACCGTCTGGTACTGCTTTGTTTCACTCTCAGAAGGCTCTCTTTGAGGAGGGAGTCTTCACTAGCGTTTCCCGCGGTGCCGGTCCTGTTTTCGCCGAGGTGGAGGAGTGGCTGTGCTCGCGGGGTTCGCTTTCACGGCGCCCGCTCTCGGGGTTTCAGAAGCCCGTGTTGTGGTCCTTCCCCCCGCTTAGAGAGGGCGCGACACTCCGCCTGTCTTTCTCAGAGGAGATTGACACGGAGGGCGTCGATGAGCTCGCAGTTGCGTAAACATCAGTTGCACAAACATCAGTTACACAAGCATATTATGCCTAATATTATAAACGAGCAGCATTAATGAGGAGCGTTGCTCGCGTGGTCGGCTCTCGTAAAAAATAAGGGGGCTGATTGTGTTTCTCCGCTCTTGCCGGGCACGCTCCGAGGAGTGTGTCCTTGCTTGTAATCTTGTGATTCCGGTCCTTAGAAAATCTAGAGCTCGTTTCGAGGCTCGGAAGCCCGCGCTAAAAAGAAAAAGCGGTTTCTTCCCCCTCGGACTGTGAACTCGTTGCTGCAGCTATTTATTTCCGAGGAGATTAATATTGTTTGTGTGACTAAGCGGCTCGCGCGCTGCTGAGGCAACGCGTGTATTACATTTTCAGTTTTTGATGTAATCTTACCACACCAGACCATGTTTACTCGTTTGGTTGTTTGGCTCCATTTAATAATGAGGAATTAAATGAGGCATTTGTCTGACTATGAGAAGTTAGATATAGAATTTTTGGATTCTTGAAATGACTCTTACCACACCAGACCATGTATACTCTTCTGGGTGTTTAGCTGCATTTAATTCTGAGGAATTAAATTCAGTATTTATCTGACTATGAGAAGTTAGATATGTCACTTTCGGTTTTCGATATGAATTGTATCACACCAGACCGTGTTTACTCGTCTGATTGTTTGATTGCATTTGATTCTGAGGAATATAATGACATTTACCTCACTTTGAGAAGTTAGATATACAGGAGCTCTCGGGATAAAATATTTGAGTAAGAACACGTTTACCTCTCTTCCTCGCCGATTCCTCCTAGGCGGTCAGCAGGGGCTGCTGGGCGGAGCAGTCCCAACCTATCGTGTTCAAGCTCCTCATTCTAGGGGTGTCACTTCTCGTACTCCGTAGAGTCTAGAGTCAGAGTGGCGCTCCCAGGCCAAAGGCTTCTAGCGAAAAACGGTTCTGCGGACCGTCATTTTCGCTGGATAGCCTTCGTCGTAACGTCCTGATGCCTAAGGCCTAGGACTTTTTGAGGGCCTGCTCCCTCTGGTGAAGAGCGGTGTACTCCGCATTACATGGTGTCTATCCTGCATCCTGCCAAGTGTGCTTCATTGGGTCCTGCCCCGAGCAGGCTGTGGTCGAGTCTTCCTAGCAGATGACGTGGGTCTGAGGACCGTCATTTTTAATAGGAGACTTCAGCAATGAGAGTCCTGATGCTGTGTCTCAGGACCTTGGAGGGCAGGCCCCTCTGGGGAAGAGCGGTGTACACCGCATTACACGGTGCCCGTCTCTCCTCAGTGCCCTCAGGAGATCGATCTGCCAACCCTGCCGGTGTTCCAGGGCGCAGCGGTCTCCGGCGAGCGCTTCTCTGTTACTGCCCGGAAATGTAGCGGTGCTTAGAGGCTTGTGACCTCCACGGAGGTCTCTTGAGCAGCTAGTTCAGCTGCCCCCTGCTGGTTCGCTGCATCAAGGCACTGAGCCAGCAGCTGTGATTACACCAGAGGTCAGTCTCGAGAGACTGGTTCCCTTAGTAGACTATTTAGCAGCGTGAAAACTACTGCCAAACATGTCTCAGTGGGTCCTGCACACTGTAGTGAGAGGCCACAGAATCCAGTTCGGTTCTCCTTTGCCTCAATTCAACGGGGCTTTTTTCACCCTGGTGGGCCCCGAAGCAGGCTCTGGTAATGGAACAGAAGTAGACACTCTCAGAGGACTGAGGCCATCGAGGTGGTCCCTCCTCGCGTAGTGGTGTCCGGGTCCTACAGCCAGTACTTCACCGTTCCGAGGAAGGATGAAGGGATGAAGGGGACTGAAGTTCAGCACGCTCTCACTCAAACAGGCTGTATCTCAGATCAAGTCTGAGGACTGGTGTCACGATCAATCTAGAAAGATGCATACTCCATCTTTGAACTTGTTTGGAGGTTGATGAAGTTGGGTTTTTTGGGGGCAAAAGCCTACTAATACCGGTTCATCCTTTGGCCTTGCATTCTCACCCCACACTTTCACGACTCAAGCACATGGTGCGATGATTGGTTGATATTAGCTCAATCAGACTGGATGGCGGTTCGGCATCGAGATGTCGTTCTCGCTCACACGAAAGACCTGGGGTTAAGACTTAATGCCATGAAAGGTGTGCTTTCTCCAGTACAGAGAACCACTTATCTGGGCATGGTGTGGGATTCGACCACGGTGCAGGCACAGATGTCTCCTGTTCAGATCGAGTCGATCTTCACCGCCGTTGCGAGAGTAAGAGAGGGCCGGTCACTCACTGTCAAGCAGTCCTAGACTGCTGGGTCTGATAGCAGCTGTGTCCAACGTGAGACCTCTTGGCCTGCTGTACATGAGACCCCTACAGTGGTGGCTCAAGACCAAGGGGTTCTCCCCGAGGGGAAACCCGCTTCGCATACTCAAGGTCATGCAGGGGTCCTACGTGCCTTAGACATGTGGAGGAAATCTTGGTTCTTGTCTCAGGGCCCGGTGCTTGGAGCTCCTTGTTGCCGCGTGATGCTAGCGACGGATGCGTCCCTCACCGGCTGGGGTGCGGTCATGAGTGGCCACCCTGCCCGCGGTTTATGGAGGCATATAAACTGCCTGGAGATGCTGGCCATACTTCAAGCATTAAATCACTTTCTCCCAGACCTAAGAAGTCACCATGTGTTGGTGCGCACCGACAACACAACGGTGGTCTCTTATATCAACCACCTAGGGGTCTGTGCTCACGCCGTTTGTACAAACTAGCATACCAGATCCTTGTGTGGTCCCAGGGCGAACTCCTCTTGCTGAGAGCAGTTCACATTTCTGGGCATCTGAATATGGGAGCAGACCTCCTGTTGAGGCAGGGGCCGAGGCCGGGGGGAATGAAGGCTTCACCCCGAGATGGTGAAGCAGATATGGAGAATATTTGGTCAGGTGGATCTGTTTGCAACTCAGATGATATTGCACTGTTCCCTTTGGTTCTCTCTGACTCATCCGGCTCCACTGGGGCTGGATGCCATGGTGCAGACTTGGGCGAGGCTTTGTCTGTACGCTTATTCCCCGATCGCTCTGCACCCAGGAGTTCTGCTGAGAGTACGCTGGGACGAGGTCCATCTTCTAATAGTAGCCCCGTTCTGCCCGGGCCGAGTATATTTCTTGGATCTGATTTCTCTCCTCGACGGCGCTCCATGGGAGATTCCCGTCAGGAGGGATCTCCTCTCATAGGCGGAGGGCACGATATTCCACCCCCGCCCGGAGCTATGGAAGTTATGGGTGTGGCCCCTGAGGGGGCACATCTCATAGCTTCTGGTCTCTCAACTGAGGTTGCTGAGACCATCCTCCAATCCAGAACTCCATCCACGAGGAAACTATACTCCTTGAGGTGGAAACCTTTCACCTCCTTGTGCGAAGACTGCCAGCTCGACCCAGTTAATTGCCCAGTTGGTACAGTTCTGGAGTTCCTGCAGGCCCTTCTCTCTGCAGGGTTGACCCACTCCACCCTGAAGGTCTACGTGGCGGCCATTGTGGCCTACCGCGCCCCTCTTGGTGGCCATTCAGTGGGCAGACACCCTCTGGTTACATGTTTCCTCTGCGGTGCGCTGAGGCTGAGGCCTCCGGCCAGAAGAAGCTTATGCTAAGCGGTTGATCAGGATGCTATCCTAAAACCTTGAGTCCTCTGATCTCCCTTCACCATTGGGAGTATGGAGTATGGTGGCCTCCAAGGCCTTCTTGTCAGGTGTGTCTATGCAGGACATCTGCAATGCAGCTGGATGGTCCACGCCCCTCACGTTTGTCAGATTTTATGGTCTAGACCTGCGAGCCACTCCAGGCTCTTCTGTTCTCTCGCCTTAGCTGTGCTCCTCCTATACACACTAGGCAGGGATTTGCAAGTCTGGCGGCATGGGCATTCTCGTTCCCATAGCGTTTTCGGACGCAGCTCGAGTTCCTGAAGGGGAACGTCCCAAGTTACGTATGTAACCATGGTTCCCCGAAGGGAACGAGATGCTGCGTCTCAAGGCCATACTTCCGGCATCCCTGCCAGAGCTTGCTTCATTATTAGTAGCTGATGCTCGCTACACCTCACGTGCTTTTATAGCTTCCTGGTCGCTACGTCACCCGCCTATGACGTCTCGCCCATTCTTGGGACTGATTACACATGTTATTCAGAGCCGGTCACGCTGAAGGGCATTCCCATAGCGTTTTCGGACGCAGCGTCTCGTTCCCTTCGGGGAACCATGGTTACATACGTAACCTAGGACGTTTTCAGCACTTTTGGGCTTTCTTTCTGTTCATTTGCTTAGTTGCACTAACAGAGTGTTTGTTTTCACAGAAGCGCTAAACTGAGCGTTTTATGCTTAAAAGCTGAAACATAAGTTCATGATCAGAAAACTAGTAATTCACTGAAATCTGTTTTCTGCATTGCAAAAACATTTAATTTAAGATGTTAGAAACACCTTTAATGTGGGCAAGCTTTAGTCTTAACGTTGTACAAACTATCATTCTCTAACAGAGAAAGAATGTTTTCAGCACTTTTGGGCTTTCTTTCTGTTCATTTGCTTAGTTGCACTAACAGAGTGTTTCTGTTCACAGAAGCGCTAAACTGAGCATTTTATGCTTAGATGCTCAAACATAAGTTCATGATCAGAAAACTAGTAACTCACTGAAATCTGTTTTCTGCATTGCTAAAACATTCCATTTAAGATGTTAGAAACACCTTTAATGTGGGCAAGCTTTAGTCTTAACTTTGTAAAAACCATCATACTCTAACAGAGAAAGAAGGTTTTCAGCACTTTTGGGCTTTGTTTCTGTTCATTTGCTTAGTTGCACTTACAGAGTGTTTGTTTTCACAGAAGCGCTAAACTGAGCGTTTTATGCTTAAAAGCTGAAACATAAGTTCATGATCAGAAAACTAGTAATTCACTGAAATCTTATTTCTGCATTGCAAAAACATTTCATTTAAGATGTTAGAAACACCTTTAATGTGGGCAAGCTTTAGTCTTAACTTTGTACAAACCATCATTCTCTAACAGAGAAAGAAGGTTTTCAGCACTTTTGGGATTTCTTTCTGTTCATTTGCTTAGTTGCAGTAACAGAGTGCTTCTGTTCACAGAAGCGCTAAACTGAGCGTTTTATGCTTAGAAGCTCAAACATAAGTTCATGATCATAAAACTAGTAACTCACTGAAATCTGGTTTCTGCATTGCTAAAAACATTCCATTGCATATGTTAG
Source organism: Cyprinus carpio (assembly GCF_018340385.1). NCBI lineage: Eukaryota > Metazoa > Chordata > Actinopteri > Cypriniformes > Cyprinidae > Cyprinus > Cyprinus carpio. The sequence goes on along the minus strand of NC_056582.1, from coordinate 3,981,502 downwards.
AAACAACTTTAATGTGGGCAAGCTTTATTCTTAACTTTGTACAAACCATCATTCTCTAACAGAGAAAGAATGTTTTCAGCACTTGAGGGCTTTCTTTCTGTTCATTTGCTTATTTGCACTAACAGAGTGTTACTATTCACATAAGCGCTAAACTGAGCGTCTTATGCTTAGAAGCTCAAACATATGTTCAAGATCATAAAACTAGTAACTCACTGAAATCTCTTTACTCCATTGCTAAAAGATTTAATTTATGTTAGAAACACTAATGTGGGCAAGCTTTAGTCTTAACTTTGTAGAAACTATCATTCTCTAACAGAGAAAGAAGGTATTCAGCACTTGTGGGCTTTCTTTCTGTTCATTTGCTTAGTTGCACTAACAGAGTGTTACTATTCACGTAAGCGCCAAACTGAGCGTTTTATGCTTAGAAGCCCAAACATATGTTCATGATCATAAAACTAGTAACTCACTGAAATCTGTTTTCTGCATTGCTAAAACATTTCATGTAAGATGTTAGAAACATCTTTAATGTTGGCAAGCTTTAGTCTTAAGTTTGTACAAATTATAATTCTCTAACAGAGAGAGAAGGTTTTCAGCACTATTGGGCTTTCTTTCTGTTCATCTGCTTAGTTGCACTAACAGAGTGATACTGTTCACAGAAGCGCTAAACTGAGCGTTTTATGCTTAGAACATCAAACATAAGTTCATGATCATAAAATCAGTAACTCCCTGAAATCTGTTACTGCAACTAAGCAAATGAACAGAAAGAAATCCCAAAAGTGCTGAAAACCTTCTTTCTCTGTTAGAGAATGATGGTTTGTACAAAGTTAAGACTAAAGCTTGCCCACATTAAAGGTGTTTCTAACATCTTAAATGAAATGTTTAAGATGTTAGAAACACCTTTAAGCTTTAGTCTTAACTTTGAATCCGTTTTATTGGTCGATGCCTGGCCAATGAACAACGACAGCCAGTGCGACTTGGCATGCGGAAAAAAAACATTTTTATGCATGTGTATGCTTCATTGTTAAAACACTTTGACAATATTTTCATTAAATATCTTAACGGGATTTTATTGCAGTAAAAAAAAAATAGCAAATTCGTTTATTGGTTGGAGTCAGCCAATGAAATGGGACGTTTTTATGTATGCGATGACGTCACCTCATAGAGCAGATCGCGCCGTTTGGCGGTCAATGTAGCAGTCTGTCATCACGATGGAGGCATCAAGCAATCCCAGGGTAGGTTTTTCTTTTTAATAAATTAGGACAGTTTCAAAAATCAAATCATTATTATGTTTTCCTTGACTGATATGTATCACTGATGATGACTACTATCCACACAAAAATAACGTTTTGCCATTTGTTTAAATGTGGGTGCAAATGCTCAACATAATTTATTATTTAAGGCATTTTCTTTGATGTATCGTAATAAATGACGAGAAGGTGATAAGAACGCCAACGCGAAGTGTCACCATGTTATCACACTAAATGGGGTTTATTTTGAGACAATGGCCAATTGATTATGATGTTACATCCTGTTTATTACACGTTATAATGAAGTATTCCAGATTGCCGCGATGTGATCTTTTTACTAGCTACCACTCCCCATGCCTTTACCTATTGAAAATACTAAAGCTTAATACTACATAAAAAGCATTGTTAGATGATAGATGAATTGAAGGATTTACATTTTTTTTATTTTTTTTTATTATTGATATATTCATATCATCTTGCAGGAATTGTTGTTGAACCATTTATTACAACGGCTTTGCACACGTCTGTCACTTTGGCTGGAACGCATTCCTCTTGACATTGACTTCTTAGAATTTACGTGTTCTCAGGAGCTGGTCATTTTTAGTGCCATCTCAAATCAGATACCCATTCCAGATGAACTGTATGATGCACTTTATCAAGTACACCAGATAGCCATAAGAAATACTAACATGGATCCACACATCATGGTTTCCCAAGAGAGAGGAAAAAATGGCCGTCCACGGATTCTGATTTCTGAAGACTCTGTATCCCAACTGCTTACATTAGGATTGCCTGTGACATGTATTGCAAGGTTGCTAGGGGTGACCAAGTTTACAATTCATAGACACATGGTGGAATGGGGATCATCTGTGAAGGCAACCTACAGCAACATTGCAGATGCAGAGCTAGACTCACTTGTGGCAACAATCCACACAAGCAATCCGAATGCAGGTTACAGAATGATGATGGGTCTGCTGAGAGCACAAGGTCATCGGGTACAGTGGGATAGAGTTCGTTCTTCAATGCATCGAGTTGACACTGCAAGCATTGTTTCCAGGATGTCACATTTAGGATGTGTGGTTAGGAGGACATACTCTGTCCCCAGCCCAAAGTCCCTGATGCACATTGACACAAACCACAAGTTGATACGGTAAGTTAAGTAAACATTTTTTATTTTATTTTATTTAAGTATATATTGTATGCTCAGTTCAGCATATGTGACAGAAATATACTTTTTCAAGGTATAACATTGTGATATTTGGAGGCATCGATGGCTTCTCCAGGAAGGTAAAGATAAAGACACTGCTTACTTAGGCTAGAAGAGTGATGAATTAGTGAATGATAGTTATTTTGATTCTTAAACTTGTTAAAACATGCAACTTAAGTGGTATAATATTTTAAAGACTATTAACATGTTAATATGTAGAATACTTATTAAAAATTATTTTGTGTATTAATGTAGATAATGTACCTTGGTGTGTCAAATAACAATCTGGCTTCCACAACACTGTCTTTTTTCCATGAGGCAGTTCAGAAGTTTGGATTTTCACTGAGGTAAAAATTGGCCACTGGCAGTTGCTGCTTTTTTAAAATGTATTTTTTTGTATGAAATAAGCAAAATAGAGGCTTAAATTATTGTGATGCTAAAATCATTTTATATAAATCTGGAAGATTAGTAAACTATATGCTGTCGCATTATTTGTTACCAATATATTTTTTGCCAGGGTTCGGGGGGTGTTTATGGAGGGGAGAATGTAGATGTGGCCTGCCTTATGTTCTCTGTCCGAGGAACGGGGAGAAGTAGCTTCATTGCTGGTAAAAGTGTTCACAATCAGAGGTAAATTTTGATATAAGATGATATTTAACCCTTGTGCACTGATCATTTAGCATGTATATTGGGGCTGTTAAGATAGAGCCCTGTATTTAAGCTCTGGCCGGGCATCGGGCCAATTTTCATGTCATAGTTCAGACGTGGGCCGGGCCTGTATTAGGCTTCTCCTTATTTTTATATTTTAGACATCCATCAATTAGTGATGAAAAAAACTGTCAAGAGCGGCTCAAAGATGTTTATTGTCCTGCCAGCAGCAGCCTGTATGGTGCGAGCCGTCAGCGCCGCTGAACAGGGCCGGGTTTCCCAATAACGACTGATCTTTGAGCTTAAGAGCGTTTTCTACGATATCGTAAAAAGTATTGTTTCATGTGCAATTCCCAAAAGTTGCAGCCTTTATAATAAAATATTATTGTATAAATTACTTGGGCTTCTGTTAAAGTGCTGACCATGTTAAAATATTTTCCACTCCTTTGCTTAAAACAGAATTGAGCGATTGTGGCGGGGATGTGTTCACTGCGGTTACCTCCCACTTCTACCATGTTCTGCACCAGCTGGAAGAGGATGGGCATCTTGATCTGTCCAGCAGTCTTCACATCTTCTGCTGTCACTATGCCTTTATCCCACGGCTCCAAGTCCATCTCAATATATTTAGAGATGGATGGGACAACCATCCCCTTTCATCAGAGGGCAACCTCTCTCCTAATCAGCTGTGGCAACTGGGGCAGCAGTACCATTCAGAAGAGTGTGATGAGGTAGGCATGGTTTATTTTTTCCTTTTTTAATCTATTCTTATTCCCTTTTTTTTTCACTAATTTAATTTTTTTTTTTTTTTTTCACTAATTTTATCTTTTCTTACAGAATCTACAGATTCCACAAATTGACTGGGAAAGCAGCGGTCCTATCCCCAGTGACACAAATTCTGGCATCCAGGTTCCTGAAATTGAATGTCCACTGAGTTCTGAGGAACTTAATGAACTGATGAAAGTGCTCTAGTTATTGGATTCTATTGTACGGAATTCAAAATAGAGACACCAGCCACCATAGTCCAATGTTTACCGGGAGCCAGAGCACCTGATATCTTAGCAAATTTAAAAGTGCTGGCTAATGCTAAACGTAAACACAGTAAGATTGTTATTCACGCCGGTGCTAATGATGTTCGACTTCGCCAGTCGGAGATCACTAAAAATAACATTAAAGAGGTGTGTGAACTTGCAAGCATGATGTCAGACACTGTAATATGCTCTGGGCCCCTCCCTGCTTACCGTGGTGATGAGATACATAGCAGATTGTCATCACTCAATGGCTGGATGTCTAAGTGGTGCCCGCAGAATAACATAGGTTTCATAGACAATTGGACAAGCTTTTGGGGCAGACCTGACCTGTTGAAAAGAGATGGTCTTCATCCCTCCTGGGGTGGTGGCGCTCTTCTTTCTAGAAATATGGCACATAGTCTTAAAGTTTGTACTTGACTAACTGGGGCCCAGGTCAGGAAGCAGACAGACTGGCTAAACCGACCGTCTGCTAGCCGCCTCCAGTCACAGAAGTCAGTTAATTCTCAGCACATAGAGACTCTTTCACCTAGATATCACACTATAGAGACTGTGTCTGTTCCCGGGGCTAGAAAATACAAAAAACGTCCAAACCAATTTAAGAGTAACAATTTAACTGAGGTTCAACAAATAAAAAACAGATGCAATACGGATAAACAAATGATAAAGCTTGGCTTATTGAATATCAGGTCCCTTTCTACGAAAGCACTTTTTGTAAATAATATGATCACTGATCATAATCTAGATGCACTCTGTTTGACAGAAACCTGGCTAAAACCTGATGATTACATTATTTTAAATGAGTCTACACCCCAAGATTACTGTTATAAACGAGCCACGTCCAAAAGGTAAAGGGGGAGGTGTTGCTTCAATTTATAACAATGTTTTCAGGATTTCTCAGAGGGCAGGCTTCAAGTATAACTCGCTTGAAGTATTGGTGCTTAATATAACATTATCCAGAGAAACAAATGTTAATGATAAATCCCCTGTGATTTTTGTAGTGGCTAATGTATACAGGCCATACAGTACTTTATTAAAGAGTTTGCTGATTTACATCCGAGTTAGTGCTGGCTGCAGATAAAGTTTTAATTGTTGGTGATTTTAATATCCATGTTGATAATGAAAAAGATGCATTGGGATCAGCATTTATAGACATTCTGAAATCTATTGGGGTTAGACAACACGTCTCAGGACCTACTCATTGTCGAAATCATACTCTAGATTTAATACTGTCACATGGAATTTATGTTGATGGTGTTGAAATTATGCAGCCAAGCGATGATATCTTAGATCATTATTTAGTTTTGTGCAAACTTCATATAGCTTAAACTGTAAATTCTACTTCTTGTTACAAGTATGGTAGAACCATCACTTCTACCACAAAAGACTGCTTTGTAAGTAATCTTCCTGATGTATCCCAATTCCTTAGCATATCCAAAACCTCAGAACAACTTGATGATGTAACAAAAACTATGGACTCTCTTTTTTCTAGCATTTTAAATACAGTTGCTCCTTTACGCTTAAGGAAGGTTAAGGAAAACAGTCTGACACCGTGGTGTAATGAGCACACTCGCACCCTAAAGAGAGCAGCCCGGAAAATGGAGCGCAGCTGGAGGAAAACAAAACAAGAGGTATTTCGTATTGCTTGGAGGGAAAGTAACCTATCTTACAGAAAAACTGCTAAATCTGATGACTTTTCGTCCCTTTTAGAAGAAAACAAACATATTTATTCAATACAGTGGCAAAATTAACGAAAAATAAAGCATCAACAAGTGTTGACATTTCTCAACATCACAGCAGTAATGACTTTATGAACTACTTTACTTCTAAAGTCGATACTATTAGAGATAAAATTGTAACCATGCAGCCATCAGCTACAGTATCACTTCAGACAGTGCACTATAGATCCCCTGAGGAACAGTTCCACTCATTCTCTACTATAGGAGAGGAAGAATTGTATAAACTTGTTAAATCATCTAAACCAACAACATGTATGTTAGACCCTATTCCATCTAAGCTCCTAAAAGAGGTGCTTCCAGAAGTCATAGATCCTCTTCTGACTATTATTAATTCCTCATTGTTATGAGGGTATGTCCCCAAAAACCTTCAAACTGGCTGTTATTAAGCCTCTCATCAAAAAACCACAACTTGACCCCAAAGAACTAGTTAATTATAGACCGATCTCGAATCTCCCTTTTCTTTCCAAGATAATAGAAAAGGTAATATCCTCACAATTATACTCCTTCTTAGAGAAAATGGCATCTGTGAGGATTTCCAGTCAGGATTTAGACCGTATCATAGTACTGAGACTGCTCTCCTTAGAGTTACAAATGACCTGCTCTTATCATCTGATCGTGGTTGTATCTCTCTACTACTGCTATTGGATCTTAGTGCTGCGTTCGACACTCTTGACCACACTATTCTTTTGCATAGACTAGAACACTTTGTTGGCATTAATGGAAGTGCATTAGCATGGTTTAAATCATACTTATATGACCGCCATCAGTTCGTAGCAGTGAATGAAGAGGTATCATATCGTTCACAAGTGCAGTATGGAGTACCGCAAGGCTCAGTACTAGGGCCGTTACTCTTCACGCTTTACATGTTACCCTTGGGAGATATTAAATTAAATTAAATTAAATTAAAAATTAAATTTATGCATTTAGCAGATGCTTTTATCCAAAGCGACTTACAGTGCATTCAGGCTATCAATTTTTACCTATCATGTGTTCCCGGGGAATCAAACCCCCAACCTTGCGCTTTGTAACGCAATGCTCTACCACTTGAGCTACAGGAGCACTTATATATATATATAAGATATCATCAGGAAACAAGGTGTTAGCTTTCACTGTTATGCCGATGATACTCAGCTCTATATTTCTTCACGGCCCGGCGAAACATACCAATTTGAAAAACTAACGGAATGCATAGTCGATATAAAAAAAACTGGATGACGAGTAATTTCTTACTGCTAAATTCTGAAAAAACAGAGGTGTTAATTATAGGGCTTAAAAGCTCTGCATGACCTAGAACGCTGTCTAAGCCTTGATGGCTCCTCTGTCAATTCTTCGTCATCAGTTAGCTATTTGATAGCAACCTTTCCTTAGAAAGCCACGTTTCTAGCATTTGTAAAACTGCATTTTTCCATCTCAAAAATATATCTAAATTACGGTCTATGCTCTCAATGTCAAATGCAGAAATGTTAATCCATGCGTTTATGACCTCAAGGTTAGACTATTGTAATGCTCTATTGGGTGGTTGTTCTGCACGCTTAGTAAACAAACTCCAGTTAGTCCAGAATGCAGCAGCTAGAGTTCTTACTAGAACCAGGAAGTATGATCATATTAGCCCGGTTCTGTCAACACTGCACTGGCTCCCTATGATATGTTGTGTAGTTTTTAAGGGATTTGGACAAACGACCTATGTGATGGTTTTTTTTGGAGGTCAGTTTTTGAACGAGCTCTTGTTACATTATAGTCCTCCACGTCCATTCCGTTCTCAAAACTCTGGCAATTTGATAATTCCTAGAATATCAAAGTCAACTGCGGGCGGCAGATCCTTCTCCTTTTTAGCGCCTAAACTCTGGAATAACCTACCTAACATTGTTCGGGAGGCAGACACACTCTTGCAGTTTAAATCTAGATTAAAGACCCATCTCTTTAACCTGGCTTAGACATAACATACTAATACACTTCTAATATCCAAATCCGGAACACTTCCCGTAACACCCGATGTACTTGCTACATCGTTAGAAGAATGGCATCTACGCTCACAGTAGTCTGTTTCTCTCTTATTCCGAGGTCACCGTAGCCACCAGATCCAGTCTCTATCCAAGTCAGAGGGTCACTGCAGTCACCCGGATCCAGTCTGTATCCAGCCCAGATGGTGGATCAGAACCTAGAAAGGACCTCTACAGCCCTGAAAGACAGCGGAGACCAGGACAACTAGAGCCCCAGAGACAGATCCCCTGTAAAGACCTTGTCTCAGACGACCACCGGGACAAGACCACAGGAAACAGATGATTCTTCTGCACAATCTGACTTTGCTGCAGCCTGGAATTGAACTGCTGGTTTCGTCTGGCCAGAGGAGAACTGGCCCCCCAACTGAGCCTGTGTTTCTCCCAAGGTTTTTTTCCTCCATTCTGTCACTGATGGAGTTTTGGTTCCTTGCCGCTGTCGCCTCTGGCTTGCTTAGTTGGGACACTTCATTTACAGCGATATCGTTGACTTGATTTTCAAATTATTGCACAGATACTATTTAAACTGAACTGAGCTGCATGATGACATCACTGAATTTCAATGATGAACTGCCTTTAACTGTCATTTTGCATTATTGACACACTGTTTTCCTAATTAATGTTGTTCAGTTGCTTTGATGCAATATTTTTTGTTTAAAGCGCTATATAAATAAAGATGACTTGACTTGACTTGACTAAAGGTTGTTGTGGACCCAATGCAGCCATCAGGAAATTTTGGGGCAGATGTTTACATTGCTACACTGCAGTACATGCATAGTATTGGCTATATGTAAGACAGTGGAAATATCTTTGAGATAATTATTTGAACACATTTATATAAACAGTCTGGGTTATTTATTTACACAAAAGCATCATAATAAGTAAAACACTGCAACAGCTAAACATTCTAAAACGGTTCCTTTTACCTATTTTGACATTTACAGTAAAACAAACATGAAAATGTCTTAATGTCTGAAATTACTGTTTCACTTTGATATTTTCAATTTAAAGCAGTTTATGTAATTTTATACAAGGCCAAAACCAACATCACTAGTGGCAATACAGCTTTCTAGGTGTTTTTTGAAATGGTCATAAGTCGTGTAATGAGCTGGTAGACGAAGAATGCAAAAACAGGTGGAGGATGTAGGGCTTTCTGCCTGCACCACTTTCACCTGCATTTCCTTCATTGGTAGCTCCCAGCCCACCCAGAATTTGACAAGCTGTTTCAATTTACATTGATCAGCTGAAATGGAGCAGATATATGAAGAACATAAGTTATTAAAACACAAATTTTACAATACCTATGCAAGTTAATGTAAAGACCTGTTAAATATTCATCAATGATGCAAACAGAAAAGATTTGTCTGTATATGGATTTGTTTCAGTAACAAGCAGCTCAATTGCTAGTTTTGCTATTAGTAAAGTACAAAACAACATACCAGTCTCCACAAACTTCCTAAGGTACCCTGAAATTCTGCACTGGGTGGTAAATGGGGGTTCATTGTCCCCCTCTTCATCTTCCATGGGCCAGATGATGTTGTTTAAGAGAACCTAATTATAATTTTAGTATTCAAAAAGGGCATATTTCACATGTATAAAACTAAGTAGGAATTAATGTTATGGTAATTAAAGTTGGTAGTTTAACTGAATAAATCACCTGTGTACTGCAGTCAGCCATTGACTTTCTTGGAAATATCACAGATGCCACATCAGGTCGGGCCTCCAATAACTGCCATACCATTGTCTCCTTCAGTCCTTGTCTGAGTTGTTTTACTTGTCGCCAGGTTCTTGTCAGCACCTGAATATGAAAGATACAATAATTTGGTGAATCCTATTTGAATGATCATTAATGTAATTAGCAAATAGGGGTTGCTTTCTGATTTAACAGTTTTTCACATTTGACTGATTTTCACATAAAGCCTAATTTAATGGTCTACTGCTGAACTTCTGCATATAGTTCAATTGCTTATAAAAGAAAAAAAAACAATTTAAAATTTATTTTAAGGTGTTCTGGTTACAGTTTAATTATAAATTTAAGTACCGAGTAATATTAATTAACTACATGTACTTACTACATGGTTAAGGTTAGGATTACGGTTACTTGCATGCGATTATGCATAATTTATTGTTATTATAATTGTAAGTACATGTAACATGTGTAACAAGGCCACCTTAAAATAAAGTCTTACCAAAAACACTTACTGCATGCTGAAGAAGATTGTGTAACAGCCAAGTGCGTTTGGTTGTAGTCAACACTGGAAGGTCCCAAGACATTGCCAGTTGGTTAATGGGTGCCTTTTGATCCTCAGTAAAATCATTCTTTGAATCACCTACAGCAAGCTGTATGAATAGTGAAAGAATACAATTAAATATACAAACACATTTACCTCTACCAATATGGCACCTACCAACCTACCATCTGTATTGTCTCCCTAATGTCGATGTCAGCCACATCTTCAATTGTGATGGTTGCTGTTTGTGGGGAGCCACCTAATAATACATGTACAATTGCTGGGCTCACACTTGCTAATGAAGGCCCACCATGGAGGAAAGAATTACCAATAATCCTGCCTGTCATCACAAACAAGTCACTCTGCAAAAGGACTAGGGAAGTAGATGGGATAAGGTGGTCAGCTTGCCCTTCAAATAACGCAGTTCCGTTTCCATTTCCTGTTTGTTAAGCAGGAAACCCAAAGCATTTTTTGTTTAGGTGACAATGTCTGTTAGTAAACTGATCACACAGTGCTTACAAAATGGTAACTGACATCTTTTTATAGACATCAGTTATTTTATTTTATTCTAAACATGTATGGCTGTGTTTCTGCTACAGATCGCAAAAAAAGCTATTTGCCAGAATAGTATGTGCTGTTTTCCATACAATGGTTCCAGAAAGATTTTGTGGCTTTAAAATGATAACAGATTTTTGTCCAAAACTATCCTATAAACAAGAAAGACAGCCATATGGGTTTTAAACAACAGGAGGGTAAGTAAAATATTGAAACTTTCTCTTTAATGTTGTTAAAATAACCTCCTTGATGATATTCCATGAAAGAACTAACCAACATTAAAGAGGAATCCATTCTGCAGCTTGTGCATCACCATGCTGAAAAAATGGCGCTGAACACCATCCCCAGTGGCAACGTCCCCCTAAAAAAAAAAAAATTAAAAATTGTAAACCGCTTTAAAATGTGTTAATAACAACATGTAAACAAGGTGTATCATTAAAAAGTGTAAATAATTAAAGGAATATAGTGTATGACAAAATACAATGGGACAGGATGTTTGGTTTCTTGTAATGACAAGATTTCATTATTAGTTACATTATTAAGTTTAATATTGTTATAGTACCTTCCAATCGGCATTGAAGAGGTCTAGTCCAATCAATTTTGGGGACCTTGTAAAAAATTTTATTCTCCCCTCCTGGTCCTCCATGTCTTCTCTAATATCAATTCTTACTTTCAGTGGGGGCTCGTCTTCTTTTTGTCGAAGTGTACACTGCCTGTACTGTATAGCTGGCCTTTCTGGAAGCTCAATCCTCTTCCAATCTGTGGCCAAAAAAACTCATGGTATGGTATCATGGAAATAATTTTTACATCAACTTTTTCATTCTGAGAGAATAAAACACACAAAATCAGTACCATCACACATTGAAGGTGCACTTTCAGCTGAAACTGATGGCCCAGGTGTTAAATGATCAGGATCAAGTTGGAAAGTAGTGCTTTGTAGTCTGGTACTGGTTTGGGATGGTAATGAGGCAGTTTCATCAACAGAATTTCCATCCATAATTGAGGGGAAAATCTCAGGGAAACTACAGTAAAATACATAAACATCCATTGCCCATCTAGGCTTTAAGGAACATTTGAAAACTAAACATTAGAATACATTTAAAATATGTAAATTGTGAGAATTGTTGCAGTATGATATCCCAAATTTGAGATTTTCAAAATTGCTCATTTGTTTCAACTCATTTGAACCAGAAATGCCATAATTCTTCTCTCTCTCTCTCCCTCTCTCTCTCTCTTTTTTTTTTTGGTAAAACAGTGACTGTATTTGTTGTGGACAGAAAAAGAAAATCTCTCCCTACTGTTCACAACTCTAACATTTCTACAGTACCTTTCTGCACATGTACTGGCATGGTAAGGCATCACTTCTGCAGAAAATTCTTCTCCACATATCGGACAGGCATCCTGAAGAATGAGACAGGCTCAATATGACATCAAACAGGTCTACAAGCAAACCATAAGCACATTGCTTATGATCTTATGACTAGGCACCAATCAGGTTTATTGTATAAAAACAGTATATGCTGACTTTACGAGAGAACCAGAAACAAACACAGACTAGCAGTAACAGTTAAAGTCAGTTTAAAAAATAAAATGTTTAAAGTTTAAAGTCATAAAAATGACCGGTGGTCAATCATTTAATATTGTACAAAAGGTCCTTTAATTTATTTATAACCAGAGTTAAATATATTCTCCGGATACATCCTCAATTTACCAATGACTGCATTAGCTTAAGTTTTGTCATCACTTTTTAACCAAGACAGTCTCTTACCAGACAAATTACATCTGACTTATGGCTCAGTCCATGGGCCTCTTCATTTTCTTTTTCCTTGTCAGATTCAGATTCTATCTGAAAAAAAAATAAAAATAATTCAGATTATATTTTTATTCTATCTGAAAAAGAGGCTCATTATAACTATGACATAAAGTTTCTTTATTGTAAAAGAGCATAACAGAAATACTTCAAGAATAATAGATGGCTATATTTAAGAAGATTTTCGGATTCAAGAAGTGTGACTGAGGGTAGCAGCTGAGCCCACCATATATACAGTAAGTGCATAAATGTGTGATAGCTGAAGAAACCTACACTGTAAAAACAAAAAAAAATGGAGAAAACTTAAATGTTTAAGGCAACCAGCTTCAGCAGATTTTTTGAGTTTTCTCAACTTTTGATTTTTTCATTTTTTACAGCACTGTAAAAAATAAAAAGTTGAGAACTTAAAAAGGTCAATGCCAGCTTCAGCAGATTTTTGACTTTTCTCAATTTGTTTTCAGTTTTATACAAACAAAAGTTGAGTAAACTCAAAAATTTACAAAAATAGGTTGAGAAAACTAAAAAAAATCAGGTTTTTTTAAAAAGTGTAACAGTACACCTGACCTGGGACATAAAATAGATAACTAACCAATTATCTATCAAGATCTGTTTTAAAGAATATACTTTTTCATTTTTTGTGAATGACACTGAAATATCACTTACCACATTATTACTTTGACAATCCTCAAGGGGACATGGCAGCAACTGAAATGGGACTGATATACCACATGTCATGCAGATGTTTTTGGGCATGTTATGAAATTCAGGTGCATTATATGGCAACGGGGTTATATCGATTTCTTCTTGGAGGGGGACGATGTAGATGACATTCTTCCCATTGTTAGAGGACGTCTTCAATATTTTTGCTGTGTAGCCGTGGGAATCCTGGGCCAGAGATGTTGTTTTCATTTGCCCACTGTCCCCTTTTAAATAGACATGTGAAAAACAATAACAATGTTGGTAAAAGGATAAAAAATATGTAAATGCATTTGGTATCATAAACTTACCTGAGGCTTTTTGGGGCAGCCAACCACCCCTTAAGTTTTGCAACTTTGGGTACTCCTGAAGAAGTACTTTGGTTATCTGGATATTAGAAGGCAGAAATACAAGTAAAATACTTTATGAAAACACAAATGGGAAAAATTGTTCCTCCTTTTTAAAAATTTAATAATACTAAAAACAATAATAATAAATAAATAAATACATAATAAATAATAAATAAATAAAACAATGTAAATAAAACAGGAACAAAAACTTGTAATTTCTTTTGTCCAAAACATATTTAAACATCAAGTTTTACACCATGGCTCACCTCAGTATGATCAGCATTGTCTGGAATATTTACAGTTCTTCTGCCTAGCCCTGCTTGTAAGAGAACTGTTTCATCTTTGGGAGTCTTTTGGGAGTTTTTGGACAGCAAGCAGAACTGGAATTCTAAGAACTTTACAGATGTAAGTTTTGCAGGTTCAGGTGCCATTTTTTTCATTCGTTTACGGCTTCCATGGTAAAGTGCTGGAAAAGCTCTTTAATAAAATAACAAAATATATGTGCAAATAAGCAAAGTTATTGTTATAAAATTAACTCTTGCAGGAACAGACCATTTGCAGTGTAGGCTAAAATAGAAGAAAACCTAACATATGATGTAAACTGTTATTAAATACAATATTATATAGATACAGTGTACAAATGTGGTTTTCACTGGCAACATTTAATGGACATCTTCAACCAAAACAACTCCCAGTGTACTAATTAGTGGTAGAATTCCCCTTTAACAACCTGGATTAAGAGCCCTGCTCAGGGCTGTATTGATGACAAATCACATATGGGTCTTTGTGGGGTTCATTTAATCCATTGATTACTAGCCCACATCTTTACCACATCACACCAACAAATTGCTATATACAAATATAGAATAAATATAATTCCCCCCCCATAATAAAATTTTTAACTATAGCTCAGAGTACACGATTCCTTACCTTTGCATTTCTTGCTGAACTGTGTTTGGCCTACTAACAGTCTGGCCAACCCCAAAGGAAGCACTAGTACCAGGCTTGGGATTTTCATGTGCTTGAGGGCTGCTATGCCTTCGGATGCAGCTAAGCAGATTCCTTACAGCACTTTCTATTTCTGAATTTTGCTCCTGTAGAAAGAAAACAATATAAGTTGCATTCACATAAAATGCAACAATAACAACATCAATAATAATAATTATTATTATTGTTATCAAGTAATAACCCACCCCCACATGCATGGTACAAAAAAAAATTCTACATGGGTCATGGAGTATCCTGTCTTATTTTTATTTTTATTTATTTATTTTTATCAATACTCACGATGTTTAAAAACACTGATAATATATATATATATATATATATATATATATATATGTGTGTATATATATATATATATATGTGTATATATATATATGTGTATATATATATATATATATATATATATATATATATATATATATACAGTATATAATATATATATATATATATATATGTATGTATGTATATGTATATATATATATATATATATATATTATAATATATATATATATATAAGATATATATATATATATATATGTATATATGGTATATATATATAGGTATATATATATATATATATATAGTATATATATATATATGTACATGTATATATATATGTATATATTTAACTTGAACTCTGAGTTGACTTACCCTGAGATGGGAAACTCTGAGTTTTCGGTTACAGAACAGCTGAAATGAGTTGGTTTAATCAACTCTACATTGACTGACTCTGAGTTAAGCGCGTGCACCACAACTATAAAAAGCCATTATCAATGGAGCGCCGATATTACGATTCACCAGAGGTGTCAAGTAACGAAGTACAAATACTTCGTTACCTTACTTAAGTAGAAATTTTGGGTATCTATACTTTACTGGAGTAATTATTTTTCAGCCGACTTTTTACTTCTACTCCTTACATTTTCACGCAATTATCTGTACTTTCTACTCCTTACATTTTAAAAATAGCCTCGTTACTCCTATTTCATTTCGATTTGTTTTCATTCAAAAAAAATAAAATAAAATAAAATAAAAAATAAAAACCTATCCAGATAAATCGCGCCATCCGGATGAAGTGAATTTGATTGTGGTTGGATGACACCTGATCCATCGCACCTGCACATGACACAAATCACATCACTCCAGCAAGGACGTGTTGGGTTCGTTTATCAAAAAATATATTTCTTAAAAGATATTATTTCTTACTACTGGCTGATTTATCAAATGGGTGCTTTCTCTTCTTCCTCCGATAATTAAGCTACTGTAGGTAGTTCGGTAGCGAGACGTTTGAATAAATTGGCGTTTGCGATTGACAACGCAATTGACAATGTTGTGATAAGTAGGCTATACGAACTTTTTAACTCGTTATCCCCTCGTTCAACTTTTTAAAAACATATCTCGAGAATTTATGGTGGCTTTTTCCCCATCCCACTGCCTCTCATGTTTTTAAATAAAAAATGTATTGTGTGCGCTTTGTATTAAACTATGCATGCATACATGATGCTGTTTTGTTTATAGTTGTTTAAGCAACTTAATTATAATTGGTTTATAAACATTATTTTAAATATTATTCACTTAACAGTCGTGTATTCTAATGCTTGAATAAACGTACATTAGTAATATTTTGCTCGATGCACCCTCTTGTGACCTCAGGAGAAAAGCCAAAAGCTTCTCTTCACCCTAACTGAAATTATGCGTTTTAAATTTGAATATAATTCGAATTTTGATAATACATAAGTAAAAAACTCGAATTTAGTTTTTCAGCCATTTTGACAGCCCTAAAGCATACGTATGTAGCGAATACAGGAAGGTATCAATTAAGAAGGTATCAGGATTGAGTTATTTTTCATTTTTATTTTTTGATTAATCACTTGGATTAATCATTCATTTTGACAGCACTAATGTTTATTGTATATAGTCAACCATAGAAGGGTAATTGTTACTAAGCCTGCCCTGGGTACACCAATTTTCTTGTTCATTGCCCTCGCAGATTCCTGCAGTTAAGCTTGGATGTACATTAAATACATTCCATTAAAGTTTATGGATGACATGCCTCTGAAGTTTGACTTTTTGCACCATTACAATACTTATAGGCAACTAGTCATCATATCTCTAGTTCTTTAATGTATTTGCATTGTATTAAAGTGCGTTCATTTTCAATGGGCATATATGCAGCTGAAACAGGTAGCCTAGTGCATCCCAAATTTTTAGAAAAATGTTTTTTTGAGGAGGTGGGGTAGTGGCGCGACCTAAGCTTTTGTTCTTAATGGCATTTTTTTTTTTCCTTACATAACTTTTACTTTTATACTTTAAGTAGTTTTGAAACCAGTACTTTTACACTTTTACTTGAGTAAAAAGCTTGAGTTGATACTTCAACTTCTACAAAAGTCTTTTTAAAACCTAGTATCTATACTTTTACTTGACTAATTAATGTGAATACTTTTGACACCTTTGCGATTCACCATGGCAACAGCTCCCGCCAAAAAAGCCATCTGCATACTTCAGACTCAATACAAATGTAATTCTTATCAGTGTTATAATATCACAGGTGAAAACTGGCAGAACGTTGGATTAATGAACTTATAGCTAATCATTTTATGGTACATCATGGGCAAAAGTATATATATAAAATAATAATATTAATAATAATATTTTAAGTGCATTTTTCTTATTTTACAAATGATCTGCCAATAGAGTAAGAAAAATACGGCAGTGGCTATTTACACTAAGTGGAATTAACATACTTTCTTAGCGATAGATCCTATTTACAGTAGTCTAAGTGCAAGTAGCTCTAGATGCTATTTACAGAAAAAAATGTACAGTGAAAATCATGATATATTCTATTTACCATGTAAAAGTAAAAGTTCTTTGCAACAGGCTAAGTGTTAATAATAATTAGATGCTAGTTATACTTTATACTGGCAGATACATTTGCACCTCAGTATTGTTATACATTAACAGGATGCAATAATAACAGATTGTAAATGATTATATCTATTACAATTATAAATAGTTGTATCATTATTAAACACTCGTTAGGCACTTTGCTTCCACTTTTAGAACATTTTGTTCATTTTTATTGAAAATAAATTCTAATGTGACATGTGATGGGAAAAGTGAGAAGAACGAGCTCGGCAAAAGCCGGACTCTAACCCAATCAATCGCGTTACAAGCTAGTTTTCCATGCCCAAAACATTAATGTCTACACCACTGAAACTGTTATTCACATGTGTCGTATTTAACCTTATGTGTTGATGGAAGGCGGAGCTACAGTAGATTTGCACTTAGTAATAGACACTCAGAATAATCTTGTTTTCCA
This sequence comes from Cyprinus carpio, assembly GCF_018340385.1. Lineage (NCBI taxonomy): Eukaryota > Metazoa > Chordata > Actinopteri > Cypriniformes > Cyprinidae > Cyprinus > Cyprinus carpio. The sequence goes on along the minus strand of NC_056582.1, from coordinate 3,963,676 downwards.
TTTGCATTGATTATTTTTATTACCACACTGGCATATAATTTTACTTAAGTAAAATGCACTTAATTTAGATCCCCCCAGGAAACAAGACTAAGTATCTTATATAATTTTCTTATATAGAAAATCAAACTTTATTTTATTATTTTTTTATATTTGTACTTGGGGAAAAAAAAGCAGAAAACAAAAAAACACTTAGTAAGAAGAGCATCTTTCCAGCGTGCATCAATGAAGTGTTTAAAAAGGGGGAGGAGACCGAGAGAAACTCTGGGTTTATCGAAGAAAACCTGCTCCTGACCAGGTTAGGTTCATAGTGTAAGTTACTACGGTAAATGGCTCTGAGTATAAGTTACCTCTCTTTCAGAAACGGGCTTGACTTGCCCTGCTTTCTCGGGTTTAATAAACCTCCCATTCTGAAACAGAAAACCTAGAGTTTCCCTCATTTCAGGGTTAACATACTCAGAATTTTCACTTAACCTCCTTTGTGAAACGGGCCCGAGGTATAGGCAACCAGCAATCCAGGTCCTGGAGTGTTGCTGTCCTGCAGAGTTTAGCTCTAACCCTAATCAAACACACCTGAACAAGCTAATCAAGGTCTTCAGGATTACTAAGGCTACAGGCAGGTGAGTTTTTTTTTCTCCAGGGTTGGAGCTAAACTCTGCAGGACATCGGAACTCCAGGGCCGAAGTTGCCTACTCCTGGTATACACAATTATTAAAAAGAAAAACCTGGGATTGCTTAATGCCTCCATCGTGATGACAGACTGCTACACTGACCGCCAAACGGCACGATCTGCTCTATGAGGTGACGTCATCGCATACATAAAAACGTCTCATTTCATTGGCTGACTCCAACCAATAAACGAATTAGCTATTTTTTTTACTGCAATATAAAATCCCGTTAAGATATTTAATGAAAATATTGTCCAAGTGTTTTAACAATGAAGCATACACATGCATAAATGTTTTTTTCCGCATGCCAAGTCGCACTGGCTGGCGTTGTTCATTGGTCAGACATCGACCAATAAAACGGATTCAATCTGAATCAATCTGAATAAAGACCCTTATCCACAACAAATATTGTTGGAGGCTATGGCTGTTAGAATCTAGGGCTGGGAAAATAAATCGATGCATCGCGAATTGAGAAATGATTCAGCATCGATTCTGAGATTTTCCGAATGCATCGCGATTCTTTCTTGAATTGATTCTGAGCTTAGTTTTGAACATCAGATGGCACTGCATGCTTTAGAAACAGCCATATTCTGCTTGTTTCCAAATCCTTACACACACTTGAACCTAAAATAATAATTCATAAAATTTGAAAAAGCTGAAGCGAATTACAAAGGTGTTCACATTGGGCTGTGTTTACATTAATCTTGCGTCATAAAAGCATTCTAAGCTGAGGTGAAAATACATGACTCAGCCGAACGCACAAGTGCTTTTTAACACTCTTCTTCATGAGCATTTGAATGTGCAGATAAAAACTAGATTAGAGCGCCATCTGCTGTTAAATCAAAGCTCAGAATCGATTCCAGAGGAATCACGATGCATTCTGAAAATCTGAGAATTCTGCATCGATTTATCATCCCAGCCCTAGAAGAATCCAGCACTTATGGCATTGGTTGTGGAGAACATGTCTAGTGTGCATGCTGACAACATTTTCAGGACAGAAGAAGAGGCATGGTGGACAGTCACAACACCAGACAGCAGCTGTATTGCTCCCACACTGTTGGCAGATGTATGTTGCCACATTTTACTGATGCAGCAGTGTTCACCAGATGGGGTCTCTCTGCCTTCCACCTCTCTAAAAAATTTGACTTCTCCGTGTGCTCCATTTCAAGGAAGCTAGAAGAGAGGATTTCTTAAGGCTCCAAGAGGTGATGCCTCATCTGAGGTATCACTCAATGAGTGCTGGAGAGCTTGTAGAAAACACAACAGTATGGAATATTCAAAACCAATACTTTTATATTTCCTTCTATATATTTGTTTTTATGATATCAAAATGTACTGCATGTAGTGGTTTTGGCTGTAAAAGGGCCAGTATTCTGGCAAATTTGAAAATAGAAACATGTAATTTACATTCTAACCCACTGTCACATATATGTACAGATAGAAGGTCTAATGGAAACACAATGCAGTATACACCAATAGCCTCTGCAGCAAAGGCCCACTCCTAGTTATTTTCAGGAGCTTTGATGGGAGGTCAAGGTCAAGCTGCAAACATTGGACAGAACAAAGCTTCAGACCGGCAGAGGGTGAAAATTACTCTCCACTTGTAGCACCGCTACATATTAATATTGAATTTATGTCAGTGTGTTATGTAAGAATGGAAATTGTATTAAGATGGTTAAGTTGTATATCTTGATTACTAATACCATGATGTTCTTTTGACTCCATTTCCTATAATGCTGTGCTGGACTCATGTATAATTTCCTGTGTTTGGTTCTTCCTGTCTGCTGATTTTCTTCATGAATGATGATTTTTGTATGTATATAAGGGGGTAGGAACCAATGTGTGGGTGTTGTGTTTCCCGGGAAGTTTTCCAATCGTCGGACCTCTAGGTTTCCAGGTGGATATCCTCGTTTGCAGCTAATGCCTCGCTGGCAGGTTTTACTCGTGTATTGTTGGAGCGTTTCGTGACTGTTTGGACCTTGTATTATAACACGGCACCGGGGACTGGGGTATGTTTGTCTGGGACTGACCAGGTTATATATAGTGGGTGGTGGAACAATACACATCTTTTTCCATAAGAAAATGACTGAACTGTTTTTCTCTTTATTGATGTAACCTCACTGATATTTTAGAATGTTACACACTGACCGGGATGACCACCAACTCATTCAGATGTCACTCAACAACCATAGGATGACATCAAGTGACCTATGAAAAGAATGGCAAACGGCAGCTGGGGTGAAGTGCATGGCAAGAACAGTTTGAAACTGGTTCCAATGGGCAGGGCTGAGGTCGTGTAAAGCTAGAAAAAAGCACTTCATTCATGAGAAACAAAGAAGAGGCAGGCTGAGGTGTGCAAAAGACCATAAGGATTGGACCTTTTCTGAGTCCAATTTTCAGCTTTGACTCCTCTAATGTTTGGACGGAGACCTGAAGAGGCCTACAAGCCACAGTGTCTTGCATCCACTGTGAATTTTGGTGGAGATTCGTTGATGATCTGAGGGTCCTATAGCATAGATGAAATCATGCACATTCGTCTTTGTGAAGCACGTATGACTCAAGCCACATATAAGGTTATACTGGAAGAAAACTTGCTTCCTTCTGTTCTGACAATGTTCCCAAGCTCTGAGGATTGTTTTTTTTTTTTTTCAGAATTTTTCAGGGGTTAGTTGGAGTCAGTAGAAAGGTCTCTTTAATATGCTGCTATTGTAACTGTGACCTTTATTGACTACTGCTTGTAAACTCTTAGTATCTTAAAGGGGTCTGTAAAGTTGCAAAGACTAAAGTCTCAAATCCAAACTTTGTAAAAGTTAAGACATGTCCATGCCCTCCTAAAACGCCTCGTTTAAACATGCCCCCACATGTCTATGACACTGTGTAAGAAGATTTGCATAACACAAATGTTCATGCAAAGAAAGAAAGTGTAACTTCTATTCTCGCTGTAATATTGTTGTTGTTGCTGCCACCATCATGTTGTGGAGATGCTGTGTGTTTCATTGTGAAAGCTAACATTATATTGAGCTGCCATGTAAAGTTGCTACTACATACTTATTTCAGATAAGCCATATTTGAGTTCGATGAATGTTAGGTGAGCATATGGATGTCCTGCCCGATGTACTATATTACCACATAGACCAGCCGTTAATGATTTGTCCATCAAGGACTGCGTGATTTCGCTACTTCATGTGGATTTTTTTTTCTGAGACTAGGTGACTAATACAATTCTAGTAATATGCATATAAATACAGTGCTCCTGTAGCTCAAGTGGTAGAGCATTGCGTTACCAAGCGCAAGGTTATGGGTTTGATTCCCCGGGAACACATGATAGGTAAAAATTGATAGCCTGAATGCACTGTAAGTCGCTTTGGATAAAAGCGTCTGCTAAATGCATAAATTTAATTTTAATTTTTAAATTTAAATAGCCTTTTAATTGGCTATTAGTAGAATAGTAAAATAATCATGGCTAATAGTAAAACATGCAAACATAAAAGAAAAACAAACTGGACCTGAGAACAGCTATATATTAAGGATATAATTAAAACTTTGGAGTTTGTATAACCTCCAAACCAAAGCAGATACCTTTTTAAAAGCTCATTATCGTCAAATGTTTCTAAAATGTTCATATTCCGAGGTAGATTGCTGGCAACAGTCATTTTAGGATAGTCCTCTTCACTACTCCAAACATTTCACAGATTTAGGAGCTAATTTTAGCGCTAAAACGCTTTGGGAAATACTCTCAGAACAAAAATTTAGGAGTCTTAAATTTAGGACTGACACGGCCATTATTTTAAAGATTTTTTCCTAAATCAGCGAGTTATGAGCTACTTTTAGCCTGAAGATGTTTTGTGAATACGGGCCCAGCTCTGCATGATTTAAATTTCTCAATTCAATAAAAATTTCTTTAGTTTAATAAAGATTGCTCTTTAGACGCTCGCAGACATCAGTGCTCTGCACAGCCATGGGAAGAACTGCAGATACATGTCTTAAGAAGTTTAAACAAATTATACTTTGCACAGAAAGCAAAGTAATGCTCCAATTCTAGGTTTTCCCCTCCAGAGGGCGCACAAAGATAAACCATAAAATGATTCATTTTAGTACTCCTTAACGGAGGTGCAAAATAACAAAAAATGTCCCAGACAACAAGCAGTGTCGGCCCAGATCCAGCCCACATCTGGTCCGCATGGATTTCACGCGGCCAGATGTGGGCCGAGTCTGGGCCAACACTATTTGCTGAATTGGGACTGCAACTAAAGAAAAACAGGAGCAGTACGGATAGTAATTTAGATAGTTTTAAGAGGAAACTCCTAACTCAGAAGAATAGTTCTTCTAGAGACTACATTAATGTAAAACAGTAAGACGAAAAAATACATAGGCCTATATGTAAAAAAAAAAAAAAAATAGCACTGTGTTTGCTTCTGGCGTGTGATAGAGCGTTTGGATAGTCGCGCTAATGCATGGCTGGCTGTTGAGCTCTTGAACAATAATAAAGTTCTGTACCCAAAGTTATTTGTTGTCAAAACGTGGGCGGTGAAAAGGGGTATATGCTTGCTTGAGTCCTGCTAGCTGCAAAGCCAACGCAAGTGACCAGCGGGCAAAGGATTCTGCTTGGTCTTAAAGCCTTCGGAAAACGTCTGTTCCCAAATCGAACGATGATTTGTCCAAAAAGCCGATTAGTTCTCATTGTTTCCAAATTTAAAGCTTGATATTTGTATGCTCTCTCATATTTAGGTGAGCAAAGGAAAAAATCTTGTAAAAGTATGTGATCATATTAATGACCAGTTGAAATAAACAAATAAATAAATAAATAAACAACTTACTAAAGAAATGCTCAGATGTTTATTTACATAGTAATTTCAGAGAAAGTGATGCCTGAAAACAAGAATCTAACCGGCAAATAGCGCTCTTTGCACGAGGTAACATATTGATTAAATTAGAACTAAAGCAGCCTATAAACTATACAATCTGCAATGAAAAGTTGCGTCCACTTATGTCTACAACTAATTTACATTGGGTGGTGCGGAGTGTCAGAATATAAACAGTAAAATCTCCCCCCTCTCCCCCCCCCCCCCCCCCCCCCTCGATTTAGTGACAAACCTGTGAGCCTTTTGTTAAAATGCTAGCCAATAGAGACGGGTTACGCCACTAGGCAGCAGTGATATATAAAGGGGGGCTTTATAGACGCATCTGTACAGTTGAAAAAGACATGCTGAAGTATTTTCCGACATAAGCAGGTAGCTGATAAAAGGACTTCGAAAAACAAACTGAAATGCAAAAAGGAACGTTATTTAAAAGAATTCGATTATTCCCGACGCTTTGACCGTTTAAAATGGAATATATATTCTGCTAAAACGTCTTAATTTCTTTTTTTAGGTAATTCGTTGCTCGGATAAATATTATCAAGATAAGAACCACGGTATCTTGCAAAGCCAAGAGGAAAACCTTTGGTACCATTTAACGTCATGACAAGGTATAACTTTTTATTGTGCTTAACGGTTCTTATTTCTTTGGGATTGTCCGGGAGCGATGAGCCGGACCTCTTTCAGGCTCCACTGAGTGAGATGTCCTCGGATGCTGGAGTCTCTCTCTTTGATCTGGAGGATGTGGACTCTCCTCAATGTTCCGCATGCGTTTGGAGAGAACAGAGTAAAGTCTTACGGCTGGAAACAATCAAATCACAAATCCTTAGCAAACTGCGCTTAAAACAAGCGCCCAACATCAGCAGAGAGGTGGTAAATCAGCTTCTTCCCAAAGCACCTCCGCTGCAGCAGCTTCTGGACCATCACGACTTCCAGGGGGACGCATCCTCCCTAGAGGATTTCATGGACGCCGATGAGTATCACGCCACTACCGAGTCTGTCATCACTATGGCCTCAGAGCGTGAGTTACAAAACTTTTTCACATTTGATTAGTTGTTTAATAAATTATGCTTAAGCTAATGGTCTGAAACACTTTAGATTATCCTTGCACCCATTTAAAGCAGTTACACATCTATTAAATGTTTAGTGGAAAATTACCGTTTATTTATTACTAGATTTGCTAAAGTGACAATTGCATAAGGTTGATCATAAATGTCAGCATTTTAATGTTACACACACACACACACACACACACACACACACACACACACACACACACACACACACACACACACACACACACACACACACACACATTTATTAGCCTACAATAAAAAAACGTATCAGCTACCACTAACCATTTAGAATTTGAAAGCTGCCTTCACTTGGTTGCGCCCGTGGCCGTTTACGTGTAATAAATTAATAAGGACTATGTAAATAAATAAATAAATAAAAATTGCAGATGCGCTCAATGTAGCTTCCGAGTACATATTCATATATATATATATATATATATATATATATATATATATATATATATATATATATATATATATATATATATATATACGAGCAGTATTTAAGACGATTAATAGAGAGTGGTATTATAAATGATGAGCATTAAAGCAGTTACCAAAGAACCGTCTTGCTCAAACAGTCTCTGCTAGAGAAAGTGTCCAAAAACACTATTGTTTCCCTACAAGCAGCAGCAGTGCCTTACGACTGCACTTGCCTTTAAATGTGAAGTTTATAGGCATAGGCCGTTTTTTCACTTTAGTGTGGACACAAAGCCCATGGAGGAGTTTGGGTCGAGGGGAGTGTGTGACCTTTTTCGCTGAGAATAGCCGGGGTTCAACAACATTTACACACGTAATGTATTCCGCACAAGGCAGATGAAAAGCCGAGCAAATAATCCGTTTTTTTTCCCCCCTGACCAGAGTGAACAAAGATAGGTTTGTGTTCCCCTAACTAACCTCTGCGTTGATTGTCACACAGCCCACGTTCCCGCTGGCATAATGAACGCGCTTTACATTCAAGGGACGAACCACATAAATGATCATTTAACGGCTGCAAAACTCATGGATGGTTTTTAAAAATAGCCTTTTTGTTGTTATAGATTGTTGTTGTAGCGGTGCAGTATGAGAATAGCATAAAAAAGAATTAGGCTATAAGTAATTTTGACCATCACATGTGTATTTAACAGCAACTATTTATTTATTTCATAAGCAGCTATTTATTTATTTATATGAAATTTAACTTTAAAAATATTTCAAGGCGGGAAAGAAGTTTCAAGTAATTAGTCACATTTATGCTGTGATACATTCCTTTTTATAAAATACTCGTTTGAGTTTATTAAGTGGGCTCTCATTTTATTCTATTATATTTAAGCTACTGATGAATTCAAGTAGGCTAAATTTCAATTGGAACTACTAGATAGTCTTTTAAATTCCTTTCAACTTGACTTATGAAAGGAGAAGAATTTATAAAATGTCTTTATTTTAATCACTTAAAATAATCAATTTGTATCAATGAAAAATGCCAATGAAAAATACTTGTTTTACGTTATATATAATATCCATTTTAAAGGTTAAATTGATTACAATAAAAATTAAACCATTTCTCTGTTGTTTCAAGATTTTTTACAATGTTGTTTCTTTGAAGTTTTCATTTAGTTTATCTTTACTTTTACTTTTTTAAAAATTGTTATTATTTTCAGTAATCCTTGTTTCTTCAGCTTCCTTCTCCCATCACTGAATCCATGATCGTCTCCCATTCTCGTTCTTTATCACACAAGCAGTCAGTTCTGGCAAATAAAAGCAAATGCTTGCGACATTAAATGTAATCCCACAAAATCAAAACTGTCACTTATATCACTTACCAGCTTATATTTTGGATGTTAGATTTAAAGGTGGATATTATGTTTAGATGTTGCACTGGTATGTTTTGTTCTGCCTCTGTTCTGAATTTGGCTGTGTACGTGTACAGGCTAGAGTAGAAAATCAACCATTAGAACTCATTTGTCACCAGTCTATATATTTAGACCAGACCTTCCTCCTTGTCAGTGTGCTTTCATAACAAGCTGTGTTTTTTTTTTTCTTTCACTAATTTGTCAGCTTACACCCTCACCTCCTTCCCACACAATGACCCACCGCCCTACTGACTTGTTTAACTTAACCACCAAACTGTGCTGAATGCTAGGAGAAGACAGTAGAAATACAAAATGTAGGGCTCTCATTGTTATGAGAGGTTGAATTATCTGAGATGTATAATTTGCCATAACTTCTCTTTTTGTTCCCAAAAAATTGTATTCTGCAGTGCACTCCCATAGAAACACACATTCATCAAGTCAGAGAGGAAAAGGCCTCCTATTGACAAGAAGGGTCAGAGAGTTCACAGCAATGTGATATATTGGACGAGGAGCCAATTAACCTCTTCAGGTCTTTTTCTTTGGCCGCAAAAGATAACTAGTAGATTAAACACTGCTACCCCCACCTAAAATGTCAAACAGGACGGGTAGGAGATTAAACAACACTACAAGAACTGCTTCCCCCACCTAAAATGTCTCTTTCTCTCTCACACACAAAGTCACATACACACATATACACATTCACAAGCACCAACCCACTAACCACTCCCAACTAGAAAAAAAACCAAAGGTCTTTTATTGTGTTGACCCTATAAAAGGGTAATTTCCTGAAGGTGCAGGAACCATAAACAGAAGAGAGAATGCTAAAAAGACAGGACGGTTGTCCAACCATCCACTGATCAATGGGAAGTGTGTGTGTGGGAAGTTTTTTAGCATTAATTTACTGTGTGAACACCTGTGTCTTAGACTACTCTCATTCTTTCCTGTGCATCTGAGAGTGAAAGAGGAATAAAATAAAGGAGGAAAGCAAACTCATGTTTTTCTGTCCTGTTTTGTCAACATGAAATAAAAAGTGAAGTAATTAAAGAACAGATGTGTTGTAGAAATAACACTTCATGTAGTCAGTTTTTTGGCTAATAAACTTTCAATGGAACTGAAGTCCATTATAGCCTGGGTACAATTTCACTGCTCTCTCAAGAATGCCTCCCTTTCTTTCTCTCGTTCTCTTTCCTCTTCCCACGGTTCAATGCTTCTCCTCCCATTCTGGAGCAATTCCAGACCCAGATAAGCAGGTAGGCCTACTGAAGTCATCACATGTAACAAATAGAATTGCATCTCAAACGTAAATATAACTCTTTATCTCAAACGTAAATAGAAGTGAAAACTTTAACCTGAAAATATCTAATGACTGTTTTGTAAAGATCCCTTTTAATTTATATATGTACTGTTGTAAGTATAATATCAGTTCAGTCTCTTACTGTATCTATCCTTTCCCTCAGTCAAACTACATTCAATGGCAATATATAAATGTTGCACACAGAACATGTTGTGCATTAACACGGTCAATAATTTCATGATCATTTCATTTCTGTTGCTTTGGAATTGTTGAGGAGAAGGACATTTGTG